>NW_027507788.1:188707534-189307534 GCF_037356315.1 Lithobates pipiens | reverse complement strand
AAGGCTTCATCATCAGGCTGTTTACTGCACCACCTTTCTGGGTTTGGAGGGTCAACCACCTGGGGCTTGTTATGCACGAGTGGACTTTTTGACAGCAAAGGTCCGATGGAACGAATCCGTCAGACAATTCGATCGTGTGTGGGCTCCATCGGACCTTTGCTGTCAAAAAATCTGACGGACTTTAGAAATAGAACATTTCAAATTTTTTTCATCAGACCCAGTTCCTATCGAGAAATCCACTTGTGTGTATGCTAGTCCGACACAGACAAAAAACAACGCTAGGGCAGCTATTGGCTACTGACTATGAACTTCCTTATTTTAGTCCGGTCGTACATCATCACGTTCAAATCCGTCAGACTTTGGTGTGATTGTGTGCGGCCAAGTCTGTTCATTCAGAAAGTCCGTCAGTACTCAGCTGAAAGTCTGTCGGGAAGACCGTCGGACCTAGTCAGTTGAAAAGTCCAATCGTGTGTACGCGAGGGAAGTTTTTCAATAAACTGAGTTTAATCTATGACTTGTCTGCCCCTCATTGTTCACACAGCTAGTCTCAACTCTTTGATTTCTTCAGAAGAATTTTCTCTCAAATATGCTTCAGTAGATCAGGCAATTCAGTCTCTCATCAGGGTGGGTTCAGGCGCCTGGTTGTCCAAAGTAGACATTGCGGATGCTTTTAAGCTCCTGACAATTCTGCTGTCTCTCTGGCAGTGGAATTCTATCAGGTGGAAAGAAGGTTACTATTTTGCCACCAAACTTATTTTTGGGTCAAAAAGTAGCCCTTGGTTGTTCAATTAATTTGCCCAGGCCTCTAGCTGGATCCTCAATCACAGGGAAAATTGTCACAAGGTGATTCATTATTTAGATGATTTTCTCCTCATTGAAGGTTGTGATCAGGACCCCACCAACCTTCTGAAGCTCATTTCAGTTTTTTCAGCTCTCAACATCCCGCTAGCGGTCAAAAAAAATAGAAGGTCCTGTTACTAGACACACGTTCCTGGGTGTCACACTTGATTCGCAATCCATGCAAGCTAGTTTTCCTACAGGCAAGCTTGTGAGGATCAGAGATCACATTCATGCCTCTTCGGTCTCCCGAGTCTGTACTAGGGTGGAGTTACAGTCCCTGGTCATGTTAAATTTTGCAATGAGGATCATTCCCCAGGGGAGGGCTTTCATATCCAGGTTGTTATCATTATTGCCTTCAGCCCCTAGATCAGATTCTCAGGATGAGTTCCCCCAGCATTGGAATGGGGTCACCATGTTTATCCCTGCAGTGTCCAGTTTTTCCCCTCAAGTGTTCACAGATGCAGCGGCCACCAAAGGCTATGTGGCAATTTTTGGCTCGCATTGGCTGACAGGGTCTTGGTCTGATGAGGTCTTGGCAGCGATGTTTATCCCATAGTGGCAGCGGCTCAGGTGTGGGGCATTTATGGGCGGGACAGACAGTGTTTTTTCCACTGATAACCAGGCAACCTCTGAATTATCAACAATTGCAGATCTAAGTCTTTGCAGATCATGGGTTTTGTGTGTAGGCTCGTTTGGTTGTCCCTCCCTTTCCCACTATTTTTCCAGCAGGTCCCAGGCGCAGATGGCTGTGCCACGCCTTCTCCGTGGTTCCAGCAATTAGTGGTGGATTAGATTCCCATTGGGCTGACGCAGCAGCTTTGATCAACAAGTCTTTATCTTTGAGTAGTAGGAAGGCTTATGACTCTTCTTGGAATGTTTTTCAGGCTTTCCAGGGAAGGTTTCCTAGTCCTGACTATTATGACATCAAGTACCTACCAGCTTTTACTGCTTTTTGCCACCCCCAACTCAAATTGACCCACAGCACCATCAGGAGGTATCTGGCTGGGATTCAGCATTTCATGTTTTTGGAAGATATCAATAGGCCTTCTATTTTTTCTGCGCACCCTATTAAAGCAATTCTCAAAGGAATCCTAAAGAGTATCCCTCCTGCTGTGGTCAGCAGACTTCCCATCATGGGTAATGTTTATCGTGACATGTCTGACATGCTCTCAAAGTCTCCTTTTTGGCTGTTGCCCAGCTTGGTGCTCAAGGCAGCAATATATCTGGCCTTTTTACGTTTTTTTGAAGCCAGGGGAATTTATTGTTTTCTGGCCCAGGGTCTCCCATACTTTTGGTCAATCAACTGGTTAGACACCCTGGCCACATCTGCATGCTTGCAAAACACAGCAAACGGGAGTCGGCACGGACATCAGGTTTTTTGAGACAGGCAAAGCGTGGTGCCCGGTGTTAGTTTTAGACCAGCTCGTCAGTGCTATGTCTGATAAGCCCAGGGATGGCCTTTTCCTAGTACTCCCCTCTCCACAGTTCATACTTCAGTGCCGTACCCTATTGGTCAATCTGGGTCTGGACCCTAAAGTGTACTCTGGCCATTCATTCAGGATAGGCGCTGCTTCCGCTGCCTCGCACCAAGGGATCCCTACTCATATAATTAAGGAATTGGGTAGGTGGAGGTCGTCTTGTTTTTTTAGGTATATCCCAGAGCCACTTTTTGAGATGTCACAAGCGTTTGTCAATTTGGCTGATTGAATGTTAATTCAGTGTGTAATAAATCTGTGTTAAACTTTCATCCACTGACCACCAATGTAAGGTGTCTATACTACACTATCCACTAATGTAAGAGGTCTATTCTACACAGTACTCCACTAATGTAAACCAAGCGTTTCCATTGATTAGCAATGTAAGGGAGTAGCTCTTGGTTGTGAGTATTCAACCACTGACCAAATATATGTATGTCCCCATTTACCATCAATGTAAAGGGGCATTTCAACACTGACTACCAGTGTATGAGGACATTAGTCCAATGACCATTAGTGTAAAGATACAGTACAATATTTGATGTCTGCTTTGCTTTTCGTCCAATAATAGTATTGGTTTCATTTCATGATTGTAATTAAAATTATTTTGACAAGCAGGGATACGGTAATAAAAAAACTCTGCCCTGGATGTGAACTACTCTCTTTAAAACTTTCTACAACTGACTGTTCATGCTAAGCTATCATCTGCTGTAGGTACATACATTTTTAGCAGCGCTTTTCTGAGACCTGGACTCAAAATCTGCTAGGACAAAAAGGAAGGCTCTACACAGATATTGATCAATGTAATAAAGATTGTACCAAGACTATACATTCAGATTCATAAGGTGGGAGAGCTTACAATTTTTAAAGCTGTATACAATCAGATTATTTAGTCTTCTTTAGATTTTCCATTCTGGACATGCACATTGCAACTTTCTAGCAATTTCAATCACAACTGAACAGATCAATTCAAACATGTCTGATTCGCCAAAACGGAAATAACACCAAAAGCAGTGGATAAACATTTGATGTACTGATTCACCAAGGAGTTAGGGCACGAGTAGGTGTTGGTGTTTGGAACGTTGCTACTTCCTATGGGAAGAAAATTTGGACAACACAATTATTTACTGTGTTACATTTACCAAGGAAGTGTGTTTTTCTTTATGCATATTAAGGGCTCATTTACATATGTTCGTTCTAGAGTGTTGCACTAACGCAAGTGCATTATGCTGCCCATTGACGTGCATTGCTGTAAAGCAGCTAATTTATGTGAGTGTAAAGCCAGCCTAATAGGGGGGAAGAAACACTCAGTCCATTTATTTCAACAGGCCTGCTTAGTGTGCATAAGCATAAAAAATGCTATGTCCTATTTTTTAAGAATACGTTAGGCTGCAGCATATGGATGTGAACTGACCACACATTAATAAATCTGTTTTTTATTATAAATTCATTTTTGTATAAGGACACGTGTGTTCAGTCCTAACAAGACAGACAACTGTAGTAAACACATACATATACATCTATACATAGGCATCTGCAGAACTTTTTTCAGGAGGGGCATCATTGTAGGGTCACCCATGCGCTGCCCCTTTTTGACAATGTCATTACCACATTATCATGGTCAGAGACTGCAGATGTAGTACAGTTCTTAGGATAAGTAATGGATAATGGCTGACAGGCCCTCTTACCAGACCCAGTGAAACTATAGCATTCTGGCGGGATGATCGCTCACTCTGGGTTCCCCGGGAGCGACTCTGGTCCGTAGTGTAGCATGTCTGTACCCTGGCATGGGCTTAGTCTTTCTCTCTGGTGGCGCTGGGCAGCATGGCTCACTCTCTCTGGTGGCACTGGGCAGCGTGGCTCTCTCTCTGGGGGCGCTGAGCAGCGTGGCTCTCTCTTTGGGAGAGCTGGGCAGAGTGACTCTCTCTTTGGGAGAGCTGGGCAGAGTGACTCTCTCTGGCTTCCACCCAGCACACTCCTCATTCTTTGTCCTGTAGCACTCTCTCCCTCAGCTTTTTTCCAGGATACAGTCTCTCAATCTCTCTCTTGATTGAGCTGTAGCCTCCTCCGTGTGGAAAATGGGGCCGCCAATCTTTGGGACTACATGTCCCATGATGCTCTCTTCTCCTAGTCTCCTTTGATTGGCCCTCGGTTATGGCCAATGGGGAAGGAACGGAGCTGTCAGGAAGCTGGGTGGGGAACCTAGTGAGAGCCGCTGTCTCTTCTCCTTGACAGGAGAAAGGGAGTGAGTGGGGGAAACCTCTGACAGTTCTGCTGGACTGAGCACTAAAAAAGAGCCCGCAGTCACACTAAACTGACGGGGGATCTATGTATCCTTGATGTCCATGTTAGATTGGCACATATGTGTGTGTGAATATATATGAAATTATATTTTTATACTTTTTATTTGTCTTCCATTATTGAGATGTATTTTTTTTACATCTTTCTATGTTCAATAAATATGTCCTTTTACCTCCACAATGTCAATACCTCATTCAAAGTTTCAGTTTTCCTTCTCTATCTACTTGAACCAGGGATGGAGGCACACCACATATGTGCTTCATCTAAAGTCCCACAATCCCCCCTTTCTTGACATGTCTGTACCCTGGCAGTGGCTCCAGCTTTCTCCCCCTTTGGTGGTGAGGGTATACAGTGTGGCTCCCTCTCTGGTGGTGCAGGTACAGCATGGCTCCCTCTCTGGTGGTGCGAGTACAGCATGGTTCCCTCTCTGGTGGTGCAGGTTCAGCATGTTCCCTCTCTGGTGGTGCAGGTTCAGCATGGTTCTCTTACTGATAGGTCAGGTACAGGGGTACCATGTGGCTCCCTCTCTGGCTTCCCCAAACACAGTACACCGTACTTTTTCTCTTCCTGTAACACTCAATTCCTCTGCTTTTTCTGGGTTCCAGGCTCTTCCCCCCCATCAGAGTGCATGCATGCTGGGTGGCTGTAGCATGGTGTCTGGAAACACTGGGGTCGCCAATCTTCAGGGGCTACATTTCCCATGATGCCCCCCTCAGTGTCTTCTGATTGGCCCTCTGCTGCGGCGAACCCAATTAAAGCCACTCTCTCTCTCCTCCCTTCGGCTGACAGGAGAAAGGGGGGGGGGGGTCGAGTGGAGGGAGACACACAGACAGCCTGCCTCTCCCATTTATAGCAATCCTGCCAAGTTCTCTGGCAAATGGAGCAGCAGCACTATGACAGGGAGAGCTGCGGGCTGTCTGTGTCTGTCTCCCTCACTCGACCCCTCCTCTTTCTCCTGTAAGCCGAAGGGAGAAGAGAGAGAGCACATGTTTTCACAGATGCTCATGCACTATTCGTCCAGTCCTCCGATTCCACAATACTTGGAATACCTTTCTCTTGTTCTGGTTGTTTACTCGGTTCATCTTGCTGTTCATGTACATTATTCCGCTCCGTTGTCCTTTCTAAATGAAAGAAAAAATAAGCAGGTCACGATTATTTGTATGTGGAGCTGGTCACACACCTGACAACTTTCAGCCACATTAATGAAACTTCTTCATTGATTGTATCTGGAAGAGTACTTAAAGTCATTCCAATAAAATACATTTCTGGTTCACTGCAGAGATCTTGTCCCTAAGGGCTTCCTTAAGATCCTCTATTTTCTGGATATCATTTACTCTGGCAAACCACTGTCCCACAGTTGGAGATGAGTTACTTTTCTCTACCCCTACCAATGCAGGCCTTAGCCGAATTTTAGTAGCTGCAGAAGCAAAGATTCCCTGTAACGTTTACTCGACATAGGGTTCAGTTGAAGAAAGATAGTCGCCAGATCATCTACCAGGGAGAAACCTTTGGGGTGATTTATAATAATATACTAAGACCAGTCGCCAGAAGGTATGCAAAGCCGGACAATCCCAAAAGACATGCAAGAATGTTCCACATCACTGGCAAGTGCATGCATTGTTGGTGCAGAATAAAACGCACTGGACTGCATCTGGTGTGAACCAGTCCTAAGACGTTACAGACTTTTGTTTTGATGCACCTGGAATGTATTTAGCCAAATTAAACTGGGCTTCAAATATGCTTTATATCCACTAGCAGTATTTTATTTTAAAGAGAACAGGACCATTCGGAAGCCTATACTGTATAATATCCACATTACAACCAACTCTATTAATTTATTCATCTACAGTATAACCTTGGATTGCGAGTAACTTGGTGTGCGAGTGATTTACAAGATGAACACATTTAAAAAAAAAAAAAAAAATGTTTAACTTGATAAACAAGCAAGGTCTTATGCCCTGTACACACGGTTGGACTTTCCAACAGAAAATGTGCGATCGGAGCTTGTTGTCGGAAATTCAGACCATGTGTAGGCTCCATCAGACTTTTTCCATCGGGATTTCTGACACACAAAGTTTGAGAGCTGGATCTAAAATTTTCCGAAAAATCCGTTTACGTAAATTACGAACGTGTGTAGACAATTCCGACGCACAAAGTGCCATGCATCCTCAGAATCAAGCAGAAGAGCAGCACTGGCTATTGAACTTCATTTTTCTCAGCTCGTCGTATGGAATTTCCGACCAACTTTATGTGACCGTGTGTATGTATGGCAAGTTTGAGATAACATTAGTCGGAAAAAATCAGATGGATTTTGTTGTTGGAATGTCCAATCGTGTGTACAGGGCATTACTATGTGAGCTGAGACTTGGGATCCGAGTCTCCAAGTTGCGTGACATGTGAAATTCCATTTTAGTCAATGAGAGCGGTCTTAATTAGCACAACTGAAGTTGCTCAGACTTTAGAAAAGTTTCTTGTACTGCTTGAAGGCGACTTCTATCTGACTTGTGCCCATAGACTTTTAACGACTTCACCCCCGGAAGATTTTACCCCCTTCCTCACCAGAGCACTTTTTACAATTTGGAACTGTGTCGAATTAACTCACAATTGCATGGTCATGCAATGCTGTACCCAAACGAAATATGCGTCCCCTTTTCCCCACATATAGAGCTTTCTTTTGGTGGTATTTAATCACCACTACATTTTTTTATTTTTTACACTATAAACAAAAAGAAGAGTGTCAATTTTGAAAAAAACAACAATATTTTTACCTTGTGCTATAATTAATATCCCCTAAATGTAAAAAAACAAAAAACAAATTTCTTCATCAGTTTAGGCCGATATATATTCTTCTACATATTTTTGGTAAAAAAATAAATAAATAATAATAAAAAAAAATCGCAATTAGCGTATATTGATTTATTTTCGCAAAAGTTATGGCATCTACAAACTATCGGAAAGATATATGCCATTTTTATTTATTTATTCATCTTTTTACTAGTAATGGCAGTTTAGTGCTAATGCGAAATTGCGACGGACAGAGTGGACATTTTTGATACATTTATTTGACCAATGAGATCTATACCTCAATCAGTGCTATAAAAATGCACTGAATACTGTGTAAATGTCACTGGCAGGGAAGGGGTTAACACTAGGGAAAGATCAAGGGGTTACATGTGCATTCCCTCAGATTGGTCTAACTGTTTAGGGATGTGACTTACTAGGGGAGGAGACAGATTGTTGTTCCTACTTAGTAGGAACAAACGATCTGTCTCCTTTGCCCTGACAGAACAGGGATTTGTGTGTTTACACACACAAATCCCCACGCTGGCACTCGTGCATGCGATCACCCAGTTTATCTGAGCCGGTTGTGCTCTTGTGCACATTTTTATTGAGCTTCTTTGAGCTTTTTTGAGCATAAGCGTTTTTTTCCACGATCCCTCCTTAACTTGGGGTGCAGTGTTTGAAAGGCAGAACCTACTCTCAAACTCACCCAATGAGTTCAATGGGGCTGCAGAGCAACCACGTGCTGAATGCTCTGCTCTTGGTTGCGGCAGGTTCCCACAATGTAAAATTTCTGTTCTGCAATTTAAAAATAAGAGTGAAGGCCCATTCCCACTGGACAGCTGTGGCACACTAAACAGCAGCAGTTATTAGTGTGCAGCAGCTGTTGGTTCCAGTTGCAGTAAGTTGGTGGTATGGGCTGTGTGATGTGCGTTTCAGTGCATTACTCAGTTCCCCCTTTTTTTGTGTCAAAGTCATGTCAATGTAAAGCAGCGCGTTGCGTGTCACTATCATACATGCATGGTTTTGCACAGAGCAGCCCGGCTACTCCTCTTCTCGGGTCCCTCTTCGTTGGTCTTGGCCTCTCCCTCCTGACGAGTGCCCCCATAGACCAGCAGCTTGCTATGGGGGCACCCGAGCCAAGTCAGAGCTCAGTGTATTCATTCAAACACGGAGCCCCGACCTGGCCCGACCCTGTCCCCTCTCTCCCCTGATTGGCTAATTTGGAAGTAAGAAGTGGAAGTAAAGGAGCCCCTGTTATCCAGTAAATGCAGGTATTAAAGATGTTTTATTTGAAGTTTTTAGCAATAAAATGAGGCCAACGCATTTAGGGAGACTAAGGACTCCCCATTCATTGGGGCTGCTAATAAAAATTGTTAAAGAATGATCTTGTTGGGGGTGCCTTTGGCAGATAGATCGGACCGACAGATGTTTAAACACTGACTATGTGTTCAGACTGAGGCATAGTCAGCACACATAGTCAGCGTTTGGACATATATCGGTCCGATCTATGTGTTATTGGCAGCCCTGATAAAGGGGAAGTCCTTAGACCTGCTAAACATGTTGGCCTAATTTTATTACTGAAACTTCAAATAAAACATCTTGGATAGCGGGCGCTCCTTTACTTTCACTTCTTTTCAAGCAAACGTGGAGTCGACCACAAGGCCGTACCCCGAGGTAGCAGCCCAGGCCCCAACAAGGCTCAGCACCACCTTTTCCTCCAGCCGGGCATGAACCTCTGGAAACCAACTCTTCCCATCTACCCACAGCCTACATAAACTACAACAGTGACTGATCGAGTCAGTCCAGCGTGATCTACACCTCCTCTCCTAAGCTACTGACTTTGATTGACAGCTGTGGGAGCCAATGGTGGCGCAGCTGTGCTCCAGCTAATCAGGAGGAGAGTCCCGGACGGCCAAGGGAATCATGAACATCGCTGGATAGAGATAAGGCTCAGGGTAAGTATTAGGGTGTGCTGGGGGGCCTGCTACACACAAAAGGTTTTTATCCTAATACATAGAATGCATTAATATAAAAAACCTTCTGCCTTTACAACTCCTTTCACCACTTTAATACCAGGCACTGTTTGGAGCGGAGAGAGCCAAATTCAAATGAATGGTGCTGCTCCAAAAATGTTCCACAAAGAAACCAAATTAAAAACACGGTGCAGCAGCCATCACTGCGCTATGCTTAAGTGTGAATTGAGCCTACAACTCCGCTCCTACAACTCCGCTCCTACAACTCCGCTCTGTGCAGCCTATGGCAACAAGATTGCACTATGGGCTTAATTTACTAAAGGATTTCCCATGTGATATACAGGTCACGTGACTAATTTTTAAGAAATAATGAGATAATGAGAGTCAATTAATCAATAGTAAAAAATAAAATGTGATTTAAATACCACAAAAAATAAGATGCATTCTATGCATTAAGATAAAAAAAACTTCTGTGTGCAGCAGTCCCCATAATACTTACCTGAGATCCATCTAGATCCAGCAATGTTGCACACGAGACTTGGCTGTCCAGGATTCCCCTCCTCATTGGCTGAGACACATAGCGGGTGCTATTGGCACCCGCTGCTGTCAATCAATGTCATTGAGCCAATGAGGAGAGAAAAGGGGCTCCATGGACACAGGGCAGTGGTTTGGCTCCAGTGCCCCCATAGCAAGCTGCTTGCGGGGAGGGGGGGGGGGTCGCAATCAACAAGAGGGAGGGGCCAGGAGTGCACACACACACACACACACACATATTCGATATTTATCACCTGCTGTGGGCAGCCAGTATTTTAGTAATGCAAAAGATAACAATGAGGGGAACTCTGTATTGACCAGTAAGTTAACCACTTGCCGACCGCCGAACATAGATGTACGTTTGCAGAATGGCACAGGCAGGCAAATGGGCGTACCTGTACGTCCCTTTGAATTTGCCGCCTATCGGGCACGCCCGCCACACACCATGGGAGCGTGCCTGTGGGTCCCGCGAACACAATGTTCGCCGGTGGCCTGCGATTGCGGTGAATGAAGGCAGAACGGGGAGATGCCTTTGTAAACAAGGCATTTCCCTGTTCTGCCTAGCAACATGACAGAGATCCACCGCTCCCCGTCATCGAGAGCAGTGATCTCTGTCATGTTGTAGTGAGCCCACCCCCCCTACAGTTAGAACACCTCCCTAGAACACACTTAACCTCTTGATTGCCCCCTAGTGTTTAACCCTTTCCCTGTCAGTGTCATTTTTACAGTAATCATGTTCCCATATAGTGTCAAAAGTGTCCGATTCACCATAATGTCGCAGTCACTATAAAAATCGCAGCTCACCGCCATTACTAGTAAAAAAAAAATATATATATATAAAAATGCCATAAATCTATCCCCTATTCTGTAGATGCTATAACTGACCTGAGCTCATATTTTAAACATTTATGTGTTTATGTCTTGTTGCTACATTTTCAATAAAAATCTTTTCTAAACAAATTTAAATGACTGTAATTTTGCCGCGGAAAAGCCCCACTGGGGGAGACTTTCCCATATTGTAGACACTATAACTTTTGCGCAAAACAATCAAAATACACTTATTGCGATTTTATTTTTACCAAAAATATGTAGAAGAATATGTATCGTCCTAAACTGTGGAAGAAATTTGTTTTTTTTTATACATTTTTTGGTGATATTTATTTATAGCAAAAAGTAAAAAATTTTTGTTTTTTTTTCAAAATTGACGGCTTTTTTTTGTTTATAGCGAAAAAAAAAAAAACAGAGGTGATCAAATACCAACAAAAGAAAGCTCTATTTGTGGGGAAAAAAAGGATGTCAATTTTGTTTGGGTACAGCATTGCATGACCGCGCAATTGTCAGTTAAAGTGGCACAGTGCCGAATCGCAAAAAATGCTCTGGTCGAGAAGGGGGTAAAATCTTCCAGGTGGTTATACACTATACACTATATCAGTGTGGAAATATTCTGCCTTGAGCTCAGGAATGAAAATAAATTGTAACATTTCACCAGAGGAAGATTAGTTTTGTGATTGACAGCACACTAGAATGTTTTCATAGTTTCACAATGTCTCTGTGTGCATTCATTTAGGCCAGGGGGGGCCAACCACATGTGGCCCGCTGCGCCCTCTGATGTGGCCCGCCACCTCCTGCTCTGGGATGGCGGGTCGGCAAGCTCAGATCACAGCGTTCCCGACCCGCCATCCCCGACCATCAATGTGAAGAACGGAGCAGGCACTAGAAGAAGCAGAGTCGATGCTTCCTGTATACAGGCAGAGTGATATCAAATGTACTGCACCTGTGAAACAAGCCAGAGCGATACAGGAAGCATCGGCTCTGCTCTCTACTGCAGCCATATACTTCCTCCAGCACCGGCTCCTGTCACACTGATGATCGTGGATGGGGGGTCAGGAACCCACAATCTGGGACAGCAGCCACCAGCAGTACCCACCAGCAGTACCAGCCAGTAGTACCCCCTAACAGTACCCAACCAGCAGTACCCCCCAACAGTATCCACCAGCAGTACCCCCCCCAGCAGTACCAGCCAACAATACCCACCAGCAGTACCGGCCAGCAATACCCACCAGCAGTAGCACCCGCCAGCAGAACCCCCCAGCAGTACCCTCCAGCAATACCAGTCAGCAGTACCAGCCAGCAGTACCCGCCAGCAGAAACCCCCAGCAGTACCTGACAGTATAATGCCCCAGCAGTAACAGCCAGCAGTACCCCCCAGCAGTACCAGCCAGCAATACCTGCCAGCAGTACTAGCCAACAGTACCTGACAATAGTGCCCCCCCCCCCAGCAGTACCAGCTATTAGTACCAGCCAGCAGTGCCAGCCAGCTTTACCTGCAAGAAGTAAAAGCCAGTAGTACCCACCCGAAGTACCTGCCCTGGAGGACGGCCAGCAGCAACCTCCAGCCATACGTGCCCTAGGGACAGCAGCAGCCACCAGCAATAACCACCTGGGGGACAGCAGCAGCCAGCAGTACCTGCAGGAATTCTGAGGAAAAAGTGAAGCTTAAGGTCAGTTGAGGTGCAGGTAAACTGCAGTGCTTCATGTGATCGGTCCAAATCATGTCCGCCTGTCCGTTTTTCATGCGGACCCAAACTAACTCTCCATTCACCTTTATAGAGCGGCAGATGTAAACTGACTTGTGTTCGTTTACACCTGCTTATCTCCAATCCGATCTGCTTAAAAAAAGGGGGATATGTCTCCTTCTTTCTGGGCGAATCAGGTCAGAGGGCCCATAGAGTAGAGCAGGCTGTGTCTGTGTCCGTAGAGCTGACACAGACCTATCATCTGCCTGCTCTACTCATTGTGGCTCGGGACTGGTTACCAAGTTGCTAAAGTGGCCTTCACTCTTCAAAAGGTTGGAAACCCCTGATTTAGGCCCTAAATTTTGGGGCCTGCTCACACTAGAATGCAGTAAGCTGGGTAAGCTGCATTCACGTGCGGCTTTCCACACTGCATTGCAATCACACTGCCCTTGTGATATGCTGCAAGGGGCAGTGAAAAGTTAATGACACCAAAAATGCAGGTCACAGTGTGTTTGCCCGCACCGGGCTGCCCTGGATCACATGGTACAAAAGTACCATACAATGCGGTTCAAAAAGTTGTGCATGCACTACTTTTGGTGCGGTGCAGTGCGATTTCAGCATGAATGGGGCTGAAACTGCACTGCACAGAACTGCATGTGAATCATGTTCCAGTGCGATTTACATGCAGTTCCTAGTCTGAATGGGCCTTTACAGAACTATCTTCCTCTGGTGCAGTGTTAGCCTGTAACAAAAAAAATAATAAAAAATTGTGAAAAAACAAATGTAAAAATAAAAAGACACATTTAAGTATCAAGTATAGTAAATATTTGAAACATTTGTTAAATAATGCTTGTTTTTTAGTGAACTGACTACTTTTAATTGACTATTTTGAAATGAGTGAAATTAAGTTAATTTAACTTAAACATTAATGTGGTATTTATCTCTTAGTGAATTGAACCCCTATATCTGATATCTGTAATTGTAAAAGGTAAGATATTCTCTAATGCCGTGTACACACAGCCGGACTTTTCGACAGCAAAAATCCGACGGAACAAATCCGTCCGACAATTCAACCGTGTGGGCTTCATCGGACCTTTGCTGTTGAAAAATCAGACCAACTTTAGATTTAGAACATGTTTCAAATCTTTCTGATGGACTCAATTCTGGTCAAAAAAAATCAGTTCGTTTGTATGCTAATCCGAAGGATGAAAACCGACGCTAGGGCAGCTATTGGCTACTGGCTATGAACTTCCTTATTTTAGTCCGGTCGTACGTCATCACAGTCAAATCCGTTGGACTTTGGTGTGATTGTGTATAGATAAGTCCGATTCGACAGAAGTCCTTCAAAAGTCCGTCGAAAAGTCCTGTGTACACGGCATAAGTTTTTTACTAACGTCTGTATTTCCAATGGAGCAAGTCATTTCTCTCCCTGTCCCGGTGACCACCAATGTTTTTTTTCTTCTTCATGTGGCTATGTGTGTTTGCATTTACTCTACCTGAATAATTATTGTTAAGACAAAATCCCAGCCACGTGAGAAGGTATTGTTTTCAGGCAGTTGGATTTGACAGGTGCCTGCTACTTCTCCTCTCCCTCCAAAATAGGGAGAAAAATGCAAGCCCAGGTGACCTAAACAAGATGATCTGATCTGACATGCATATTTCTAAAAAAAGATTTTATTGGCAGTTTTTTCACTCATGCAATGCCAATGGCCATACTGTGTCTATGTGTAACTTGCATTGTCAAAAGCAACTGAGCAAAAAATCCCTCTGCAGCATTACTAAGCAGGAGGCACAGCCTGCGTATGGTATACCATAGGCCAGTCTTTTTCAACCAGGGTGCCTTCAGGTTTCCGCAGGAGTGCCTTGGCAAATTTCCTAAACATTGCCCAAAAACTGTATACAGACCAGTGGGTGGATGAAGCCTGCATTATAGTTACAAAAAAGCAACACGTTTTCATTGTTCACCATTATAACCTTCCAGTCATTGGCATCCTAGTAACCAATGTTAGCATCGGTTGATAAGGGGGGGGGGGGGCGTCAGGCGCCTGCACAGCATCCTTGTTTGCCTCTCCCCTGCCACTCTCCATTAGCACTGGAATCACAGTAGCTGAATGAGGGAGAGAAACCTTGCAATACTAGTCAGTACCAAAGTGAAAAGGTGTGCTTGCCTAGAAAGAATAAATCACCTCTAAAGTTGGGTGCCCTACATGTGTGGATGTTGATGCATTATATAAAACTATTAGTTTCGTTTTTTACATTTTAGAATGGGATACCTCGAGGTTGTACATAGTTTTTAAGGGTACTTTGACTGAAAAAAGGCTGAGAAACACTGCTATAGGCAAACAGGGTCAACCCCAGAGTACATATGTAACTAATAATTTGCAATTGCCAACATACCTTTTATACAGACGTGTCGATAAAGAAACAATGAAGTAATTGAGAAAAATACAACTGAAACGATGGTTAAATAATAAGACCTCCCATCTACACAAACTGAATCCGAGGTGGATGTTCCTTGACTAGACTCCTGGCGACCCTGTTTAATGCACCTACAGGAGACATGCATATTATTTACATATAAGTGTATAGAAATATATTTCTGATAGGGTAAATAGCTGTAAATGATTATTGTAGCAGAAAGCTATATTTGAACATCAGTATAAAAGAAAATTCTACATTTTACAGTTATTTCAACCTACATATATATCACATAAGTGGCAAAATGATCAGGGTCTTAGCAGTCACACTTGTGACTGGGCCCTGGAGTTCCACCACTTTAGGGGGACCCACCCGCCCATCTGTCAGTGTAAGCTGCCCCCCTTGGCCCATCTGCCAGTATAAAGGGCACCCCTGCCCGTCTCCCAGTGTGAGGAGCGCCACTACCACGCTGTTATGAGGGATTTGCCCGCTGAGGGGAGAGAAGGCAGAGCTGAGACTCTGGACCGCCCCGCCTAACCAGAGAGAATGTAGGGAGGCGAGGGCAGACATTGAAAAAGAAAGTCAGCTGAAACCAATGAAGTGAAGGGTGAGGAGCTCTCCCCTCTGCGACTGCGAGGAGTCTCCATGAGGCAAAGGCATTCCTGGAGGCACGGTGACAGAATTCTGAGGAGGAATTGATTGATTCAAGTAAGTGACAAATTGCCAGTGCAATAGATCCCAACCTTCAGCAGGTGATGGGAGGATAGGGATGAGATCAGTGGTGGTGGTGGGGGGATGGGATCAGTAAGAGGCAGAGGTGGTGGTGGGACAGGATGGCACCACTGCTGCCACTGATGCCACCCCTCCTCATCACCACCGCTACCATAAACCCCCCCACAGAAATGTTTTACTTTGTTGTACAGTGAAAAAAAAAAGTATCAGTTATTCTTTTTCAGGAGGCCCTTCATGATTTCTTGCACCGGGGCCCCTGAAGTTTCTAGTTACACCTTTGTATTACCAAGCAGTACCACCCAGGGCTGCCGGTAGGGAGGTACTAGCAGCCCTCCTATAGAGTGTTGCTGGTAATTACTGGCACTTTTTTCCTGCCAGTAATTACCAGTGAAAGAAAAAGGTTGCCAGTGAAAAATATGGCTGTGAGGCTTGGCCAAAACTTTACGAGTGCTTGCTACAGTGTGTTCAGATGGTGCCGGCAGTGTGTCATGTGAAGTTACGATGCAAGGGAATCAGCCGAAGCTGAAGCAGCCGAAGCCTTGTGTGCAGGTCTGTGGAACAGGAGGAAGTAGACGGGAGTGGACTGAAAGGATCACCTGGCATTGAAAGAGAGGGTTGCTGTGACTCTCCATGCCAGGAGGGAACGTGTCATGTTGGTGAGGTGCCATCACCTGCTGTCAGTGTCACTGTGAGAGTCAATTTCATGTGTGTGTGCTGCCCATTCTAATTTCTTGCCCTCTCGATTCCTGTCTCTGAGCTACTTATTTACTGTATCGTGAATAAAATAAGAAATATGTTTTTGCCCTAATATCTACCTTAAATCACTTTGCTGATTGCATATTGTACTTGTTTGTAGCCTAAATACAGAAATTTGCACTTAAAACTGTCATTTTGTAACTTTTAGATATGCCAGTAAAAACTTGACAGTGGCAGTAAATTTTGGGTGTCGTGTCAGTAAATTTCAATCTGGTAGGTTGGCACTACTGCTCCCATACTGGGCCCCATCTGGTCAGAAAGTGGACCCAGCAGTGATTTGTCTACAGCCAAGCAGACAGCACACATTTGCTAGTATATGGTAGTGAACTTAGCCCCGCCCTCCCATGAATGCCCAGACATTAGAGTACTGATAGGGTAGGGTAGATGTGGCTATGATACAGGGGTTCCTCTCTTATGTTATTATTGGCTTTATTGCTATTGGGCAGTGTGGGTATCCTCCCTACCCACTTGTTTATGGAGATTGTGCTGTATATATTGTGCATATATCGGTGCACTGTGCTATAATACACCCCTGAGCACTGCGGTGTAATATCATTATAACATCGCAGTGTGCTATAATACACCCATGTGCTGTAATACTATTTCAGTGCATTGTACTGCAATATTCCACTTTCTGTACACTGTGCTATAATGCCATTACATCAGTAATACGTCAGCTGTAATACAAATATATTAGTGAACTGTGCTCCAGGCTGCTGATATTGGGGTACAGGTAGTACTCTTGGACCCAAGTAAATCCACAACAGGTAAGCAGAGGGGCATGAGCATTATGGCAGGGGCTACCTGTAGGCCTCATTAGTGCAACATCATGCCAGCGGAGTGGAAGAAAATAGTGCAGCCTCAGTCTAAATCTCTCCCCTGCCCTACTTCTCCTTCCCTGCCCCGCAAGGAGCGCCTTGTCAGGTAGGCTGTAGCAGGTTCCATAATGTCACATGACAACCCTGGGCACTCCCAATAAAGACTGCCTGTAGAAAACTACAGTAGGGGGAAAGAGACCATACCAGTGGCGGTGTGTCCATAAGGGTGCACGGGCGCCGCCCCCTCTCTCCTGCCACCCCCTCTAGCACCAATAGATAGATTCATGCATTGCATGAATCTACCTATGGCCACCTCTGCCACCCCCTAATCACCCCCTAATCAGGCACCCGGCCCCTTTTTCAGGTGCCGGGCACCTGAATTACAGCCGTGGGGTGTGTTTTTGAAGCACCTGATTAGAGCCATAGGCTCTAATAGGCATCAAAAAAGGTGACCTGTGAGCGCCATGCTGTGCTGTGTTAGAAAAGCAAATGAATATTCAATTTCCTAACATTAAACCACCTCTCCGTCAATCAGGTGCTCGGATCTGTTACCTATCATCTGATTGGCTGAAACGATAGGTGCTGTGATTGGACGCCTATCAGGCATCCAATCATAGCAGAGGATGGGACGAGAGGACAGGAGAAAACATCGAGGAGCTGTCCCATGAGACAGGGTAAGTGCAGACACTGACAGCATTTGATATGGCACAGTGGGAGCATTTAATGGGGCACAGTGGGAGCATTTGATATGGCACAGTGACTGCGTTTGATGGGCACAGTGGCTCCCTTTGATGGCACAGGGGCTGGGTTTGATGGGCACAGTGGCTGCGTTTGATGGCACATAATTACATACTAGTCACCCTTCCCAGATCTGAAGGAAATACATAAAAATTTCAGTAAGAATACAAATGTCTCTTGTGTTTAGAAATATTTTCTTAGACATGGTTTGAGATTTAAGGAAACATAACATACTTTGTCCACGCAGTGCAGGCGTTTGACATATTTGCAGTACTGAACTGACCAGGCGGACAAGCTTCACATACATTATCTGTTTTTGAGGTTCCTATTTAAAATAAAAATGTAAAAACATAGTGTAAGCTATAGTAACAGTCTCTGTAGATAAATATTACCTTTACTTTTAGACATTACATTACACTTGTACGTTATCGTTTTGACCAGTTTTGGTTCACCCCTCCCACCTTTGCAATTTTAAAAAAAGCGTGTTTTCTATGATGTGCTCATTCAAGTATCTGTATGCTTAAATGCATGGCTACACGCATCAACATACATTAGAAATGCACAATAACAAACATAAACATGCATGTGTAAATGCAAAGACAAGATGGAACTGAAATACCAGAGCGAAAAATGCCAAATCAGAATTTCATCTTTGAAATAAAAAATGCATTTGATTGCTTGCTACAGGAAATTGTGGAAACATTGCTGTAGTAATTTAAACAGATCAACACAGCAAAAATCATGTTTTTTTTGTTTGTTTGTTTTTTGGCTGACATGTTTGAAAAGTTAGAATCACATTCCCTGCCAGGATAGATATGTAGAAGATTCCATAGCTAAGTCAATCAGAGGTCACCTGAAATTTGACAGTGATGTCCTGTCAATTGCCTGACCTTGCACAGAGACTACCAGTTTCTTTATACACAATGTAAACCGTTGTGTGTAAAAAAATTAGAATCTGACTGACTGCAAATCCATATGTTCCATGAGGAAAACCAGCTGTAAAATCTTAAAGTAGAACTTTACCCAATATGTTTTTCATTTTGGATAGAGTAGGGGAGGGTTATAACCCCTGTAAGCTTTATTTTTTGCCATATGTGTCCCATTGGGTTGATTTTCCTTCACTTCCTGTCCCATAGCTAAAACCAGAAGCATGAGGAAATCCCTGCAAATTAAGAGAATTCTTTGGGGACAACCAAAAATGTGAGATTTTCTTTTACTTTCACTTTCAATGATAATGGGAAACAGGACAAATAGAGAGAATGAAACATCTTAAAGGAGAAGTATAGCCAAAGCTATTTGGTTATACTTCTCCTGCAGATCACAGGAGTGCAGTTAGTTCTGCACTCCTTTGGCCCAGTTTCAGCTGACAATGGGCTAAAGTCTGCTATCCACTGATTTAGATAAAAACAAGCAATGCGATATAACAGCGTAACAGGGTCTTAAAGCATCCAGATCAAGTAATGATACATGCCACCTGGCTCTGCTTTGAGGAACCAGGTGGTGTGTACCATTACTTGATCTGGATGTTGTGAGACCCTGTTACTCTGTTATATCATATTGCTTGTTTTTAAATGAACAAATGTGAGTGAATTTCGTTAAGCTTGGCTGGTATTCTCTTATGCGTTTTAACCACCATACTGCACTATTGGAGATTGTTTCCTTTATTCTTAGAGTTCTGTGGATTCATCCAAGCTGGAGAAGATTCTATCATTAGAGGAAAATGTTAGCAGAGGAACCACTATCAGGATTTATTACCATTATGCTGTGTTGGCCCTTTTAAGGGTCTTGTCCTGAGGTGAGTGAGTATTTTACCTGGTGACATAGCACTCTGTAGCACTCTATAGCAATTTTATATCACATGAGTTTATTATGGAATGATTGATTGATTGTTCGCTATTGGGCAGCGCTATCACAACTTTTTTCTTTACCTATGCTCACACTGCCGCCATAGAAGAACTACAACACCACAACCAGAGACTCTCAGGTAGGGGAGAGGATGCAGAGAACCGTCTTCACAGAAATAATGTTTGGGTGGTGGGTCTCCCTGAAGGTGCAAAGGGAAACCATCCTGAAATTTCTGCTCAATCATTCTCTAAAGGAGCCTACTGTATGTAGTGTAATTGGCAGACCGGGTCCCTACGGCACTAGATACCTTCCCTGATATGGTTCCTAAATTACAGAGTCCAGTAACCAGATCGAGTAGTCAGCCAGTCAAGAGTTCAATAACCAGATCAGGTAATCAGCCAGGCCAGAAGTTAGGGATCCAAGTAGAGCAACAGCAAGCAGGATAAGGAGCCAGAATGGATGTCAGCAAGCCAGTCTTTAAACAGAACCGCAGGAGATGGTTTCTTGTGATGTGACCAAGGCGAAGGCAGAGATGAAGTGAGCTGGACAGCTTTAAGTAGGCAGGTCAGACGAGCAGGATCAGGAACAGCTGGTAACTGTGGAGAGAGATGAGAGCTGGCAATTAGCCGACAGCTGAGCAGCCAGCCCAGAGAAGGAAGAGTTAAGCCAGCCCTGACAGTACCCCCTCCTCAATGACCCCTCTTCCTCAGAGGGCCACCGGGCTTGAGGGGAAAACGTCTATGGAACTCAAGGAGGAGGACAGGGGCATGTACGTCCAAGGATGAAACCCAGGAGCGTTCCTCCGGACCATACCCCTTCCAATGAACCAGGTACTGTATGTGCCCACGGAACCTACGAGAGTCAACAATGGATTGTACGCCATACTCCTCATGGTTCTCAACCTGAACAGGGTGAGGACGTGGCACCGAGGTGGTAAATTGGTTGTAGGCCAACGGTTTCAATAAGGAGACATGAAACACATTTGAGATGCGCAGGAGGAAGGTCAATTGCACAATCATAAGAATGGTGTGGAGGCAAACTACCGGCTTGACCTTTGTCAAAGACAATGCTAAAATCGTGGGACTCTTCCAGCAGGGAGGAGAGTGAAGAGGTGCACAGGACCTTGGATACCTTCAGGAAGCATGCCTCACTGCATTGTGGTGACCAAGAGAGAACCTTAGCATGGAGCCAATCAAAAGAGGGGTTGTGCCTCTGTAACCAAGGATAACTAATAACCAGCGGAAACCTGGGTGAGGAAATAACTTGGAATTGGATTATCTCATGGTGAAGAGCCCCTACAGCCATGGATAATGGAACCGTCTCATGAGTCACATGGGCAGGCTGTAAAGGTCTCCCGTCAAGAGCCTCAATAGCAAGTTGAATGTTGTGCAGCTGCAGTGGAATCGAGTGCTGCAAAACAAATGCAGCATCAATGAACAGGCATGCAGCCCCAGAGTCGATTAGAGCCTGTATCTCTATGAACGACTCAGCCTAAGAAAGGGTGACTGAAACCAGGGGCTTATCCTTCTGGATAACTGGGGACGAAACAACGCCACCTAAAGTCTGTCCATGACAGGACCTCAATGTTCGGGCGTTCCCTGGATGGGTAGGACAAGACTTAAGAAAATGACCTAAGCAATAAAAAAAGGGGGGGGGGGTTTAAGGTGCGCTATGGACGTTTAAATTTTTTTTTTGAAATCCAAAAACCAAAATGTGAGAACTTATAAACAAAAAGCGATTAATGATGAAAGGAGGGGCTGCCACTACCTTAAATATTCAACCCAAAAGGTTGAAAAACGTAGACGAATATTAAAAGAGGTAGTTGTGGCACTCACCTGCTATTAATTATACCTAGTAACTGCAGGGAACTCACCTCTCAGGAGATCTTCTGTCCTGAGCAGTGTTGGTTGGATGACGTGAGACAGAGAGTCAGGGGTCCGCATCCTCATAGGACAGTCAGTGGGGAATGAAAATTACACCTACAAGCTTTAACCAGACACTGATTGAAGTCACAAGACTGCTATATACTTCTGATGAGAAAAGGAAAACCACCGGATTGTAACCAGAGCAGCTCCATATAGCAACACAGGGACTTACACTGTGGAGGTGCATTAACCCCTTAAGGGGTAGGGAAGCTGGTGAGTGCAGAATATTGTCTTTATGCATGGGAATCGCACCTGTTGCAATCCAGGAAGCCACTGAGCACTGAAGGACACTGTCACTTTTGTTCCAGAAAGGAATTTTTTGATATAAACTCTCTGCTGCTGGACTTGTGTATTAACTTATATTTGCATTCTTCTATTTAGCGATTTTTATTTAGCGATTTTACTAAATGTAAAGTACCATATTTACATATTGTGGCACTTACAGAAGCACATAACACTTTTTTTCAGTATATATTGAAACTGTGGCATTTTATAAGCACTTAGCACTTTTCATCATGTGATTTGTAAAAACGCACATATGCACTTTTTTCTATAGAAAGTATATTGAATTTTTTGCACTAATATATAGTAACTTAGTGACTATTTTAAACAGCATTTCTGTAACACTTTCATGCACGATTCATACTGTTATCTGTATATTGCAGATATGGAATTTTTATTTTTAATTTCCAATTTTATGTTTTAATTTCATTCATGTGTAGAATTACCAGCAAGTAATAATAAGGTATAATTAGTAGCAGGTGAGTTCCCTGCAGATACTAGGTATAATTAACCACTTGACCACTGGGCACTTAAACACCCTTAATAACCAGACCAATTTTCAGCTTTCGGTGCTCTCACATTTTGAATGACAATTACTCAGTCATGCAACACTGGACCTATATGAAATGTTTGCCCTTTTTTTTCACACAAATGGAGCTTTCTTTTGGTGGTATTTAATCACCGCTGGGTTTTTTATTTTTTGTGCTATAAAAGAAAAAAATACATAAAATTCTGTAAAAAAATGAATATTTCTTTGTTTCTGTTATAAAATTTTGCAGATTAGTAATTTTTTCTTCATAAATTTTGGCCAAAATTTATACTACTACATATCTTTGGTAAAAATAAGTACAAATTGGTGGATATCATTTGGTCTTTGTGAAAGTTATAGAGTCCACAAGCTATGGTGCCAATATCTGAAAATTGATCACACCTGAAGGACTGACGGCCTATTTCAATTCTTGAGACCCTAACATGCCAGAAAAGTACAAATACCCCCCAAATGACCCCTTTTTGGAAAGAAGACATTCCAAGGTATTTAGTAAGAGGCATGATTAGTTTTTTGAAGTTGTCATTTTTTCCCACAATTCTTTGCAAAATCAAGATTATTTTTACTTTTTTTTTTCTTCACAAAATTGTCATATTATCAGTTTATTTCTCACACACAGCATATGCATACCACAAATTACACCCCAAAACACATTCTGCTATTACTCCCGAGTACGGCGATACCACATGTGTGAGACTTTTACACAGTGTGGCCACATACAGAGGCCCAACATGCAGGGAGCGCCATCAGGCGTTCTGGAGCACCCAGGACAATTCTGACATTTCTCTCCTACATGTAAAAATCATCATTTATTTGCTAGAAAATTACATAGAATCCCAAAACATTATATATGTTTTTTTAGCAAACACCCTGGAGAATACAATGGTGGTCGTTGCAACTTTTTATCTCGCACGGTACTTGCGCAGCAATTTTTCGAATGCTTTTTTTTGCTTAAAAAAAAAAAAAAACACAGTAAACTTAGCCTATTTTTTGCATAATGTGAAAGATGAAGTTACGCAGAGTAAATAGATACCCAACATGTCACTCTTCAAAATTGCAAACGCTCGTGGAATGGTGCCAAACGTCGCTACTTAAAAATCCCCAAAGGTGACGATTTAATTTTTTTTACTGGTTATATGTTTTGAGTTACAGAGGTCTAGGGCTAGAATTATTGCTCTCGCTCTAACATTCGCAGCGATACCTCACATGTGTGGTTTGAACACCGTTTTTATATGTGGGCGGGACTTCTGCATGCGAGCACATGGGGACAGGGGCGCTTTAAAAAATTTTATTTTTTTTATTGTTCATTTTACTTTATTTATTTTAGTTTGACATTTTTTTACCCAAAAATACATTTTTTGATCACTTTGAAGCACCGGAGGGCGGCGGGAGGGGGGGGGGGGTGTCTATGGCTGGGTATTGCAGGGTATCACCAACTATGGCTGGGTATCTCAGAGTATGGCTGGGTATCTCAGAGTATGGCGTTGCAGAGTATTGCGTTGCAGAGCATTGCAGGGTATTGGCGGGTGTTGCAGAGCAATGCAGAGTGTTGCAGGGTATTGGTGGGTGTTGCAGAGCATTGCAGAGTGTTTCAGGGTATTGCAGAGTGTTGCAGGTCATTGCAGAGTGTTGCAGGGTATTGGCGGGTGTTGCAGGGTACTGCAGAGTGTTGCAGAGCATTGCAGAGTGTTGCAGGGTATTGCAGAGCATTGCAGAGTGTTGCAGGGTATTGCAGAGTGTTGCAGAGTGTTGCAGAGTGTTGCAGAGTATTGCAGAGTATTGGCAGGGTATTGCAGAGTAATGGCAGGGTATTGCAGAGTGTTGCAGGGTATTGCAGAGTAATGGCAGGGTATTGCAGAGTATTAGCTGGCATTGCAGAGTATTGCAGGGTATTGCAGAGTATTGGCAGGGAATTGAGGGGTTAATTTTCAGTGAGCAGCGATGTGGGCACTGCAGATGCAGCCCACATCGCTGCTGACACCAATCTCTTCCCCCTCCGCTGTACCGATCGGTACAGAGAGGGGGAGGGAGGAACCGGCGTCATAACATGACGCCGGTTTGTTTACAAGTGATCACTCCGTCATTTGACAGAGCGATCACGTGGTAAACGGCCGCGATGAGCGGCCGTTTACCGTGATCCGGATGCTCTCGAGTGCGCGCCCCAGGGGGTGTGCGAAAGCGGAATTCTGGGAGGACGTCATATGACATCCTCCCAGAGTTAAACATCCGCCCTGTAGCCCTCATTCGGCTATGGGCCGGTTGTTAAGCGGTTAATAGCAGGTGAGCGCCACAACTACCTCTTTTAATATTCGTCAAAAAATGACCTGCCTGGCCACAATAAAGGCACAATCTCTCCCTCCTCCTAAAGGCCCTCTCATCCACAGAGAGACGCGTGAAGCCCAGGTGCATGGGTTCATCTTCACTGACCTACTTGGTACCAGGAGGCATGGGAGGTGAGGGAGGCAGGGGTGGGACTGCAAAGCTCGGAGGCAAGCGTACAGGAGGCTTCTGCAAGCGCTCCTTAAAAGAAAGTCTTTCTCTGAGTCTGGAGTCAATGAGGATGGTAAACAAGATCAAGCTCTCCAGCTCAGTAGGTATATCTCGGGCTGCTATCTCATCCTTGATGGAATCCGAGAGACCATGAGAAAAAGCAGTCATGAGGGCCTCATTGTTCCAAGTAACCTCTACTGCCAGAGTATGAAATTCAATGGCGTAGTCGGCAACAGTTCTCGTACGGGGGTCTCTTCCAACTTCTCAGCTCTCTCCGGCCTCTTCTCCACGCTCTCCCGTGTCTTCTGCTGGGCTCCTCCACTATCTTCTGCTCTTTTGCTAGAGCAGAAGTTAGCGGAGGAGCCCGGCAGAAGACACCGGAGACCGGGAGAAGAGGCCGGAGAAGTCGGGAGAGCCCTCCCCTAGTCAGAAGAGACCCCCCGGAGCTGTCTAATAAATTACTTTAAAAAACGGTCTAGTGTGTTTTTTTTATTGACACTTTTTCCCCCCCAGGGGAATGGGTAGGGGTACGATGTACCCCATACTCATTCACATAGGATGGGGGGCTGGTATCTGGGGGCCTCATTATTAAAGGGGGCTCCCGGATTCCGATAAGCCCCCCGCCCACAGACCCTGACAATCAATGGCCAGGGTTGTCGGGAAGAGGCCCTTTTTCCTCATCAACATGACAAGGTGCTTTGGAGTGGGTGGGCCGCAGGGTGCCCCCGCCCCAAAGCACCCACCCTCCATGTGGAGGGAATGCGGCCTGGTACAGTTCAGGAGGGGGCACTTGCTCGTCCCTACCCCCTTTCCTGACCGGCCGAGCTGTGTGCTCGGATAAGGGTCTGGTATGGATCTTGGGGGGACCCCCACGCCGTATTTTCAGTGTAAGGGGTACCCCTTAAAATCCATAAAAGACTGAATGACCTGGTATGCCCTTGGAGGGGGAACCCATGCCGTTTTTTATTTAAAATTTGGCGTGGTCCTCCCCCTCAAGATTCGTACCAAACACAGTGCCTAGTATTGGCGGGGATCCAAGTCAGATCCCTGTTAACTGAAGTCGGATGCGTCTCTGACTTCAGGTCGCAGGGCAAAGTCGGATCCAAAGTAGGATGAGTGTCGTGTCGCACCTCCTTTCCTGGAAGCATCCTAACACTCATTTTAATGAAAAAGAAACAGCTGATTAACCACATGGAAAGTCCCTACATGTTCCCTGAATCCTTCTGTTTCACTTTCAACAAACTTTGGTTTCTTTTTTTCCCTTCAGTTTAAAACAGAAGAAAAAGAATATGTAGTAACTAGAAGCCTAAACCAGCTTTTGAAGCATTTCCTTTTTATTTCAGTCCAGTGTACGTTCTTTTCTCCAGAATCTACCAAGCTCCAATGAAGGGGGGCCCATTGAGCCTCCAAAACAAGTTGGGATCAATTGAATGTGACTTTTAATAAAAACAACTTATGGATTTTACATATTGTGTCTGCCACTTTACTCAATACATGTATCATGACTGTCATTTAATGGAGAGCCACCTGAAAGGAAAATGTATCCCATACTAGATCTAAGATCAAATTTTAATATTTACTTCAGGGGAGATCAGCAGAGCAAGCGGAGTCCACCAAACAGAGGCGCCCATGTAAAAGGGCCCTTATGCTGCAGCACAAATTTAAATGAATATTAACAAACACTATATTCTTACCATGTACTTTGATGTACTGCCCAGCTTTACAGATACTGTGTGGTTGGCATAAGTCACATGAACCTTTTTCAGAACAGTAATATCCAGGTTTACAATCACAAACTGCATTTGAAGTATACGAACATTCCTTTATTTCCAACAGCCCACCTCCTGGAGAGAAAAAAAATCTGTTAAATGTAATTACTCAAAACTGCATTTAATAAAGCATCACTGAACAACATTGAGAAATGTTACTACGCTGGCAAATGTGTGCCCATTACTTGAATGGGAAATTTGGAATACTGGCATTAAATTATATTGCATTTAGATATGAATTGGTAAAGTCTGAAGTGTGAAGTCAAAGAGAACTGTCCTTTTAAGCCCCTGTACACACGGTCGGAGATTTCCACAACCAAATCCGTCGGATTTTGTCCGTCGGATCTTGTCCGAAACTGTTGCATACACACGGTCGGGCCAAGTTGGCGAAAAAGCCGATCTTTCAGAACGTGATGACATAATTTCGTTACGATGGGACTACGTTCAGGCTAGTAGCCAATCGCTTTGATGTAGGAATTTGATCTGAGCATGCGTGGCACTTGGTCCGATGAAAATGCTCTACACATGATCGGATTAGGTCCGTCTGGCCCAGTTGGTCGGGAAATATTTCCAACATGTTGGAAAATTGGGTCGGACGGAGATTCGGACGGAATCAGTCCGATGCATACCACACACAGTCGGATTATCCGACGACACGGTCCGATAAGACGCAATCCGACAGATTATACGACCGTGTGTACAAGGGCTAAGTCTGGATCTCTCACATGTCGGTGCCAGTGCCCACCATACTGTATTGCAAGCATTTTTGTGCATTGAGGCGCATTGTGATGCACAGTGTTAGGAAGTCCTTTCACAACAAATGAGCTGCAATGCACAAAAAATAGTGCAGTTTACTTTTTTTTGCAGTGAAGGGCATATCTTGTTAAGAAGTGATGTGGTGCATTGGGGTGTCATTCAAAATGAATCGCACCATAGTGCACCAATGCTCTTACTCTGCATTACCACACATTGAATTGAATGGACCCTAAAACCTCATTCACATGGGTTTGTTTAGTCCAGTTGTGGATTCTTATAGCAAGAATCTGCAGACTCTTGCAACTAAAATCACTGGTGGTTCTGGGCAGCTGCTGCCAGTAAGCCTTTACAAAGCCATGATAGGCTGACAGGAGTTGCAGCTCTCTGTTGCTGTTTGCATGTAATGACACAGACAGAAATTACCAGAGCATAGAGATAGATGATCATCACAGGATGATCACAGTCTCCTATGCTCCTTGATTTAGAATAAAGGAGGGGACTAAGTGGGTCCTGTAATAGATTTAGGAAACAAAGTAGAGAAAAGAGGGATCAAAGTCTAGATGCCAATACATCAGTAACTTTTTTAGAGACATCCCCAGATGGGCCAGACAGAAAGGAACCCAGAGGGCCATATAGGAAAAACGAAACGAAAAAGGAAAGAGAACCCAAATACAGAAACAGGGGCGATCCAGGATGGGGAACTCTACTTCCCGGGAGAGCAGGGTAACCACACAAAATCAGAAAAAAAAAAAAGACTTAAACATTCATTTTCAATATATTTTTTATTCAAAAATTTGTCAGGATACAAATAGAATATCATTGCATAAAGATCTTTACACTCTTAAGAGGTTATCAAATATCTAATCCATATGTCTTCCACGTAAAATTATAACATTAATTATAGTTAAGTAAGGCTACCGCCCACTCGAACCTGAGCGGAGTACTTATAACTTCTTGGTAATGTTGGATCAAGTTGTACCACCTTTAGTATATCTCCAGATCAGAGTCCTTGACACCAAAGAAGGTTAGGTATTTAGAGTTCGTTAACATTGCTCCTCCATCAGAGTCGAGAAGAGAGAGGCTCTAGGACTCTCCATTTGTATCCATAAATTGAATCATTGAACATAAAAAGAGAAATAAGGAGGAGAAGAAGAGAAGTAAATTAGAGTAAAATTAATTATAATAAAATGAGGAAGAGGAGGGGGGAAGGATGGGAAGGGGAGGAAAAGGAAAAAAGTAAAGGTCAGGAATCCAAAGTAGGAGTCATTTCCCTCGGGCTGGGCCCCCAAATGTCTAGTTCTAGAAACTATGGGGCCTGATGGTACTTAATCCAGGGGGTCCACACCCTGTCAAATCTGGCCTGTCTGTCTTTAAGAATGCTGGTCAATTTTTAATTGACCATGATCCAAGAAATTTTAAACATTATTAATTTATTTTAAAACATTAAAAGTGTTTGTTAACACCAAAAATATATAAATAGATTCGGGTCCCTTAAAGTAGATTACACCGCACAGTGCTTGTGCTGTGTAATCTGTCCCCATCTAAACTGTAAAAAATACCTCCCTGAACCTGCCACTTCCTGTATGCCCTCTCCATACTGACCACGAAAATCAGGGCTACTGAGCCCTGACCACCGTGGTTAGAGTGTCATACGCTGCCCTGCTCTCAGCTTTTCTCTCTCTCCCTCACCCCCTCCTTCCTGCCTGTCATCTCCTTCTCTGTGTCTGTCTCTGGCCTGGCCCCCTCACCGCTATTCTTGTAAAAGAAAAAGCTAAAATTGTCACTGCCAACCCCTCTAACGAGTGTTCTAAATACCCATTTTGAGCTCTCTTCAAGCCGATCACATGACTCGTGGGGGCTTTACAGCTCCAATGGATGGTTTCTGCAGGAGGAGACAAGTGGTCATGTGATCTCCCCTGCTGACGTCAGAGGGAGATCATGGCCCCTCCCACAGAAACCATCCATCGGAGCTGTAAAGCGGCCACAAATTACGTTTCAAAATGATTTACATCAGACGGGGCTGGCATAGTCTTATATAAATGCCTTAACAAACACTTTAATGGAACATGTACTGGAGCAAGTTCACCTATCTCTATTAAGTAAAAGTCTTGGATTGTCCCCATGTAATAGAGGTAATTTATTTGATAGCATGAAGACATTTTTCTGTTTCCAAGACATATTAACCACTTGCTTACTGGGCACTTAAACACCCTTCCTGACCAGACCAATTTTCAGCTTTTGGTGCTCTCACACTTTGAATGACAATTACTCAGTCATGCAACACTGTACCCAAAAGAATTTTGTGTCCTTTTTTTCCCACAAATAGAGCTTTCTTTTGGTGGTATTTGATCACCTCTGGGGTTTTTATTTTTTGCGCTATAAATGAAAAAAGACCGAAAATTTTGAAAAAAAGCGCATATTTCTTTGTTTCTGTGATAAAATTTTGCAAATTATAAATTTTTTTTCATAAATTTTGGCCACAATTTATACTGCTACATATCTTTGGTAAAAATAACCCAAATTAGTGGATATTATTTGGTTTTTGTGAAAGTTAGAGAGTCTACAAGCTGTGGTGCGAATCATAAAAAATTGATCACACCTGATGTACTGGTGGCCTATCTCATTTCTTGCGACCCGAACAAGTCAGGAAAGTACAAATACCCCCCAAATGACCCCTTTTTTGAAAGTAGACATTCCAAGGTATTTACTAAGATGCATGGTGAGGTTTTTGATGTTGTCATCTTTTTCCCACAATTCTTTGCAAAATTAAGATTTTTTTTTTCTCACAAAATTTTCAATGTAATAGGTTATTTCTCTCACATGGCATGTGTATACCACAAATGACACCCCAAAATACGTTCTGCTACTCTTTCTGAGTATTACGATACCAAATGTGTGAGACTTTTACACAGCCTGGCCACATACAGAGGCCCAATATTGAAATAGCACCATCAGGCGTTCTAGGAGCATAAATTACACATCTTATTTCTCAACCACCTATTACAGTTTTGAAGGCCCTGGAGCACCAGGACAATGGAAATGCCTACAAAGTAACCCCACGTGGCACTGATGACATGTGGCACTGATGACACGTGGCACTGACAAATGGCACTGGAGGCAGATGGCACTGGAGGCAGATGGGGCTGACAGATGGGGCTGACAGTTGTCGCTGGCAGATGTCGCTGACAGATGGCACTGGGGCTGGCACTGTCAGATGGCACTGGCACTGGCAGATGGTGCTGGCTATTTGCTCTGGCTAATTGCTCTGGCAAATGGGGCTGGCAGATGGCACTGGCGCTGGCAGGTGGCACTGGCAGGTGGCACTGGCGGCACTGGCGCTGACGGCACTGGGGCTGACGGATGGCACTGGCGCTGGCAGGTGGCACTGCCACTGGCAGGTGGCACTGGCAGGTGGCACTGGCACTGGCAGCACTGGGGCTGACGGCACTGGGGCTGACGGATGGCACTGGCACTGGCAGGTGGCACTGGTGCTGGCACTGGCACTGGCAGGTGGCACTGGCGGCACTGGGGCTGACAGCACTGGGGCTGACGGATGGCACTGGCAGGTGGCACTGGCAGGTGGCGGCACTGGCACTGGCAGCACTGGGGCTGACGGCACTGGGGCTGGCACTGGTAGGTGGCACTGGCACTGGCAGGTGGCACTGGCACTACTGGCAGATGGCACTGGGCTGACAGATGGCACTGGGCTGACAGATGGCACTGGCACTGGGGCTGACAGATGGCACTGGGGCTGACAGTGTTAGTCACAGCATACAATTTATGACTCACAGATCCTCTCTCTCCTCACACGCTGTCTCTGTGTGAGGAGGGAGAGACACGGCAATGGGAGATGATCTCATATGTTTACATTTGAGATCATCTCCCATTGGCAGCTGCAATCGCGCTGTGAACGGCCGCTTTGATTGGCCGTTCACGGCGATCTATGTTTGCCTGTCTCCAGGAGACACGGCGAATACAAAACTTCCGCGATGCGCGCCCCCGGCGGCGCGCATTGCGGAAGTAAACACAAGGACGTCCAGGGACGACCAGTCGAAGGAACCCGCCTGCTCTACGGCCGTCATTCGGCTATAGGGCGGGCGGGAGGTGGTTAATTTCAAATGTATGTACTTTGGGAAAGAAACACGTAAACTTGAGATGACGGATTTTTCCCAAGCTTTGGAACCAATAGGTATCTCCAGATGTTTATGGAAGTGATCATATATGACTTACATTCCATTGAATGGGAACAAACCCTACCTAGTAGTGACAAATTCACTCAAGGTGAACGTATAGCTCTATCAGAACCTAAAGCCGAGCTCCACCAAAAAGGGGAAGCTCCGCTTGTTTGCTTCCTTCCCCCTTCTGCTGCCACATTTGACACCTTTTGGAGGGGAACAGGTACCTGGTTTTGACAGGTGCCTGCTCCCACTTCCTGGTGTTTTTGCAGTGGCAAAGTCACCTAGAAGTTGCCCCCCTCCTCCTTCCCCCGCCGCTAGGCCATTCACAAAGCGTGCCTCGTGCATGTGCAGTAGGGAACCGGCTGTGAAGCCGCAAGGCTTAATTGCCGGTATCCCTTACAACAAATGACGGTGGCAGTTGCAGTAGGGATTTCCCTATAGCAACCTGCATGGCTATTGCCAATAGCAACTGGAAATAGCTACTAAATAAAGGACTGTAAAGTTTGTCAAGCAGCTAGGAGAATAGATTTTGCTCTGTGCTGCCTGTCATTTGTGCTTAATGAACTGTGTTACCCTGCTCAAAAATCCAATGCTATTGCCCAAAACAAATAGCATGGGCCACCGCACCTGGGAATTACAAGTACCTCCCAGTTGCCCAACAGTGGCTGGGACTAATAACTGTTCTGTTATGCATCCTGTTCATCTCAGTGAGAACTATGCTGTTTTCCATGCCGTTGCCTTTAGCAACCACAGTGGGCCATCACATCTGTGTGAATTACTAATGTCTCCCAAAGACTGTCCTATTACAAATCCTGCTCATATCAATGAGAACTGTGCTGCTTTCCATGCTGTTGCCCATAGCAACCACAGCGGGCCATCACATCTGTGTCTGGATGCAAGTTGGAAAAATGCGTGTTGCCTGGCTGTGCAGGAATAGGGGGACCCAAAATCCAGTGACTCTCTAGGGCAGGGCTCGACAAAACCCAGGCGCCAGGTCACCAGAAATCGCACCCTGGCACCTAGGCTGCCATCAGCTCACTCACTATAACTCCTGATGCCCCAGACATGCAGTGAATTAACATTGACCGCCCTCCTCCTCCCTTCTCCACACTCAGTGTGGCACTTGATGCTTGCCAGAAACGCTGAGTGTGTGAAACTGACAAGTAACAGAGAGGAGGATCTGTCAGATTTGAGCTTGATGTCAGGGTGGGCGGGACCCGGCCAGCATGGGCGTGACCCAGCAGCTATCAAACACCAGCCAATGGGATCTGAGCGGGCCGCTATGTGTATGTGGCCCTGCCCCTTCTCTTAAGCAGCCCAATCATTGGCTGGTGTTTGATAGCTGCCCACCCCGGCCGGGTCCCGTCTACCCCCGACATTAAGCTCAATTCTGACAGCTCCTCTCTCCTCTGTTACTTGTACTTGTCAGTTTCACACAGTTACTGAGTGCTCAGTGTGAAATCTGCCAGTGCCAATCAGTGCCATCTGCCACCGCCAATCAGTGTCACCTGCTAATGCCAACCAGTGCCTGCCAGTGCTACCTGCCACCACCAACCAGTGCCACCGCCAATCAGTGCCACCTACCAGTGCCACCTGCCACCGCCAACCAGTGCCACCACCAATCAGTGCCATCTGCCAGTGCCAACCAGTGCCACCGACCAATCAGTGCCACCTGCCAGTGCCACCGCCAATCAGTGCCATGTGCCACCTCCAATCAGTGCCACCTGCCGTCGCCAACCAGTGCCACCTGCCAGTGCCACTGCCAATCAGTGCCATGTGCCAGTGCCAACCAGTGCCACCTGCCATCACCAACTAGTGCCAACTGCCAGTGCCAATAGTGTCACCTGCCAGTTCTAAACCAGTGCCACCTGCCAATGCCTGCCAGTGCCACTGCCAATCAGTGGCACCTGCCAGTGCCATCTATCAGTGCCACCTGCCACTGCCAATCAGTGTCACGTGCAAGCGCCACCTGCCAGTGCCAACTATTGCCACCGCCAATCAGTGCCACCTGCCAGTGCCAATAGTGCCACCTGCCAATGCCTGCCAGTGCCACCTGCCAGTGCCAACCAGTGCCACTGCCAATCAGTGCCACCTGCCAGCACCACCTGCCAGTGCCAACCAAAGCCACCTGCCAGTGCCATCTGTCAGTTCCACGTGCCAATCAGTGCCACCTGCCAGTGGCAACCAGTACCATCTGTCAATCCCAAACCGATGACACCTGCCACTTCCACCTGCCAGTGCCAGCCAGTGCCACCTGCCAGTGCCAGCCAGTTCCTCCTACCTAAGCCAACCAGTGCCACTTGCCAGAGCCAACCAGTTCCATCTGTTGCCAGCCTTACTCTTTCTGGGCAGCCCATAACCCTGATGTAACAGCGTTACATTGGAGTTATTGACTGGGTGCTCCATTGTGAGTTAGGGTTAGGGGGTGAAAATTACTGGCCTTACCCCGGGAGCTGACAATCCACACCACTCCTAACTTTTTTAACTGGCTCCTAGATTCAAAGCAAATTTTTCAAGCCCTGCTCTAGGGGGTATCGCTACATGTAAATTACCTCAGGCCTACTCTATCTAAAGAAACCACAAGTTCCACAAGCCAAGTTCTGCACTTAGGCTACTTTCACACTGAGGTATTTTACAGGTGTTTTTGCTCTCTTCTGCAGCCCTAGTGTAAAAGCCCGGGTGCTTTCACACTAGGGCGGTGTGTTGCTGGACATGCCCAGTGTCTTCTACAGAAACAAGCCAGGAACTTTCATGCAGGCTATGCTGCAGGTAGATATTTAAATGTCCCATCTATATAGCTGAGCTGCAATAACCAAATGATCAGCCTCACGGAGGTTCTTGGAGTCATGGTTGGGAAGCCGCTGGGCACCTGACAGGTTCTCAGGTGGCCACCACCTTTTAATCATTTGGGTATTTGGTTCCTTCCCAGAAATGGCAATGGGAGTTTCCTTGAGCCTAAGCTGCAGACAAGAATTGGACATTGGCCCATTCCTGAACTTTAGGGCCCAACAGCTTCCCCAGTTTGCGGAGACCACCGCCTGTGGAAGGGAATTCCATGGATATGATGCTGAGCATGTGCACTCAACTTCTTTGGTCAACCATGGCGAAGCCTGTTTTGAATGGATCCTGTCCTGTTTAACCACTGTATGGTCTTGGCCACTGTGCTGCAGCTCAGTTTCAGGGTCTTGGCAATCTTATTATAGCCTAGGTCATCTTTATGTAGAGCAACAGTTCTTTTTTTTTTCAGATCCTCAGAGAGTTCTTTGCCATGAGGTGCCATGTTGAACTTCTAGTGACCAGTATTAAAGAGTGAGAGTGATAACACCAAATTTAACACACCTGCTCCCCATTCACACCTGAGACCTTGTAACACTAGCAAGTCACATGATACCGGGAAGGGAAAATGGCTAATTGGGCCCAATTTGGAAATCTTCACTTAGGGGTGTACTCACTTTTGTTGCCAGCAGTTTAGACATTAATGGCTGTGTGTTGAGTTATTTTGAGGGGACAACAAATGCACACTGTTATACAAGCTGTACACTCACTACTTTACATTGTAGCAAAGTGTCATTTCTTCAGTGTTGTCATATGAAAAGATATAGTAAAATGTTTACAAAAATGTGAGGGGTGTGAGACACTGAACAAGTGGACATGATGCCGCTTGGATGAGTACCCCCCCTGAATCATTAATTTGTGTAAATTTCAGGCCTGATGTCTGTAAACAACTGTGTTTTTTTTGTTTTTGTTTTTTAACAAGAGGCAATGAGAAAATGGTGCCAAAAAGCTTCATCTGCTGTCTGGGTGTAAGAATACAAAACATTCAAATGTATATTTACTTAAATAAAATATGTTTATCTGAGGGCTGAACAAATCCATTGACAACTAGAAAATGTGTCTTGGCGCCTGAGGTTTTTGTCAGCCTATTCCCAGGAATTCCTGTAGTCCGATGCACTGGACATGCAGTTCCGAGCACCGGGCAACTAGTTGCTGCCCGCGTAGTCCACTAGTTCTGCGAGGGAGTCCATTGATGTCCTCCCTTTGGACACAGCTAATCACAGATCAAGGTAAAGGGCCAATCGCATTGGCTTTTTACCATGTGATCAGCTATGTCCAATCACAGGTAATTACACTGTAAGCAGAGTTGCTGGTTTTCATCAGTCCTTTCTTCACACGCTGTCACAATGTGAGGAATGGAGAGTCGGTGACTGGCACATTTACACTGATAATCAGTGCCCTGATTATCAGTGCCGCCTCATCAGTACTGCCTCGTCAGTGCACATCAGGCAAGAAGAAAAGTTACTTATTTTGCAAAATTTTTTAACAGAAATTAACCACTTAAGGACCGCTGTATTGCCATTGTACGTCATTACAATGGCACAGGCAGGCACAAGCACGTACATGTACGTGCCTACCTTCCAGCGGGTGGGGGGTCCGATCGGACCCCCTCCCGCTGGATACGGTGGTCCGGTTCGCTGCAGAAGCGATCCGTGATGAGGGGATGGCCGTTGGTTTCTGGCCATCCCCTCTGGATCGCTCCTGGCCAATGACGAACTTCCTCCCACTGTGTATTGTTTACACAGGAAGGAGGAAGTGATGTCATTCTCCTCGGGGCGGTCTTTTTGACCGGACTACGAGGAGAAGACTAAAAGTAAGTGTGCACCAACACTACACTGACATGTAGGTACACACAGGCACACAAACCCCCCCCCCCGATCCCCCCACAGTCACAGTGTCACTGATTGCATTGATCATTTCTTTACTGATCACTGCATTCAGTGTCAGTTGTAACAGTAAAAACTGTCAGGGCAGTTAGTGTTAGGTCCAGGGTAGCCCCCTATCACCCCCCAATAAAGATTTAACCCCCTGATTGCCCCTAGAGTTAACCCTTTCACCCCCTTTTGCCAGTGTCACCAAGCGATCATTTTTCTGATCGCTGCATTAGTGTCGCTACTGTCGCTAGGTAGCTAGTTATTTTTTTAGGTTCACCGCCAGGTTTTTATAGCGCTAGGTACCCCGATATACTACCCAATAATGGTTTTAACCCCCTGATTGCCGCTAGTTAACCCTTTCACCCCCTTTTGCCAGTGTCACTAAGCGATCATTTTTCTGATCGCTGCATTAGTGTCGCTAGTGTCGCTAGGTAGCTAGTTATTTTTTTAGGTTCACTGCCAGGCTTTTATAGCGTTAGGTACCCCCATATACTACCCGATAATGGTTTTAACCCCCTGATTCCCCCTAGTTAACCCTTTCACCAGCGATCACAGTATAAGTGTCAGTATAGCGCCAGGGACCCCCATATACTACCTAATAAAAATTTGAACCCCCCGATTGCCCCTAGTTAACCCTTTCACCACAACAAAAAGAAGAAAATATCTTTTTTTTTCTAAATTTTTGCTCTTTTTCCATTTATATCGCAAAAAATAAAAATCGCAGAGGCAATCAAATACCATCAAAAGAAAGCTCTATTTGTGGGAAGAAAAGGACGCAAATTTCGTTTGGGTGCAATATTGCATGACCGCGCAATTACCAGTTAAAGCAGCGCAGTGCGAAATTGGAAAAAGACCTCTGGTCCTTAAGGTGTTTATTGGTCCGGGGCTGTAGTGGTTAAGAAAATAAATTCTTTAGAAAATTTTTGGTCTTTTTTTTTGTATGCTTAGGAAAAGATAAAAACCACAGTGGTGATTAAATACCACCAAAAGAAAATTCTATCTTCAACTGATACAATTGTCATTTAAAGTGTGACAGTGCTGAAAGCTGAAAATTGGCCTGGGCAGAAAGGGGGTGAAAGTGCCCAGTAGGAAAGTGGTTAACATGTTAAAAAAAAAAAAAAAATTCAGCTCTGCTGCTTACCCACAGCAGAGCTAAAGTTTTTTTTTCTTCTTCACGTCTTCACATTCTGGCACTACCGTGTATTCTCCATGGCTACATAGGAAAAGGGGTTTTGTTTGTTGAAAGCAAAGCTTTTTTAGTTAAAAAAAAAAACTGTCTCCTAACTTTTTTAGTAAGAATTTTAGTGTCTAAAAAGGCCTCATTGCACTGCTTAGTGCTCAAGAAAAATGAAGTTCCCAAAACATATATGTAGAAAGTATATATTGTAGACATGTCACTGGAGAAGTGATCGAGGGGGTGTACATCTCACCTAGGTTGCTACACAGTGTGAGATGGTAAATCCAGGATGGTTCAGTTTCTCAGCAGCGATATGCTGCTGAATTGTTATTTAATTTTGCCGGGCCTGGGTTTATATGGAATGGCAGGTAGGTTTGGTAGAGGGACCTGTCATTCCACATCCCCCGATCCAGTTCTGGGTTTGGGATCAGGTGAGCTTTGATCCTAATTAGCCTGGGAAGCTAAAGGCTCTGTAGGGTCTGCAGGTGTTCGCTCTCAGCCAGGGAATGAACAATCTGTGTGTTGAAGGAAGCTGCAAGCACAGCCACTGCTGGAGCTAAAACTCACCCTGCGACATCCAGGCGAAAGACGCTGTGTTTGTAAGTGTCAGATAGGTGAGCAGAACCTGTTAGTAAGCGCCCAGCCGGGCTAGGACTTTTATTTTTGTTGTACTTAGAAAGCACGGTGTTGCTGTATATTTTGTTTGCTGGACTGTTTGTACCACGAATAAACGCCAAGATCTGCTTTATAAATTCCAAGTCTGCTGTGAACTGTGTCCAAACACACCCTACCCCGGGAAGATCCCTTACAATTGGTGTTCGAATGCGGGCAAAGTCGGTTGCTAGGGGCAACGGTGTGGACAGACTTGGCTACAGCTGCTTATGTCTTGGGTGAAAGCTGCAATGACACTCCAGGAACAGTCCAGCAACATGGAGGAGATGCTGAAGCAGTTTATGCAAGTGAGTTTGCAACAACAGCAACGACATGAACAGTCCATGGCGGCACAACAGCAGATGCATAAGGAAGAGTTGCAAGCTTTGCGCCAAAGCCAACAACAACTTATCGAGCACCTGATAGTAAATCGTGAGGCGCCTGTGGTTACTAATCCACCCATAGTGATGGGAGCCGCTCCAGAGATTTTTTTTGGGAGAAGGACTGTGCAGAAAGCGCTGCAAAAGATGACTGCTGAGGACGATGTTGAGGCCTTTCTAACAGTATTTGAGCGCGTGGCTGAGCGAGAGAAGTTACCAGCCGCTGAGTGGGCAGAGGTAATTGCGCCCTATTTAACAGGTGAACCCCAAAAGGCCTACTATGACCTCAGTGAGCAAGAGGTTAAGGACTATACTCGGCTAAAAGAGGAGATACTTGCCCGACTAGGAGTTACTACTGCAGTCCGTGCCCGGAGGGTACGCAACTGGAGCTACAGTCTGGACAAATCAGCGAGGTCCCAGATGTATGACCTAATCCATTTGGCAAGAAAGTGGTTGGAGCCAGACACTTCTACTCCTGCACAAATCCTAGAGAAGGTCGTGATGGATCGCTACCTCCGAGCGACTTAGAGGTGTCTAGAGATAATTTTGGGGCTGCACAATTACAGGACCCCACTCTCAAAAATGCGAGAGAGCAGGTTGCTGTAATGAATGGGGTACCTCAGGAACCAGATGCTGAAAAAAGATTTCCACATTTTTCGGTGACTAATGATCTTTTCTATAGGGTTAATAAGGTTAAGGATGAGATTGTGGAACAGCTTCTGGTACCTAAGCCGTACCGGCGTCAGGTGCTTGACATGGCACATAACCATGTTCTTGGGGGTCACTTGGGGACTGACAAAACGCGAGAGAGGGTTCTCCAGAGGTTTTTTTGGCCGGCCATATATGATGACATTAAAAAATACTGCGAGTCGTGCCCCACATGTCAGGTTAGTGCCCCAGTGTCACATTTTCGCAGTCCTTTGGTTTCGCTCCCTATTATAGAGGTGCCTTTTGAGCGTATTGCCATGGATTTAGTGGGTCCCATTGTAAAGTCAGCTAGAGGACACCAGTATATTTTGGTAGTCCTAGATTATGCGACCCGCTATCCTGAGGCTGTACCCTTAAGAAACACTGCATCTAAAACAATTGCACGTGAGTTGTTTTATATGTTCTCTAGGACTGGGATCCCCAAAGAAATCCTAACTGACCAAGGTACGCCATTTATGTCAAAAGTAATGAAGGAGTTATGCAAACTATTTAAAATCTCACACATCCGTACCTCTGTATACCACCCCCAGACGGACGGATTGGTGGAGAGATTTAATAAAACTTTGAAACATATGTTGAAGAAAGTGGTGGCAAAAGATGGTCGTGACTGGGATCATTTATTACCCTACCTCATGTTTGCTATTAGGGAGGTGCCCCAAGCGTCCACAGGGTTCTCACCATTCGAGTTGGTCTATGGTCGTCACCCTAGGGGTCTACTGGACATTGCAAAAGAGACATGGGAGAATGAGTCCACCCCATACAAGAGTGTTATTGAGCATGTAGCACAAATGCAGGACCGTATAGCCACTGTAATGCCCCTGGTAAGGGAACACCTCCAGAGGGCTCAAGAGGCCCAAAGTAGAATTTACAACCGGTCCGCAAGAATCAGGACATTCAACCCAGGCGATAGGGTCCTTATACTAGTCCCCACTGTTGAGAGTAAATTCTTGGCGAAGTGGCAAGGTCCCTATGAAATTGTTGAAAAGATCAGTGAGGTGAACTACAAGGTGCACCAACCAGGTAGAAGGAAGCCTTTCCAAGTTTATCACATAAACTTGATCAAGCCCTGGAAAGACAGGGAATCCTTGGTGGCGACAAATACTGTTAATAATTTGTCATCACCAATCCCTCCAGTCAAGGTAGGTGATACTCTATCAGTGTCACAGAAACAGGAGGCTCAGGAATTTTTACAGAAAAACAAAAACAAGTTCTCTGACCTCCCAGGGCGTACACACCTCATCCATCATCACATTGAAACTGAGCCTAGAAGCAGAGTAAACCTTAAGCCCTATAGGATACCCGAGGCACGTAGGGAAGCCGTATCTGCCGAGGTAAAACGTATGCTTGCTCTGGGGGTAATTGAGGTGTCACAGAGTGAATGGTCCAGCCCAATTGTGCTAATCCCAAAGCCCAATGGAACTTGGAGGTTCTGTAACGATTTCAGAAAGTTGAATGAGATCTCCAAGTTCGATGCGTATCCTATGCCCAGGGTAGATGAGTTGATTGAGAAGTTGGGTAACGCCAGGTACATAACCACCCTCGATCTCACAAAGGGCTACTGGCAGATTCCACTTTCTGGTGAGGCTAAAGAGAAAACTGCATTCTCCACCCCTGATGGGCTATTCCAGTATGTAGTGATGCCATTCGGGTTACATGGAGCGCCTGCAACTTTCCAGAGGTTGATGGACTTGATTCTGCGACCACATCGTGATTACTCAGCTGCCTACCTCGATGATGTGGTCATTTTTAGCCCTGATTGGGAAAGTCACCTCTGTAAGGTACAGGCCGTGTTGGATGCCATAAGTGATGCGGGGTTGACCATAAATGCCGAGAAGTGTGCTCTAGCCCTAGAAGAGGCCAAATATCTAGGCTACATTATTGGGAGAGGGTTGATTAAGCCACAGCTAAATAAAATTGAGGCAATACAGAATTGGCCTAGACCCCTGACAAGGAAACAGGTTAGAGCTTTCCTGGGTATTACGGGGTATTACCGTAGATTTGTGCCGAACTTTGCCTCAGTTGCTGCTCCACTAACTGACTTGACAAAGGGCGGAAAGACAGCAATGGTCACGTGGACCCCAGAGGCCGAGAAGGCTTTCCAAAGCCTTAAGTCTGCCTTGTGCCAACCACCTGTCTTAGTTACCCCCGATTTCAAATGAGAATTTCTGGTCCAGACAGATGCCTCTAACACAGGCTTAGGTGCAGTACTCTCACAAGTAGTGAATGGTGAGGAGCATCCGGTGACGTACTTGAGTAGAAAATTAACCCCGGCCGAGAAAAATTATGCCATTGTGGAGCGAGAGTGTTTGGCAGTAAAGTGGGCCCTAGAATCGTTAAAGTATTACTTGCTAGGTAGGAAATTCAAGTTGGTGACAGACCATGCCCCCCTAACATGGATGAAGTTAAACAAGGAGAGAAATGCAAGAGTGACTAGATGGTTTCTCTCCCTACAAAACTTTAATTTCACTGTGGAACACAGGCCAGGGAAATTACAGGCAAATGCTGACGCATTGTCAAGGGTAAGTTGTCTGTGGGGACAAAAGGCTCAGCCCTCCGGTCTGAAAAAGAGGGGGGGGATATGTAGACATGTCACTGGAGAAGTGATCGAGGGGGTGTACATCTCACCTAGGTTGCTACACAGTGTGAGATGGTAAATCCAGGATGGTTCAGTTTCTCAGCAGCGATATGCTGCTGAATTGTTATTTAATTTTGCCGGGCCTGGGTTTATATGGAATGGCAGGTAGGTTTGGTAGAGGGACCTGTCATTCCACATCCCCCGATCCAGTTCTGGGTTTGGGATCAGGTGAGCTTTGATCCTAATTAGCCTGGGAAGCTAAAGGCTCTGTAGGGTCTGCAGGTGATCGCTCTCAGCCAGGGAATGAACAATCTGTGTGTTGAAGGAAGCTGCAAGCACAGCCACTGCTGGAGCTAAAACTCACCCTGCGACATCCAGGCGAAAGACGCTGTGTTTGTAAGTGTCAGATAGGTGAGCAGAACCTGTTAGTAAGCGCCCAGCCGGGCTAGGACTTTTATTTTTGTTGTACTTAGAAAGCACGGTGTTGCTGTATATTTTGTTTGCTGGACTGTTTGTACCACGAATAAACGCCAAGATCTGCTTTATAAATTCCAAGTCTGCTGTGAACTGTGTCCAAACACACCCTACCCCGGGAAGATCCCTTACAATATATATATATATATATATATATATATATATATACACACACATACACACACACACACATATGTATATATATATATATATATATATATATATATATATATATATATATATATATAACGTAAGTCTATGTACATAAAAGCAGCCGGGAGAGCCTATTTATTTGGGTGGAGTCAGGTGATCGGGGGTTCTGTGCCACCTGGACGGCTCTCTGGGTGAACGTGCGTTATGCTGCCTGGGCTGGTAGGCCAGAAGACTGAGGCCTATCCCGGAGACATCTGGCTGTTAGGCTGTCTGAGGACCTATCCCGAGGCAGGAGAAGCAGTGCAGGGTTGGGACTGCGGGATTGGAGTCCAACCGAGAGTAACAGTTCAGCCAGACGGGGAACCAGTTATGGTCGGAGGTAGAGGGGATGTTGTCGCCAAGCTAGGGACCCAGCGGGGCAGCAGAGGTGACATTTGAGGAGCATTAGTGAGTACCAAGCCAGGGAGCTCAGGGGATCCAGGGGAGATTGGTATGAGAGTCTCAGAGACTGGGAGCTTATTGAGTGAAGACCAACAGTGAGAGACTGTAGAGTGCGAGGAGAACTATTTGTGTTACCAATAGTTAAATACAACTACCGTTAGAGACTTACAAGATTTGTTGCCATAGGAGACAGCAGTCCTACCAATACAGAAGTGGTGTCCGGCTGGAGGCCTTCCACTGTATAGCTGTCTACCTTTAGAAGTCTCAGAGTCTGCCAGTTGTCATTGCATCTACTTAAAGCGGAGTTACGCCCCAAAAAATAAAATAAAAAATAAAGTCAGCAGCTATAAATACTGCAGCTGCTGACTTTTAATATAAGGACACTTACCTGCCCAGGGTGCCCGTGATATCCTCACCCAAAGCCAACCTGTTCCCCGACTCCCAGATGGAGGCGTCGGCATCTTCAGTTAAATAATCAGCTGCGAAGCCTGGTTCCCTACTGTGCATGCGCAAGTCACGCTGCGCATTCTGAGTGGTCCCTGCTGTCTTCTGGGACCTGTGTGTCTCTCAGAAGACAGCGGGAGGGGGGAAGGGCCAGACATGGTGTAGATCACTGCTGTGGCGATCTTTCAAAGGAAGTGGGAGCAAATACCTGTATTAGACAGGTATCTGCTGCCCTTTGCCCCTGAAAGGTTCCAAATGTGACACCGGGGGGGGGGGGGGGGGAGCAATCCAGACAGCGGAAGTTGGGTAAAACTTCCCTTTAAGGGAGTCCTGGCCCTAACCCTCTCCTCCACAGTTCTTGTTTAAAAGACAAATAAATCTCTTTGTTTTTAAAAAGTGTCTTGCGCCCATCACTTCAGCTTGTATTACACCCACCATGCCTTATAACCCACTCTACCAAAGAGGATGTCAGCTCTACCTGACTCTGGAGGTCACCATTAGGCCTCTAGAGGTCTGGGGCCTTGCTACTACACACTTACACAACATAAATATTACTCCCCTCTCCCCCAGCTGCTGAGGATGTTTCAGGAAGGAGAGCAGGGGAAGGGGCTAGTCAATATGCCATTTACTGACCCCTTTCTTTTCTAAATGAATATAGTGAACACACTCACTCTCACTGTGTTTGATCATAGCTGAAGCATAGTAAAGTGTCTTATTTACTAAGCAAATAAGTGTTTACTATGCTTCAGTTTGTGAATGAACAGAAAGCCATTCAGCACAGAGAACTTCCCATTCATTCATTGTCCTGTGCAGGTGAGGCTGCAGAGAAAGGCATGTGTGTTTGAGTTTTGGGGGGCACACCCTAATACAATAGGCTACGCACACCTATGCCTAGAGCCCTGTGCAGACAATCAACACAGAGCTCTGTACAGAGGGAATGATCTCTCTGTTTCTTATATCTCTTATAAGGAATAAAGAGATCTTTAGCAAAAAGCAACACACATTGCACACATTATACATAGTTAGGCACACATTTAACCCTTTGATTGCCCAAGATGTAAACCCCTTCCCAGTCAGTGTCATTAGTACAGTGACTGTGTAGTATTAGCACTGATTGCTGTAATAGTGTCACTGGTGGTGTCTGTGTCAGTTAGTCAGTTCTCAGCCAGCATCAGTTAGTGTCAAATTGTTTGTTTGTGTAGTTTTGCATGACTGCACAATTACCAGTTAAAGTAGTGCAGTGCTGAATAGCACAAAATGGCGAGGTCATGAATGGGGTAAAACCTTCAGGAGCAAAAGTGGTTAAAAAGTATTCAGTAGTCCATATTAAATGAAATAAATGTAAAACTGTTATACAATAATTTGCCACTTAGTTATAAGCTGGTGGTAAGTGAGATTTTGTCACCCTTTTAAAAAGCAAACATACAGGAGAAATACACCAAAGAGACACAAAGGTTAAGAAAAAAAAAAGTATCACTTGCCAGTATCACACTCTGTACATTTGCGACATTTAGTGACTCCATTTGGATGATCCATGTATGTTCCTTTAACACATGGTATGCACACATTACTGCTAGATGCTGACGTGCAATGGGTTTTTACAACTGTACCTAGGAGGAAAAAAGACAGGCAAATGCTGTTACAGACTACATATCTGGCCAGTATCAGATTTTTTGACATTTGTCTTTGCTAATAATCGACATTGGAAATAATACTGAATTGAAAGTTGTCAGTGTTTAAACCCTTGGTGATTATCCATCGATTTAAAACCCGATTTTCTATGACTGTTCTCAAATATGGGGACACAGCTCATTGCTGACTTATTTGTACTGTTTAAAGCCCAACTCTAATCATTTTTTTTTTTTTTTTTCAATTTTTAAGTAGAATGGGAAGGATAACTATTTAAAACAAAGGAATACTGTCTGTGAGCTACTGTACCTTCACTTTACTTTCTATAATTTTAGACAAGAAATTGGGGAATGGGCAGAGCGGGATTTATCATAAGGCACATGTTAATAAACCACTTTAAGGCCAGGCCTTCTCTAGTACTTTTTGTATACATGTAACACTAACAATCAATATTTCTTGCTAGAAAATTTCTTAGAACACCCAAACATTATATATTTTTTTTAAAGTGGAGGTCCTAGAGAATAAATTTTGTTTTGCAATTTTTTACAATCACATGGTATTTGCGCAGTTGTTTTTCAAACGCAGTTTTTTTAAATGTTAATGCAAAAAAACACAATACATAACCCATTTTTTGGTAAAATATAAAAAATAACGTTATGCCTAGTAAATAGATACCAAACGAGTCATGCTTTAAAATTGTGCATGCCCACACAATGGTGCCAAAATATATATATTTAACTATCCATAGGCAATGCTTTAAAAGCCTTTACAGGTTACCACTTTAGATTTACACAGAAGGTCTGGTGCTAAGATTACTGCCCATGATCTGACATTCACTGTGATACCTCACACGTGAGGGACGATCGCTGTTTGCATGCGGTCGCCTTTGCATGTGAGCATGGGAAATGGGGACATTTACATTTATACCTTTATACCATCGCTTTAATTTTTTTTCTTTTATAACTTTTATTGCTGTCACAAGGAATGTAAACATCCCATGGAACACAATAGGCATGTGACAGTTATTCTTTATGGAGAGATCTGGGGTCTATACGACCCCAGATCCATCCTCTGCCTCTAAAAGCATTTAATCACACCTAGATTGAATGCTTTTGATTTTTAAAAATGGCACCATTTACATCTGGATAAACTGGAAGTGATAACAGGTCGTCGCCTCTGGGTTACTATATCACAGAGCCAAACCAAGCCGATCTAGGCTTTGTTCGGCTCTGATCAGCCGGCAGCAGCATCGGCAGGTCGAATGGAACTCCCAGTAGGAGATCCCGATGAAAGCTGTGGAAGGCGGCGGGAGGGGGAAACCTCCCCTTTCGAGTCTTGTAAAAACAATCCAGCAGCTAGTTAGCCATTAGGATTGCTTTTACAAAAAGCCAACTGCTCTTAAAAATAGTACAGTTACAGGCCTTATCCTGGTATAACCACTTGAGGTTCAGTGACGTGTCAGGTATGTGACTGGTCGTCCAATTTAAAGTGTATTTCCACCTTTGCTGTAAAATTTGAGAAAACCCTCAGTATGTGTTTATTGCGTGTCCCCAATCACACCTAAAAATAATAATTAAAGATTCTCCTACCTTTTAAAAATTTGTTTGGAAAAGGTCATTGGACAGACTGCAGGCCACTCTGAACAATTTCACAGTGACTCTGTCTCTAATGACATAGAGACACACTGAGCTTTCTCTCAACATACAATGCAAAAGCCCAGCTTCTAGATCTTTAACCCGTTGTTAGCTCATATAGGGGTCAAATCTAGTTTACAACTTGTCAAAAAATGTGGGTATATGGGACTCTTTAGGTGCCAATCCTTTTATCCTTAGAAAAAAAGCATAATATACCAATATTATAAAAACATTTCTTTATTATAAATTAGCAAACACTTTTGGACCTTTAAGTTCTCCTAAAAACATATTAGATGCATATAGAAGTATACATCTACCCCATACACCTTTTTAGTTAGATTCAATTCTAATTGTCACAATGCAATCAATAGTAGATTTAGGTAGAAAAGAGAACAATGGAAGGTACAATGTTCCAACACGTTTGCGTTTTCTTTTTATAATCCTTAATGTTGAGGATGTGGTGCTAGTTATCAAATATACCCAAATATACCCGTTAAACTAGTTTACAATTGATAATGAGGTCTGCCAGCACAGTGCAGACAGGGTTAATTATGGTAAACATTATCAGTCCAATCACAAACATTGGAAAAAGGAAAGCTAAGCAGGATCTTTCAGTCCTGGAGGTTTCAGAAATAAGAATTAAAAAAGGTAAGCAGCAATTTTTAAACATTATTTTTAGGTAATGCTGTGTGAATAGGAACATGTAATAAATATAAAGTAGGGGGACTATTTATAAAACCATTTGCTGTGCAAATGTCTCGGTATTTGCATGGCCATTGCAAATAATCCTCTAAATGTGTATAATATGTTTAGTTCCTAAGATTGTCAGCTCCATTTTAGTGGCAATAATGCAGTATTTTCATGAAACACCTAAATCAGGTCAAAACACATTGTGGTCACTAGTAGGAACTAACTGTCAGAGGGACTAAATATATGATACACATAATAAGGGGTTATTTACAAAAGTTGTGCAAATGCTGAGACGCTTACATTTTTTTTCTTATAAATAATCCCCTAGGCATTATCCTAATTAGGCTGGAAAAGTGAAAATACACTATATGAAGGGAGCCTGAAATTACTGAGACTAAGCTGTAGGCAGCTGTAGTGCAGGGCAGTCTAGCTGGCTGCAAAAGGTAGTGGGTTAGCAAGTGTATATACTCACTTTCTATGTTCAGAGTTGTCTGGCCTCTATCATTGTCTCCAGCACCATTTTGGAGAAGCCTGCTGTCCTGATAGGGCAGCAAATCTGGGGAGATTTGATCCACCATTTTTGGGTGGATACCTTATATAAGAAAGCCCAGCCATGTTTAGTGCAGTTCACATGTGTGCATTGACAGGGGTAGAGAACCCGCTTGTCAGGAAGAGAGATAGGAGAAGATAGGGAGAGTGTTCCGGCTTGTGAGAGATAGCCCAGGGTTCCTATGGAGTCCATCATCACCAATCCTGGTCAGATGAAATACTCCCCATTGCGGATAATAAAAATGGTGCCCTAGCTGTAAGGGCGGGACAAGTGTATCAGATGCCTATATCCATCTGCTGAAGGAGTACCGTTGTTACCGGATAACATGTGTGAATAGCAGCCTCTACCGATACGCATTGTGTGCTTGGGTTTATACTGTGTTAGTTAGTGGAAAGTGCCTATAGTGCTGACGAATACAATTATCGCTTACATCAGAAGTAACTGCGCAGTGTATCTGTGCCTCCATGCTTGGGGTGAAACGACGTGCCTTACTGCTATAAATACTCTTTCTACTACCGTCTCTCCGGTAATATATGTTGCCAGGTTTATAAAGTCAGTAGCTGCGATTCCCTCTGTGAAAACGCTACACTCTACCCCCACTTACAAAGCTGTCAAAATTATAACTTTGATGGGAAAAAAAAATACCTGACAGTAATTTTCCTTTCCTGATGCTTAAAGTGGGATTCCGCTCTTTTTTTTTTTTTTTTTATTACCTGTCTCACAGGTGGGCGAGTGCTACCTTCGATTGGCATCCACGTCCGGCGTTTATTTGACCCCCGGCGCGACTAATCTTTTCCTCAGGATGACTTATAAAAACCTGCTCTGGCGTTTTCCATTTTAACTGTGGGCGTCTGAAGCCCACAGGCATTTACTTCCTGGTATATGATGACGTCTGGCTCCCAGCATGCTCCGCTCCATCTTGCACATGCTCAGTGAGAGCAGTGTAATGGCAGATACAGCTGCCTGCCCACTTTAAAAATGGCAAATTCGTACACGTCCTCGTCACATGACCGGCGTCCTAACGAAATCTCGCGAGATTTCGCAATTTCATTGTCCCCCATGGATTCTTGGGAAATAGCTTACAAATTTCCCAGGGACCATTGCGAGGACGATAGCCACGCCTACTCCCACGGGAGGACAACCCGGAAGTCAGCTGAAACATCAGAAATAAAAGGTAAGTAAATAATATTTTTTTTTTTCAGGGTTCGTTTAGGTAAGTATGCTATCTGTTGATTTTAATAACATGTACTTTCATTTTTAGGTACCAAACCACTTTAAGCATGACAGCATACACGTATGATTAGGCTCCGCCTTCTGCCCAATTAAAGGACTGATTTTACTATATAAATGACTCATCTCCCACAAGGCAGCATTCTTGTAAGTATACTCAATGCAAAGCCCTAGGGCTTGACTTGTCACAGCGTAATACTAGAGGAACAGCATATAGCATCTATAATGTCTACACTCCATCACTGGCCACTTTAATTTCACTCAGGGACCAAACACCACAGTGACTTCATTACTGGTCAAGTTTTTGAGAGTCCAAAAAAGCTGTGGATTTGCCCTATTTCGAAACTTAATCAACCTCTATGACTTTTTTGGAGAGGGGAACAAGGTATTTTTTCTTTTCTTTTCAAATGTTTTTATTGAGATTTTTAGCAGAGTTAGTTACAACAAGGGTTACAAAACAAAAAAAAATAATATATAGTAATAAAAGTAACATAAACACAGTATAATGTAGTGATAGGGTTTTCTCAGCACAATATAGCATATAAACAAATAATCCACAATAAAGAATAAAGTAGTATTCCCAAGTATCTAATATTCATAGTCATAAAGGGACTCGAACAAGAGTAAGTCTCTTAGAATTTGTATAATAAAGTCCGTAATATAATTATTGTAAGATTTATAAATAGCGATATGGATAATGGCCACTTCTGGACCCCAAGACACCCCTCACAGGGATCTATCTGTGTCTTGGAGTACCTAGTCCAACATCCTAAAGGAAATTCAAACACAGCAGTTATCTTTTATGAAGGAAAATAAAGATCTATTCTTACTCCGCAGCTCAATTCAGATAAACAAACATGTGATATATTTGTCACTTTGTTATGAAATTATTTTTAAAGCCATCCAAAAAAAAATATTAAAACGCACAGGAGTTCTTTCTTCTATATGATTAAAGAATCAGCATTATCTAAATTGTGGAAGTATAATTTTTGTACCGTGTACTCCAAGGTTCCCATAGTTGTTGTTCCTTAATATATAGGGATTTGTCATTAGGAAATAACAATTCGTAGGAGTGGTGGAGTTGGGTTAATTCTATAACTTCTGTCATAGTAGGAAGAGAGTCAGTTTTCCATTTTCTAGTTATGGATAGTCTCGCAGCTAAAAGTATATGTGTTACTACTTTACGATATTGTTTGGGAATCGTATGTAAATTCATATTCAGAATGGCTAGTTCTGGTGAAAGTTGAAGGACAATACCTGTTACGGAAGTGAGTAAATGGGAGATTGCCTGCCAGTAGTTATGTAAGCTTGGGCAGTCCCACATAATATGAAATAGGGTCCCCAATTGGGTACAATTTCTCCAGCAAGTAGGTGACGAGTTCCCCTTGAATTTTGCTAGGATATGTGGAGTCAGGTATTGTCTTTGAACAATTTTTTGTGCCAGTTCCCATAGTGTAACACATGCAGTGGCCCTATATATGCTTCGTAGGGAAGCCATCCATTGTTTAATTGAAAAGTCTTGCCCCAAATCTTGTTCCCATTTAAGGAAGGAAGGTAGTTTGCTGGGTATGTTTTTTTCCCCTAGAATTGGGTATATTGTAGCTACTCCTTTCTGTGAGGTGGCATGGTTATTGAGGAAAGACCATATTTTAACCGGGATTGAAGCTCTGAGTTGTGGATTGTGTAGCAGACACTTTTCTATTTGAATATATGTAGATCGTTCAGAATTCGGAAGCTGTAATTCATTACTTAACTGAGAAAAAGACTTTAATGAGCCCTGTTGGAAGAAGGAACCAAGTTTGATATCCCGACCCAAATTCCAGTCGTGTATTTGTACGCCAGGAATTAATGTTGGTATAATTGTTAGAGGAGGGTTTAACACCGTTATTGGAGTTTTATCCCATTTGTATGTGATGATTCTCTGCCAAGAGTGTAGCGTCGCTTTCACCGTTGGTGGGTATTGAGCTGTAATTGTGGACTTAATTTTCCTACTAAGTAACCAGAATTGCATATTAGGCTGTCGTGTGATGTCTTTCTCAATTTGTCCCCATAAAGTTTTAGGAGTAGGCAAGAACCATTCTTGCAATTGGGTCAAAAGAGTTGCGTCATAATAATCCTGTAGATCAGGTACGGTCGCACCACCTATATTTCTATGTTTAATTAGTATATGGTATGCGCAACGGGATTTTTTGCCATTCCATAGATATTTTCCCAAACTGCTTTGTAAGGATTTAAAGTAGTATTTAGGGATACATATTGGAAGGGACCTGAGTTGATATAATAATTTTGGTAAGGTCATCATTTTGAAAGCTGCCAGGCGACCAGCCCATGTAAATTCGAATTTACTAAGTGTTGTCAGATCTGTTTCAAAATGTTTCTTAAATGGTAAAAAGTTTGTTTTAAATAACTGTTTTGTTTTGTTAGTGAGAGTGATTCCTAAGTAAGAAATCCCCTCGTCTTTCCAGTGGTAGGGGTATTTATTAGACAATAGCTGCCTGGTTGTGTTATCTAATCCTAGGTCTAAAATATTGGACTTAGTTTCATTGATTTTATAATATGATGCTGCTCCAAATGTCGTTAGTATATTTTGGAGATTGGGGAGAGATGAAATAGGATCAGACACTATAAGCACTATGTCATCTCCGAACAGACTTATTTTATTATCTATTTGCCCAATTTTTATACCAGATAGTTTTGTGTCAGATCGTATACGTTCTGCTAGAGGTTCGATGGCTAAATTAAATATTAAAGGAGATAAGGGGCAACCTTGTCGTGTTCCATTCGAGATGCCAAAGGGCCTAGACATCATATCATTTGTGTATACTCTCGCTGAGGGGCCCTTATACAGTGCAAAAATTGACGATAAAATATTTCCATGAAAGCCGAATTTTAAAAGCACTGACTGTAAATAGCCCCAATGGACCCTATCAAACGCCTTCTCTGCATCCAAAGAAAGGAGCAGAGAAGGCGTTTGATGTCTCTCAGTGAAGTGTATAATATCAATCAGACGTCTTGTTGCATCTGAAGATTGTCGACCTTTAGTAAAGCCAGATTGATCTTTGTGAATGAGGTCTGGTATGTAGTTCATCAGTCGATTCGCTATTGCTTTGGCGTATATTTTGATGTCAATGTTCAATAATGAAATCGGTCTGAAATTTTGGGGAGCACTGGGATCTTTGCCTGGTTTGGGCAGTGTTATGATCAAGGCCTGAAGCATCTCAGCCGGAAATTCTGATTTGGATGCCGCTTCGTTAAAAAGTGAGCATAAGTGGGGAGCCAGTATATCTCGAAGTAATTTATAGTATTCTCCTATCATTCCGTCTGGGCCCGGAGATTTATTGTTGGGCAGGGAGTCTATAGTTCTAGCAATTTCTTCCACTGAAAATGGGACGTTAAGATCAGAGATTTGATTAGTAGTTAATGATGGGAGATTAATAGTATCTAAGAAATCACTTATTATCTTTGGGGTAGGTGTGGGAGTTTGAGAATCATCTTTAAGATTGTAAAGGGAGCTATAATAACAGCTAAATGCATTCGCTATGTCTTGGGGGTCTTGCAATTTTTCTCTAGTAATAGGGTGGTATAGATATGGAATCTTTGATTTGGAATATCTGCCTTTGATCCGAAGTGCCATGTTTTTTCCTGCTTTGTTGCTAGTATGGTAATATTTAGCTTTAAGTTTTCTAGTATGTTTTTCAAATGTATCCAATAAAGTCGTTCTGAGTTCCTGTCGTAATATTTGTAGTATAGTTTTCAGTTGTGATGGGTGAGATTGGTTTTGGGAATCTAATGTTTTAATGTCAGCAGTAAGTTTCTCAATAAGTTTCATTTTATTTTTCCTGAATTGAGCATTCAGTTGCATTAGGATTCCCCTACTAAATGCTTTATGAGCACCCCATAGGGTGGCGGAGTCTGACACCGATCCCACATTATATTTAAAGAATTCAGTTATCTGGTTTTGTATAGCTGTAGCATAGGTAGGCATTTTGATAAGATATGCATTTGTTCTCCATAGAAAATGGGTCGTTTGAGAGTGTTTAGGTAGAATAGTCATACTAATTGGGGCATGATCAGTCCAAGTGATGAGTGCAATGTCAGACTCCAACAAGGTATTTTTTGAATGATTGGTCATACAGTATTTCACAGAAGTGAATACACCCCGCACATTTTTGTAAATCTTTTCTTCTATCTTTTCATGTGACAACACTAAAGAAATTACAGTTTGCTACAATGTAAAGTAGTGAGTGTACAGCTTGTATAAGTGTACATTTGCTGTCCCCTCAAAATATCTCAACACACAGCCATTAATGTCTAAACCGCTGGCAACAAAAGTGAGTACACCCCTAAGTGAAAAAGTCAAAATTCTGCCCAAGTTGTCAATATTTTGTGTGGCCACCATTAATTTTCCAGCACTGCCTTAACCCTCTTGGGCATGGCATTCACCAGAGCTTCACAGGTTGTCACTGGAGTCCTCTTCCACTCCTCCATGATGACATCACGGAGCTGGTGGATGTTAGGGACCTTGCGCTCTTCCACCTTCCATTTGAGGATGCCCCACAGATGCTCAATAGGGTTTAGGTCCAGAGACATGCTTGGCCAGTCCGTCACCTTTACCTCAGCTTCTTTTGCAAGGCAATGTTCATCTTGGAGTTGTGTTTGGGGTCATTATCATATGGGAATACTGCCCTGTGGCCCAGTCTCTGAAGGGAGGGGACCATGCTCTGCTCCAGTATGTCACAGTACATGTTGGCATTCATGGTTCCCTCAATGAACTCTAGCTCCCCAGTGCTGGCAGCACTCAGACCATGACACTCCCACCACCATGCTTGACTGTAGGCAAAACACACTTGTCTTTGTACTCCTCACCTGGTTTCCTCCACACATGCTGGACACCATCTGAACCAAATATGTTTATCTTGGTCTCATCAGACCACAGGACATGGTTCTAGTAATCTATGTTCTTAGTCTGCTTGTCTTCAGCAAACAGTTTGCGGGCTTTCTTGTGCATCATCTTTAGAAGAGGCTTCCTTCTGGGATGGCAGCCATGCAGACCAATTTGATGCAGTGTGCGGCGTATGGTCTGAGCACTGACAGGCTGACCCCCCCATCCCTTCAACCTCTGCAGCAATGCTGGCAGCACTAATGCCATGTGCACACTTTTTGACAGAAAAGGTCAGATGGAACGAATCCGCTGGACAATTTGATCGTGTGTGGGCTTCATCGGACCTTTGCTGTCAAAAAATCAGACAGACTTTAGATTTAGAACATGTGTTAAATATTTCTGACGGACTCGAGTCCAGTCGAAAAATCTGATCGTCTGTATGGTAGTGCGATGGACGAAAACCGAAGCTAGGGCAGCTATTGGCTACTAGCTATGAACATCCTTATTCTAGTCCGGTCGTACGTCATGTTCAAATCCGTCAGACTTTGGTGTGATAGTGTGTGGCCAAGTCCGTTAGTTTCGGAAAGTCAGTCGGAACTTCGCTGAAAAGTCAGTCGGGAAGACCGTCGGACCTAGTCTGCCGGAAAGTCCGGTTGTGTGTACATGGCATCATATGTCTATTTCCCAAAGACAACCTCTGGATTTGAGCATGTGCACTCAACCTCTTTGGTCGACCATGGCGAGGACTGTTCTAAATGGAACCTGTCCTGTTAAACCGATGTATGGTCTTGGCCACCATGCTGCAGCTCAGTTTCAGGGTCTTGGCAATCTTCTTATAGGCCATCTTTATGTAGAGTTCTTTGCCATGACGTGCCATGTTGAACTTGCAGTGACCAGTATGAGAGAATGAGAGTGATAACACCAAATTTAAAATGCCTGCTCCCCATTCTCACCTGAGACCTCATAACACTAACGAGTCACATGACACGGGGAGGAAAAATGGCTAATTGGACCCAATTTGGACATTTTCACTTAGGGGTGTACTCACTTTTGTTGCCAGCGGTTTAGACATTACTGGTTGTGTGTTGAGTTATTTTGAGGGGACAGCAAATTTACACTGTTATATAAGCTGAACACTCACTACTTTACATTGAATCACAGTGTCATTTCGTCAGTGTTGTCAAATGAAAAGATATAATAAAATATTTACAAAAATGTGAGGGGTGTACTCAGAATGTTTCTAAACAGTTTCTTAACCACATTTATAGCAGGCGGCAGGCTGGAGGATGTACATTTACGTCAACCATCCTGTGTTAGTTGTGCACAGAATGCCACTCCTGTGGATTGTGGTATTCTTTCATTTTCGTTATTTTTTCATTTATATAGCAAAAAAATAAAAAAACCTGTGGTGATCAAATACCACCAAAAGCAAGCTCTAGTTGTGTGGAAAAAAAATTATATAACGTATTTATTGGCATATAACATGCACTTTTTAACCCTGAAAATAGGGGGCAAATCACGGGTGCGTGTTATATGCTGATAGTGTATCTCAGAGGGGAAGGAGGGTCGACGGAATTCACGAGCCAGCATCTGTTTACTCTGCACTAACTCAGCTCTCACGTTACACACACAGTCCCACCTCCACCACTGGCATTGGTTCAGTGTTCTGTCTATCACAGGAGCTGGTCCAATGCCAATGGCGGAGGCGGGACTCTGTGTGTGTGACTGCTGAGTGAGAGCCGAGTAAACAGGAGATGACGGCTCAGTGATTTCCTGCACTGGTCAGGCTGCATTGATAAAAGATTGTGAGGCTGCAGATGAGCATTGAGGCTAAAAACGGGCATTAATCAGGCTGCAGTGATGAGATGGGCTGCAGATGGGCATTGATCAGGCTGCACTGAGGCTGCAGATGAGCATTGTTCAGGCTTCATTGATGAGATGGGCTGCAGACAGGCATTGATCGAGCTGCATTGAGGCTGCAGATGGGTATTGTTCAGGCTGCAGTGATATGAGGAGGCTGCAGATGGGCACCAATCAGGCTGCATTGATGGGCACTGACCCTTACTTGAATTCAAAGTTGTTTTTCCTGAAACTTCCCTCTTAAAATTAAGGTGCGTGTTATACTCCTGTGCATGTTATACGCCGACAAATACGGTAATTGTAAATTGGTTACAGTGTTTGAAATAAAATCTAAAATATTATCTGAGGGTGGTTACAGATTCCCTCTATTTATTCCATATATGTATTAATTTGTCTATTCCTAGGGTTAGCTAGTCTATTAAAATTCTGATAATATTACTATTGATAGCAAAATAATATAAGGTTAGTTATGAAAACAAACACACTGCTTAATAAACCAATGTCTTACTTGTTTCTCAATAAAATAAGAAAATGCAAACATGAAAATACTATAGAGCAAATAACACAAGAACATCAAAGATACTTATCGCAAGGCTGTCTCATCAGCTAGGCTCAAGATGGTAACAGAGAGAGTCATGAGGCTCAGAGAGCCATCAGGCAAGAGCCAAGGGGGAAAATTGGCAAATTTTCCTTCTGTGTGCACTTTTTACACATTCATTCAGACCCACTCCTAACCACACCCCACTAGCCTCCTGTCCAATGAGATATTGCAACAGGTAGTCCTTTTAATATATTATATTTCTGTCCATCCTGCTGTATTGGCCTCTAGGGGCAGTTCTTAGCTTTCCCTTTGATCTTCTGTAGCAGGGCATTCATCAATCATCTTGTCAGCCATGGTCCTTTTTGAAGCTTGCTTGCAGAGCGTTATCACACCAGTTGGTCAGGAACCAAGCTGTTGTTCAGCCTTGATAGAGGGCCCGACTTCTTCTTTCAGATGAAGATTCTGATATGCTACAAAGCTTTGATGTGCAACTTGTTACATTCCAGACAGCCCCCAAGAATGCGGAGGCTTGGTATAGCCATAGTTAATATTTCAAACACCTCTTGTATTAAAGCGGAGGTCCACCCTAAAATGGACCTCCGCTCATCGGAATCCCCCCCCCCCCTCCGGCGCCACAATCGGCACCTTTCAGGGGGGAGGGGGGTGCAGTTACCTGGATAATCCAGGTAACTGCACTCACTTCCGGGCTAGCTCTCTGCGTAACGGGGCGTACGTTCCGCAAGCGCCCGCCCCCTTCAGCAAGTGCCCCGCTGCCTGCTGGGAAACACACAGCTCCCAGAGGCAGCGGGGACCGTCCGGATTGCGCCGCGCGGCTCGCGCATGCGCAGTAGGGAACCGGGAAATGAAGCCGAAAGGCTCCATTTCCTGATTTCCATATCCAAGATGGCGGCGGGACCCGGCAGCCGAGCGAGCGATCGGCTTCGGGTGCCGACATCGCGGGCGCGCTGGACAGGTAAGTGCCACTATTTAAAAGTCAGCAGCTGCAGTATTTGTAGCTGCTGGCTTTTAAAAAAAAAAAAAAAAAAAACGCGGAGTCCCGGTGGACTCCCGCTTTAAGAAATAAAATATGTTGCCTTTCAACAGTGTTGCGTGAGGATGCAATTGCAAAAGGAGCACATTGCTAAATAGCAAATAATGGCCTGGTCATGAAGGGGGTAAAACCTTCCAGTAAGTGGTTAAACTTTACATGTTGAGTAAAAATGAAGAACTCGTGATTGTGAAGACAACTCTAAATTTTAACAATAAAGCAGTTGGGAACATGGAATTTTACATCTCACTTACCTATATGACACATTGGACAGCATAAATCATTAATCTCATATTCTCCAGGAGGGCATTTTGCAGCTAGTGAAGTAGAGATTACCTGTTAGGAAAATAATAGAAATTATGTAAAAAATAAAGACAGTAAAGTATATATGAAAGATGATGTGGCACATATGGGAGTGTAAGGGGGAAAGTAGCATATGTAACACCTCATACTCAATATGCTTGTAAGCCATTTAAAACAAAACAGGGTTATATTTACCTGTTTTATGCAAAGGAATTTCACAGACCAGCCCTGAACCCTTTCTTCTTGAATTCCCTGCTGACGCTCCCGGCTCCTCCCCTCCCCTCCACTTTCTATAGGGGTACCTGTGTGGGCTTGCTTCCAATCCTCACTGTCTGCATCTATAGACACAGACAGCGGAACTCAGCCCCACCCCCAAATCCCTTGCCACTGGTTTTGTTTGACAGCAGCAAATCCAGCAAGACCATGAATTGAGGGGAAAGAAGAGCTACAGATGTGCACAGCGCTGGGTCAAATGAGGGTTCAGGTAAAAAGAGGGGGGGGGGTCTGGGGGTAAGGAGGAGATACTGGTGCCTAAATATTTTTTACCTTAATGCAAGGAAAATATTAAGGTAAACAAAATTAGGATTTAGAACCACTTTAAGTAACCATAACTCTAAGGTCAAATAAGGAGAAATAGGTTTGTGTCACTATATCTTTGTGTGAGGGCAGCCACAGTGCTAATGGAGCCTCTCCTGCGTCAGAGGGGGCGGGGTCAGGTGACGGGTGGCTCCACCCTCCTCATATAAGAAATGTCAGGCTGCCGGGATCCCCGCAGTGTCTCCGCCAGTGGAATCAGAGGATGGATGGATTTGCTACACTGGAGGAAGAGATCACCCGTCGCTGGATCAGATCAGCCATCGCTGGACCCCGGAGAGATGATCATCCGTCGCTGGATAGCAAGAGTGGATTACCACTGCTGGAATCTTTTTTTTTTTTTTTAATATTTTTAATAAAGGACTTTTTCAACGGTGTGTGTGTCTTTTTTAACATTATTTTACACTTTCTTTGTGAAATGGTAGGGGTACTTTTGTACCCCCTTTACCATTTCAAACTGGGGAGCTGTAAACTGGGGGTCCCCTTGTTAAAGGGGGCTTCCAGATTCTGATAAGTCCCCCACCCGCAGACCCCCACAACCACAGGCCAGGGTTGTAGGGATGAGGCCCTTGTCCTCATCAACATAGGGACAAGGTGCTTTGAGGGGTCACAGACCCCCAAAGCATCCTCCCAATGTTGAGGGCATGTGGCCTGGTACGGTTCAGGAGGGGGGGCACTCTCTCACCCCCCTCTTTTCCTGCGGCCTGCCAGGTTGCGTGATCAGATAAAGGGTCTGGTATGGATTTTTAGGGGGAACTCCACACCATTTTTTATTTTAATTTGGCGTGGAGTTCCCCTTAAAATCCATCCATATTTAGGGGGAACCCCACGTCATTTTTTTTTTTTATCAATGACTTTCAATGACTGTTCTCTGTATTACGGGGAGCCGACAATTCATTATAGCCGCAAGTGATTTTAAATGACTTTTTTTCCTGCAGAAATTACACTTTGTGCAGGGACAGTTCTAAGCACGGGAAACCTGCGCCCCTTTATAGGCATACTATAGACACCCCCCAGGTATGAAATTTGAAGGAATATTACACTTTTATTGTTTCACTTTAAGCATTATTAAAATCACTGCTCCTGAAAAAACTTTTAAAACTTTTTTTGCATTGATACATGTCCCTTGGGGCAGGACCCAGGTCCCCAAAAACTTTTTAGGACAATAACTTGCATATTAGCCTTTAAAATTAGCACTTTAGTTTTTGAACGTTCAAGTCCCATAGACTTTAATAGGATTCTAAAGTTCACACGAAGTTTAGGTCTGTTCGCAGGTTCCGGTGCGAACCCAACCGGAGGGTGTTTGGCTCATCCTTACTGTGGGACAATAACTTGCATATTAGCCTTTAAAATTAGCACTTTAGATTTCTCCCATAGACTTGTACACGGTGTTCCACGGCTTTTCGAATTTGCCGCGAACACCCCAAATTGTTCACTGTTCGCCAAACAGGCGAACAGGCAATGTTCGAGTCGAACATGAGTTCAACTCGAACTCGAAGCTCATCCTTAGCCCACAGATATTTATTTGCCCCAAGCACCAGTACAGAGAGTGATAGACTATTCAGTCTAGCATCTCATATTCTTGATGAGAAGAGGAACCGCCTCTCCTGTGAGAAAGACACTTTTTTTGTCACTTTTACTGAAATAGATTTAGAAAGCACAATCCAATTCATTTTCTATGTTGAACATAGTAAATTAATTGGTATATTTAGACTGTGCTATTGGACACAATTTGAACATAGTATGTTCCAGTTGTCTAGTTGTGCCATTGGTTGTTCATTGTAGTTCTTCTACAGTTTTTTTTTTTTGCACTTCTTCAATTTAAGAGAGAACTTCAGCTCCAGCTTCCAACTACTGTACAAAGAGGGGGTTGTTTACGAAAGGCAAATCCACTTTGCACAGAAAGTGCACTTGGAAGTGCAGTCACTCTAAATTTAAGGGATTTTTCCTTTAGTAAATAACCACCATTGTTTGTTGTTGGGACAAACTATGTCTCTCCCTAAGCTGTCAGCCCACTACATGTGCAAAATTGTATGTATATCTGTTATGTATCTTTCGATGGCTACATGCATACAGTATACCGCACTGTGTTCTGGGTAAGGGCGGAGACTTCCAGAAACAAAGACTAGTCTACATTGCTTGCTGCGATTGGCTGAGCGCCACTGTTTAGTCTACAGTCTGGTCTATAACAGTGGCGCTCAGCCAATCGCAGCAAGCAATGTAGACTAGTCTGTGTTTTGGGAAGTCTCTGCCCGTACCTAGAACACAGTGAGGTATACTGTATGATTATGTATGTAACCCGCAGCTACATACTACATATTACATATAGTTTTATTGCACATGCAGCTGCTGACACCTTAGGCACTAGAACTTAGGGAAACTAAATTAGTTCTCATTTAAGTTGAAAAAAATAAAAATAAAATAAAAATATCATATGTTAATATATTTTTTACAGAACAACTGTGAAATAGAATAATGGCCTTCTGCCATATTTATGTTATGCTTAGTTGTTCTTTCATTTTATAACAGTTTGTTTTGCACAGTAACTTTGCCATTAAAGGAATATGAAACTGAATAGGAAAACACACAGAGGTTGATTGATTTACTATTACTAAAACTGGAGAGTGCAAAATCTAGTGAAGCTCTGCATAGAAGGTTAGGTTAACCAATCACCTTAAAGCGGGAGTCCGCCGGGACTCCGCGTTTTTTTTTTTTTTTTTTAAAAGCCAGCAGCTACAAATACTGCAGCTGCTGACTTTTAAAATAGTGACACTTACCTGTCCAGCGCGCCCGCGATGTCAGCACCCGAAGCCGATCTCTCGATCGTCTCTCGGGTGCTGCCGCCGCCATCTTGGGTATGGGAATCAGGAAATGGAGCCTTTCGGGTTCATTTCCCGGTTCCCTACTGCGCATGCGCGAGTCGCGCTGCGCAATAAGGATGGACCCGCTGCCTCTGGGATCTGTGTGTTTCCCAGCAGGCAGCGGGGGACTTTCGGAAAGGGGCGTAATCTAGGGGGCTATCCCCTCCCCCCTGAAAGGTGCCAATTATAGCGCCCGAGTGGGGGAGGGTTCCGATGAGCGGAAGGTCCACTTTAGGGTGGAACCCCGCTTTAACCTGTTGTTGGGTTTTCCAGGTGTCCTACTCCCATTACGTGATGTGAATGATGATGTATCATGGACTGGAAGCTGATGTTTTACTTTGACAGCAAGCTTAGCTTTGATACAGAACTGACCTGACGGCTTAGTAGTATGATGTGTATAATAGTCCGTGTGCCCTCTGTCTTGTTTTATGGTTCTTCTATTTTTGAACAACATAAAGGTATTGTACGTCTACTCAAACATAAAGGCTCTTAGTCTTTGGCATTGTTATATTATGCATGTTTTTTGTTTATATAATATTTTATTTTTGTTTTTTATATAAATTATTGTGCAATGTGCAGCAGCATATGTACTGTTACTGTAAGTTACTTTCTTTATTTGATTTTGTATTTTATTTTCTGTTTCCAATTTATGTGGGTTACTTTTTTATTAAAGTTATTTTTACATTACTGGATTGTACTATTTTTTTACTCATAAAATTCATGATAATTAAAGGGGTGTTCCAGCGGGGAATTTTTTTTTTTAAAAGTCAGCAGCTAAAAAAAAAAAAAAAAAAAAAAAAGTAGCTGCTGACTTTTAATAGGAACACTCACCTTTCCATGGCGCCCACGATGTTGGCCGCCCGAGGCCGACCCGTCCATCGGCTTTCGGGTTCCAGTGCCACCACCCTCACTAAGGGAAACAGGCAGTGGAGCCTTGTGGCTTCACTACCCGTTTCCTACTGTGCATGCGCCAGTCACACAGCACTTTGTGAATGGGACGCGCTGTGTTAGGAAAAACACAGTTCCCAGAAGACAACGCGACAAGGAGAGAATACCGAAGATCACCGCCGAGTAGGAAGAGGCAGATTAGGAAGACTGCCTAGCAACAGGGATTTCTGGTAAGGTAAAAAAAAAAAAAAAAAAATTCACATTTTTTTTACATTTTTCTAAGATTATTAATGCTGTTTTTTTTTTTTTTTTTTTTTTTAGGGTGGCCTTCCACTTTAAAAGCCGAATATGAATAACGAATATAACACAATTTAGAATTTTATATATCAAATACATTTAATTATTTAAAAAAAAATTCATTTTCAGTTTTCGGCCTAGTGTATCCTTCATTTTCGGTTTTGCCACCAAAATTTCCATTTGGGCACCCCAACAAACAATATTAACCCCCCTGGCAGTATTCCAGAGTCTGGCTCGGGGTGAAAATGTTGTACCAAAAGCGGTAAACCCCCGATCCAGACTCGAGATCGCATCGCTGAATCCAGGAAGATGTTACTTACCTTGTCCCCTGGATCCAGCGATTTCCCCCCGCTGTACGAGTGAGCTGTCCTCTGCTCGATGTATCAGATCACTGGGCTCCGTTCCCTGCGAGCGGTGCGACGCACAGGGACGGAGAACGGCGCCAAATTCAAAAAGTAAAACACACACTATACATACAGTATAATGTAATCTTGCATGCAGTTTTATAATATAAAAACTGTTCTTTATGCCAGGAAACTGGAGATTGTCCATAGCAACCAAAACTGTCCCTTTACATCAAAAGTGATTTTAGATAGCCAGCTAGAAAACAGTGATAAAAAATTAGAATCACTTGCAGAATTGAGCGATAGCGATTTGTGGGGAGATCCATCAAATACTGAAAAGTAATGACAGTGACAATTCTGCAGCTGAGCAAATTTCAGTGTTTTGGATTTGATTACATTATTGAATAATTTTTATTATTGTTATATTATTATTTGGTATAATTATTTATAGTTATTTATTATATTATAATTTATGATTTCATTTTTCAAACTTTATCATACCCGGGATGTCTACTAGACTCTGGTTTGTACAGATTTAAGTGAGTTATTCCTAAGAATTACAGGACTACAATATAAAACGTCAAATTTTCATGCAAAATAATTGTACCGCTTTCAGCACCTAAAATCTGAAATAATCGTACCGCCAGGGAGGTTAAAAAAAGATACAATTTATTGATACAAAGCTTGATAATGATATAGGCGTGCACAATGTATGTTCGTAAGTAAGGATGAGCCGAACACCCCCCTGTTCGGATCGCACCAGAACCTGCGAACAGACCTAAACCTTGATTCCCTTCACTGGAATTAAGGGGCCAAGCCCAACCCCTGAAAAATAACCCCACACCATAACTCCCCCTCTACCAAATGATTTGGACCAGTGCACAAAGCAAGGTCCATAAAGACATGGATGAGAGAGTTTGGGGTGGAAGAACTTGACTGGCCTGCACAGAGTCCTGACCTCAACCCCATAGAACACTTTGGGATGAATTAGAGTGGAGACTGCGAGCCAGGCCTCTCCATCAGTGCCTGACCTTACAAATGCGCTTCTGGAAAAACGGTCAAATATTCCCATAGTGGTCAGTCTTCCCAGAAGAGTTGAAGCTGTGCAAAGTGTGGGCCAACTCAATATTGAACCCTACGGACTGGGATGCCATTAAAGTTCATGTGCGTGTAATACTTTTGGTAATAAAGTATATATATATATATATATATATATATATATATATATATATTATAATTTATTTATTTTTTTGCTTCAAACTTTTGAGTAACTCTAACATAAAAACTTGAATTACAAATGTTCATTTGCAAAATAACACTTTTCAAAATGGAGCAATTTTTGGGGCTTTCAAAGTATTTTTAAAGATAAGGCATTTGATATCATGCAATATTTTGAGAAAAAAGCTAAATAATATCTAATATATGGACCGGCTTCTACACCATATATTGGGATTGTTCTACAGCTTGGAAAAAAACAGGCAGATTTGGTGTTGTTTGATTCCGCCCGATCATGCCCCGGGCGGTGAGGTCACAAGGGAGCGCGGCCTCTGGATGATGTCACTGGGTGGCCTCACCCCATGGCTATATACGTAAATGGCACACGGCGGCCCGGTGCATGGTTCAGGAAGTATTCACACTTCATGGAGCCGGTGATGTCACCGGTGCATGCGCCCAGAACAGAAACAGGTTTTTTTTTAATCCTTGCAATGTGCGTAGATCCCCCAGATTGGATTTGTTTTTTTTGTTTTGTTTTTTAAGTGAAGTCACACTTTCATTTCTTTCTCACTAGAAAGCATTAATTATGCTTAGCAGATGTCTAAGTCAAGCAAAGTACATTTTTTTTTTGCCATTATGAAAAGCATAAACCAAATATGGTACAAAAGCTCTGAAAACTGGAAGGCGAGAAAAACATATTATCAATTTTCTATAAGAATGTCAAAAACTAAGCAAAAATTACCAGACTTTTTTTTTCCCTTACATTAAAGATGTCACCTCACCTCTGCTCACGTCTATTACCTTCATTCTGTTCAAGTGCTACAGTCTCCATCAGACACTTCAGCAGCCAACAATTCTGGGAGTATCACGTACGTTTGTGCACCTCAGTACACTGTAGTTACTTTCTCTGAACCCTTACGTCACCTCTGTGTCCTGTAGTAAAGTGGGGGTTGGAGGATGAGACCACAGCACATAACTGGGGACACAGACATCTGACACTCCCAGAAGTGTCAATTGCTAAAGAGTCTGCTGGAGGCTGCATGAAACATGAGACGTGGCATAGGGAAGTATAGTAGCTCTTCTTTTGTAAGGGACTGGCACTTACCTATTTTTTTTATGCAACTGACAGGGTCGCTGTAAGAGCAGTCTGCCATTGTTGTTTTCGGCTATAATAGTGGTTCCCAAAGTGTCAGATATGTAACATTGGTAAAAAAAATAGTCTCAGGCCCCTTATACACGTGCGCATCCCGGGAGGATCCGTATCCAGCCATCCGCTTGCTCAGCGGGGATCGCTCCGTTGATCGGCACTGAGCCGGAGGATGACTAGTCCGTCTCTGCACACTGTGCAGAGAAGGACCAGTCAGATCTCTGCTTTCCTCTATGGGGGGATTGGATGAAAACAGACCGTCTGTCCGTTTTCATCCGAACCGATCTTGCAGACGGATGGAAAAAAAAAAGAGGGTTTTCCTCCATCATCAGTTTTGGATAATAGCGGAGACTGATGTCATCAGATGTTAGCGCATGTTCATCCGCTATCCCATAGGGATACATGTATGTCCGTTTTTCATCCAAAAATGGATGGATGAATAACAGACATACAGTTCGCCCATGTGAAAGGGGTCTCACTGTAAGTGGTACAAATATGTATAAATACAGCTTACCTTCAGTAAGGAAAAGATGTCCGAGCCTGCACCTTGCTGACTGCATCCAGGCTCAGACATCAATCCCTAACTGCAGGTAACTGCTTTGTGTGCAGCTACATGCGAACAGCCGCAGCCACTGCCAGCCTTTCATTCATTTATATAGGCTGAGCGGTTGCTGCTATTAGCATTAGCCCCTGTACACACGGTCGGAGATTCCGACAACCAAATCCGTTGGATTTTGTCCGTCGGATTTTGTCCGTCGGATCTTGTCCGAAACTGTTGCATACACACGGTCGGACAAAGTTGTCCAAAAATCCGATCTTTCAGAACGTGATGACGTAATTTCGTTATGACGGCACTACGTTCACGCTAGTAGCCAATAGTTTTGGTGTAGGAATTTGATCTGAGCATGCGTGGCACTTTGTCCGATCGGAATTCTCTACACATGATCGGAGTATGTCCGATCGGACCAGTTTGTCGGAAAATATTTCCAGCAAGTTTGAAAATTTGGTCCGACGGATATTCCGACGGAAACAGTCCGATACATACCACACACAGTCGGATTATCCGACAACACGGTCCGATAGGACACATTCTGACGGATTCTCCGACCGTGTGTACAAGGGCTTAGTGATGTCCAGTTCATGAACGAATCGTTCTTTTGAATCGATTCTTTTCAGTGAACTGGATGAATCGATTCATGTGAGTGAACTGATTCGTTTGAAACATTTCACTATGGACTCAATACTAGCATAGCAAGGCAGGCCTGGTAATATGATCCTAGAGTGAGAGAGCTCCGCCCCTGCCTGCAACCAATCAGCTGACTCAAAGCACAGTGACACTCAGGAACTGGATACAAACTTAAAACAAGAGTCAGGAGTACACAGTACACCGAGTTAAAGAATCATATCAGTTTTTAGAACACAGTACACTGAAAGAACCACGAGTCGCCACCAGTAAAACAATACACTAAACCAATGAGGTAGCAGCAGTGATCAGGTGGTACGGACAGCCTAAGGCCCTTTCACACTCGTGTGACTTGTCCTGTGACTTGAGACTGCAAAGTCACATGACAAGTCACACCCCGTGATTTCCAACGAGTTCAGTTCATATCTGTGCAACTTCAAAGTAGTTTTTGTACTACTTTTGTCCGACTTTGATGCGACTTGTGGCAGAGACCTCAAGATTACACAGACATTGCTTCAAGTCATGGCAAAAGCACTTGACTTTAAAGTCGCACAAGTGTGAAAATAGACTTAAGGATTGAATTTTACTACCAGGGGTACTTCGCCCATGGTAGTGGTAGTAAAATCTGAACATCATTCCTGCGCATGCGCTGTAAAAGGTTACAGGCAAATCTGATGGCTAGCAATGTTAACTGTGAAGTTGGCCCATCAGAATGCAGTTCACATGCACAAAAACCCACTTTTTATTTAGGCTCCATTTCCACTTGTGCAACTTGTCCTGCGACTTTGTACTCTATGATTTCCAATGAGTATTAGTCGTATCTGTGCGACTTCAAAGTAGTCCCTGCACTACTTTGGTCCCACTTTGATGCAACTTGAGATCCATAGACCTCCGGAATATACAGGCATTGCTTTAAAGTCACATCAAATTTGCGGCAGAATTGTGCAACTTTCAGGCTGCGTTAGCCTGAAAGTTGCACGATTCTGCCGCGACTTGAAGCAATGCCTGTGTATTCTGGAGGTTTATGGACCTCAAGTCACATTAAAATGGGACCAAAGTAGTGCAGGGACTACTTTGAAGTAACTGTGACTTGAAGTCGCACAGATATGAATGGGACTCATTGGAAATCGGGTACTTCTTGTCATGCAACTTTGCAGTCCCAAGTCGCAGGACAAGTTGCACAAGAGCAAACAGAGCCTAAATGAAAAGCGGGGTTTGTGTGCATGTGAACTGCATTCTGGGGCAACTTCACAGTTAACATTGCTATCCATCAAATTTGCGGAAACCTAGGCTCAGGGCCAGTTCACACTGCTGCATAGTGCAAAATCGCATGCAATTTGCACTGCAGTGCAAATCACAGGCGATGTCCGTGCAATGCGATTTCAGCCATACAGATAGTATGGCTGAAATTGTATCGCATTCGGACTAAACTCGCATTTGGTCCGCACCAGAATCGGATCGCATGGCACCCATGTGATCCGATTCATGTCCAAACTGACACTTTGCAGTGCGACATGCGAGCTGAAATGGGGGTGTCATTAACATTGTATGACACTCCCCAGCAGTTCGCATATGTCCTTGTGAACTGTTGTGTGAGTCTGGTGCGATGCATGAACCCGTAGTGGAATCGCAGGGTTCCCGCATCGCACAAGTGTGAACCCAGCCTAACACAGCTGTTTGTGTATCACCAAAATTCATGACACTGAGCTAATCTGACAACAATAGGCTTGTGCTCTGCGCCAATGAACTAAATCGAAGTAAACGTCCCCAGGACCTGCCAACATTCTGTGTGAATCAGTCTTCTGATTCTAATCATTTAATATGGTTGAATCAGAGCTTCGCTTCACTTGCTTGTCAGTAGACTCAGCAAGTGAACCAAAGAATCGTTTCATTGAATTGGTTCATTTCAGTGAGCAGTTCGAAATGAACCGGTTCACTTTAAAGATCTGGACTTCCCATCACTAATTAGCATGTGATGGTCAATTTAGCTGAAAAAATCTGACTGCATCTAAACAGTCATGTGAGGGAGGCCTAACAGTAAACAATTCAGGGTCATCAGAACTAGTGTTCCCATTGAAAGATTTACCCTCCATCTCTGTTCTGGGCATAATCCCACATTTTTGATTTTTTTTTCACTTTAACTTATTGTGATAACAAAGGGATTTAAGAGTATAGCCTCAAATAGATAAAATTTTGTTAAGGAATGTACCATCATCCATAATTAGGTTTGGTATAATGAGGCTAGCATGTACAGCTCTCTTATTATTCCCATAACCCAAAAGATCTATTCTCGAATTTTATTGTGATAACAGTTAAAGCGGAGCTCCAGCCCCCTCCAAAAATGAAATATTTGTAGCTTCTGACTTTTAATATTAGGACACTTACCTGTGCAGGGATCCCGCAATGTCAGCACCCCAGCCGATTTTCCAATCTGCTCTCGGGTGCTGCCAATGCCCTTTCTTGTAAGGGAAACAGGCAGTGAAGCCTTGAGGCTTTACAGCCGGTTCCCTACTGTGCATGAACGAAGCACGCTGTGCTTTCTGAATGGCCCGTCAGCCATGGAAGGAGGAGAGGGTACCGAACTTCAGGGGGACCTCGCCGTGGCGAGGTCTTCCAGAAGTGGGGATGGGTACTTGTCAAAATCAGGTACCCACTCCCCCCTGAAAGGTGCTAAATATGGCAGTAGAGGCAAACAAGCAGAGCTTCCCCTTTTGGGTGGAGCTCCATTACAACAAGACAAACACAGAGGGTAGATTTTACTAACTGGGCACAGGCAGCACTAAAAACCTGACACGTGTTCAAATATATTGCAATCCTAAACATCTATGCTCTTTTATAATGCGGTATCCAAAACTGGATATTTGGCCTTAGACATCATTTATATATGTGCAATGCTATCATTGTATTATTATTATTTTTTTTTAATCTCTCTGTATTGCAAGTTTTGTGTACCAACCACATGATTTATGAGACATTTGCATAGACTGATGTACCATACATTTTTTTTTTATTTTACTGTGTGAAACTCCTCAGAGGAGCAGTAAAAACAGACAACAGCAAACAAAATCCAATAGTGGTTCTATCCTTTCCCCTATCAACCTAAAACTAAATTGGGCTTTAGATACTTTTACATCAGTTTTGCAAAACAAAATAAAAATTTTGATTACATTATCTGTACATTAAAGTGAAAAATTTACCCTTAGAAGTGTATCTAAAGTCAAAACATTATGGATAGAGTAGGAAATAGTTAACACCCCGCCAGTTTTGTTTGCCATTGAGGAGATTTCCCTGCACTTCCTGGCCTGTAAACATAGCAGGAAGGGATAGAAAATCTTTCAAAAGTAAGGGAAATAGGGCAAGGGTCCCAATGGAAGATTACCTCTCTATTAGTGTTATGGTGATAACTCAGCATTATTGGCTTTTTTCCTTTTGGTCAAGTGACAATCGGGACAAATTAAGAGGGTGACAATGTCCCATTATCCCCAGTAGGGACACATACAGCAGTAAAATTCTAACCACTAACCTCACTACTATATCCAATTTATAAAAAAATATTATTAGGGGTCACATTAACCATTATCCCAATAAAACCTATGCCCGTTTGGAACAGGGTGAATAATAACTATGTCAAAGTATTTGCACATTATTCTATGTAGAGAAAAAAAAATTGTTATAAGAAGTGTATGAATCTGGCCATGATAGATCTTGCAGAGCATATTGTGCTGGAACTGTTACAACTAGTGGAATGTACATGCATAGCGTTTTCTGCTTTAGCATAAACAGTGTTGTATAAGCACTCTGCTGGACAGTGTTGTACAACTGCCATGAATGGCACAATACTGTAGAATGGCAGTCTGTAAATGTATAGGGGTGTTTTTGACAATGGAATATGTGTTATGTCATTGGTGTGATAACATATACGTTATATAAACCTGATCTCGATAAGATTTGATATATCATAATGGAGAGAGAAAAAAACTTTAACAGTGAGTTCTTATTGATCGATAAGAATTGGTTGTAAATCATGCGCAATAATTGAAAATGTATTGTAACTAATAATTCCTAGTCAGAATAAATGAGATCCAGTTTACCAGTAAATGGGACGTCGGGAGAGGCGCACATGGACATGTGTGGGACCCCCCATGGAACGAAGGTCTGCTGGCATTTTAAATGTACTTCTCTAGCCCTAAACTTGGAGCGGTCACATATGCTGGAGGTTATTTCTGGGGATTTTCACACAATACCTATGAATATGCTGATCTGGTGGGAACAACTGGACATTAACATACCTCCCAACTTTAGAACTTGAGAAAGAGAGATACTTAAGGGTTCTGTCACCTTGTGGCATGCTACACACACCTCGTCAAAAGGTTGATGTGGCCAAACTTTTAACAGTGGAAGGAGCTTACGGGGTGTGTTTACACAAATGACAGGCTCTCTTGTACCTACAAAATATGCTTTGATTCCTTTGCTACAAGTCTCACAGACACATATAAACCTCAGCACAATCAGCGCGGTTTTTACAAAAACAAAAAATAACTTCCGCTACACTTGGTTTTGCATACAAAGAAAATATACAAATAGCTAACACTTTGTCTGAGCCAACCTTAAAAAAAGAACTTCATTAAAATAGTCAGGGGCTGCTTGGCAACCAGCAACTGTTGAGACAATGAACACTTTGGTGAGAAGTATGTAGTGTACAATATAGTGCATATAGAGCAGGAGTAAGGCAGAGAGCAGGGGTCAAAGGGTGTGTAATGCAATTTGTTCAAAGGACAGAAGTATTTAATGCACAGAATGCTGCAGTCAGTTTCAGGCTTAGGAATACATAATACAGAGTGCAGGAGTCCAGGATGTGTCATGTATGTAGTGGAGGGGTCTGGAGTTTGTAATGCTGAAGTCAGTAATATGTAATGCAGAGATTGCATGGGGGCAAGCGTGTGTAACACACAGTAGGGTCGGGACAACAAAATTAAAAAAGAGTGCAGGAGTATGTAATGAGGTACAGTGAGGGGTTAGGAGACTGCATAATTCCCCCCACAAGCAATACTGCCCCCCACTTAATCTGCACAAATCCAGCCTTAATCTGCACATCCACCCTTCCCAGGACAAATCCCTTGTCCCCTCCAATTACCCCTCCCAGCACAACCCCCCCAATTCCCCTTCCCATCACATATCTCCCCCTCCAAATACCCCTCCCCAGCATAAATCCTCTCCCCCTTCCAGTACAAATACCTTTCCTTACCAAATTACCAAATCCCCCCCCCCCCCCCACATCCTTAGTGCAAATGCTCCTACAAGTATCCCCCCAGCACAAATCCTCTTACTCCCTCCCCCCATCCCTCCTTCCACCATGGACCTCAGAAGCAGGGATCACAACACAGGAATAACTCCTTCTTCCTAGGCTCATTCCCCTGTGATTTCACAAGCCTAGGGGAAGCTTTCCTCGGCCCTCTGAGTGTTGCTATTAAATACAGCCGGTGTGCAGAGATGCTGGTTATGTCTGTGCTGGTGACCCAAGGGCACTCTGCAGTAGATGTTAGTAAGTGCCATGGGTGCTTTCTATTAAAAAAAATGTATCTGGTAGTCCCCCTACTGGGCAGGAGATGCTGGGAGGCAAAAAGCAAGAGCCGGAGTTGCGGGGTGGAGCTGAAATGCCTGCAAAGTTTGTAATCGGTCGCTAGGATGCCGGTGGTCCTAGCAACCAATGACTGAGAAGAAGAATAAAATGAGGCCAGGGGGAGAGAAGAGGAGAGCACAAGCATGCAGGAATCCTCACTGGGTACAGCGTGTGAAAGCACACATTGCATTTATTGAGGATATGAAAAATAAATAAATCAAGTGAAAATGCTAATCTACAAACCAAATAAATAATAAACTAAGCAGCTGCCGACATGAATGATGTTCCCACACAGTGCTAATAATGTAATAAATAATGTGGCGCTTACTCAATATGTAATGTGATAAATCTTCAAATACAAATGAACAAATGTGATAATACTTGATGTGTAATCTCTAACAAGCAGGGCCCTCGGATTCCTCTTGGACCAAATTGTAATGTAACTGTAATGTCTGCCCTCATGTTGTAAAGCGCTGAGCAAACTGTTGGCGCTATATAAAACCTGTATAATAATAATGTGTAACTGTACACAAAAATAAATGAATAAACAACGTTTTCTTCACACAACATAAAGTGCAAGAATATCAAAGTGACAATGCAGTGAATAAATGTGATAAGTTCATGAAAGTTCATAAATAAAGTGCTTGTGCAAAAAAGGAATCCAGTGTATCCAAATGCTTCCACCATCTGTATTGCACCAGTGGTTTGGCCCAGCCTCTCACCTTAGACAAAGACCCCCTACAGGTCTAGTAAAGCCTTTGTATAAATGTGACTCTAAGCTCCAAGGCAATGAAATCCTTTCTCCAGGGACATCCAGCCAAATAGACAATAAGGCTTCCACTAGAGCTCATAATCTATTTACAGGTCCTCACCAAAAACCTTGAGGGTTTACACAACCCCTTTGTACCTGTGGCTTAGTGTCTGAGCAATGTGTCTCCACGCTTAAGCCGGACCCCCTGTTCCTCTGGGGTTTGCGGCTCCTGAGTATTCCCTTATATGCCCACAGTCCCACAGTCTCTGTATGTACCCCATGTCCTTCCAGCATGCCATTTGGTTATACTGTGCCCTCACAAGTGTGCTACAGAGCCGCAACCTGGGGGCTGCCTCACAGAGCAACATCCACACCTCCGGTGGCTCTGATGAAGACCGGGTGGCTCCTTAGCCCTGCGACTCTGGCACACCTCCGTTTGTGTGTGGTCACACTGCTCCTGCAGCTGTGAGGATCCATTCCCGGGTACACCTGACCCATGAATTGTTAATTGGTCCGCTAGATCTTGAGTTAGAGTGCCAGGTGGTCTTACCCTCAGATCTTGACAGTGGCCCTATTGAATTTAAATTGATATTAACCACTTCAGGACCGCCGTATTGCCACTGTACGTCAGCACAATGGCACAGGCAGGCACAATCACGTACATCTACGTGATTGCCTTCCAGCGGGTGGGGGGTCCGATCGGACCCCCTCCCGCTGTTTACGGCGGTCCGATTCGGTCCAGGAGCGCTCCGTGATGAGGGGATGGCCGTTGGTTTTCGGCCACCCCCTCTGGATCGCTCCTGGCCAATGAGAAGCTTCCTCCCCTGTGTATTGTTTACACAGGAAGGAGGAAGTGATGTCATTCTCCTCGGGGCGGTCTTTTTGACCGGACTACGAGGAGAAGACTAAAAGTAAGTGTGCACCAACACTACACTGACATGTAGGTACACACAGGCACACAAACCCCCCCCCCCGATCCCCCCCCGCCCCCCCTCCCCCCCCAGTCACAGTGTCACTGATTGCATTGATCATTTCTTTACTGATCAATGCATTCAGTGTCAGTTGTGACAGTAAAAACTGTCAGGACAGTTAGTGTTAGGTCCAGGGTAGCCCCCTATCACCCCCCAATAAAGATTTAACCCCCTGATTGCCCCTAGAGTTAACCCTTTCACCCCCTTTTGCCAGTGTCACTAAGCGATCATTTTTCTGATCGCTGCATGTGTCGCTAGGTAGCTAGTTATTTTTTTAGGTTCACCGCCAGGTTTTTATATCGCTAGGTACCCCGATATACTACCCAATAATGGTTTTAACCCCCTGATTGCCGCTAGTTAACCCTTTCACCCCCTTTTGCCAGTGTCACTAAGCGATCGTTTTTCTGATCGCTGCATTAGTGTCGCTACAGTCGCTAGGTAGCTAGTTATTTTTTTAGGTTCACCGCCAGGTTTTTATAGCGCTAGGTACCCCCATATACTACCCAATAATGGTTTTAACCCCCGGATTGCTGCTAGTTAACCCTTTCACCCCCTTTCACCAGCGATCACAGTATAAATGTCACTGGTGACGCTGGTTAGCCAGTTAGTTATTTAGGTTCCCCGTCAGGTTTTTATATAGCGCCAGGGACCCCCATATACTACCTAATAAAAATTTGAACCCCCTGATTGCCCCTAGTTAACCCTTTCACCACTGATCACCGTATAAGTGTTACGGGTGACTCTGGTTAGTTTGTTTTTTATAGCATTTTATATTCAAATCCGGAAGGCAGTGCTTGGTTTTCGGGGTCCCGTACGTGGCTAGGCTCCCAAAAAGTCCCCCACATGTGGTATCCCCGTACTCGGGAGAAGCAGCAGAATTTATTTTGGGGTGTAATTTGACTTCTGCCCATAGCATGTGTGAGCAATATATCATTTAGTGACAACTTTGTGCAAAAAAAAAAAAAGTTTGTAATATTCCCGCAACTTTTGGCAAAATATAAAATATTCCATGGACTCAACATGCCTCTCAGTAAATAGCTTGGGGTGTCTACTTTCCAAAATGGGGTCATTTGGGGGGGTTTTGTGCTATTTTGGCATTTTATGGCCTTCGAAACTGTGATAGGTAGTGAGGAGTTAAATCAAAAATTTGCACCCTTAGAAATCCTGAAGGTGGTGATTGGTTTTCGGGGTGCCGTGCGCGACTAGACTCCCAAAAAGTCCCACACATGTGGTATCCCCGTACTCGGGAGAAGCAGCAGAATGTATTTTGGGGTGTCATTTCACATATGCCCATAGCATGTGTGAGCAATATATCATTTAGTGACAACTTGGTGCAAAAAAAAAAAAGTTTGTAATATTCCCGCAACTTGTGGCAAAATATAAAATATTCCATGGACTCAACATGCCTCTCAGTAAATAGCTTGGGGTGTCTACTTTCCAAAATGGGGTCATTTTGGGGGGTTTTGTGCTATTTTGGCATTTTATGGCCTTCGAAACTGTGATAGGTAGTGAGGAGTTAAATCAAAAATTTGCAAATCCTGAAGGTGGTGATTGGTTTTCGGGGTGCCGTGCGTGGCTAGACTCCCAAAAAGTCCCACACATGTGGTATCCCCATACTCGGGAGAAGTAGCGGAATATATTTTGGGGTGCAATTCCACATATAACCATGGCATGTGTGAGCAATATATCATTTAGTGACAACTTTTTGTAAAAAAAATTTTTTTTTTTTTTTTTTGTCATTATTCAATCCCTTAGGACAAAAAAAATAAATATTCAATGGGCTCAACATACCCATCAGCAATTTCCTTGGGGTGTCTACTTTCCAAAATGGGGTCATTTGGGGGGGATTTGTACTGCCCTGCCATTTTAGCACCTCAAGAAATGAGATCGGCAGTCATAAATTAAAAGCTGTGTAAATTCCAGAAAATGTACTCTAGTTTGTAGACGCTATAACTTTTGCGCAAACCAAAAAATATACGCTTATTGACATTTTTTTTACTAAAGACATGTGGCTGAATAAATTTTGCCCTCAATGTATGACTAAAATTTAGTTCATTCGATTTTTCTTATAACAAAAAGAAGAAAATATCTTTTTTTTTCAAAATTTTCGCTCTTTTTCCATTTATATCGCAAAAAAAAAAAATCGCAGAGGCAATCAAATACCATCAAAAGAAAGCTCTATTTGTGGGAAGAAAAGGACGCAAATTTCGTTTGGGTGCAATATTGCATGACCGCGCAATTACCAGTTAAAGCAGCGCAGTGCGAAATTGCAAAAAGACCTCTGGTCCTTAAGGTGTTTATTGGTCCGGAGCTGAAGTGGTTAAAGGCAGAAAAATAAATAAAATAACAAGCATATCATACTCAGGGGAAGAGCCAGAGTCTAGTCTCGGGAGGTGCAGTGCCAGAAAATAAGGTGTTGCTTACGGAACTGAATTTAATGTATAATACAGTGTACAGAGGTCAGTAGGATGTAGGGTGGTGTACAGAGGTCAGTGGGATGTAGGGCAGTGCGCAGGGAACAGTAGGGCACACGCTGGGGGGGGGGGGATCAGGAGGGCATACACTGGGGGGAAGATCAGGGGGCATACATTGGGAGGATCGGGAGGGCATACAGTGGGGGGGATCAGGAGGGCATACACTGATAACCTGGGGGAGGGGGGGGAATCAGGAGGGCATACACTGATACACAGGGGGGTCAGGAGGGCATACACGGGGGGGATTCAGGAGGGCATACACTGATACACAGGGAGGATGCAGGAGGGCATGCACTGATACACTGGGGGGAGGTCAGGAGGGCATACACGGGGGGATTCAGGAGGGCATACACTGATACACTGGGGGGGATTTAGGAGGGCATACACTGATACCCTGGGGGTGGGGGATCAGGAGGGCATACACTGATACACTGGTGGGGGGGATTCAGGAGGGCATACACTGATACACTGGGGTGGGGGGGGATCCAGGAGGGCATACACTGATACACTGGGGGGGGGATTCAGGAGGGTATACACTGATAAATTTGAGGGGGGTGGATTCAGGAGGGCATTCACTGATACACTGGGGGGGGGGGGAATTCAGGAGGGCATACACTGGGGGAGGGGAATTCAGGAGGGCATACACTGGGGGGGAGGGGAATTCAGGAGGGCATACACTGGGGGAGGGGAATTCAGGAGGGCATACACTGGGGGGGCTGGAATTCAGGAGGGCATGCACTAGGGTGACCAGATGTCCCCGGTTTCAGGGGACAGTCCCCAGATTGAGGACACTGTCCCCGGACCAAGTCTGTCCCCGGTTCTGTCCCCGGATTTGACTTCAACGGGAGCTGGGGCAATTTTCAAAGACAGTCAGTGCAGAATAAAAAAAATAAAAAAATCTGAACTACACACCACCGCTCCTACTAGCTTAGGGGGGTGTACTTTTTTCCATTATCTGTGTCCCTTTCTGATGATGATGTGCTGGTCAGAGTGGATGGACTATTTCTTCATTTTCCGGCACACGCACATTCAGCTCACATGTTCTTCCTTGGCTCAAATCCTGGCCAGCCGTCTGCCTGCTTATCTCCTTGCCTTCTCCGGCAGAGTCATTTTCCTCCCCTCCCCAACCCAGAACTAGCCGGGGCCCAGAGAGTGAGACCTGAGAGGCTGTGAGGCAGGCGGAGGCGGTGACGGGCAGAGAGAGGCAGCTGAGCTGATGATGTCCGGCAGCAGAAATAGAGGAGAAGCAGATCTAATAGTGGGGCTGACAGTGCCTTCAACACAGGTGTGCTTTGGGGGTGTCTGTGAATAGACTACATTGTCTCTCAATCTGCCAGATTTACTGCTACAGGGCGGCCGCGCTGCACAGGATCACCTATATACATGGTCCTGCATTTCTGGGTATCAGAGCCAATCAGCGGATCCGGCGGACTCGACTAGTGGTCTGCCTATGTAAACAAGGCAGTTCGCCATTCTGTCAGTGTGGAAGACATTGATCCTGTGTCCCTGCAAAGCAGGTACAGGGATCTATGTCTTCCCTTAGTAAAAGCACCTTGCCCACAGTGAGAAAACACTTGTTAGGCACACATTTAGCTCATTGATTGCCCTAGATCAGATGGTGAACCTTGGCACCCCAGATGTTTTGGAACTACATTTCCCATGATGCTCATGCGCTCTGCAGTATAGTTGAGCATCATGGGAAATGTAGTTTCAAAACATCTGGAGTGCCAAGGTTCGCCATCACTGCCCTAGATGTTATCCGCTTCCCAGCCAGCATCATTAGTACAGTGACAGTACATATTTTTAGCACTGATCACTGTATTAATGTCACTGGTTTCCACAGTGTCAAAAGTGTCACTTAGTGTCCGATTTGTCTACCGCAATATCGCAGTCCCGATACGAGTCGCTGATTGCTGCCATTAGTTAAAAAAAATAGAAATATGTCCCCTGATTTCATTTTAAAAATCTGGTCACTTTAGCATACACTGGGGAGGGGGGGGGGGGGGGAATTCAGGAGGACGTACAATGGGGGGGGGGGGGGGATTCAGGAGGGAATACACTGGGGGAGGATGCAGGAGGGCATGCACTGATACACCGGGGGGGGGGGGGGGGGGAATTCAGCAGGGCATACACCAGGGGGCAGTCATAGTCTTTTAATTAGTTAAATTTCTCACTTGTCATGAAAAGAAGATGAAGATCTAATTTGTCATCTAACAGCACCTCTATGCTAAACTGCAGTAACTCAGCAGACTCAGCATAGAGGTGCCTGAAACAAATCCACAATGTAGTGCTAGCAGCAGAGCAGACCTCACCTCCAGAAACTTTCACACGGCTCTCTCTGCTCAGCAGCTGCACACATCTCCCTCTTCCAGATGAGTGTGGTCTTGGGGAAAAGGCACCTCCCCATCCCGCCCACTCAAGCAGAAGCCTGCAGGAGAGAGGCTGTAAAACTGCCAGGGGAGGTACAGGCAGCGGAGAGTGCAGTCTCGAGGTCTCTGAGCAGTAATTCTTGCTTAGAATGGCTGCAAGTTGTCCCAACCGCAGATCTGGTTACCCAAAGCATGCTCAGCCTCAGTCTTTAATAACTTCTCGTTGCCCCCCCCCCCCCGATTCGCCCCCTGATCATACTTTCCTGCTCTGTGTAGTGGTTTTGCACAGAGCAGACCCAATCCTCCTCTTCTTGGTTCCCTTGCAGGCGTTCCTGCCCCCTTTCTCATGCTGAGTGCCCCTATAGCAAACAGCTTGCTATGGGGGCACCCAAGTATGCTTGCTACCGAGCCGTTGCTCTGTGTGGCAACCAGGCCACTGCAGGCGCCAATGCAGATCCAGGAGGGGCTCCCTGGAGTTATGTTCCCTTTTTGGGGACTGGCTCTGCTCGCTGGCCTCCACTGTCTAATCATCTTGGGTGGGGGGGTGGAGGCTTCCGACTAGTGTCGAAGTTGCACTATGTTGTGCCCTTTGGGCCTTTTTTTTTTTTTTTCTATGTTTTTGTTCTCAATGTTTTCCATGTTCTATGTTTTTCACATCTGTTCTAATTATAGGCTTTTTTTTAGGCTCCTGCTCATGCTCAATGTGCTCCTTGCTGCGGGCTTGGACGTGCTGTGGGTCCCATCTCCCTCCTGCTACCGATCTGGTGGCTCTGCTCAGACCTCCTACCATGGAAGCCTTGAAAGTCATAACCTATAACGTGCGTGGCCTGGGATCCCTATCAAAATGCAGTAAGTTGTGGCTTGAGATGAAACGCAGGGGGCACACATTTTTTTTGCAGAAAACGCACTTCTGCACTGACTCAGTCCCCCGCCTTCCTACGCATCTGTACACATTGTGGTACCTCAGCAATTCCCCTTGTTCTAAATCAGGGGGGTTTGCCATAGTGGTCCACAAGCACTGTCCCCTGGTTATAACGGATCAATTGCTTGACCCAGAGGGCCGGTTTGTGTTTTTTAAGGGCGCCATTTATAACCGTAAGTTCACTTTTGCAGCTGTGTACGCCCCGAATAGCAAACAGCTTACCTTCCTAGACTCTACCTCTCTCTGTCTGCCTTCCGAGAGGGCCAGCTCATCCTAGGGGGAGACTTTAATGTTAGCCCTGACCCACACATAGACATGTCCTCGGGCCGCTCAACTCACTAATTTGCCTTTCTGAAGCATTTTAGGAAGTCCCTGCAGGCGCACCATTTGGTTGCTCTCTGCTTTACGAGTGCAACTACGCACCACTATTCTACGCTAATTAGAGTGGACCTGAAAAGATGGGACAGGGTCGCATTTTCGTGGATGGGCCGAGTCAGTGTTCTTAAAATGAATGTGCTACCTTGTATATTGTTTTTCCTGCAGATGGTGCCAATCACTTTGCCTAGGACTTTCTTCTCAACCCTCAATAGCCTGTTTATACAGTATATATGGAGTGGGAAATGCCCCCGGCTAGCCCTCTGCATGTAACAGGGCCCTAAGATGAAGGGAGGTATGGGGGTCTCATTAGTCCGCAGATACTATGAGGCTGTAGCTATACAACGCATTTTGAACTGGTACTATAATGTCCCTTACAAACTCTGGGTACGCTTGGACAAATTCTTGGCAGGTTGTAACCTATCAAATGCCCCATGGGTTCCCTGGGAGCATAGGGGTCTCTCAGTGCTAGTCTCTCCACTGGCCTCCCATGCTTTGGCAACTTTCGTTTGGGTGCAATATTGCATGACCGTGCAATTACCAGTTAAAGCAGCGCAGTGCGAAATTGCAAAAAGACCTCTGGTCCTTAAGGTGTTTATTGGTCCGGAGCTGAAGTGGTTAAAGGCAGAAAAATAAATAAAATAACAAGCATATCATACTCAGGGGAAGAGCCAGAGTCTAGTCTCGGGAGGTGCAGTGCCAGAAAATAAGGTGTTGCTTACGGAACTGAATTTAATGTATAATACAGTGTACAGAGGTCAGTAGGATGTAGGGTGGTGTACAGAGGTCAGTGGGATGTAGGGCAGTGCGCAGGGAACAGTAGGGCACACGCTGGGGGGGGGGGGGGATCAGGAGGGCATACACTGGGGGGAAGATCAGGGGGCATACATTGGGAGGATCGGGAGGGCATACAGTGGGGGGGATCAGGAGGGCATACACTGATAACCTGGGGGAGGGGGGGGAATCAGGAGGGCATACACTGATACACAGGGGGGTCAGGAGGGCATACACGGGGGGGATTCAGGAGGGCATACACTGATACACAGGGAGGATGCAGGAGGGCATGCACTGATACACTGGGGGGAGGTCAGGAGGGCATACACGGGGGGATTCAGGAGGGCATACACTGATACACTGGGGGGGATTTAGGAGGGCATACACTGATACCCTGGGGGTGGGGGATCAGGAGGGCATACACTGATACACTGGTGGGGGGGATTCAGGAGGGCATACACTGATACACTGGGGTGGGGGGGGATCCAGGAGGGCATACACTGATACACTGGGGGGGGGATTCAGGAGGGTATACACTGATAAATTTGAGGGGGGTGGATTCAGGAGGGCATTCACTGATACACTGGGGGGGGGGGGAATTCAGGAGGGCATACACTGGGGGAGGGGAATTCAGGAGGGCATACACTGGGGGGGAGGGGAATTCAGGAGGGCATACACTGGGGGAGACCAGATGTCCCCGGTTTCAGGGGACAGTCCCCAGATTGAGGACACTGTCCCCGGACCAAGTCTGTCCCCGGTTCTGTCCCCGGATTTGACTTCAACGGGAGCTGGGGCAATTTTCAAAGACAGTCAGTGCAGAATAAAAAAAATAAAAAAATCTGAACTACACACCACCGCTCCTACTACCGTGTTTCCCCGAAAGTAAGACAGTGTCTTACTTTCTTTTTATCCCCAAAAGCCCCACTATGTCTTACTTTCGGGGTATGTCTTATATTGGAATAAAAATTGTCGAATTGGACCTGATGGACCACGGAAAACATTACTGCTGCTCCCGCGGCCTCCACATCCCTCCGCTCATCCCGCTCTAACCGTCCGCATCCCGCAGTTAAAGGGGCACTGACAGCTAAAAAAACTGTGTAAAATGTGTTTTTTAGTGTATATGCATTTTATGCGCTACAGAAGAGGACTACAAGTCCCAGCAAGCAAGGCTGCACTGCATTACAGAGGAGGCCTACAAGTCCCAGCATGCAAGGCTGCACTATGGAGGACTACAAGTCCAAGCATACAAAGCTGCTATGCTCAGCAGAGGAGAACTGTAAGCACACACAGCCCGGTATGTTGGGACTTGTAGTCCTCCTCAGCTGCATTTTGCGGTTACAAGAGCTGCAGAGAATCTCTTCACACCCCCCCTCCCCCTCCCCCTCCTTGGTCTCTCTCTGTATGCACTGACCTTTTTCCGGGAGGGCACAGAGCCAGTGACACCTGTAAGCAGTGATCCGGGACTTGGCACAATAATCCCCTTCTCTGTGGTTGCGTCGCGCCGTTCTGATCAGTCTCGGGCAGCGGCTGTCACTCACAGCCGAGCAGAGTGAAGCCGCCTCCCCCTCCTCTTGTATGGCTACACAGTGCTGTCCATGAAGGAGAAGGAGGGGGAGGCGGCTTCACTGAAGCCGCCTCCCCCTCCTCCTCCTCCATACACAGCACTGTGTAGCCATACAAGAGGAGGGGGAGGCGGCTTCACTCTGCTCGGCCGAGACTGATCAAAACGGCGCTGTCTCTTCAGTCGGAGGGGGAGGGCGCTGGCCTGGCACCCCCCCAGGGTGCGGCCCGCACCCCCCGCCCCACTCTTAGTACCGTACGTCACTGGAGGCGGCAATACCCCCGTGTTTCCCCGAAAGTAAGACATACGTCTTACTTTCGGGGTACGGCTTATATTAGCCGACCCCTCTGAAACTCCCGATACGTCTTACAATCGGGGGTGTCTTACTATCGGGGAAACACGGTAGCTTAGGGGGGTGTACTTTTTTCCATTATCTGTGTCCCTTTCTGATGATGATGTGCTGGTCAGAGTGGATGGACTATTTCTTCATTTTCCGGCACACGCACATTCAGCTCACATGTTCTTCCTTGGCTCAAATCCTGGCCAGCCGTCTGCCTGCTTATCTCCTTGCCTTCTCCGGCAGAGTCATTTTCCTCCCCTCCCCAACCCAGAACTAGCCGGGGCCCAGAGAGTGAGACCTGAGAGGCTGTGAGGCAGGCGGAGGCGGTGACGGGCAGAGAGAGGCAGCTGAGCTGATGATGTCCGGCAGCAGAAATAGAGGAGAAGCAGATCTAATAGTGGGGCTGACAGTGCCTTCAACACAGGTGTGCTTTGGGGGTGTCTGTGAATAGACTACATTGTCTCTCAATCTGCCAGATTTACTGCTACAGGGCGGCCGCGCTGCACAGGATCACCTATATACATGGTCCTGCATTTCTGGGTATCAGAGCCAATCAGCGGATCCGGCGGACTCGACTAGTGGTCTGCCTATGTAAACAAGGCAGTTCGCCATTCTGTCAGTGTGGAAGACATTGATCCTGTGTCCCTGCAAAGCAGGTACAGGGATCTATGTCTTCCCTTAGTAAAAGCACCTTGCCCACAGTGAGAAAACACTTGTTAGGCACACATTTAGCTCATTGATTGCCCTAGATCAGATGGTGAACCTTGGCACCCCAGATGTTTTGGAACTACATTTCCCATGATGCTCATGCGCTCTGCAGTATAGTTGAGCATCATGGGAAATGTAGTTTCAAAACATCTGGAGTGCCAAGGTTCGCCATCACTGCCCTAGATGTTATCCGCTTCCCAGCCAGCATCATTAGTACAGTGACAGTACATATTTTTAGCACTGATCACTGTATTAATGTCACTGGTTTCCACAGTGTCAAAAGTGTCACTTAGTGTCCGATTTGTCTACCGCAATATCGCAGTCCCGATACGAGTCGCTGATTGCTGCCATTAGTTAAAAAAAATAGAAATATGTCCCCTGATTTCATTTTAAAAATCTGGTCACTTTAGCATACACTGGGGAGGGGGGGGGGGGAATTCAGGAGGACGTACAATGGGGGGGGGGGGGATTCAGGAGGGAATACACTGGGGGAGGATGCAGGAGGGCATGCACTGATACACCGGGGGGGGGGGGGGGGGGGGGGAATTCAGCAGGGCATACACCAGGGGGCAGTCATAATCTTTTAATTAGTTAAATTTCTCACTTGTCATGAAAAGAAGATGAAGATCTAATTTGTCATCTAACAGCACCTCTATGCTAAACTGCAGTAACTCAGCAGACTCAGCATAGAGGTGCCTGAAACAAATCCACAATGTAGTGCTAGCAGCAGAGCAGACCTCACCTCCAGAAACTTTCACACGGCTCTCTCTGCTCAGCAGCTGCACACATCTCCCTCTTCCAGATGAGTGTGGTCTTGGGGAAAAGGCACCTCCCCATCCCGCCCACTCAAGCAGAAGCCTGCAGGAGAGAGGCTGTAAAACTGCCAGGGGAGGTACAGGCAGCGGAGAGTGCAGTCTCGAGGTCTCTGAGCAGTAATTCTTGCTTAGAATGGCTGCAAGTTGTCCCAACCGCAGATCTGGTTACCCAAAGCATGCTCAGCCTCAGTCTTTAATAACTTCTCGTTGCCCCCCCCCCCCGATTCGCCCCCTGATCATACTTTCCTGCTCTGTGTAGTGGTTTTGCACAGAGCAGACCCAATCCTCCTCTTCTTGGTTCCCTTGCAGGCGTTCCTGCCCCCTTTCTCATGCTGAGTGCCCCTATAGCAAACAGCTTGCTATGGGGGCACCCAAGTATGCTTGCTACCGAGCCGTTGCTCTGTGTGGCAACCAGGCCACTGCAGGCGCCAATGCAGATCCAGGAGGGGCTCCCTGGAGTTATGTTCCCTTTTTGGGGACTGGCTCTGCTCGCTGGCCTCCACTGTCTAATCATCTTGGGTGGGGGGGTGGAGGCTTCCGACTAGTGTCGAAGTTGCACTATGTTGTGCCCTTTGGGCCTTTTTTTTTTTTTTCTATGTTTTTGTTCTCAATGTTTTCCATGTTCTATGTTTTTCACATCTGTTCTAATTATAGGCTTTTTTTTAGGCTCCTGCTCATGCTCAATGTGCTCCTTGCTGCGGGCTTGGACGTGCTGTGGGTCCCATCTCCCTCCTGCTACCGATCTGGTGGCTCTGCTCAGACCTCCTACCATGGAAGCCTTGAAAGTCATAACCTATAACGTGCGTGGCCTGGGATCCCTATCAAAATGCAGTAAGTTGTGGCTTGAGATGAAACGCAGGGGGCACACATTTTTTTTGCAGAAAACGCACTTCTGCACTGACTCAGTCCCCCGCCTCCCTACGCATCTGTACACATTGTGGTACCTCAGCAATTCCCCTTGTTCTAAATCAGGGGGGTTTGCCATAGTGGTCCACAAGCACTGTCCCCTGGTTATAACGGATCAATTGCTTGACCCAGAGGGCCGGTTTGTGTTTTTTAAGGGCGCCATTTATAACCGTAAGTTCACTTTTGCAGCTGTGTACGCCCCGAATAGCAAACAGCTTACCTTCCTAGACTCTACCTCTCTCTGTCTGCCTTCCGAGAGGGCCAGCTCATCCTAGGGGGAGACTTTAATGTTAGCCCTGACCCACACATAGACATGTCCTCGGGCCGCTCAACTCACTAATTTGCCTTTCTGAAGCATTTTAGGAAGTCCCTGCAGGCGCACCATTTGGTTGCTCTCTGCTTTACGAGTGCAACTACGCACCACTATTCTACGCTAATTAGAGTGGACCTGAAAAGATGGGACAGGGTCGCATTTTCGTGGATGGGCCGAGTCAGTGTTCTTAAAATGAATGTGCTACCTTGTATATTGTTTTTCCTGCAGATGGTGCCAATCACTTTGCCTAGGACTTTCTTCTCAACCCTCAATAGCCTGTTTATACAGTATATATGGAGTGGGAAATGCCCCCGGCTAGCCCTCTGCATGTAACAGGGCCCTAAGATGAAGGGAGGTATGGGGGTCTCATTAGTCCGCAGATACTATGAGGCTGTAGCTATACAACGCATTTTGAACTGGTACTATAATGTCCCTTACAAACTCTGGGTACGCTTGGACAAATTCTTGGCAGGTTGTAACCTATCAAATGCCCCATGGGTTCCCTGGGAGCATAGGGGTCTCTCAGTGCTAGTCTCTCCACTGGCCTCCCATGCTTTGGCAACTTGGGACACCCTGAACAAAGGGGGGAAGCCCGCACTTCTGACTTCCCCTTTGGTGCCCCTAGGTGGCTCCCCCCCTGGTTCACTCCTTTGTCCAAGACCAAGGCCTGTTACCGCTGGCCACACTGAGGGAACAGTACGACCCCTTCCTAATGGATGAGAGGGCTATAGGCAGCTTCAGCACTTCATCACTAGCCTACACCAGGGGGTTCGGTCACCTATCCTGGCCTCGCCAGTCGAACGATTATGTATGTCGACCTCGGCTATTCCCCACGCCATTTCAGTGTTGTATGACTTATTGCAATCCCTACATACTGAAAGGAAACCCTAAAGGGTTCATTAGGGAGGGGGAGAGGGACCTTCAGCGTGTCTTTACTGAGCCTCAGCTGGACAATCTGTATAGACTCACACATTTGAGCACAGTCGATATGAAAATGCAGGAGAATAGTTATAAGGTTCTGACCAGGTGGTATAAAGTACCTTCCAAGCTTACCAAAATATACCCTTCTCTCTCAGATGCATATTGGAGAGAATGTGGCCTCGGAGGCTTATTCCTTCACATCTGGTGGGAATGCCCCAAGCTGTGGCCCTTCTGGCTAGATATCCATGCACAGATCAAGATCATATTTTACTTGAAGCTCCCAGACTCCCCGTTGGAATCCTTGCTGCACTTCCCCACCACTCCTCTTAACCAGTACCGTAAATCCATACTGCCCCATCTGCTCAATGCAGCCCGGCGGCTAATTACAATCCACTGGAAGACACCTCAAGTGCCTACCTGCACCGAATGGATGACTTTAGTTAATAATATTATGGCTGCTGAGGAGTGGATGGCACATTATAAAGATAGATATGAGAAGCTCCACTCCATGTGGGCTACTTGGATAAACTATGCAAGTCCAGCTGGGCTGTTTGCCCCAGGGCCCTCACCAGCTGTAATCCCCTCTGTTTGATGGGGCTGGGTCGGGGGGAGCTCGGGACACTGAGGGTCTGAAAATGTGGGGGGGGGGGGGGGGGGGGCAGAACCTCGGCAGGGCTGCCACAGTTTAAATTAGTTCAGTTTCCTTTTTATCCTCAGTTTATTGTTACTGTATTACTTTATTTTTTATCTTTAATTTATTTCCCTTATTCTATTTCTTTCATGTTTATGGGCCTGCTGCCTAGAAGTGCGGTCTGATCCTTATCTCTGATTGGAGGCCTACACCCTCCACAGAGATGTACCAGATGGGGACGATAGGGGTGACCCACTGCTGTTTGAATTCATATCATGGTTGTAATATGTTGATTACTACTCCCCCATGTGTGATCCCCAAAATGTGTGCATCCCTGAGTAACAGGGCCCTTCATATAATGTATTTTTCTGCCTATGTGCTTTGTTCAATGTCTATTGGTCTGTTGTCCTCAAAATTTTCAAAATTAAGATTACATAAAAAAAAAAGAAGAGGTAAACTTTATTAATTCACCTAAAAGGATATATCAAATGTAATCACTCGAACGAAAAAAATACATTCATCACCACCTTAAGGAAGACAGTACCGGTAAGTTGTCTTATCCACAAAACCCCATCTCTCTAAAGACATCAATTAATAGTCACACTAAAAACAGATGGGTTGGCCAAGGACAGATAAGCTCCTTACCATCAACGTGGCTTAAATATTGCACTGGATTCAATTTTAATGTTGTCGGTATATTGTCTGTCACAGTCCATAGTACCAGAGAAAAAACTCTTTGGGAGCTCAACCAGTACAGTGTCCCCATACGCTATTTACAATGTGATCCAGTACAGAAATCACTGCTGAATGGACATGGATCTGTCAGTATATACAGCAGAGATTCAAAATATACCCAAGACCAGGCTTAGATGACACCTAAACGGATTGTCCTGCAGTGTGCAATATGTACAGTGCCTTGGAAAAGTATTCATACCCCTTGAAATTTTCCACATTTTGTCATGTTACAACTAAAAACATAAATGTATTATATTGGGATTTTATATGAAGTGGAAGGCAAATGATACATGGTTTTCAACCTTTTTTTACAAATGAATATGTGAAAAAAGTGTGGTGTGCATTTGTATTCAGCCCATACTTTGTAGAGCCTCCTTTCACTGCAATTACAGCTGAAAGTCTTTTTGGGGATGTCTCTATCAGCTTTGCACATCTAGTGAGTGACATTTTTGCCCATTCTTCTTTGCAAACTAGCTCAAGTCTGTCAGATTGGATGGAGAGCGTCTGTGAACAGCAATTCTCAAATCTTGCCACAGATTCTCAATTGGATTTAGGTCTGGACTTTGACTGAGCCATTCTAAGCCCCTGTACACACGGTCGGACATTCTGCCAACCAAATCCGTCGGATTTTGTCCGTCGGATTGTGTCCAAAACTGTTGCATACACACGGTCGGGCAAAGTTGTCGAAAAATCCGATCTTTCAGAACGTGATGACGTAATTTCGTTACGATGGGACTACGTTCAGGCTAGTAGCCAATAGCTTTGATGTAGGAATTTGATCTGAGCATGCGTGGCACTTTGTCCGATCGAAATTCTGTACACATGATCGGAGTATGTTCTATCGACCAGTTTGTCGGAAAATATTTCCAGCAAGTTGGAAAATTTGGTCAGACGGATATTCCGACGGAAACAGTCCGATGCATACCACACACAGTCGGATTATTGGACAACACGGTCCGATAGGACACATTCCGACGGATTCTCCAACCGTGTGTATGGGGGCTAAGACATGAATATTCTTTGATCCAAACCATTTAATTGTAGCTCTGGTTGTATGTTTAGGATTGTTGTCCTGCTGGAAGGTGAACCTTCGCTCCAGTCTGAAGTCTTTTGCAGACTCTAGCAGCTTTTCTTCTAAGATTGCCCTGTATTTGGCTCCATCCATCTTCCCATCAAGTCTGACCAGATTCCATGTCCCTGCTAAAGAAAAGCATCCCCACTACATGGTGCAGCCACCACCATGTTTCACAGTGTTCACTGTTCACTGTGATGTGCAGTGTTTGTTTTCTGCCACACATAGCGTTTTGCTTTTAGGCCAAAAAGTTAAAGAGGAACTGCACCTTTTTAAAAAAAAATATTAAAAGCCAGCAGCTACAAATATTGCAGCTGCTGACTTTTAATAAATTGACACTTACCTGTCCCAGGGTCCAGCGATGTCGGCGGCAGATGACAAGCAATCATTCGTCTCTCTGCTGCCCCCTCCGCCATCCTCTGTCAGGGAATCGGGAAGTGAAGCACTGGGGCTAGAGCTTAGAGCTAGGGCCCTGCTCGTTAAAGCTTACAATCTAGGAGATCCACGCTTGTGAAATGGCGACAAAGTTTGACCCTTAAAAATCTCCATGTATGTAAACATCCCTTGTAAAAGAAAAGAAAAAACATGACAGGACCTCTTTAATGTGAGATTTGGGGTCAAAAAGACCTCAGATCTCACATTTACACTTGAATGCAATATAAATAAATAAATGTAAAAAAAAAAAAAAAAATCCCCTTTAAGACTATTGGGGCGGAAGTGATGTTTGATGTTGCTTCCGTCATGCAATGTTATGATGCCGAATGGAGGGCCATCTTTCCCTCACTTGGCTCCATGCTACTGAGAGTAAAGGATCGAATCGGATCGTCTCTGCCGCTACTGCTGGTGTTGTGTCAAATACTGTTCCCCGTCGGATAGTGTCCGCCCTGTACTGCGCTTGCGCAGTACGGAGGACAAGAAGACGCCGAAAGTCTCCGAAGATGAATGGCGCCCAGGTTCAAGCCCCACCGTCCAAGTGGACATAGAGTTAGAATAAAAAATAGCAGAGCAAAGTGAGGCCGTGCCCAAAGCGTGGTAAGTGAAGCGTGGCAAGCGAAGCGAGCCCGCCAGGGGCCCTCTTACTAAGTGCTACCATATGTCCACTCGGATGGTGGGGCTTCAACCTGGACTCTGTGTGCAGGCAGCGTTCACCTTCGGAGACTTTCGGAGTCTCCTTGTCCTCCGTACTGCTCAAGCACTGCGTCTGCACAGTACGGGCCGGACACTATCCAATGGGGGGACAGTTTTTGGCAGAACACTGGCTCAGCGGGGGGGGGGGGGGGTCACCTCTCCCATCACCAATAAAAGTGATCGTGCTGCAAATCTGCTGTGGAGACCACTTTTATCCGAAAGAGGATCGCCCGCTGTTGAAGAAAATATAGGGGTTATGGCAGCAATCTACTGCCATAACCTCAGTATTCTTTGTCAAAGTACCGATGTGTAACGATGGCGGCTGGTCTGCAAGTGGTTAAAAAAAAAATTTTAACGTTTGCTTTAATTATTATTATTATTCATTTATTTTACTTATTTATCAAAACTTTCAGTTATTTGTGTATCTTACATTTATTCATACAGTATTACTATTTTTTATTTGAGCAGAAAATAAACGCGCGACAGCGCATATATCGCACAGTTCCATTCAATTCTATGCAACAAAAACAAACAAATCTGCCCGATTTGAGCTACAAAAAAAGCTTCAGGTGACTTGGAGTGAAGATGTGAACCAACGTCATAGAGAATAATTGATTTTTTTTTTTTTTTCTCCTCTTTTGGAGCTTCGAACTTCAAGCTACAAAACAGTTAACAGGGCCTAAGTAGTAGATGTGTAAAAAAATAAATAAATAAGGCTATTGTTTAGGGTCCCTTTATCTCAGGAAGAAAGTTTAATTTCCACTACTCATTACTCGGCACAGCAAAATCAAAGTTTTAAAATGTGTGTCGCTTGATCCCTCTGTCTACACATAGGCCTCAGTCACAGCTTGCAGCCTGCAAACTTATGATCCCTGTACTGACCGTTTCCTCGTATCAAGTCTGGAGTTTAGAAGAAAGGTGAGGCCTTGTGCCTTCAACATCTAGTAATTTGTCATTCAGGCCTAACACAAAGACTAAGCTGGAACGTGGGGGGGAAATTGAGCAACACCTTCCACAGAAATGCTTGCGGCCTCCTCGTCTAACATGCAAATATGGTTGTTGGCAATAGGGAGATTCCAAGAGGACGTGTTTACAGTAAACTTCGAACTCAGAACACTTACCAGAATGACGGTCACTAAAAATAAACACATCTTGCTTTTCTGTCGCGGTGTGTCTGTAGCTTGAAGACTTCATGGCAACGATGGCGACGACAATAGTGATCCTGTGCAGTCCATGAGCATTATTCATTTACATAAATAACCACAAAAAAAAAACAGAATACTCCGGAACACAGGAACTGCAGTTAATTCATTGTGGGGCCCTTCCAAAGGGTGCCAGGCACAAAAGTCTACATTCAGGACCCGTCAGAATGTGTAAACAAGGCAGCTTCCTTCTCAGTATGTAATTGTTGAGTGTGTGCGCAGTAGGGCGCTGCCTTTTTTTTTTTTCAGTTTCACTTTTACATTTTCACGCCTGTTTAACCACTTGCTTACTGGGCACTTAAACCCCCCTCAGTCCCAGACCAATTTTCAGCTTTCAGCGCTGATGCACTTTGAATGACAATTGCGCGGGCATACAACACTGTACCCAAATGAAATTTTTATCATTTTTTTCCCACAAATAGAGCTTTCTTTTGGTGGTATTTAGTTACAGCTCGGAGTTTTATTTTTTGCTAAACAAACAAAAAAAGATGCAAAAAAATAAAAAATAAAATCATGTTTTAATAGTTTGTTATAAAATTTTGCAAACGGGTCATTTTTCTCCTTCATTGAAGTGCGCTGATTAGGCGGCACTGATAGGCTGCACTGGTGGGCACTGATGGGCTGCATTGGTGGGCACTGATAGGCTGCACTGGTGGGCACTGATAGGCATAGTTAAGGCGGCACTAATAGGCACAGATAAGGCGGCACTGATGGGCAAAGATGGGCACAGATAAGATGGCACGGATGGGTGGCACGGATGGGTGGCACGGATGGGTGGCACGGATGGGCACTGATAGGTACCACTGATAGATGGGACTGATGGGCACTGATAGGTGGCACTAATAGGTGGCTCTGATAGGTGGCACTGCTGGGCACTGATGGGCGGCACTGCTGGGCACTGATGGGCGGCACTGGGGTGCAGCACCTTTGAGGCAGATTGTGGGCACTGCTGGGTGGCACTGAGGGTGGCACTGTGGGTGGCACTGTGGGCATTGCTGGGTGGCACTGTGGGCACTGCTGGGTGGCACTATGGGCACTGCTGGGTGGCACTGACGGGGGGCACTTACTTTTAATAAGTGGGGCACTGCAGGGGGCAGGTGGGCACTGGCAGGGGGCAGGTGGGCGCTAGCAGGGCTGGCCGTAATCGGGACTGATGTCCCGATCACGGCCGCCGGTGATCGGCTTTTTTTTTTTTCTCCTCGCGCTGACAGCAGGAATAATAGCCGATTACCGGCTCCATTATATCACATGATCAGCTGTCATTGGCTGACAGCTGATCACGTGATAAGGGGTCGGGATCGACCCCTTGCATGGATCAGTGATCAGGCGAGTCTCATGGACTCGCCGATCACAGGCCGCTCGTACACGGGACTACGTCTATTGACGTCGTCCCGGAAAAGGAGATCTGCGCTGTAGGCGTCATTTGGCTATAGCGCGGATCTCAAGTGGTTAAAACTTTAAATATTTTGGTAACAATTTAATATATCCAGCTAAATTATACATTGTTTTGTTCAGGGGAAACTGAGCTTTAATTTGATGATTAATATTAATAGAAATCTCCAGACTTTTTTTTTTTTATCTAAAGAAAACAACGTCCTAAAACACACACACACACAAAAAAAAGTAATTAACCCCTTCAGCTCCGGAAGGTTTTACCCACTTCTCACAGCTCCCAACTGTCTCTGATTTTGAGGGACTGTCCCAAATTTGGAGAAATGTCCCTCTGTCCCTCTTTTCTCCTCATTTGTCCCTCATTTTGGTCTGATCTATATAGCTGTATATAAAATGCACGATTAATCTTTCAAAAAGTGTTTCCCAGCGCTAAACCTTTTATCCAATTTATAAAATTGCTGCATTTGTAAATTTCCAAAGCCAGTGTAAAGGGATAGCAGTGGTAAAAAAAAAAGAACTTAGAGGTTTTTTATTTTTATTTCAGTTACTTATATAGCGCCATCAATTTACACAGCGCTTTACATATACATTGTACATTCACATCAGTCCCTACCCTCAAGGAGCTTACAATCTAAGGTCCCTAACTCACATTCATACATACTAGGGACAATTTAGACAAGATCCAATTAACCTACCAGCATGTCTTTGGAGTGTGGGAGGAAACCGGAGTACCCGGAGGAAACCCACGCAGGCACAGGGAGAACATGCAAACTCTAGGCAGGTAGTGTCATGGTTGGGATCCAAACCAGCAACCCTTCTTATTGCTAGGTGAAAGTGCTACCCACTACACCACTGTTAAACCAATATTTTTTTGTATAATTCTCCTTAAACTGCTTGTCGCCCACCCACAGTCAAATTATGCCGCTGTGCTGTGTTTTTACCGCCCATACGTTTTACCGCTCATACGTTTTACTGCCCATATTGTTCCATATGGTATTGTGCACACCCAGGATAGTTGGTTGTTCAAATCATATATTGAGCACGAGTCCCCCCTATAGATCGCAGAAGGCATAGGATCAATGTAAAATTTGGGCTGTGTGTTTTTTGGTCAATTTTGTCTCGTTCTATACTCTTCCTTTTTCCATATCCAGGGCCGTCTTTAGTATAGATTGGACCCTGGGCAAACATTTTCTTGGGCCCCCCCCCCCATGCAATTTCCCTCTCCACCTACTCTGAGACATGCAATAAATAGCAGCTATACGTAAAATCAGTTTTCTGTATCAGATCAGGCAGCAATTGAGATTGGTTGCCAGCAGTTACAGCATATCATTATTGCTTACAGACTAGTTGCTAGAGGTTACAGCACACATTACGGCTCACTGATTAGTTGCTAGAGGTTACAGCACATCATCTCCTCACAGCAGGGGAGCATGATATACATAGGAATGCCTCCTTTATTTGCATACCAATGCCGCTGGCCGCAGCTATTTACTTAGTATTGTCGCCGCTATTTTCATACGAATGCAGGTTATTTACATGTAAACATAAGATCTTCAGGTGAGTCATCTACACACAACAATAGGGCAGAGCTGGGCAGCATTAGTACCAGCACTTCACACTGAGATATTGGGACACAGCACAGGAATAAAACTTCAAGGGACAAGGGAATTTAAACCTGGATAGTTGGCAAGTATGAGGCAGCTGTTTAGGGCCCCACAACAATGACAGGGCCCAGGGCAGCTGCCCCTTTTGCCCTGCCTTAAAGACGGCCCTGACCATATCTATACCTTGATTGCTTCCCCATGCTTTTGATTGATGTTTTTATTATGGGGTTCAGCTAAATGTATATGTATTTACATATAAATTTATTCAGGTTAATGGAGTATAGCAAACATACATTCATCTTTAATCATTGGGATATAAATAGGTTGTAATCTTTTTACATTTTGATGTTTATTTCATATATATATATATATATATATATATATATATATATATATATATATATATATATATATATATTACACATTCTTTATATGTAAAAAAAATTTCCATAGCACATGAAATGTCTATATTGGTATATCCTCACTACTACCATTTATTTCTGAATGGATATCCAAATATGTGCAAGTGCATATGTCTGTTTTTTCTTTCTCATTTAATGTTTATGTGAATCACATGTGGCTAGATGCTGACTTATCTTTGTAATGAATAAGCACACCTGTTAGTGTGTGAAACGCGTCTACCATCTGTACTGTCTGTAACACTTGTTCTTTATTAACCCAAATTAAAATGGATATCCTTTTTTTCCCACAAATAGAGCTTTCTTTTGGTGGTATTTGATCGCCTCTGCCCTTTTTATTTTTTGTGCTATAAACAAAAAAAGACCGACATTTTTTAATAAAAAACAATATTTTTTACTTTCTGCTTTCTGCTATAAAACATTCCCAATAAAAAAAAAAGATAAAAAATATAATTTCTTCATAAATTTAGGCCAATTTTTATTCTGCTACTTTTTTTTGGTAAAAAAAATCTCAATAAGCGTACATTGATTGGTCTGCGCAAAAGTTATAGCATCTACAAAATAGGGGATAGAGTTAGAGACTTTTATTTTTATTATTGTTTTTGCTGGTAATGGCAGCAATCTGCAATTTTTAGCAGGACTGCGACATTGCGGCAAACAAATATGACACTGAACCTGAACTCAGTAATAACAGCCCTAATTCACCCTGACCAGTCCGGGTTCATGCTGGGCAGGGGGATGGACATAAACATACGCAGACTTCTGATGCATATAGCCAGTGCTCCGGAGGACAGCCTCGGGGTTGTGGTGTCCTTGGATGCCGTAAAAAGCATATGATTCGGTTGAATGGGCGTACCTATGGGCTGTCCTCCGGAAATTCGGTTTTGGACCAATATTTATAAGGTGGTTACAGATGATGTATGCCTCTCCAAGAGCTAAAGTGCGTACCAATAACTCTCTCTTGGGGGATTTCTTGCTAGGCAGGGGTGCCAGGCAGGGGTGTCCACTATTACCCGGGCTGTTTGCTCTGGTGGTGGAGCCCCTTGCATCGAGGATTCGGGCAGAGTCCTCAATCCGGGGAATCCAGAAGGGGGTGGTGGAGGAGAAAATATCCTTATATGCGGATGATACACTCCTGTACTTGAATGATGTCTCCTCCTCACTCCCAAATGCCTTGCAACTGGTTAATGAGTTTGGGTCATACTCAGGAGTCAGGGTGAACTGGGGGAAATCTCTGATCTACCCCTTGAACCCTGCTAGGCCAAGACCGCCTATTCAGAGTCAGTTGGTATGGGTTGATAACTTTAAATACTTGGGGATTCATATGAGAGGACCGGTGACCAAATAAATGGAACTTAATCTAAATCCCTTATTAGCACAATTCTCGAAGCACTGCACAGACTGTGGGTCACTTCCTTTGTCTCCGGTGGGGAGAGTTAACTTAATAAAAATGGTTTATCTCCCAAAGTTATTCGGATAGGTCCCCAGCTTGCCCTAGATGTGGAGACCTAGAGGCCTCCTTTATACATATGACCATGTCCTCGGTTGCAAGAATTCTGGGAACAGGTCCTGGCAGACATTAACAAATCAGCTGAAACTTTGCTCCCACTGCGCCCACAAGCCATGCTACTAAATGTGTTATCAGACTCTGGTATTGGGAAATATACAAAATTGTTTATAGCGTATTCCACCTACTACGCCCATAGGGAAATTATGCTAAAATGGAAATCGAAAATGCAGTACCACTTCTATATAAGTTAACATATATCAACAGGAACTGTCCAAGTAAATTTTCCAAAATATGGTCCTCATGGATAGGTTCATGGGGATCCCGGCCACCGGACGTCTCTCCGCCCAGCCCTGAAAATGTCCCTTAGCTTGGATCCGCTAAGGGCTGGATGGACCACGGACCCGTAAAAGCATAAGGGTGCCCCCCCTGCTCCTCCCCCTCCACATATCCTATAAATCCAGTTTAATCTGGCTCATGTTCCTTTCCTCCCCTTGCCTTATCCCCCCCCCCTTTTTTTTCCACTGGGGAAAACCCTCACATTATAATCATCTAGGACTCACTGGTTCGAGTGAGGCAGTTATCCTAGTAAGGAATACCAACAATAACTACAGACCCTGTTGAAAGTGGTAGATATTGACAATGCAGTACCTACAAATCGACGTCTTTTTGTACACTTTGCTGTAAACTGACTTGTAAATGATTGGATCGCAATAAACTTGCCTTTGTTTAAAACAAATTACCTAGGCAATCAGAGCAGAACCTCCATTCACAAAGAGCTGCACAAGTTCTGCATGTGCAGTGGGAATCCAGCTATGAAGCGGTAAGTCATAGCCAGCATTCCACGTCCAAGATGGTGGCGCTGGGGATCCTAAAACCGATGAAGAATCGGCTAGGGTGAGGACAACGCTGCATCCCTGAACAGGTAAGTGTCCTTTTTATTAAAAGTCAGCAGCTACAGTATTTATAGCTGCTGACTTTTATTTTTATTTTGACTGAAGAACCTCTTAAAAGAGGTTGTAAAATAAGGGGTTTGTTTAAAATAACCTACATATCATACTTACCTCCTCTGTTCAAGGGTTTTGCACAGAGCTGCCCTGATCCTCCTTTTCTGGGGTCCCCCGTGGTGCTCCTGGCTCCTCCTCTTCTCAAGTATCCCCACGGAGAAGCGCTTTCCCTGGGGGCACTCACGCGGAGTGCTCCTAAGTCCTGCTGCTGCGTCCATTGACACAGCAAGACTTGACTCCCATGTCATTGGATTTGATTGACAGCAGCGGGAGCCAATTGTACTCTCCCCAGACAAGGTTTACCTTACTGAGCTGGTCAATCACCATATAGACTGCAGAAACAACACCCAACCAATCACCAGTGTCCACAAAATTCAATTGTGCCCTCATCTCCTGAGTGATCACCAAATCCACTTATCAACTATTTGAGGGCAGTGTGGGCTCAAGGGACAGCTTAGCTGCTTTGGGCCTCACAACAACGATTAGGCCCGGGGTAGCTGCCTCTTTTGCCCCACATTAAAGATGACTATAGGTCTTCCTCCTCCAGAAACCTTAGAAGTAGTAGTTATTCATAAGCATGGCAAGACCTACAGAAGTATACAAACTGCAAAATCATCTCTCTCCTCAATGTAGATCTCTAGCTGTTCATGAAAATCTGCTGATCATTTCTGTGATTCATACACATCAGTCATATGGGTTTTGTCCCAGGCAGAGAAGTATGAGACAAAACAATCACATGACTCCTCTTCCTTACCATGTCCGACAAGCAGCAGACCACCCGCCTGCTGAAGAACTTTTGTCTGAGGGTTTGGGGAAGTGTGCCTGGTGTTTGCCTGATATCCTCTGGACGAGATGAGACTGCTGGGGGGGGGGGGGGGGGGGGGGGCAATGCAGGGGTCTGTAGAGGGAGGGGGTCCTGTGTAAATTTGGGGGTAGTATGGGGGAGGGGTCCTGTATAATGATGGTGGTAGAATGGGGCTGAGCAAAAGTGGAGAGCACTGATTGGAGTGTTCTGGCGGGGGGGCTTCCCCCTGTCAGAACACAACCGCTCATCAGGAGAGATCGTTGCACGAACTGCGTAGTTAGTACAGTGGCTCCCTCTGGAGCTAACAGGGTTGAACGAAAAAGAAACATAGTGTGTAGTCTGTTTTATCATTATATGTAATTTCTCTATTGTGATAGGAGTCTCTAAAGACTAAGCTATGGACTTAGCTTGTGTTGTGTCTCTAGCCGAGCTATGACCTGAGTTGATAAGCATTCTATGTGGATACTGTTTGATGGAGCTGCAGACATATTAAAGAGGAGGTCCAGCCCCCGTACCCCCCCCCCCCCCCACGAAAAATACAAATACTGCAGCTGCTGACTTTTAATATATGGACACTTACCTGTCCAGGGAGCCCGGGACGTCAGCACCCCAGCCAATCTTCGGATCGGCTGCCGGATGCAGCTGCCACCATTCCCGGTAAGGGAACCTGCCAGTGAAGCCTTTCAGGTTCACAGCCAGTTCCCTACTGCGCATGCGCATCACTTTCTAATTGGCCTGCGGCGGACAAAGGAGGGGGGCCGAACTTCCGAGAGACGGAACTGGAAAGTGGGGAACGGTACCTGTCAAAAACAGGTACCCGCTCCCCCCTGAAAGTGTGCCAAATGTGGCACCAGAAAACTTTTTAAAGTGTAGCATTCAAAGTCATTCTTTAAACTTTATAATATTAGGTCCGAAGAATGACTGCCCACTGATGAATGGAGTCTGAAGTATTTTACTATATATAATTGAGTGCCTTTTTATTCCCTTCACCCTGCTATTTGGTCTTTTATCACCTGTTTGAACTGTATATACAATTGTTTCTCATTGGTTATGAGACTATGGGTATTAACATTATTAGTATTTATTTACATTTACAAAAGTCTGCTAATCTCTTGCAAGTTATAGAATATTTTAGGCTTCATTGATATGTTCAGCTTGTTTCAGGCATTGACGCTTGAAATTGGATCTGTGGAAGCTTGTTATTGAAAGGTTAAGTACAGACGATTCAAGATGACAGAATATCAAAAAGGAAGTTTTGAAGCTTTATAAAGTTTGATGACACCCCAACAAAACGTTTAGTGGTAATAAAATCCAGCTTCCTCTACTTTTTGTGAAAAATCTAAATATACAAAAATTAACTAATGGGAAAGCTGTATCCCTTTATAACAATGTGGTTAAAAACATTTTATATAGCAAGAAACTTTGGTTTTTAAGGGCTCATGCACAAATGTTAAGAGGTGTAAATTGGCTCTAGTGTAAAAATCACTTTTTACCAAGAATCAACAATTATGCAGGTAATCGCTGCATGACTGATTACATGTGAACAGTCACAAATAGCTGCGGCACTGTTGGCTTCCCATAGCTCTTAATGGGGCATTCTGTTTGCAGCTACAGTAGCAGAGAACCCTGCTAAGTCTCCCATGCACAATCTCAAACAAGCCCATTTGCAAGTGTGAATGGGGCCTTAAAGCTCATGGAACAGATTAAAGTGGTTGTATGGTCAATTTTTTAACTTTTACCTACAGGAAAGCCTATAATAAGGCTTACCTGTAGGTAAAAAAAATATCTCCTAAACCTGTACGGTTTAGGAGATATTCCCCTCGGTATGCGCCGCTGACTGCAGCGGCGCATGCGCACAAGGGGGTTCTCGCCGTGAAAATCCGGCAGCGCTCGTCCGGCCGGACTGAAATCTCCCGCGCGCATGCGCGGGAGTGACAATATCACGGCTCCGGCCACTCACAGCGCCAGAGCCGCGATACCCGGAAGAGACGCCGAGGGAGCATGTCAGCTCCCTCGGCGTGAATCGGGCCAGATGTCGGGGCCTCGTTCTAAGGTAAGTATTTCATAATGAGCTAGTATGCGGTGCATACTAGCTCATTATGCCTTTTGCTTTGCAGGTTTAAAAAAAAAAAAAAAATTTGCGGGTTTACTACCGCTTTAAGGATTTATTAAAATGCCAAAAGCAGGAAGTACAAGTTCACTGACCATGTGTGTCCACAAAATACCTAATTTGACATGCCTAAGTTAAGAACTTACTGACTGAGGCAAAGAGTTAATTTAGTAAAAGCAATAGTTTGTTCACTTTGTAAGGAAATTGTCACTTAGGTTAGCGAATGTGGTAAAAATTCACTTTTACAAGAATACCCAATCACATGCCGAAAAAAAAAACACATTCATTTTTGCATTACCATAGAGCTGCAAAATTCTGGCCAAAATGAGAAACACAATTTTTTTGCTTTGAATAAAAAGATCACCATTCTCGCGACGTAAAATCTTTCACATTATACAAAAAAAATGGGCTAACTTTACTGGCTAGTTTTTTTTATTCATTAAAAGTAATTTTTTTTTTTATTTCATTTGAAAGACTCCTGTGCAAATTGTGACAGTGTGACATAAAATATTGCAACAACCACTATTTTATTCTCTAGGGTGTCTACTAAATAAATAAATATATATATATATATATATATATATATATATATATATATATATATATATATAAAATGTCTGGGGGTTTCAAGTAATTTTCTAGCAAAAAAAATGATTTTAACTTGAAACCAACAAATGTCAGAAAAAGGTTTAGTTTTTAAACTTTTTTTTATTTACACACAAAGTCTATTCCATTGACAAATTGTTACAATGTTAATACTTAAATTCAACTGATAAAGAATATTTTGATTCTTGGCAGACTGCCCCGTTCTTCTCTTCCTTTCTTTTGAAGGCTGTGGCTTCAGAAGAGCAGAGAGAATTCTTTGCAAAGAAAGTATTGTGAAACACTTTAGTGAAGATCATGATAATGATTCTTGATTAATTGTGCGGCTCTACCTTACCACAATTGGATGATGAGGTTAGCAGAGCTTCAGAAAAAATGTAAAGGTGAACCAACACAGTACAGCCCAGGTCCCCCGAGCTGTCAGGGCTCCTGCAACCAGTCCAGCGGTTAGGGGATTGGAAATTGTCCTTCTTTCCTGTGCAGTGCTTCTGAATGGTCAGAGCTGTCACAGAGAATCAATCTGGTTCATCCTGGAAGTGCTGTGTGGAGAAGAGGGAGAAGAGCAGTGATTTCAAATCCTGTGGCCGCTGGACCGCCTGTGGAAGTTCTGACAGCTCAGAATCGGCGGGGGGAAGTACAGTGGACGAGCCTAGACAGATGACCTGGTCAAGAACAGGTGGGGAGCCTGTATGGTGTTAGTTCATTCTTACAGTCTTTCTGTACACTAACCCTTTTAGGGAAAATTCCCTTGAAAAGAGAATGGGCCTATTTGCCTTTAGTAAATCAACCCTATAGTGTTCATGGAGGGAGGGTTTACTGTTGAATTAAACTACATCTTGTGTGGTGGCTAGCTGGTGGCTAGCTGGTGCCCAGACACAAACGAGTTGATTTACAAATAGGCTGTCCATACTGCAAGGAAATACTTATTGAATGTGGTGAATGTGATTCACATTTCAAATAACGCACAATCATGTAAGGAAAATAAAAAATATATATTTTTGCTTGCACATTATTGAATGAATGCTGAGGAGTGGCCAGGACCAGTGTTTTATCGATATGTGCCCTCTGTCTAAAAGTGCCCACGCAGTGTGCAGTGCGCAGTACGGAAGGGCACTCCAGCTGAGTTGCCGATCAGCTGGAGTGAAGTCACTATGGTGCATGCACACATCGTAGAAGGGTTTTTTCGATGGGTAATACCATTTCACGGGGACAATTGAAAGCTATGCAAAGAGCAGAGGGCCCGAGGAAAAGTGCGGGCCGAACTTTGGTTGTTCAGATGTTCTGGGAACACCAAACAATATGCGGTGTTCAGGGCAAATTCGAAAGCCGCCGCAACACAGTTAAAGTCTATGGGACACTAACATGAAAAATCAAAAGTGCTAATTTTAAAGGCTTGTATGCATGGTATTGTCATAAAAAGTGTTTGGGGACCTGGGTCCTGCCCCATGGGACATGTATCAATGCTATTTTTTTTTTTTAAACTGACGTTTTTTCGGGAGCAGTGATTTTTTTTAATGCTTAAAGTGAAACAATAAAAATGAAATATTCCTGTAAATATCATGCCTGGGGTGTGTCTATAGTATGCCTGTAAAGTGGCGCATTTTTCTCGTGTTTAGAACAGTACAGCAATAAAATTTAATTTCTAAAGGAAAAATTGTATTTTAACCATTTGCTGACTGCTGCACACAGATATGTGTCAGCAGAATGGCTCAGGCAGGCAAATGGGCATACCTGTAAGTCCCTTTAAATTAGCCGCCTATCCATGTTCCCGCGGGTCCCGAAAACGCGATGTTTGATGGCGGGCCCGCGATTGTGGTGTGGAGAGATAGAACAGGGAGATGCCTATGTAAACAAGGTATTTCCCCGTTCTGCCTTGGGGCATGACAGGGATCTACTGCTTCCTGTCATCGTTCTGCCTAGTGACATGACAAGGATCTACTGCTCCTTGTCATCGGGAGCAGTGATCGCTGTCATGTCAGTGGTAGCCCATCCCCCCAACAGTTAGGAACACCTCCTTAGGACACACTTAACCCCTTAATCACCCCTAGTGTTTAACCCCTTCCCTGCCAGTGTCAATTAAACAGTAATCAGTGCATTTTTATAGCACTGATCGCTGTATAAATAACAATGGTCCCAAAATAGTGCCAAAGTGTCCGATGTGTCCGCCTTAATGTTGTAGTCATGATAAAAATTGCAGATCGCCGCCATTACTAATAAAAAAATAATAATAATAAAAATGCCATAAAACTATCCCCTATTTTGTAGATGCTATAACTTTTGCACAAACCAATCAATATATGCTTATTGTGGGGGTTTTTTTTTTAACAAAAATATGTAGAAGATTTTATGTCGGCCTAAACTGAGAAAGAAATTCGTTTTTTTATATATTTTTGGGGCATATGTATTATAGCAAAAAGTTTTTTTCAAAATTGGTCGCTCTTTTTTTGTTTATAGAGCAAAAAATAAAAACCGCAGAGGTGATCAAATATCACCAAAAGAAAGCTCTATCTGTGGGGAGAAAGGACATCAATTTTGTTCAGGTACAATGTCGCACAACGGCGCAATTGTCAGCTAAAGCGACGCAGTGCCGAATTGCAAAAAATGCTCTGGTCAGGAAGGGGGTAAAATCTTCCGGGGCTGAAGTGGTTAAAACTGATCGTGGCTGTAATGAATTGTCGGGTCTCAGCAATATAGATAAAACGCATTGAAAAAAAGGGCATGGGTCCCCCCCCCAGTAGATTATCAGGCCCTTTGGATCTGGTATGAATATTAAGGGGAACCCTGAACCCCGAACCAAAAATGAAAAAAAAAAAATTGTGTGGTGGTCCCCCCAAAATCCATACCAGGCCCTTCAGGACTGACACATTTCGTCATCTCTACAACAAACCGGAAGTGACGTTTGCGGGTCACGGTCAGCTGGAAATACCAGAAAGAGGACACAACGAATGCAGTTACAGGCGTTCTTCCTCCGCAGCATCTCCGGCGACTGGTGACTGACTACACTTTCAGTTCACTTTATATTTGCTCTTTGACAGTTTTAAGCTAGTACATATATCTTGTAAGGGGGCATTGGCAACAATAAATGTTTTGCAAATAGGATTATGCTATGTGGATATTTCTATTCTTTCACATGATGGTACTATATTGAAGCCATGTATACCCAGTAAGAATCCTAGCAGAGCCGGTGGATGTTCTTTTGAAGTGGCAACTAAAGATTATTAGAAAAGTTCATTCCCAAAGGGCATTTTTTCGCACGTGGTGGAAATTGTGGTATGTGGTACACGTGTGACATCCATTAGAATCTCTGCAACAATCACAAATCTTCAGAGAAAGTGTTTCATTGCTTCATTCTTATAGGTGTTGAAACCATATAAAAGCTTGTCATACCGGGACTGATTGATATGAGCGCTGCTATGACACAAAAAAAATATGTGGGACTTTTTATTGGCATTATTCCAATTAAATTAAATCATGTTATGGTCACTGCTACCCAGATGTTCTTTGTTGCTGATGTTGTGTATACCTTTAATAGCACACTGACACAATGAAGATTGATTAGCTCTCTCTGGTTTTACTAACTCAAGAGAAGAATCCTGTAACAGGGTATTAGCTAAGGCTGGATTCACACCTATGGCATTTTTAGTGCTTTTTGCATTTTGCAGATTTGCACTACAGAACTTGTTCCATAGGAAACAATGTTAAATGGACTGTAGTGCAAATCTGCAAAATGCAAAAAGCATTAAAAAATGCATAGGTGTGAATCCAGCCTAACTCCTGGATAAACAGCCAAGACTCCGTTGAAAAGGTCTGCACCAGAAACTGACCGGAAATTGACTGTATGGTGTGAACTAGAGCCATTGGAATACATGGAAAACATTGTGCATGCATTTTTAGTGCAGAAAAAAAGTGTGCGAGAAAGTCCGTTCATTTCAAAAGTCCGGCGGACTACCGCACAGACGGCCGGATTGTCCACCGGACTGACAGTCTGGCGGACAATTTTTGAGTCAAAACTTCTTTCTAAGTCCGCCAGACTTTTGGGGGAAAAAATTCAGCCAGAGCCCACACACGGGCGGATTGTCCGTAGGACTCTGGTTCCACCGGACCAATTCCGCCGGACAGTCTGATCATGTGTATGCGGCATTAGTGTCAAAGTCAGTAATAAAGAACTTGCTTACTTCGACTAAATCCAGAGAATAGCCATTCACAGCTGGATGTTCACTCAAGTTGGACAGTCCCTCTCTCACAAGGCCTAGCAGCCAACAAGGTGCTTAAATCAGGAATAAGTCTCTGCCACAGACTTTGTTGTAGAACACGTAGCAATACGTCTCTGCCACAGACTTTGTTGTAGAACACGTAAGAAAACTAGGACTTGTAGAACACTCATGTGGTACCAGTATCTTTCAGCCAGTTTGGCAATACCCACGAAACTGGATTCACTTAGGTACTTCAGCCCTACCAGGCTCTTGCTAAGAAGCCAACCTGTGCATGGCCTTCTTCTGAAGAGTCCTCCCCTGGATAGCTACGAAGTCGCTAGGCCTCTCCACGACCAGAGACGGCACCGGACCACCTCTGAATCCTTTCCTTAGTTTCCCTGCCTCAGGCTAGCCAGCCCTGAGACAAAGTCAGGTGGATCCGCATCCCAGGCCATAGCCTTCCTGGGGGCTCGTCAGGAGGACCAGGACCATGAAGTCAGAACACACTTCTGGACCGGAACCCCAAACCACGTGACATCCGCATCTTAAGTACCCTCTCCCAGAAAGCACAGCAAGAGTGACCCTCCAACTGGGCTGGCTCAGAGAGAAAGTAACCTTAAAGCACCCAACCAAACCGTGGTTCCATGCCTGCCAGAAGAGACAGTGCCCCCTATGGCCAGACTGAACACATTATAGTCCAGTCAGACTGATGCTAAGGTCAAAATTTGGAACAATTATACCCAAACCAAACTGCAGTTTAGGTGTAACCTTAAATTTCAAAACATATAGCGCATGCTCTTCAGGAGCCAATACTACACATATATTAATTTCCACATTTTATTTCAATTATTTCTAGCCTACTCCTATTAATCTGAATGATCTTGTTCATAAACATACTGTGAAGACCCCCACACATTTACTTCCTTGAATGCTGCGACATGTAGTCATTATGCCCTGTCAGTAGGCACTGCTGTGTCACACATTTCATAGAGTCTGCCTTCTGAACTACAGAGGTGATAAGAAGGGGAGTTTCAAGGAGTGGAGTCAGTACAGGAATTATCGCATGCAGGCAGCAATGGACAGAACATGAAAAAGTACCAGTTACTTACCGGTAACTGTCTTTCTGGGAAATCTTCCAGGACGGCACACCTGAGAGATGAGAGGCTCCTCCCTACAGGAAACACAATCAATCGACAGCTGTTTTAAGTCCCCACCCTTCCCCTTGATCCTCAGTTTGTAGAGAAGTAACTCCTGAACCAGGTTCACAAGGGAAATCATTCCTCATAGGTACTCACCTTCTAGTGTTCTAGAATTTTCCCTCCTCCAACGGGCGGGAAGTAGGCCTGCCGTCCTGGAAGATTTCCCAGAAAGACAGTTACCGGTAAGTAACTGGTACTTTTCTCAAGTCATCTTCCAGGACGGCACACCTGAGAGGATAAACAAGTACCTCAGGCCTACCTTAGGGTGGGGCCACTGCAAAACCCTCTTGGCGAACCTTGGCTCTGCAGTGAGCTTTACCTCCACTCCATACGCTCATATGCTTGATGAAGGCATGTTAGCTGGATCATGCGGCTGATCTGCAGGTCTGCTCCACAGATGTTCCTGCCTTTTCCGCTTCAGATGCAGTATCTAGGTGAAATGGGCTCTTAAAAATGGAATCAGAAAACATGTTAAACTTGTAGGTTAGCAATGTTGCCTATCTCACACATCTAACAACCATGGCCTATTATGCCTGTAGGTGCTACTTAGAACCACTAAAAAGATAAATAAGAGACCTGTGTAAGACAAGGACACTACATTAATCAATAAGAGGGCCTGTCTTAACACTATCCTGTTGAGGGAAATAAAACTGCTTCCTTTTTATCTTTATGTCAGCAAAAGACTAAAGGGAAGCCTACTTAAGGGAAATAGATTAACAGAAGCTTGAACCCTGGGTTTAAGGCATGCCCAATCTATGTCCTTACTTACGCCTGAGAGCCTTCTTCAGGAGAATTAAAGTCCCTAGCAGGAGTAGACTACCCATATTGCTATGTCTAGTTTTGCTAAAAGGGCAAAATGAAGGCCATGCACCAAGCCGAAACCTATTCGATCGGGTATACATCTTTATACTTCATCCTCAGGCCCTAATACTCCTCTGAACAGAACTCTCCAAGTTCTTACTAAACAGGGCGATTCATTATCCCCTTCCTCCAGTGTCCCATAACCCTACAGGGCTTCAACCCTAGGAAATGGTTCTGGCATCCCTGAATGCAAGTGGTCAAGGTTTTCTGACATGTGGCAGCTGCAGCCCGAACTCCTGGCCCCTCCATGGAAAAGAAGGCTGAAATACAAAAGGTGATACATGCATTATTAATATCACAAATAAAATGATCATAGATTGTGGGCACGGCACAATAGATTTAGACAGAAAGGACACAAGCATAGACAACAATGTTGTGTGCCTGAGTGTGACTAGCTAAACCAATATATCAAATATGGGAAGAGACCCAAATCTGAACCTCAACGTAGACAAACAGTCTTCATAGTCTGGTTTTCTGATGTGCTGCCAAGACGTAAAAACATTAAGACTCAAGCAAACCCTAAATGCTGCGTATTTCTTTAGTGCAGCTAGCTAGGTCATAACTGATATATAAATACGGAAAGGACAGGAACCCCCTTTACTGTTGTGCTTTACCTATGTACAGCAAAACAAGGCTATAAAGACAGAAAGACCCAAACTTCCATGTTGTGTATTTCTGACAAACCACCACAGTTATAAGATTAATATGAACACCAACTCCCGTGTTGTGCATTTCTGCTATGCCACAGGGAAAAATATGGAACACAAGACAATCCTTTCTGTCATGCACTTCTGTAGTGTAGTTCAGATAGAAACAACACTGAGAAAGGACACGAGCAACCTGCAGCATTGTGTTTTTCTGAAACAGAAAGCACCAGCAAGCTTCAATCTTGAGTATTTCTGCTGTGCAACAACATAAAAGCAGACACTGAGGAAAAAGACAGACAGCCTTTACAGCTGCAATCTTTCTGGTCTGCTGCAAAATAAAACAATAACGCCATGATGAGTATTCCTGCTGTGTAGCAAAACCTCAATCAGAAGGGACAGATAAGTTTAGGGTTCCCACACCCGTGCGACCCAACCTGCGACTTGGGACTGCAAGACGCATGAGAAGTCATATACTATGGCTTCCAATGGGTACCATTTGTGTCTGTGCGACACCAGCAGTCCCTGATTCCTGGATCCACAGACCTCAAGATTACACAGGTCGCAGGGAAAAAAAAAAAAAAACAAATAGCAATTTTCAGGTCGAACCAGTAAGGGGTCCCCAATGCTGTGACTCCCTGGAGGATTGCAGCCAACAAACCCCTGCTGTGTATCCCTAAGATGCAGAAAGGTAGATCCATGAGAAACACTGCTTAGCCTGATATACAAACGATAAGGCAGTAAATATAGGACATACAGGACACAAACATTCAATCTTTGTGTATGTCTGATGTGTAGTAATATACCAATACTGAGCAGAGAGGCCACCATCCTCAATGTGTCTCTCAGCTGAGCAGCAAAAACAAAATCAGAAAAAGACAAGCAACCTTCACTGCTGTGTCCTTTCTGATATGCAGCCAATAAGGCAGAATATGCAAGACATAAAAGGACAGACAACCTTCAATCTTGTATATGTCTGATGTGCAACAATATAACAATTCTGAATAGAGATAGCACATGCATATTGAAGCGATTTGGCCTTGCGACTCAACATGTCAAATCGCATGGCTAAAATCAGCACAACACCACTTTGTGGTGCTACATGGATTACCAAAGGCAGTATATGTACTACACCTGGCAGGGGTTCAATTTGTATTTCTACTATGTAGCCCAACAAATTCGAACCATCAATTTTCACTGCTGCCTTTCTGATAAGGCAGTAATACAGGACACAAAACCTCACAGACCTTAATGCTGTACAAATCTGATGTGCAACAATAAAACACTATGAATAGAGATAGCACATCCATATTGAAATGATTTGTCATGCGACTCAACATGTCAAATCGCATGTTTAAACTCGGCAGCCATTGCTGTTAATAGCACTGTCTGAATCAGCACAGCGCCCTGCAAATCAGGACCATCAGACTTCACTGCTGCCTTTCTGATAAGTAACCAACAAGGCAGTAAAACAGGACACAAAGCCCCACAGACAGACCTCAATCTTGTGTATGTCTGATGTGCAGCAATATAACCATTATGAGCAGAGATGTCACCAGACACAATGATGTGCATTTCTGCTGTGCAACACAAAACCAGAAAGTACAGACCACCTTCACTGTTGTATTTTTCTGATCTGTAGCCAAACAAAGCAGTACCTTTAGTATATAAAGGACAGCAAACAAGCTTCAGTGCAGTGCATTTCTGATGTACAGCAATATAGCCCTTATAAGCAGAGATGTCACAAATCTCAATGTGTATTTCTGCTGTGCCACAAAAACATCCCAGCAAGCACAAACCTTCACTACTGAGGTCTACTGGTGTGCAGCCAATGAGGAGTCATGGTCTATCCCTTTATGAAATAACCAACAGGCAATTTATTTCATAGGCATAGCCTGGGCTGTAGATACTAAACCTTCACCACCAGAGAAGGAACAGATCCTAAAATGGTTGGACACCCTACTATTAGTAGTAGTTGTTGTCCTACCTTACCTCCATAGACTGAGCAAACGCTAGCCAGCACATATCCAGGTGGTGCTGATTAGCAACTAAAGTCTCAATGAGCCCAGCCCTAGAGACCAATTTAAGACCTCTCTAGAAGAGGTGGTTACCAGTTTAGCCTGGGAGGTAAATAGCTATTTGCAGGCTTCAAACAATTAATTATGTAGCTCTTGCATAGGTTTGCACAGAAAATCCTCAATTAAAAGGATGTAGGGAGCGATCTATGGTGAATCGCCTTTAGATCTGCCACTGCGTGGATTGTAGCCCAAACCAATAAAAAATAAGTTTCTTCTTACCTCCTACACTATAATATAAACACAGTGTAAAGGTGGAGTGGGAGGTTGGAGCTTATGAAAGTTAACTATAGCAGGCAACCCCCAAAAGGAGGATCTGTGACAAGGGAACCCCTACTGTGCCACACAGTAGCTTGGTCTCTGCCCATCCTTGAATGTTAGGTCAGCTTTTAAACATTGTGAAGCAACTTCAGATTCCTAGCAGCTGGGCTAATAGGGCCGGTAACCTAGTGCACCTGCTGACCAGGGGAGCTTCTGAATCCACCAACCACTGCCCAATTAATAACCTGTTCAGTGGTATACCTGGCCTGTAAGTAACTTTGTATCTACCAGGTCCCCTCTGTACGCTATATTCATCCCTACTAAATGTACCACAACTGGGCATGTAGGGAGAGGCTGGCAACCTACTGCTGCGATAACCAGTGTCTCTGCTGTAAGAGGGAGCTGTGGCTGGTGGTTTTAGCAGTGGCGTCTGCGCTATTTGTATCCCGACCCCAGGTTCTGCACTGCACCAGTCAGTATATACACGGGGAAGGGGGAGCAATGGCCTACCTACCTCTTTCTCATCTGAAGTGGTTTAGGCACACTCGTTCCTCTGCACCACCTGTCCACCATACAGCTTCTCTGATGTAAGAGGGAGCTGCGGCTGGTGTTTTTAGCAGAAGCTTAAGGGCTATTTGAATCCAGACCCCAGGTGAGATCTCAAATGCCCAGGAACCCTCTGGCTGGAATTGGGGATTTTGCAGCTAAATTCCCACGGCAAAAGGAAAGTAAAGTACTCACCGTTGTCGTCTTCCTCTTTTTGCCACAGCCAGCGGGCTTGCTTTTCCATCCTTATGGTCCACACGCAAGGAGGATAGCCGCCAAAGTGCTCCCCCCCCCAACTGCTGTCCCCATAGGGAAGTCAGTCTATATACATGGGGGGGGGGGGGGGGCAATGCCTTCCATTCCTCATTCCCATCTTCATATCTGAGGTGGTTAAGGCAGACATCCACCGTAGTAAACTGGTGCCTCCTCGCTCTAGAGAAAGGAGGATGTGGGCGCCTGCTCCTACTGACTCTCAGCCTTCCCTCCTGGGTAAGAACGCCGCTGCCATTTTCCCGAAGCTTGAAAATGACGCGGGTGCTTGTTGCCACGCCCTCTCCGGCAGCCCACGCGAGCTACCGGGGACCCAGGAGTCGGGGACAAGCCCCCTGGAAAGAACCGATGGCCAGCACCCCCGTCTGAACAGCCACCTGTACAGGTAAGGAGGGGGGAGACAGGATAATGGCCCCTGAAGTTCTGGGTACACCACTGTACCCAGGGTCCTTCAGCTCTCAGGGGGGCTCTTCCAATTTCTGCTGCCCGCCCTGAGGAAAAGATAGGGGAACCCCCCAGGAAGGACAAGAATATCCTACCAGACCCAGAGGCTTCCCAGGCTTGTGGTCCGGCTCCCAGGGGGAGACCACCAGCCCCAGGCTTCGGGTCATTTGGAAAAAAACAAACAGTTTCGCTGTGTAGGGAGAAACACAATCAAAAACTGAGGATCAAGGGGAAGGGTGGGGACTTAAAACAGCTGTCGATTGATTGTGTTTCCTGTAGGGAGGAGCCTCTCATCTCTCAGGTGTGCCGTCCTGGAAGATGACTTGAGAAAAAGGTTTTTCAAGTAAGCTTATATTGGAATATGAAATATAACTACTGTTTGTATTGTTATCACAATGGCAATGTAATAAAATAAGTGTATGTTGTAACCATAGATTTCATTTAAAGTGTATTTTTTTCAGTTTTAATTATGACCTAGTTTTGCTGTTTTCCTTTACATAATAGACAGGTGCACTGTGAACAGTTTGCAACAGCTTCTTTAACCACAGCATTTGAACCACCTTCTTGGTAGACAAACATAGTTCAAAGGTTGTGAATATATGTTTCACTTCAAGTGAAAAAAAACAAAAAACAGAATACATCTTGTATTACTTTACACTAACAAAAATGATTGCAATAAATAACAGAATGCTGAAGGTGTCAATGTGTGGTCAGCAACAAGCACATATAGCTCTGAGGGTACTATAATGCAAGGGCATGATCTATAAACCCAGCTAAAGCAAGGGTAGACAACCTTAAAGAGTTGGAGATCAACCTGAACAACACGGGAGAAGTAAAAGATCAACGAGTACAGTGTCACTTCCTCACACCGGATTTAAACCTCTAATTGCCATAATCTCTTGCATTGCATGCAACTGCATGCTTCTGGGGGGTCCAAGAGGCTTCAGCAAGTGGTGAGAAAGCAACACAATGCTAACTGCTTTAAAGCGGGAGTAAATCCGCTGCCTTTTTTTTTTTTTTTTACACCTGGGAAAAGGCATAATGAGCTAGTATGCACCGCATACTAGCTCATTATGAAATACCTTAGAACGAGGCGCCGGCATCTCACTCGGTCCACCCCCGGGGGAGCTGACATGTTTCCTCTGCGTGTCTTCTGGGTATCGTGGCTCCGACGCTGTGAGTGGCTGGAGCCGCGATATCTTCACTCCCGCGCATGCGTAAGGGAGTTTTCTCCCTGACAGGGTCTGGCGGCTGCCGGACTTTCAGCCAAGAATCGCCTGAGCGAATGCGTCGCTGAAGCCAGCGGCTCATTGCGAGGGGAATATCTCCTAAACCTACAGGTAAGCCTTATTATAGGCTTACCTGTAGCTCAGAGTTAAAAAGTTAACTATACAACCGCTTTAACTCCTTGTTTGCTGTACTGCACAAGGTTGCAGGGCATTTGCAGAGCGGCTTCACTCACTTGAATGGGTCATGCTTGGCATGTGCTACACCCACCAACCATGACAGGGCGTATAACTCTTGCTGCAGCTGCGATATGTGTAGACCCCTGGCAATGTAGCTAAAGGGGGTGTGCTTGGGATAGAAAAAAAAACACATTTTAACTATGGGGTTTTACCAACCCCCCAAACTACAAGTGTAAATAAACCCTTACGGTTCTGAGCCCTCGATAGGGCTGGTTTCACACTGATGTGCTGCAGTTTACCTGCACTGTGAGTGCAGTGCATTCACGACCTACCTATATTAGCTGTGCTTTGCCATAGACTTCTATTATATCCTGCAGGCATGGTGCACTCTCTGAAAGTGCACAAAACTCCTTCATTCACAAAATGCACCAAACTTGCAGGACATAATGGAAGACTATGGCTATGTGCAGCAAACCCGCAGGAAAGCTAAAGGTACACTGCACTGCACCCGTGGTGTGGGTAAACCACAGCACATCAGTGTGAAAGCAGCCCTATACTATTATGCCCTATGTATTGCTTCATACTAAACCGAAGATCTTTTCTTTCCTGCTGCTGGCACCATTCTGGAGACCGCTAGCCGGGATCTACCAGTCACCTATCCGTGATCTACTGGTTGCTGACCCCTGAGCTAAAGCATCTGAATATACTACTTGCACATTATTGACATTTTAACAGTATAAGGTTGTTAGCCTCATATCCAAACTCTAACCTGGAAGGCAAGGGAATCTAAAAGGTCCACACACTAATTGACCCTCTAAATCAGGGGTCTCAAATCGGTTGCCCTCCAGCTGTTACAAAACTACAAGTCCCATCATGCCTCTGCCTTTAGGAGTGATGATTGTAACTCTCAGCCTTGCAATGCCTCGCGGGACTTGCAGTTTCGCAACACCTGGAGGGCCACCAGTTTGAGACCTCTCCTCTAAATTGTGTGTAGATCATACAATAGGCTGATTTCCCTAGTCAAAATGCATAAACATACAGTATATGGTGACTTTTTGTTGGTGTTATCTTTTAGTAATCAAGTGCAAAGGTGCTCAATGAAAGATATGGTTGAAAGAGGCAATTTTCAAAGGTCAAAAAAATAAAAAAAATAAAAAAAAAAATATATAAATATAAATATATATAATATATATATATATATATATATATATATATATATATATATATATATATATATATATATATAGCCAGTCCTAGGCAGTATAAAAAAAAAAGTGTCGCATGCCCTGTGATTTCTTTGGATAGAACAATAAAAGTGTATCAATAAGACAATAAAAGTATAGGGGAATGGAAAAAGCTAAGTTAGGCAAGGAGTTATCAGCGCACCTCATCCCAATTATAACAGATATAGAAAGGCGGAAAAAGGGAGGTGGGACTGTTACGGTGCTGATATTAGTGAGAGAGATATATATAAATGTTTAGTTAAAAAAGATTATTTTATTAAATGTAGTAAAAGCGATCAAGGGGGTACAGTAAGATCAAAATTCACAAAACTACAAATATTGATTTTCATACAGAACAATGTACATAATCCATCAATTAATTCAAATAACCATGTTCTTGGCAGTTCAGATGGAAAATTCCCGACATGTTTCGCCTATTATTCGCCTAGAGGCGATTCAGTTCGCATTGTGCGCTATATAAGTATTTCATTCATTCATTCATTCATTATTAGGCTTCTTCAGGGGAGCCAATAATTGGTGGAAGAGAAATTATTTTGTTTAAAATACAAATAAGAAGGTTCACTGTGAATGGAGAAAGAACAAAATTAATGGAGCCGGTCATATAAAGAAAAGCACAGCCTAAATCCCCAACATGGCCCAGCCGTCTCAAAAAAATTGATCAATACAAAGCGAAACAGGTAATGTGTGTATCTCATTAAAAAATATATGTGCAAAGTAATACCTACCAATCTAGAACAAGTACGTCTAGTTCCTAAGGAGAAGACCCCACTCAGAATTGTAGAGCGAGCCAATCACAAAAACCGCCAGAGAGGTGACTGCAGGAGACAAATTAAGCGGACAGACAAATCTAATATCATACAAGGTTCACAAGGAGCTTAAAGAAGCTTCCATAGGGATAATTAGTTAATTAAAGAGTTAAGGAGTCCATTTCAATAAAGGATAAATTCAAGTCATACCTGTGCTAGTTAAGTGTGAGATATGTATGTCGATGATGAGAGCTAGGGCGGATGAGTGACGAGAGGGCGTAACGTCCGCCCGAGGGGAGGGGCCGCCAGCGCTACAGCACACCGCACCGACGAACAAGAAGCAGGACATGGCTTGGAGCGGGGAGGTGAGAGACCCCAGCCCAGCCATGCGGGAGCCCACGGGGCAGTAGCTCGGAGCGGTGTAGCAGTATTCCACAGCCCTTGGAACAGAACACTACCTGACCCTCACAGCTCTCCGGATGGCCCCCCCCTCGTTCCCCCGCACAGCTGATTCCCTCGTCTAAGCATCAGGACTTCGGAGGTATCCGGGGATGTTTCTAGCAGGAGATACAGCAGAGAAAAGGACGGTAACTTCATTAACATCACAATGTCTCGGCAGAGTAATATATATGTATATAGGGGAAAGCAATCAATGTGAAAATGGAGACAGCTTAAGCTGGTAAGGGGAGTCTTGCATACATAGATGGTTAAAGCGTTTGATGTAAGGTGTGCACTAATGTGGCTGGGTGTTCCCGCTGAGTAGAGTTGAACCTCAAGTGTCCTAAAGGGAAGTTTTTTTTTTTTTTTTTTTTTTGCATGGCCGGATAAACCATAAACAGGACTGCAGTTTTTTCACATATGCCTATATCGAAAGCTGCTTGATTTATTTTGAGTCAGGAACCTAGAAGGCAATGTCCTAAGACAGTGGTAGATCCGCTGGGTTGACACATTATTATCCCCGCAAGATAAAACTGATTAATACATCACAGACTATCCCAAAAATCGCATATGACAATTACACATGTGAAACAACACGCTGGAAAAGTCGCATGGTTCTAAAAATTATGGCGATAAACACATATTGACAAGGAGAGTCGCATATAGATATGTGGAGGAAGCCTCTGAGGGTCCACTTTTATCCTGTTGAGATTGCACCTGCTGAGAGAAGTATCCCCACCTGTGAGCAACATTGATTGCAGAATCAGTTTATACATATTAGAGCACGGACATAACGGAATGAGTTAGAAAAAGCATTTTTTTTTTTCCGCTCTTTCTTTCTCTGGCATGCTTGGAGGTGATCAGAGAAGCAAATCTGATTTAAAGAATCCTAGAAGAAGATATAGCAAGGATGAATAAACTGTAACGGGATGTATTCGCTACCACACATTTTTAGGCCCAAACGCATGGCTGGATATATCTGGGGCAGGAAATTTAAAGGTGCAGCCCCAAGATATTGATGGCTCTATGGGATAGATGCGTATTGTCTCTGCAGCAGACAAACTGAACAAAACAAGACAGACTACCTCAATTATACATGACATTGTACACCTTAAACAGCACGGTGAAAAGTCGCATGAGTTGATTCCGGGACCTGTTCTCAGATCAATGCGCATTTTCCCCCGGACCTCTTATATATCTAATTTTTTCTTTCCTTTCTTTCCTTCTTGTGGGGTATACGTTTGAAAATAAGGCTTGGGGGCCAATTCTTACAGCCTGTCTGTCAATTCTCCTTGTACTGGGCCTGGTACATCAAGATGGCACGTTGCTAAAGACACTCGATAACATATTCGGACGACTCTGCGCTCCCCAGGTTCCACAGGCCTATGCCTAGGGGAGGGTTGGCACAACACGAGGTCGCCCTTAGTCTAAGCAAAACATCCCCCCAGGATATATATTTATACCATTTAGAGGGGGTAATAACTTGGGGAAGCTGTTAAAGTAATAATAACGGGGTGCAGTATTAATCTACTGAGAGAGGAAGTCAACTGTGAGGGACCCCCGGGCAGTCAGCCAGTGGAACACAGGCATATGGTAGGAGGTAGGTTGGTAACCCCTAAGCAAAATTGGGGAGCAAAGAGATAAATAGGATTAATTAGCCACATAGAAGGCGAATCGCAGGAGGAAGCGACTTCAATGAGGATTCAGGACTAAAAGGAAAGAGTTACTGGGGTGCTCGGTTTCATATAAGTTTGAAATATAGTGAAATATGAGTAAATCAGCGAACAAGATGGCGAAAAGTGGAGCCTCACGAAATTTAAAAGATAAGAGCTATGATACGACTATTCAACAATATATGACACAAGGAGCAAGCCCCAAAGAATCGGGATCGGATAAAAGGCAACCAACCATCTCAGATTACAAGAAGGGAACAGGAAAACATAAGGGCGGAGGAGCACACCAGGACAGGGAGGACACAATAACACATAGCGAATGGGAGAGTAGTAAAATGGAAGAATCAAGGACAGAAGATCTCCCCCCCTCAAAAGGAGAAATGGCGGAGATGCTCTTAAAATTGGAGAATGCAATTAAAACAGATATTAGGGGACTTCGAGAAGATTTAGGAGGACTACTAGAGAGAGTAGAAGCTACAGAAAATCGCATCGACCTCCAAGCCTTAGAGTTAAACAAAGTGTCAGATCAATTAAAAATATTACAACTAACACAAAGGAATATGCTCTATAAATTGGAAGACCAGGAGAATAGAAGCAGAAGGCAAAACTTGAAGCTCCGCTCGATTCCGGAAACTAAAGGGGAAGATTTAAGATCAATACTAAATAGCATTCTATCCCCCTGCTGGGGAAATGAGACGGGAGCCCCCCTAAGGATCGATAGAATTCATAGAATCGGTAAAGCAAGAACTGGAGATTTGGATAGACCGAGAGATATAATTGTGCGGTTCACATTTTTTGATGAAAAAGAGGAAATATGGAAAAAGTTAAGGGGAAAAACCCCACTTGTGTATGAAGGTAGAGAAATACAGATATTTCCGGACATTGCACCCGAGACGCTTTTAAGGAAAAAACTTTTGAAACCCCTGTTAGTCGAACTGCAAGCCCATAACATTAAATACAGATGGGGTTTTCCTGCTTGCTTAATAGGGAACAAAGATGGTAAATCAGCAAAGCTGAGTTTCCCGGAAGATTTGGAAGAGTTCTGCGAGAAATTGGGAATATGCCCGCCTGCACTTCCAGGCTGGCAAGATGAAATAATTGGCTCAATGTAGGGGGAGGGGGGAAAGGGTTTGGGGAAAGGAAGAGGGGTGAAGGAGAAGGAAAGAAGGGAAGATATAAATCAAAACAAGGATGTGGAATTTAATACCTCCCGTCTCAGGGGAAGAGGCGGGAGAGGCGCAGGCGAAAAAGCCCCAAACCCTCATAACAAATAGATTAGGAGATGGTAGGGGTATGTACGACCATTAACCTAACAAGGGCCGATAATAGGCCATTGGGGTTGGGAGGAGGGGGGAGGGGGAGGGTTGGCGCGGGGAGTCAGGGGGGGGGGGGGGAGGAGGGAGGCGGGAGGGTGTAAGGTGGGGGAAGGAAAGTAAAGTGGAAAGAGGGGTTAGGGAGGAAAGAGAAAGAAAAATAATGTGGACCACCCAAATAAACATGAGACAAAGTACCTTTGCAGGGCTGGGGAGCACTAGGACAAATAGATGGGTAACAGCAAAATAGACGGCTTGAAATTTATGTCCTATAATGTTAAGGGCATGAATACCCCAACAAAACGCCATAAGATCCTAGCAGAGCTAAAACGGTATGAGGCCGACGTTGTATCCCTCCAGGAGACTCATATCTCCCTCACATCAAACATAAGGCTGTACTCTAGCAACTATCCGGTCTGGTATTATAGCGATACCATATCGGCTAGAAGTAGAGGGGTAGCGATAGGGTTCTCTAAAAGTACAAGATTTCAATTAAGTGAAAAAATGTGCGATGCAGAGGGAAGATATCTGTTTCTAAAGGGTACTCTAGAGGAACTGGAGTGTACTTTGGTAAATATATATGCACCCAATAGCAATCCAATCAGTTTTTTAAATAAGACATTAAATAAACTTATGAATTTTAAAACAGGTTATGTAATTATGATGGGGGATATGAACTTCGGCCTCAATCCGGAAGTAGATAGTTCATCGGATGTAAAGAAGATGAGAAGCTCTGCACATAAAAATTTACTACAAAAGCTGTACAAAAATCAATTAGTAGATATATGGAGAGTAAAGAATCCTCTGGTACGTGACTATTCCTTCTATTCTACAGTCCATGGGACGTATTCACGTATCGACTATATTTTCATAGACCATGGGCTATTGGAATATGTGACGGACACGGGGATAGAAGTTATGACCCTCTCGGACCATGCTCCGGTAAAACTATGCTTGAATATTTCAAGGATAGGAAGGAAAATCTCTACATGGCGGTTGAATGAAGAGTTGCTGCTTGGGGAGGAGGACAGAATAAAAATTGCGAGTGCGATCGAACAATATTTTATACATAACGACACAGAGGAAATCAAAAGCCATACGTTGTGGGATGCACATAAGGCCTATATAAGGGGGATACTGATATCTATGGGAGCTAAAAAGAAAAAAATGAGAGCCGAAAAAATCAACAATTTAATGAGAGAGATACACCAGTTGGAACAGGTTCATAAAAAAAGTAGGTTACAAAAAGATCTGGTACTTAAAAAGATATTAACGGCAAGGATGGAGCTGAAGGACCTTCTAGACCAAGAAGCTAGGATGGTGTTTAAAGGATTGGCCAAGGAACAATATATATGGGGAGATAAACCAAGTAAGTTTCTAGCTAGAATGTTAAAAAAGAAAAAAGGGAAAAATTTTATTGGGGTAATTAAGAATAAAAATGGGAAAATGTTCCATACCACCAAAGATATAGCAGAAATCTTCAGATCATACTTTGAGGGGATATTCTCAGATAGTAAGGTAGGTGCAAATAACGGGGAGAAAGAGAAGAAGATTAGGGAATTCTTGGGAAAAACTATACTCACTAAAATTACCCCTACTGAAAGGGAGATGCTCGAAAGGCCAATCTCGGAAGAAGAAATAGTGAGAGCACTATTAAAATCAGCTATAGGAAAATCCCCGGGACCAGATGGTTTTACAACATTTTATTACAAAACATTCAGAGAAGCCCTTGTCCCCCAAATGTGCCGGTACATGAATGGTTTGGGAGAAGAATATGGAATGAGTAGGGAAGATTTAATGGCAACAATTACATTAATCCAGAAAGAAGGTAAGGATCCCACGCAGTGCACCAGCTACAGGCCGATCTCGCTGTTAAACGCAGATACAAAACTCTATGCTAAAGTACTTGCAGAGCGAATGAAGGATTTAATGACAACACTGGTTCACCCAGATCAGACAGGATTCATAGGGGGTCGGGAAGGGAAGGACAACGGAATAAAGACACTCCTCCTACTCCAGAAGATGCGACAGGGTGGAACCCCCAGTCTGCTTCTGTCGCTGGACGCACAGAAAGCCTTCGACAGAGTAGACTGGGGGTTTATGTTTAAGACACTGGAGAAGATGGGGTTAGGATCAAAGATGATACAGAGGGTGAAGGTATTGTACGAACACCCAAAGACATGTATAAAAGTTAATGGGTGTGAGTCAGAGTCCTTTGAGATGGAGAGGGGTACAAGGCAAGGTTGCCCGCTTTCGCCCCTCCTATTTGTACTCTCTTTGGAACCACTTTTAGCGGCAATAAGGGGAGACCCTGGAATAGAGGGGGTGAAAGTGGGAAAAGTTGAATACAAATACTCCGCTTTTGCGGACGATATATTATTGTATTTAAACAACCCCAAGACATCTATGCCAGAATTATTAAATCTACTAGACCAATATGGGGAAGTGTCAAACTTTAAAATTAATAGGTCAAAATCGGAGATAATGAATATTAATATTAGCAAGCGAGAGGCACAAAGTATGCAACAGAATTGGAAAATCCAGTGGAGGAGCGAACTGAAATATTTAGGGATAAAACTATCAAAAACAGAAAGGAAAATGTACCGCTGTAACTACATTCCGTTATTAGATGAGATACAGGCAGAATGTAAAAGGTGTAGTTATAGACCACTATCGTGGTTGGGGAGAATAAACTCATTAAAGATGATAATATTCCCTAAGATCCTATATAGGTTTCAGATGCTCCCAATACCTTTGTCCAATGTATACCTATCGAAATTAAAAACCATCCTAATGAAATTTATCTGGAAAAATAAAAAAGCTAGGGTGGCCTTCGCGACACTTCGACAACCAAAAAATAGGGGTGGAGTGGCAATGCCAGACGTGCAGACTTATTATGAAGCAGTTGTAGTGTCCAGAGTGAGTGAATGGAGTAGAAGGGATAACACAGAGAAAAGATGGGTGAGATTGGAACACGAATTATGCAGAACAAAATTGGAGAAGCAAATTTGGAACCCACCACATGAGAGAAGTGTATTTTTGGAAGGGAACAACATTACACGAAACACGTTGCGGATTTGGGATAAGATATATAGGCAATTTAATGGGAAATACAATTCACCACTTATAGCGTTAAAGCACAATAATTTTTTTTTACCAGGGTGTCAGGAGATAGGAGGAAACTGGGTCAAGGAAGAGGTAAAATTAAAAGATGTAATGAAAGGGGAAGGGATAGCACCATATCACGAGTTGGCACAAAAAAAAGAGATGATGATAATTGATGAGTGGAGGTACGCACAGCTTTCAAGTTTTATTAAAAAACTCCCCCCACAGATTAGAACAGCGGAAGATTTAACTCCTTTGGAACAATTATGTTCATTAAAGACATCAAAGAAAATTGTTTCGAGATGGTATAGAACGCTGGTGGAGGGAGTAGAGCTGGGGGTACCTGTGTACATCAAAAAATGGGGGAGGGAACTAGGAACACAACCAGATAACACAATATTAAGGAAAATATTTAAATTAGTGCATGGCTCAGCGGTAGATGCTGGAACTGCGGAAATGAGTTTCAAATGTATGACGAGATGGTACTACACCCCAGAGAGGAAAAGTAAATTTCAGCGGGATGGTGTTAGGGAGTGTTGGCGGGGATGTAAAGAGTTGGGCACGATGACACATCTGTGGTGGAGTTGTCCAAAAATAGAACTGTACTGGAACCAAATCCTAGCCTTCATTAAAGAGATTACTAACAAAGAGGTGAAAGCTGATCCCTGGGTAGTGTTATTCCATGGGACAAAAATTGGGCTTAGACAATATAAGGAATCGGTGATTCCCCATTTGCTGAATGCAGGTAAAAAACTAATACCGAAAAAATGGCAAGAGAAGGAGGCCCCGTCAATGTGGGAATGGGTGGATGCGGTAGAAAAGACCTATAAGATGGAGTGTTTGAGAGTCAGCTTGGAAGAGCGGAGTAATACACCAATCATAGAGAAATGGAAGTGTTGGGCAGATTTTAGGAAGAAATGGCTCATCTCAGAGGGGTTGAGAAAGCCCTAAAATAGGTGTAGACAAGATACAATAAGGTACAATCTAGATAGAAATTAAAACTCTCACAGGGAAAACAAGATAAGGTGGTCCACAGATAGGAAGGAGGGGGGGGGGGGGGGTCGAGGTAAGAACTAGAAGGGGGATAAGATGGGAGTGTGATACCGGAGGGATGATATGGTTATTATGAAGGTTGTTAGCCTGGCATTAACACTCTCAAAAAAAAAAAAAAAAAAAAAAAAAAAACTTGCCACTATGATGTGACTGCATGGAAGGGACGCTGAGCTGTAAGCTGAGGTGGTCCCATGGTTATTAAATTGATTTCACTGAGTGGTTAAAAAAAAAAAAAAAAAAAAAAAAAAGTGTGAGATATGTCTCAAATAGAAAACTGGAGATTGCACAGAGGGAAGTCCTTAGAATTGTTTTTGAAGCCCGTAAGGTGATCAGAATTGTAATGAGGTAATAAAAAAAACACAAAAACAGAAAGGTAATATTCAGATGTATGGAAAAAAAAACCTAAAAAAGAACAAAAAAGGAGGATTTGACTGGGCAGTGTGCTCAAAGGTGATTTTTAATCAAATAAAATAATTATTGCTTACCAAAAGCATATAAGGAATGCAGACTCAGTTGTTGCTGTATCATACAGGCAGCAGCACAAGCATACCTCACGGCAAACAGCACCGGAGCCACACCATTCAGACTCTGAACGGAGCAGCCAGAGAAAATCGGTCTGAAGTATAAAGAAAACCAAAACAGATTGTAATGAAATAAGCAAGGAGGAAGGGGAGAGAAATTGGAACAGCAACATGGTCTGTGTGGACAGACACTGTGCTTGTTCTATGAACTGACCTTACGGCGGTATCCTCTCACACAAACTCTGCAGGGCGGACGTGCCTGCATGGTTGGTGAACGCCTATTTATCTCCCTCAGCATCCGGCGTCCAATCAATGACGCCGGATGTGAGCGGACAATGAATGCGGAACTGCGCATGCGTGCGCAACCGCGCCACATATGTGAGCCTACAGTCCCCATAATGCTCTGCGGCGGCGTCTCCGTGACCAAGGAGACCGGGACGCCGCGACAGGCAATAACGGGGATCACGGGATAGACAATCTAGAGGGCTCAGAAGAGCCCTGCATAGAATGCCAATCCAAGGACACAGTGACGCGCATGCGCCAGCCCAGCAGCCCGCATATTAACAGGTCCAGCTTCCACATAGCTGGACCCGTGTGTCCATACAGGCACCCATGACTGTGCGGAAGTGAGGTGATCAGGCGCGCTCTTCCAAGAGGGGGTTTCCACAAAAGGGGGCAGACTTAAAAACAAACGAAAGGGAGAAAAATTGGAAAGTAATGTACTAAAGCCAATAAAGATTAGTCTAATAATTCACAGCCTTTTAAATGGCTGTTTACTCAGAATATAGATAGATCTTTTGAGACAGGTGGACAAAAAGAAGGGGAAGGGTCTGTGCTTGTCGGCCGACTCCAAACAAATTCACATATTTAAAATAAAACAGTGAACAAGTAATTATTAATTTGAAAACGTTCATAACGCTACAGAACCTCAATGGAGATAATAACTGCACTATTTGAAAAACAGAAACGTAACGGTCAACAATGTTTGGAGTACTATGTAGAAAGAAAAGTGGCTAGATCTAGTTAATTAATACGCAACCAGAAAAAAAAAATAGAAAATAAATAAACCAACAGTTGTTATGTAAATCGTAAGGTTGTAATACTTTGTTTCAAACTATGTGAAAATCAAATAGTAAAATGTAGCCAGGGTAAGTATTAATGACCACATACAAAGAAAGTGACGCACAAACAAACAAAAAGGACTAACAGGACGACTAACAAACATGCATCAAGACAAGGACAAGACAACAAAACCACCCACAAACATTAGAGCAGAAACAAACACAAACACAAACACACACACATTCATTTTAAATGAATATATTACATTCAAGCATTTTCTGTAATTATTATCTTCTACACTATTTAATAACTAGTATGTTTAATCCTGATCCCATGGAACTCTCCATGGAGTGCCTGACTCTTTGGAAATAGGACTACTCACTTTCCGCCAAATCGTCAGTTTTTACACTCAATTCTTCCCTTTTCCTTTATTTATTTTTCTTCCTTCGCATTTTTTCCAATTTTTTTTTTTTTTTTTTTTCCCCCTTTTTTGTTTTTTTGTTCTTGTGTGTGTGTGTGTTTGTGTTTGTGTTTGTTTCTGCTCTAATGTTTGTGGGTGGTTTTGTTGTCTTGTCCTTGTCTTGATGCATGTTTGTTAGTCGTCCTGTTAGTCCTTTTTGTTTGTTTGTGCGTCACTTTCTTTGTATGTGGTCATTAATACTTACCCTGGCTACATTTTACTATTTGATTTTCACATAGTTTGAAACAAAGTATTACAACCTTACGATTTACATAACAACTGTTGGTTTATTTATTTTCTATTTATTTTTTCTGGTTGCGTATTAATTAACTAGATCTAGCCACTTTTCTTTCTACATAGTACTCCAAACATTGTTGACCGTTACGTTTCTGTTTTTCAAATAGTGCAGTTATTATCTCCATTGAGGTTCTGTAGCGTTATGAACGTTTTCAAATTAATAATTACTTGTTCACTGTTTTATTTTAAATATGTGAATTTGTTTGGAGTCGGCCGACAAGCACAGTCCCTTCCCCTTCTTTTTGTCCACCTGTCTCAAAAGATCTATCTATATTCTGAGTAAACAGCCATTTAAAAGGCTGTGAATTATTAGACTAATCTTAATTGGCTTTAGTACATTACTTTCCAATTTTTCTCCCTTTCGTTTATTTTTAAGTCTGCCCCCTTTTGTGGAAACCCCCTCTTGGAAGAGCGCGCCTGATCACCTCACTTCCGCACAGTCATGGGTGCCTGTATGGACACACGGGTCCAGCTATGTGGAAGCTGGACCTGTTAATATGCAGGCTGCTGGGCTGGCGCATGCGCGTCACTGTGTCCTTGGATTGGCATTCTATGCAGGGCTCTTCTGAGCCCTCTAGATTGATTATCCCGTGATCCCCGTTATTGCCTGTCGCGGCGTCCCGGTCTCCTTGGTCACGGAGACGCCGCCGCAGAGCATTATGGGGACTGTAGGCTCACATATGTGGCGCGGTTGCGCACGCATGCGCAGTTCCGCATTCATTGTTCGCTCACATCCGGCATCATTGATTGGACGCCGGATGCTGAGGGAGATAAATAGGCGTTCACCAACCATGCAGGCACGTCCGCCCTGCAGAGTTTGTGTGAGAGGATACCGCCGTAAGGTCAGTTCATAGAACAAGCACAGTGTCTGTCCACACAGACCATGTTGCTGTTCCAATTTCTCTCCCCTTCCTCCTTGCTTATTTCATTACAATCTGTTTTGGTTTTCTTTATACTTCAGACCGATTTTCTCTGGCTGCTCCGTTCAGAGTCTGAATGGTGTGGCTCCGGTGCTGTTTGCCGTGAGGTATGCTTGTGCTGCTGCCTGTATGATACAGCAACAACTGAGTCTGCATTCCTTATATGCTTTTGGTAAGCAATAATTATTTTATTTGATTAAAAATCACCTTTGAGCACACTGCCCAGTCAAATCCTCCTTTTTTGTTCTTTTTTAGGTTTTTTTTCCATACATCTGAATATTACCTTTCTGTTTTTGTGTTTTTTTTATTACCTCATTACAATTCTGATCACCTTACGGGCTTCAAAAACAATTCTAAGGACTTCCCTCTGTGCAATCTCCAGTTTTCTATTTGAGACATATCTCACACTTAACTAGCACAGGTATGACTTGAATTTATCCTTTATTGAAATGGACTCCTTAACTCTTTAATTAACTAATTATCCCTATGGAAGCTTCTTTAAGCTCCTTGTGAACCTTGTATGATATTAGATTTGTCTGTCCGCTTAATTTGTCTCCTGCAGTCACCTCTCTGGCGGTTTTTGTGATTGGCTCGCTCTACAATTCTGAGTGGGGTCTTCTCCTTAGGGACTAGACGTACTTGTTCTAGATTGGTAGGTATTACTTTGCACATATATTTTTTAATGAGATACACACATTACCTGTTTCGCTTTGTATTGATCAATTTTTTTGAGACGGCTGGGCCATGTTGGGGATTTAGGCTGTGCTTTTCTTTATATGACCGGCTCCATTAATTTTGTTCTTTCTCCATTCACAGTGAACCTTCTTATTTGTATTTTAAACAAAATAATTTCTCTTCCACCAATTATTGGCTCCCCTGAAGAAGCCTAATAATAGGCGAAACATGTCGGGAATTTTCCATCTGAACTGCCAAGAACATGGTTATTTGAATTAATTGATGGATTATGTACATTGTTCTGTATGAAAAATCAATATTTGTAGTTTTGTGAATTTTGATCTTACTGTACCCCCTTGATCGCTTTTACTACATTTAATAAAATAATCTTTTTTAACTAAACATTTATATATATCTCTCTCACTAATATCAGCACCGTAACAGTCCCACCTCCCTTTTTCCACAATAAAAGTATATCAAACACTCAAAAGATTCTTCATAGAACAGTGATAGAAAATAAAATATATCCATATGGTGAGCACATGAAGTGAAAAAATGGTGCTCAAAAAGAAGTGGCACTACTATTGCAATAAATCCTGAAGGAATAGGTAAAATCCTAAATGGCATATAAAAGCATACAAAAAAGTTTCCTTTCCTATGACCAGCACTTTTTGCCAGAGGATTGTTACCAGCAGCAGCACTTTGTCATTTTATGCTGATACTGCTAATATACAGCCACTTACCTACCTAGCACCTTATATGGACACTACTTATCTTTTTTGCTTTCACCTATAAGAACATTTGCAACATATACCTATATGGAGGAAACTTTTTTGCATGCTTTTATATGCCGTTTAGGATTTTACCTATTCCTTTAGTACTTATAGCAATAGTAGTGCACCTTCTTTTTGAGCACTGTTTTTTCAGTCCATGTGCACACCATATCACTGTTCTATAAAGAATCTTTTGAGTGTTTGATATACTTTTATTGTCTTATTGATATACTTTTATTGTATTATCTGAAGAAATTTCAGGGCATGCGATTTCCTATGGATATATTTCCTATCACTGTTCTACGAAGAATCATTTGAGTGTTTGATATACCGTATATACTCGAGTATAAGCCGAGATTTTCAGCCTCTTTTTTGAGGCTGAAAGTGCCCCCTCGGCTTATACTCGAGTCACCGCTGTCTGACTGCTCGATCAGCGTATCGAGCAGACAGACGGCGGACATTAAAATTCAAAAGCCGCGCCTCCTTCTCCGCCTCCGCCTGTGATAGGCGGAACACTGAATTTCCCAGCAGTCAGTGTTCCGCCTATCACGGACATCCGCTCATTCTCATACTACGGACGAGTATGAGAGGATGTCCGTGATAGGCGGAACACAGGCTGCTGGGAAATTGAGTGTTCCGCCTATCACAGGCGGAGGCGCGGCTTTTGAATTGTAGAATGGCCGCCGAGAAGAGCGGCGATCCTGGAGCGGCGATCCATCGGCACGACACGGGACGGAGGAGGCACGGCACGGGACGGAGGAGGCACGGGACGGAGGAGGCTCGGGACGACGGCGGCTCGGGACGGAGGCTTGGGACACAGGTAGGCTGGACACACACACAAGGCTGCACGGACACACACACACACACACACACACACAGGGATGGATGGATGGATGAATACACACACACACACACACACACACACACACACACACACACACACAGGGATGGATGGATGGATGAATACACACACACACACACACACACACAGGGATGGATGGATGGATGAATACACACACACACACACACACACACACACAGGGATGGATGGATGGATGGATACACACACAGGGATGGATGGACGGACACACACACAGGGATGGATGGATGGATGGACACACACACAGGGATGGATGGACGGACACACAGGGATGGACAGCCATGTCTCACCCTCGGCTTATACACGAGTCAATAAGTTTTCCAGTTTTTTGGGGGTAAATTGGGGGCCTCGGCTTATATTTGGGTCGGCCTATACTCGAGTATATACGGTACTCTTATTGTCTTATTGATACACTTTTATTGTTTTAGCTGAAGAAGATGCAGGGAACGCGACACGTTTTTATACTGCCTAGGACTGGATATATATTGACCTTTGAATATTGCCTCTTTCAACCATATCTTTCATTGAGCACCTTTGCACTTTATTACACACAGTATTTAGATTCATAGCGCAGCACTACCTTCATTTTATATATTTTCTGGGTTCTGATATTTCCTTCAGTGTTGCAGCATATTGTTAAAAAACGCACACATTTGGTAACGCGGGAATATCATTGTATTATATATCTTTTAGTAATTAGCTTTTATTTTTTATTGTAACAGTTGGTTGCCATCTATGTACCAATCAAGAGATTTTCCTTCACTTCCTGTTCTGAAGACATAACAGGAAGTAACAGGAAACCTCTCAAAAGTGAGGTAAATCCCTAGATATCCTCAATGGAAGATTTGCACTCTGTTCCAGGATTACTAACCTCCCGCAGCATTTTTTACTGACAAAAAATTTACAGAAAAGAACATTTACTGGCGGAGCACATATTTTACTGGCAACCTGAGAAATTACAGAACTCCTATCGAAACACAGTGAATATTTGAACAGTATAAAACACTATATGGAAACACTGACAATACCTATAACAAAGTAATTTGCTTGACTTACACTTAAAAAGTCAACACAACATGAAATGATCTGCCCCTGATATTTACTGGCAGTTGTAAAAAAAAAAATCACTGGCTACTAGCAAATTTACTGGCAGTCGACAACCCTGCTCTGTTCCTATTTTAGAGACAACTCAAAATGTTGGATTTTATCTCTCTTCGATTCCTTTGACAATGGTCACCAGGTAAGATGGCAAGGGAGAATGTCCCCAGTGAGTACTCAGACAAAGCTGATGGGTTATAACCCTTCTCCACTCTATTCAAACCGAAAAAAAAAGTTTGGGTTTTAGATGGAGGTCGACCGATATGAGTTTTTCTCTGGCCGACGCCGATATTTAGAAATCGCGGCGGCCGATAGCCGATATTTGATGCCGTTTTTTTTTTTGGGCCGATATGTTAGGCTAGTTTTATTTATTTATTTATTTATTTATTTTCCCTTCATCTCATAAAATCTAACAGTTAGACCCCTTTCACACTCGGGCATTTTTCAGGTGCTTTTTGGCTAAAAACAGCACCTGTAAAGTGCCTGAAAAACGGCTCCCCTGAGGCAATATGTTGGCAGGACATTAAAAAAAGTCCTGCAATCAGCATCTTTGGAGCAGTGGATACCGCTCCTCCACCACTCTTGCCCATTGAAATGAATGGGCACCACTGCCGAAGCGCATGCAATGCGATTTCTCTGCCTCTAGCTGGGTTATAAGTGCCCCACTAGCAGCCGAATAGCGCCGCTAAAATGACGGTAAAGCGTCGCTAAAACTAGCAGTGTTTTACCATCAATGCCTGCCTGCTCCAGTGTGAAAGCAGCCTTAAGTGTTACAGAAAATGTCTTACATTTAAACATTTATTAAACAAAACAAACCTCCAATCAGTTCACTTGTATGTATAATTTAGATTTTTAAAAAAAAACTATATATTAAATATTAACCACTTGCCGCCCGCCCTATAACAAAGTGGCAAAGTGGTTGCATAATCCTGACCAGACGTCATATGACGTGAGTCAGTCTGTCTGACACGTCAGTCTGACACCCGGCAACTACGATCTCGGTAAAGAGTCTCCGACGGAGACTCTTTACCACGTGATCAGCCGTGTCCAATCACGGCTGATCACAGTGTAAATAGGAGAAGCCGGTGATCGGCTTTTCCTCACTCGCGTCTATCAGACGCGAGTAGAGGAGAGCCGATCGGCTGCTCCTCTGACAGGGGGGGTCTGTGCTGATCGATTATGAGCACAGCCCCCCCGAGGATGCCCACACTGGACCACCAGGGACGCCACCAGACCACCAGGGATACCCAGGACAAGGTATGCCACCCTAGACCACCAGGGATTCCAGTCAGTGCTACAATGAATGCCAATCAGTGCCCATAATGGATGCCAATCAGTGCCCACAATGGGCATCACTGATTGGCATGCATTATTGATTGGCACTGATTGGCATCCATTAGTACAATATATTATAATACAATGCCGCCTATCAGTTCCCATCTGTGCCGCTTATCAGTGCCCATCCATGCCACCTATCAGTGCCCATCCATGCCCACCTGTGCCGCCTACCCATGCCCACCTGTGCCACCTATCCATGCCCATCCATGCCAATCCGTGCCAGCTATCAGTGCCAATTTGTGCCACCTATCAGTGCCCATCCGTGTCGCCCATCAGTGCCACCCATCAGTGCCGCCTATCAGTGCCACATATCCGTGTCCATCAATGCCACCTCATCAGTGCCACTTCATTGGTGCCACCTCATCTGTGCCCATCAGTGCCGCCTTATCATTGCCCATCAGTGTAACCCCATCAGTGCCCATCAGTGAAGGAGAAAACTTACTTATTTGCAAAGTTTTGAAACTGAAACAAAAAAAACCATATTTTTTTTCAAAATTTTCGGTATTTTTTTATTTGTTTAGCAAAAAATAAAAACCGCAGAGGTGATCAAATACCACCAAAAGAAAGCTCTATTTGTGGGAAAAAAATTATAAAAATTTCCTTTGAGTACAGTGTAGCATGACCGCGCAATTGTCATTCAAAGTGCGACAGCGCTGAAAGCTCAAAATTGGTCTGGGCAGGAAGGTGTTTAAGTGCCTGGTATTGAAGTGGTTAAATACACAAAAACAGGTCATCAAAACTTTTAGATTAAAAAAAAATGGGCTAACGTTACTGTTTTCGTTTTTTTTTTAAAATCATTAGTGTATTTTTTTTTTTAAATTGCGTTTGAAAGACCGATTCGCAAATACCTGTGTGACATAAAATATTGCAACAATCGCCATTTTATTCCCTGCTAAAACAATATATATATAATTTTTGGGGGTTCTAAGTGATTTTCTAGCAGAAAATACAGGATTTTTACTTGTAAGCAACAAGTGTCAGAAAAGATTTAGTCTTTAAGGCCTCATACACACAAACGTTTTTACAGCGGCTTTTTTTTTAGCTTTTTTTGCTGCTTAAGAACGCCACTCCATGTTCTTCAATGGGCTCATACACAGCATGGCGTTTTTGAGCTGTAACAGGCATGGTAGTTTTTAAGCTCCAAAAAAAAAACAAGGACCAGGGCTTTAAGAGGCTCCAGAGTTGGTTTGACGCTGATGCCGAAAAACACTCAAAAATGCGCATTAGCGATATACTGACGTTTTTTAGCCCTCTCTATACATCAAGGAAGAAGAAAAGGGTGGAAAATTGCCTCCTTTGGATTCTTTCCCTGTGGATCAGTTCCTGCTGTTTGAAACATACAGGCCTGCTTGCCCTTCGTGGGTATTAAGTTCCGGTGAATGGGGAGCTGAGGGGGTGAGCACGGAAGTCACCTGAATTATATATGTCTGAGCACCAGTCACTTTAAACTGCACCTGCTTGAAGATTTTGAGCATATATATCTACTTTGCTTTGGACTGCACCTATATTATATATGTTCCCTCTAGGATGTTTATTATTTGATTTATGAATTTATTTATGGACTTTATGCACTAAGGTCATTATTGTTTTGTTTTTGTTTTTGTTTTCTTGCTTTTTAAACTCCTTTACAATTTTTCACAATAACACATTTTTTCTATGTGATTAATTATCGTATATCTCTGCAATTTTTGCACATTTTGTGTTTTTTTTGTATTTTTGCACATTCTGTGTTTGCACTATTGCACAGTTGCACTTTATCATTATTACCCAATATAGGTTTATATATATCCTTTCGCTTGTGACTAGCCTGCTCATATTGGGCATATGGTTACATGAGTTAGATTTAGTGCTTTATACATATGCACTTATGATATTTGTATGGTATTTATAGTCTGCACTTGTATTATTTTTAGTATATTATAGGTAGTATTGTATGTAATTATTAAGTACTGGACCTATATTATTTACCCTTAGGGTAAAATTATATTTTATCTGGCACTTGTCTTGCCTCCTCCACTCTCCTGTTTTTCATTAGTGGATGCTGGGGGGTCTCACCATTAATACTCATTGGGATCTTCTAGTCTTTGGTGTTGTATGTGTATTTATATATATATATTTGTACACATACATACACACACTCCTTTTTAGTCATTAGAGGTAGCGCCTGGGCCCTTTTCAATATAAAAGTATTTTTTCTGATATCTGTTATAGCTCACGATCCTCCCTAGGATCGTGAGGCATAGGGGCGGCGACACCTGTTTTAGTGTTTTGTTGGTTTTTGCCGTGCTTTGGTATTACCACTATAGCGCGCTCTGGTCCTTTGTGACCTGTGTTTAAAACTTTTATAATATGACGTTTTTTAGCGTCAGCGTTTTTAAGCTTTAAAATTGTTTATTATGTGATTGGTCACTGTATTTAAGGAAAAACAGGAAATTCCTGTCTGCAATTACCCAAAAGTCCCTTGCACACCTGGGGGATTGTGGGAAATGGAAAGAGGAGGAACAGGCAGCATGGCAAGTTCTGTGTCATAACCACCTCTCATTACAGCTGTAGAGGCCCATCCAGAGCTGTGGGACCTTGCTCACCCACAGCATGAAGACCACATTTTAAAGAATCAGTTGTGGATGGAGATAAGTGCATCAATTACCCCAGGGTGGGAAAATATGTCACATGGTACCCAAAAACAAAAAAGTAAGTCTATGTTCATGGAATGCATGATCTGTTTGTTCTGTATTGTAATAAATGTAGAATGCATAATTAACCTGTTCCTTTCCACTTTTCTATTATCGTCCACTATTCTTAGGCAAAGTCCTGCAGCGGCGTTGGAAATCTCTCTGAGGAACCTCACTGAAGATGAAAAATCACTGCGTCGATTAAAGTTAGGTTTTAGGGGGAGGTGACCGGATGTATGTGGGGCGTGGCGTGGTGTGAGGAGTGAGGATGTGGCTGGGTTGAGGTGAGCGAGACGCCGCCACGCTGTCTCTCCCCCGTTCTGTCTGAGCGACAGGCTGCGTAGGAACAGATGAGGTTCGCCGGAGGTCTCCAGGAGAGCGGAAGCGTCGGTATATGCCGAAGCCGGCCGACAGTGGCCAAAGATATCCGGATGTAAGCCGACACTGGCCGCGGACCACACGAGCAGCGCAGGAGTGGAGGCGCCGACATACATGCCGGCTGATGAGGACTTCCCGGGCGCTGTACGAGCGAAGACACCGGTACCTGCCAGCTGCTAATTTTGGTATCCGTGAGTACCCCTTGTTGGGGAAAATAGTCTGGGAATAGCCCCTCTGGAGGTGAGAAAAAATGATTAGTACACTGGATTTCTCCGGCCAACAAACTGTAGTAGCAGCTTCATCTGTTTGTATCTCTGGTATAACAGGAGTTTAGGCAGTGGGATGTAATTTACACTCTTTATGCCTCTCTATGCTCTTTCTGCTGATGGAACTGAAAGAGTACACATGCCTATACTGCTATCTATTGGTTTGCTACTAGATTCGGTATCTCTCAGGATGACAAGATCTTTTTGGTAAATTGTTTGAATGATATTCCAGTGATATTTAAAAAAAAAAAAAAAAACAAGCTTTGTCTCCCTAAGTGCAATTGAACAACTGAACACCCACATTTATTTAAATGTCTCGCAAACGCAGCTACGGACAATACAGCTAGGAACGTTTTTTTAAAAGAAAAAGAAAACATAAGAACATTTTTTTTTTTTTTGTGTATTTTCTTTCCCCTTTTTCTTCGCTTTCTTTATGTAGCACGGACTTACAGCAATGTCCGAAAGGTCTTAATACTAAGTCTTCCTTTGCTTTTGCTCTATTTGGGGTAACGGCTGCATATAGCATTAGTGTCATAAGTGTTATTGGCCCCCTCTTTAAAATTTTTTGTTTTTTTTCCTTATTTACTTTTTTTATAAGTCAATATGTCAAGGCGAAGAGGGGAGGAACAGCCGCAGCAGGAGGGTGCGGGGGTACAACATCTCCGCTCCTCCAAAGAAAAGGAAAAAAGTAATCAGGCAGCAATGTCAGCTGCAGCAAAATTAGAACGGTTTACGCATACCCCGGCCCAAACACCAACAAAAGGAGGACAGACGACACAAACTAAATCTCATCATGGGGGCCCGGCCGACAGAAAAAGCCAAGGCCAACCGGCCGCTCTGACCACGCTAGTACCTGAGGGTAAGAGTAAAAAGAGCCAGGGGGGTACCCAAGTAGATCTGGAGTCAGATGTGTCTAACAAGCCACAGGAGGAGGAGGAGGCCCCAACACTGAAAGATGTATTACAGGAGGTAAACGCATGTAAACACTCCTTGGGAGACTTGGCAGCCCAGCTAACAGGAATGAAGGAGGATATATTGTTAGTTCGACAAGACATTCAAAAAGCAGTTGAAAGAACAACCGCCCTGGAATCGAGAATTAGTCAACTGGAAGATGACTTATGCCCAATCCAGTTGGTGGTTAAGAATATGCAAAAGCACTTGGACAGTTACGCTACTAAAATGGACGATTTAGAGAATAGATCTCGCAGGGATAACATTAAGTTGTTGGGCCTACCCGAGAAAAGTGAAGGCCCCGATATTATAAAATTTTTGGAGTCCTGGTTGGTAGACAAGTACGGAAAGGAAGGTTTCTCACCCTTTTTTTCGATAGATCGAGCCCATCGGTTTCCTTTTAGAGCACCGCCACCCGGAGGGCGTCCCAGACCCGTGCTGCTGAAGTTTTTTAATTATAAGGACAAGGTGACATTAATGCGCAAGTCGAGGGAGATGGGGGATATCTCCTTTAATGGTTCAAGGATTTCACTTTACCCAGATTACTCTCCCGACTTGCAGAGACGCAGAGCGGAATTCCGGACAATTAAAGCTACTTTGCAGTCATATAAAGTATCATATGCACTTTTATATCCAGCAAGACTGCGTGTGATGACCCCGGATGGGGTACAGATTTTTGACTCTGCAGATGCGGCACTAAACTGGCTGGAAAATAATAAGGAGTCCCTACGGAGTAGCCAGGGGGAAAGGGAGGGTAGATAGCAAGGGAGGGGGGTGGTTATATGTTGATTGATAAATCTTCAGTTGGAAGTGGAAGTTAAGTTTAGGTAGGATGGGGGGGGGTCAACGGGGTGGTGTCTGTGAGTTTGGGTACTAGGTGGGTTATGGACGTTTCGGTCACGTTAAACTCCCAAAGGGAGCACCTTGTTAGGTGGAGGGAAGGGTGGGAGGGGGTGGTATTAAAAGGGAGGGTAGGACGTTTGGGGGGAAGAGGGGGGGTTGGGTTGGATGGGAGGGGAAAATTGTTAAAAAAAAGTAAACACGTGAAGGGAAAATTTGAATATAGCACGATAAATACACAAGTGAGTAAGAAAAGTAACACTAAACACAACTACAAGATACCACAAACTAGGGTTAAATTTAATTGTAAGTTACAAATATATAAAGTATGGAAAAGTCAAAGGAAGATGAAATGGAGGTGGGAGCACTTTTTGTATATCGGTACTCCGGTAGGGTCTATATATTATAAGTACTATGTTTATGTACATTGTTTGGCTGTGTGGCACTCTCCGCTTGTTAGTTTGTTCTTTTTTTCTGTTTGATGGTACAGATGCTACAGGCTAAAACCCTCAATATTGGTTCCTGGAATGTGAGGGGCTTGGGCACCCTGGTAAAAAAAAAAAAAAAAAAAATGGTGGTTTTTGTTGTGCTGGAGAGATTTGACGTAGGACTGGCCTGTCCGCAGGAGACTCACCTAACCAATGTGTCTAAACTACAGCTAAATAATAGGAAATTCCAACAGCAGTACCATTCAGTATTTTATGGTACCCTGGAGGGAAAATATGATAGACGCAGGATAATTGCACAAGAGAGAAAGTATATAAACATAAAGCACTATGATAAGATAATATCTGGGGTTAAATTTAACCCTGAGCTATTAATGTACAAAGTAGAGAAACATAAACTGTATATGATACTAGGGTGGGTGTACTTAATAGAGATAGGTATCCTAGTAGACTTTATATTCTATAAATATCATGTAGTTGCTCTCTGTGTAACTGTGTGGCGTTCTTTGCCTGCAGGTTTGTTTTCTTTTAGATCCGATGGTAAATTTGACGCAGGGTAAATCTATAAACATCGGGTCTTGGAACGTGAGGGGCTTGGGTACCCCGGTAAAAAAAGCGATAGTTTTTGCTACGTTGGAGAGATTTGATATTGGACTGGCCTGTTTGCAGGAGATCCACCTTACCAATATATCCAAATCACTGTTAATTAACAGGAAATATCGACAACAATACCACTCAGTATACTCCTCCTACTCAAGGGGGGTAAGTGTGATAATAAAGGAAGGGGTGAGCTTCTCCTGCAACCAGGTCAGCATAGACGAGCAGGGCCGATATATTTTTTTGTACGGTAAACTTGAGGGCAGTAGCTGTATCCTGGCAAATATATATATAACCCCGCCGTTTAAAATGGAAGTTATGTACAGACTGTTGGAATTCATTGGGGATAAAGAGGATATTCCAGTTATTGCGATGGGAGATTTCAATGAAGTCCTCAATGTAAATTATGATAGGTTTCCCCCTAAGGTGCGATCCAGGGACCTAGGTGAAACTAGGCTGAGCTGCTTTCTGAATGAAATAGGCTTGAAGGACCTCTGGAGAGAGAGGCACCCGAGAATTAAACAATACTCTTGCTTTTCAGGAACATACGGTACTCTTTCTAGGATAGATATGGCTATAGGAAATGTGGAAATGGCACAAAACATAAGTAAGATAGAATATATGCCTAGGGGTATCTCAGACCACTCCTTCTTAAGGGTCGTGCTTAATACGGGGATTAAAAAAATTCAAGGGTGTTGGAAGATTAGCCCGTTCTGGCTCGAACTTATGAAGGATGAAGTGGAAGTTAAAGGGGTTGTAAAGGTAAATGTTTTTTCACCTTAATGCATTCTATGCATTAAGGTGAAAAAACATCTGACACTGCGGGCGCCCCCCGTTTTACTTACCTGACCCCTCGAAAATCCCGCGCTCGCCCCCGCCGTCCTCTTTGCCGCTCAGCCTGGCCGCTGATTGGCTGGAGTGGATGGATTGAAAGCAGCGCAGCCATTGGCTCGCGCTGCTGTCAATCACATCCAATGACGCAGCGCGCCGGGGGGCGGGGCCTTGTGATACAGCGAGCGGCTATAGCCGCCGGCTGTATCACGGGAGCGCGCCCGCAGTGCTTCTCACCAATGCGAGGGAGCTCGCATTAACGCGAGAAGCACCTGCGGGAGGAAGCTGAGACAGCCGCCGAGGGACCCCAGAAGAGCAGGTTCGGGCCACTCTGTGCAAAACGAGCTGCACAGTGGAGGTAAGTATGGCATGTTTGTTATTTTAAAAAAATAAAAATTTTTACTTTACAACCCCTTTAAATTAAGCTTAAAAGAGTTTATAGGTTTTAATGCCGGCTCGGCCCCGATGAGCGTGATCTGGGATACCCTAAAAGCGTTTATTAGGGGCGTTTTGATTCAACAGGTAGCTAGAATGAAGAGAAAATCTAGATTATGGGAGGAGAATATTAGGAAGGAACTTCTAGAAGCTGAGAATGCCTATGTCATGGACCCAACCCCAGAAAACCAAAAAATCTGGCTAAATAAACAACAAGATTATAAAATAGCAATTGTAAAAAAAGAAGAGAGTAAACGAATATTTGTAAAACAGCGCTACTTTGGGGAAGGGGAGGGGGTGGGAAGATTGCTTGCACAGTTGGTTAAGACAAACACCTCCCCCTCACTTATTTCTAGTATTAGAAATTTAAATGGGGTGATAACATGCAAGAGCGAGGAGATAGTAGAAATTTTTGGAAATTACTACAGAGAGCTGTATCAGTCACAAGGCTCAGGGGAGAAAGGGGAAATGAATAGTTTCCTGGAAAACTTAGAAATGGTGACCCTCACTCAGGAGGAACGGGAAATCTTAGATGCCCCGATAACCATTAATGAGCTACAACAGGCATTGGCTGGGATGCCAAACAATAAGGCTCCCGGCCCGGATGGACTCCCGGTAGAAATATACAAATATTATGGAGAACTGCTACTTCCCGAGTTGCATAAAACTTTAACAGACTCAGCGGAAGGGAGACACCTTCCGGCTTCAATGACAGAGGCAACGATCATAGTCATCCCCAAAACGGATAAGGACCCGTTGGAAGTGGCCTCATATAGGCCAATATCATTACTGAATGCGGATGAAAAAATCTTAGCTAAAGTACTTTCAAATAGGTTGAATCAGTTCATGTCAAAGTTAGTGCACCCAGATCAAACTGGATTTATTATGGAAAGATCTACAAGTATGAACATCAGAAGAACCTTCCTAAATATGCAGATCCCAGTAGAGAATGTAGGGGCGAGGGCTATTATGTCCCTGGATGGAATGGAACTTCCTATGGCGGGTGTTGGAGAAAGTAGGAATGGGCCCCACCTTTATTGGCTGGATTAAAAAGATGTATAATGCCCCTAGCGCCAGGGTAAGGGCCAATGGTAGGTACTCAGAAAAAATTGAAATGAGCAGGGGGACAAGGCAAGGTTGTCCCCTGTCCCCTCTGCTCTTTGCACTGGCCATAGAGCCATTAGCCATAGCTATTAGGGCCAACTCTGGGATTAAGGGATTTCAAAGAAGCGGAGAGAGACAGGAAAAGATTGCCTTATACGCAGATGATGTGTTATTGTTTTTGGGAGATACCGGACCATCTCTGAAGCAGGCAGTAATTTTAGTAGAAGGTTTCGGTAACTTCTCAGGGCTGGCTATTAACTGGGAGAAATCTGAACTGCTTCGAGTCGACCCCCAGGAGGCCGCAATCCCGCACCCGGGGATAAGAGTAAGAGAGGTGGATGTGCTGAAGTATCTCGGCATATACTTGACATTGAACCCCGATCAATATATTAATAAAAATTTAATCCCTCTTCTGCATAAATTTAAGTGCAAATGCGACGTCTGGAGTAAACTTCCGCTTTCAGTTATGGGCCGTTGCAGCTTGATCAAGATGATCTGGCTGCCACAGCTGCTGTATGTTCTGCATAATGCGCCCGTATGGATATGCAAAAAATGGTTTAAGAAAGTAGACACCCTTTTTCGGGAACTTATTTGGAAAAAGGGTACGGCCCGGATACGACTCCAGACGTTGCAGATGCCAATAGATAGAGGAGGCCTGGCTGTTCCTCATCCTAGGAACTATTACCTGGCGGCGCAGATGCAGCATCTGGCAGGTCATGACTCGGAGCAAGGAAGAAAGCTAAAAGAAGGGATAAGAATGATAGGAGCCCCGCATGAGTTTATAGCTGAGGTCCTGGAGGCTGACTCTTTTCAGTATAGTAATTCGATAACTAAAATGATAGGTAAGGTTTGGAAAGCGGTGAAATTAAAAATGGGTTTCTCAGGGCTGTTAGAAACCACACCCCTATGGGGCAACAAAAACTTACCTGAAATATTTAGCATCGGTAAGATTAAATCTTGGGAAAGGAAGGGTATAACCAGACTGATCCACCTTTATGATGGAGGGGCCTTAAGGACATTCTCGGACTTAAAAAAAGTCTACGATATACCACAACATTCATTCTTTAGCTACTTGCAGATGAGACATGCTTTAGTAGCACAGTTTGGGGGAAATATGCCACCGTGGGATAAAATACCTGCACTTCAGAAGTTGCTCACCTCAGATAGCGTAAAGGGGTCCATCTCAGGTATTTACAATCATTTAGGTATGAATTCTAATGATGAAATAGATCACCCGAACTTGAAGAGGAAATGGGAAGAGGATTTAGGAGAAATCTTAGATACGCAGTGGAGGAGAATAATGGAATTAGGGCCAGTGACCTCGCTCTCCCCCTCTCAAAAGATCTCACAATTGATGCTGGTGCACAGGGCTTACTATACCCCTAAAAGATTACGTCTGATGGGTAGGAGAATAGATGACAGATGTCCTAGATGTTGGGGACAGGGAGATCTCTTACACATGCTGTGGCGCTGCCCGAAGCTCTTTCGATATTGGAGAGAAGTGACGGCGAGTATCAATAGGATCTTTAAGTTAGAATTGGGAATGGACCCGATCTTGTGCGTACTGGGATATAGGCAAGAGCCAAGAGAAGGGAAATATGTCACGATGGCAGTGGTAAGATGCCTGTTTCAGGCACGCAGACTGATCGCGCAAAGATGGCAAGCTGAAAGAGCCCCTACAGTAGGAGAATGGACCCAAAGCATTAATGAACTAGTTTGGAAAGAGAAGACTCTGTTTGTAAGAAGAGGAAAAAAAAAAAAAAGAAGATGAAAAATCAGCCCGATCAGGAGCCCCATCGCTAAAAAAGGAAGCCGCGTGTCTACCATCTAAACCTAGCCTTTCTAAGGCAATCAATGATCAACAGCACCAGAAAGTAAGCTTATTGTGTTTTTTTTTATATAATTAACCATGTGCATTTTTTTGCAGGCAATATGCATTTTCTATGTATAATGTCAACTAATTATTTAATTCTATTCTTTGTAGGACAATATCCAATATTAGAGAGAGAGGAGAGGTGGCAGGGGAAGTTTGGGCAGTGGACAGACCCACCCCCAGAGCCACGGACAGCTCAGCCCACACATCTCCCCGTGACATCAGTGTTGAAAGCCACGCTGAGGAGACAACACATGAGGTAACTGTCCATCCATTTTGCCAGGCTGTCTATGTCTGTCTGTCTATCTAACTACATGCTTGCCAATTGATATATTTTTTTCTTTTGCAGGAATCCAACATGGGGGGGGGGGTGCATAGTCGTGGAGGTGTCCGTGGCCCTGGGCATGGGCGTAACCAGAGGGTGAACAAGTTTGTTTCTGAGACAGAGTAGGGTGCTTGCACTGCTGCAGGAAGTGCGGCAGGAGAGGCATAGCTTTGATGCCTTCCTTGACCCAAGCAACAAAGGCGCCTGCTTCTGCCGACACATGTACAACTTAATGGAGGACATGGGTGGAGACCTTGAGATACAGTGCATGGATCGACTGAACACTATATGTGTTCAATACAGACAGTTAAAATATAGTGGTGTGCCACCTCCACCTTCAGTCGATCCATACACTGTATCTCAGGATCCACCAATGGCCCCTGGGACCTCAGCAATGCAAGCACACCCCTCTCAGTATCAGCTCCCTCCTCTCTACCAGCCACCACCCACCATGCCCCAGACCTCATTGTATCCCCCACCCTCCTACGAAGAATTTACACCGCCATCTTATATGCATAGGCGCCATCTCCATTCCTTCCCCCGTCCCCAATCCCCACATGCCCAAGGTGACCAGGCATCCCAGCGAACCTATCACCAGTTGTAAATATTTTCATGTTCAATAAACATTTTTTGCTTGACAAATTCTGTCTTTTTTTATAGGATGCAAAATGGCAGTCATTTGCACTCTGCTTGAGACAAACACATGCTGAGCCCTAGCCTAGCATGCGTTTGTCCCAAGCAGATTAAAAAGAGCACATTGCACTCTGCTTGAGACAAATGCATGCTGAGCCCTAAGACCTAGCATGCGTTTGCCCCAAACAGATTGTCTCAAGCAGAGTGGAATGTGCTCTTTTGAATCTGTTTGGGGCAAACGCATGCTAGGTCTTAGGGCTCAGCATGCATTTGTCTCAAGCAGAGTGGAATGTGCTCTTTTCAAACGCATGCTGAGCCTAGGCCAAGCATGCATTTGTCTCAGGCAGATTGAAAAGAGTACATTGCACTCTGCTTGAGACAAACGCATGCTGAGCCCAAAGCCTAGCATACATTTACCTCACTCAGAATGTAATGGACTCAAGACCAAAATCCAAGTTGATTTATTCAATGTCAACATTATTTTTTAAATATGATCATCTTGCCATGACACCTCTCCATCAGGAGATACAAAATATTGGGGAAATTGGTTACGGATTGTCATGACCCGTGCCGTTGACCGCAAGTCCATAAATTGAACACGATGTGCTGGGTTGCTGGGCTCCGGTTCCACATTGCTCCTATCATTCTTCCTCAGAAGATTATGAAGCACGCAGCATGCCAGGACCACCTTGATTGCATTCTCCAAATCCAGTTGCATGGAGGACAGCAAAACCCTCCATTTGGCAGTCAAGACACCAAACGCACACTCAACCACACGGCGTGCACGGCTGAGCCTATAATTGAAAATTCTTTGTTCATGGCTGAGTCCATATCCACTAAAGGGCCTCATCAGGTTTTCGGCCAATCCAAAAGCCTCATCTGCAACCATGACCAATGGCAAACTTGGTTCATCAGTGGAGGGTAGAGGCCTACTGGCTGGTATATTGAGGCGTCCCTCATGAAGACGACGTCCGAAAGATGACTCTCTGAATATGCGGGAGTCACCTTGGCTACCGTAAGCTCCCACATCCACGGCAAGGAATTTTAGATGGGCATGAGTCAATGCCAGGAGTAACACGGAAAAATATTTCTTATAATTAAAATAAGATGATCCGGAGTGGGGAGGCTTCTTCACTCTGATGTGTTTCCCATCCAGGGCACCGATGCAATTAGGAAATTGTGTTTTTTCCCAAAATCCATCCACAACAGACTCCCAGATTTCTTCGGTCAGTGACTGAGTTGTGTAGCTCCTCCCAAATTGCAACACGCGTTGACCTTGTTACTACAGAGACAGTTGCGACACCAAGGAGGAAATAATGATGAAGGGACACAAAACTTTGTCCAGTGGCAAGGAACCTAACATAAAAAAAATTCAATATTTAAATAAAACAGCATACAAATAAAATGTCCTACCCCTAACCTCAATCCGCTATTCCCTAAAACCTACCTAATCCCTTACCCCCTAACCTCAAACTTCTATTGCCTAAACCCTACTCCTAAACCCAACCCATTATTCTCTAAACCCTACCCCCAACCCTACTTCATAACCCATAAAACCTACCAACTATTCCTATTCTCTAACCCTTACCCCCTAACTATATCCTATATGAGTACTTATTTCACTTACCTCAGTGTCACTAACAGCCGTTCCTCCGGTGACAAAGAGCGACACATGACAGTGTCCATTCTGGTCAATTGTGGCCGGAGTCTCTCCAAGAGCTCATCAAACAGCGTCACAGACAGCCTAGTAAAGTTGTAAAACTTTTCCAGGAAAACTTTTCCAGGTGTATGCAGGGTTCTGCATACAATCGCCCCCCCCCGGTGCTTGCAGAGGTCAGAATCCATTCAGGAGCGATCCGTGCTGAGGTAGAGGCCATTGATTTATGGCCACCCCCTCACGATCGCTCCTGACGAATGGAATGTTTCCTCTGCTCCTGTAATGTAAACAGCGGCAGAGGAACTGATATCATCTCTCCTTGTGTCAGTCTTTTCGTCTGGCGCCGAGGAGCACAGTAGAACACGTAGGCACACTTTTCACCCCCCCAATCACCCCCTTTCACAGTGATACCAATAGCTTTTTTTTTTTACTGATTACTGCATTGGTGTCATTTGTGACTGTTATAAGTGGTAGGGCGGTTAGTGTTGGGCCCCTTTAGGTCTAGGGTACCTCCCTAAGCCCCCTAATAAAGGTTTAACCCCTTGCTCACCCCCATCACCAGTGTCACTAAGCGATAATTTTGATCGCTGTATTAGCCCTTGTACACACGGTGGGAAATTCCAACAACAAAATCCGTCAGATTTTTTCAGACGGATTTTGTCCGAAACTGGTGTTGCATACACACGGTCAGACAAAGTTGTCGGAAAATCCGATTGTTCGGAACGTGATGATGTTTATTCATTGCGACGGGGCTACATTGCGGCTAGTAGCCAATAGCTTTGGTCTCGTAATTTGATCTGAGCATGCGTGGCACTTTGTCCGATCGTAATTCTCTACAAACGATCGGAAAAAGTCTGATCGGATCATGTTGTCGGAAAATTGTATATTCAGCTCTCAAACTTTCCTGGTCGGACATTCCGACGGAAAAAGTCCGATGTAGCCCACACACTGTCAGATTATCCGACCACATGGTCCAATCGGACCTTTTCCGTCGGAATTTCCGACTGTGTTACAGGGGCTTAGTGTCAGCGTTTTATAGCGCCAGGTACCCCCATATACTAATAGTAAAGGTTTTAACCCCCCGATTGCCCCCTAGTTAACCCTTTCACCAGTGATCACCGTACAACTGTTACGGGTGACATGGTTAGTTATTTTTTTATAGTGTTAGGGTACCTGCCGTTTATTACCTAATAAAGGTTCAAACCCCTGATCACCTGGCGGGTGAAATAAGTTAGCTTTTAGGGTCAGATAGGATCTGCATCGCCCCAGGCAGCGTCAGGTTAGTGCCAGTACCGCTAACACCCATACACACAGCATGCACCTCCCTTAGTGGTATAGTATCTGAACGGATCGATATCTGATCTGATCTGATCAGATATATACTAGCATCCCGAGCGGTTTAGGGTTCCCAAAAATGCAGTGTTATCAGGATCAGCCCAGATACCTGCTAGCATCTGCACTTTGTCCCTCCGCCCAGCCCACCCAAGTGCAGTATCGATCGATCACTGTCACTCACAAAACACTAAACACATAACTGCAGCTTTCGCGGAGTCAGGCCTGATCCCTGCGATCGCTAAGTTTTTTTGGTAGCATTTGGATACAGTCGCTAACAGCCTAGGAGCTTTTTTACCTGTGAGTCTCACTAGTGTACCACTAAATTTAGAGCCCAAAATGGCAAATCGAAGGTATGACTAATTGAAGGTACACTAGTGAAGAGGCCTACATGTTTCTGAGCATGACAGATAGTGAAGAGGAAGTCACTCATCTGTCAGATTCAGGCTCAGAATACCTTCCTGTAGAGGACAGTGGCTCCATGACAGATAGCCCTGACCAAGGTCAGGCGAACCAGACCCCGATCTTCTTCTTCTGCTGTTGAGGTGCAAGAACCACAGGACTCTCGTATGGAGCGGAGAAGTACTAGCGCCATTATTCCTTCTGGTGAACTGGCAAGCACCAGCGGCCTAGTACACCCTGGTCGTACATCCAGCACTGCAGTAGCACTTGGTGACGTGGCCAATCCCATAAGTGCAGTTCAAGCTGGTGGCAAGCACAAGTAGTGTCCCGCTGCCACCAAGAAGACAGGCCCGTTGAGCCCATAGTGCCCTTCCTTCAGAATTTGCCAATCCTTATTGGGAACACACCACTTCTGCAGCTCCCATACCTGGCATTCAGGTGGAAACAGTTGATTTTATGGCACTTGATTTTTTTTTGTTTAACTCTTTTTTATTGAATAATTATTCATATGCAGAGTATATATATGCAGTTTGAACAGACATTTGACAAAAAAAAAATAACAAGGTAACATAGATCATGTTACAAGGTCTGAAGTGAGAAAAGCAGAATTGCATAGATATATCATATGACTTCGCTCAATCGATCAGGCGAACGTCAATAAACTTTATAACTGATCAATCAGTAATTATGTACTACATTTGTCTTCTCACTCTCAAGTACATATATTGAAAAACAGAAATTAACATAGAACAAAACTAACCATTTTACACCGGTTGAGCTAGCCAAGGCTTCTTCAGTAGTATGTCTTGCAAGTTATATCAAATAGTTTCAATAGGTGTAACCATTAAGCGACTTCCAAGGTAACCAGTTCTTATCATATTTCCTCACATTGCCGTCCCTATAGGCCAGGATTTTTTCATATTCCATTATGGAGTTCAATCTCGATATGACATTTTTAATAGTTGGGGGATCTGGTGTCTTCCAATTGCCCATTATCAGTGATCTTGCTGTTAAGAACACATGCATGACCACTGGTCTAAATTTTAATGGGAATTCAGTTAGATTCATGCCCAAAATAGCCTGTTCTTTCCACGGGTGTGCCTTTTTCCCTGTAATATTAGAGATCATGATAAATACTTCTACCCAAAAGGGTTGCAAATTTGGGCAGGCCCACAGCATATGCACCAAACTCCCAACCCTCCCGCAACTTCTCCAACATAAATTAGAAGTGCCTTTGGAAAATTTGGCTACAATGTACGGAGTATAGTACCATCGCAGCAGAATATTTTGCATTAGTTCGTCATAGTTCGAGCATCTGGAGTACATATGAATGTGTTTTATGGATGTTCTCCATTGAAGGTCTGTGAATTCCCTTCCTATTTCCTTTTCCCAACTGATAAATTGTGTGGGTTTAGTAAACGCATCCTTAAAATTTAGGGAATTGTATATCACTGAGATGCCTTTTGGTTTCAGAGAGCTAGAGTGTAGCTAAAGCCAGACTTTTTCAAGAACTGGCACACACACCATTTGAAATGTCTGATAATATGAGGCCAGTTGTGTGTATGTCAAAAATTCGGAATTGGGGAGTTGGAATTTCCTCTGTAATATATGGAATGGAAGTATTTTACCCTCTGTGGTTATATCTGTCCAATATTCTACTTTACGTTTTAACCATTGGGATAATCTAATGTTTGGTATTGTCCATTTAGTGATCTCCAGGGGTATTGGTACCATCTTGGGTGGGTAGAATACATCTCCCTTAGTTGCTATTTCTTTCCATGCTGTGACTGAAGCTTGGATGGTGGGGTGGCTAGTGACATCGCTACGCTTATCAATGCATGCTGCCATTAGTAGTGCCAATGGGGGTGAGTCCTTTAGCCAAACTTTTTCCAGTTTACACCATGGTTTGATAGCCGAATCTGTGAGACCTTGTACTGTCCCTCACTCGTTTGGATACCTTCAAGGAATCGGTCTTCTCTTAATTTCTCCGCTAACGGCTCCATTATGAGGGCAAAAATGATTGGGGAAAGGGGGAAGCCTTGCCTGGTCCCATTTGTTATATCAAAGGGCTTCGAGTATAAGCCCTCGGTATACACATGAGCCGAGGGACGTGAGTAAAGGGCTAGTATAGCGTCCCGTATCGCACCCTCCATCCCAAATTTAGAAAGCACCCCTCGCAGATATCCCCAGTGAATTCTATCAAAAGCCTTCTCTGCGTCTAATGATAGAAGCAGAGAAGGCTCCTTCCTCTGCTCAGCCAGATACATGAGATTAATCATTCTTCTGGTAGCGTCAGTAGTTTGTCGGCCTGATACGAAGCCAACCTGGTCATAGTTAATTAGCTTGGGTAGGACGGTTTTCAATCTATTTGCAATTAATTTAGCATGGAGTTTCACATCTACATTTAGGAGCGAAATCGGTCGAAAATTTGGCGGTATACTAGGTTCTTTGCCCGGTTTAGGGAGGGTGATAATCGTCGCCGTTAGCATCTCTGGAGGGAATGATGCAGCAGCCGTAGCTGTGTCAAATACTTGGGACAAATACGGTGCTAAGATGGAGCTGAAAAGCTGGTAGTATTCCGACAAATATCCGTCAGGACCTGGGGCTTTGTTGCACGGGAGATTGGCTATAGCATTCGTAATTTCTGGAAATGTAAAGGGTATATTCAATTGCGTGAGGTCATCCTTGGAAATTTTGGGCAGGTTGATCGACTCTAAAAATGCGGTAATTGAGGAATCGGTGGGTTGGTGTGTTTCTACATCTGCTTGTAAATTGTACAGTGTCTCATAGTAATCACTAAAAATATCAGCTATTTCCTTTGGATTGGTGTTTTTCTTATTAGTTCTGGGGTCTATTAAAAAAGGCAGTCTTTTTTAAATAATTTTGTCCCTGACTTGTTTAGCCAATAGTTTACTAGCTTTGTTACCGTATCTATACATCTGAGCTTTCAGAGACCGGTATTGATTGTCATGTTGTGCAACCAATAAAGTTCTCAATTCCTGCCTGGCCATAAAGAGATTTTCTCTGATGGATTGAGTAGTCTGACGCTTGTTTTCAGTTTCCAACTTGTGTATTTTATCTAGCAAGCCATCCAATTTATCCGCCCTTTGTTTCTTGAGTTTACTACTTAACTGTATAAGCAAACCTCTAATAAAGGCCTTATGGGAGTTCCACAAGGTAAAGGGATTGTTCACGGAGGGCGCGTTGCGAGTGAAAAAAGCAGCAAGTTCCTCTTCAATAAACTTTCTATGGCAGGGTTGTGATATAGTGTAGATATCATTCCTCCATCTGTTGGCCCTTGTTTCCAGGCGGTGATCCCCCACATCAACCGAAATCGGAGCATGGTCAGACCATGTGATGCAGTGGATCTCCGACCCGGAAATCTGCTGTAAAGTAAATTTATCAACCAAAAACATATCTATGCGAGAATAGCTGTGGTGAACATTCAAATAGAAAGTAAAGTCTTTTTCGGATGCGTGTTGGCAACGCCACACATCAAACAAATCTGAATGGGAGATGAAACTTTCTAGTGACACCCTTCTAGTATGATGACTACTTTGTCCAGGAAGATCCATCTCCCCTCCTGGAATCGCATTAAAGTCACCACACCACACCATTCTTCCTTGTTTTACCTTAGACACCTTTTCCCACATTTTGTTCATAAATGATAATTGTTTGGCGTTAGGGGCGTATACATTAATCAAAGTGAGTTTAATATTATTAATTTTGCATATCAATATAATATAGCGACCTAGCTCATCCAGATGTGCTTCTATACATTTAAATTGTACTGTGTTTTTGATGGCTATAGCCACTCCTCTTTTTTTAGATGAGAAACTGGCCAGATATACATGAGGAAATTGCTGATTTTGGAATTTAGGTATTTTATGGGATGCAAAGTGGGTTTCTTGGAAACATATTACGTCACTACGAAGAAGCTTAGCTTCTTTCCAAGCCAACTGACGTTTGAAAGGGCTGTTGAGGCCTTTTACATTTAGTGATGTTATTCGAAAGGGCATATTTCCAAAGGCCACCTGCCTCTACTTTTACTGAATTGGTCAGGGCAGAAATGCTGCTTACTTACAGAAGCAGAAGGCCTCGGCAGAACCTCTCTAGGTGACTATTACACCAATAGGATAGATATTTTGTAATATAACTCGTGGTGTACCTCTGGAAGATTATTTTACTCAGTAAGCTTAGACCAGTATAGATTACCACAAATAAAGGTTACCTGCAATACCACAAAAGGAAGTCAGATAAGAACAGAAAAAATAATAGATTAACAACGAACTACTTCAAACCAAATCGGTCAGTATAGACAATTCGCTACGTAGTACAAATAGAAGAAGAACAGCGCCAACCTAAGTGCAGTATTTTTAGATCACAAGTATTTATTTGTAAAAGTAATACACTCACTCTCTACCAGAATGTTTCAGGCACATCACGTTTTACGTGTGAGGAAAGGTTTCTGGGGGACATCACAGGGCTCCCGAGGAGAAGCGGTTTCTCTTTCAGCTGTTTCTTACGTCCGGTGGCGCCGGTGGTTCCCAGCGTCTCACGGTCCGGTGTAGCAGCGTCAAGGAGATCCGTTCGTTGGTCGTGCGGGGTCGCGCTGTGATGACGGTGATGACGTTCGTTGCACGCGTTCGGAGCATGCGTGCTCCTTCATCAGGCATCTCGACCACCATATTGGACGTGGTCAAATAGGGAGAAGGCCGTTCGGATTAGTCAATTGGGTTGGGGTGCCACCCTCTGTGGGGCGGGGTTGTTACGGCCAGGGCCTGCTGTTTGTAAACTATGTGCTGCAGACTTGCTGCATATCATTGTGTATGTACCTATGTAGGGAACTTGGACATTGTGAAAAAAACTTTTATTTATGAATATAAGGATAAAAATTTATATTTATTAATAGTGGTGATAAAAGAATGGTAAAAGTTGGAGTATTTATTATTAAAAGCAAGACGATATTTGCAAAAAATGATGAAGAAAAAATGGATGAAGAAAGAATAATAATAAAAATAAAAATAAAATTCGCTACGTAGTCAAGCGAATCGCTTTAGGACCAGTGCGGTAAGCTCACTGCTCCACTTAAGGGGGTATTAAAAGTTCAGTAACAGTCTGCAAAAATAATTAGAAAAGTGTAAATAGCTACATAACGGCTGGGCCATCAGGGGGAGGATAGGGTTTAATCCCTAGTAATTAACTTGCTCATGTCCATGGCTTGAACACATTAAAATGAATATACTCATCCTTGGTCTGAGTCGTCTCCATGCTCCGGTTCCAGGATCTGCCATTCCTGTAGAAGTTGCATTCCTTCTTTTAGGGTAGAGATCAGATGAGTGGTGTCCTCTTTAACGATCTGTAAGCGAGCAGGGTATACCCACCGATATGTTATGCGATGATTATTTAATACTTTCGTGATGGTGGACAGTTGCCTGCGTTGTTGCATCGTAAACGCTGATAAATCAGCAAAAAAGGACAGATCCTGTAAATCTTCTGGTAAGAATTCTTTGCGTCTGGTTGCAGCCATAAACTGATCCTTGATATGATAAAAATGGATACGGACGATTGTGTCCCTGGGAGATGAGCTGCCACATGTTTGGGTTTGGGAAGCCTGTGGATGCGGTCCACAATAAGGTCTTCTAGCGGTGCATACGGGAGAACTGCCTTTGCGATCTGCAAAAAGTGCTGTTTTAGGTCTGGAGGTTTGACTGATTCGGGTATGCCCCGGATTTTAACGTTGTTCCCCCTAGACCTATCCTCCAAATTTGCCAATTTAAGCCTCATAAGCATCATTTCTTCTTCTCTGTCATTGTGAGCATCCACTAAATCATTGAACGTTGCTGCAAACTCTCCCATTTTAGTTTCAACATGGGTCACTATGAGACACTGAGGAAATTTCTGATTTAAAGTTTCTAGTGAGAGTCTGAATGTCAGCATGTATTGTGGATCTCAGCGATACCAGCATGTCTTTTAAAGTTGTATCCATAATGGGGGCATTAGCAGTGGGAAACTCTGACAGGGAATCTTGTAATTCTCTGGTATCCTCCAGCGAGGAGTCTAAGCTTACCTCAGTCTCCTCTCTGTCAGTGCTATCCAGTCTGGGCTTACTTTTTGCTGGGCTGGTCCCTCCGGACAGTGGAGGGGTGCTGGTGTTCTTCCCCATGTAGCGGTGTGGACGATCCGGAGGCTGCGAGGCTGGTACCCGTTTGCTGGACCCGCTGCAAACGCCATGCTCTCCTCCACCTCCATCTTGCTCAGTGTACCGCCGCTGTGTGAGGAAATAGTCCGGTAATTTATTCGGTTTGCCACCGCTTTTCCTCTTTCTTTGCCCGTACCTTCTGGGGTTAGTTTCGCAAGAAACAAGGCTTGTAGGCTGAGTATTCTCCCCCGTTGGCCCTTAGCTGAGAGGAGCTCTTCACGGAGCGTCCATCCGCTCCACCGGCTAGCCACGCCCCCCATGTCACTTGATTTTTATTCACTGTTTTTCACCATCTCTATAGAGCTATTGTGGACCAAAGCAAGTTGTATGCTGGTAAACACATCGCCTCTATTCCCCAGTCCTCCCTTGCCAGAGATTGAAAACCAATTACAGTTTCTGAATTTAAGACCTTTCTGGGCCTTTCCCTCCTCGTGGGCATAACCAAAAAGAGTGAGTTGCTGTCATATTGGTCCATTGACCCAATTCACCATATGCCCATGTTCTGTGCTTCCATGGCCAAGGCACGATATGAGCAGATCTTGCGGTTCATGCACTTCAACAACAATAATCTCTGTCATCCTAGTGGGGATACCGGATACGATTGGCTCTACAAAATTCGGCCCCTCGTAAACCACTTCAACCGACATTTTGCAGACTTGTGTACTCCCCATCAAGTTATCTGTGTTGATGAGTCCCTGATTAAGTTTTCTGGCCGCTTGTCATTCAAAAAGTACCTTCCCAGCAAGCGTGCCAGATACGGGGTCAAGATGTATAAGCTCTGTGACAGGGATACAGGCGATACATGCAGTTTTATGGTTTACGAGGGAAGAGATAGTCACGTAGAGCCAACAAACTGCCCTGACTACATAGGAAGCGCTGGCTGTGGGACTTGGTATCACCTTTATTTGTAAAGGGGTACCACTTGTACGTCAGCGATTATTACACAAGCGTGTCATTGTTTAGTCACTTGTTTGATCGGCAGATTGGAGCATGTGGCATCGTGCGATTTAATTCACCGGGGTTTTCCCCAGCGGCTTTTAGATTCTCGTCTTAGGCTGGGGGATAGAGCCTGCTTGAAGTTTAATAGCTTGCTCGCTATGAAGTAGAGGGATCATAGGAATGTTTTTGTTCTTACCTCCCTTCATTCAGACACGACGGTCCAAATTACTACGGCGACTGGTGTTGTGGAGAAACCCCTCTGTTTCCACGAATATAACCTTAATATGGGAAGGGTGAGCCTCAATGACCAGTTGTTGGTGCCCTCCCTAGTTGCCCTTAAGGCCAGACACTGGTACAAAAAAGTGTTCATTTATTTCAATTGGCTTTGCTGAACGCTCATGTGCTATACAGAGCTTTAGGATGGACTGGATCCTTCCTTAAATTCCAGGAAGAGATCGTCAGAGCTCTTCTGTTTCCAGACAGTGCTCCACCTCGCCTTCCCAATCCAAATGCAGTAAGCCGGCTGCATGAGAGGCATTATCCTTATGTCCTCCTGAGTACCCCCACCCATCGAGCCCCCCAAAGAAAACGTTGTGTCTGTAGAAAGCAAGGATATAGGCGTGACAACCATTATTATTGTCCCCGCTGTCCTGAAAATCCCTGGTCTTTGCATTGGTGAATGTTATGAGCGTGACCTACACTAGTTGAGTTTTAGCATAGGGTACAGCATTGCACAGACTAGGCACACTTTCACAGGGTCTCCCAAGATGCTATTGCATTTTGAGAGACCCAAACCTGGAACCGTTACAACCGTTATGCCCTGTACACAAGGTCGGACATTCCGATCACAAAATCTGTCAGATTTTTTCAGACAGATTTTGTCCGAAACTAGTGTTGCATACACATGGTCGGGCAAAGTTGTCGGAAAATCCGATCGTTTGGAACGTGGTGACGTTCGTTGCGTACGACGGGACTGTGTAGAGCAGGGGTCTCAAACTGGTGGCCCTCCAGCTGCTGCAAAACTACAAGTCCCATGAGGCATTGCAAGGCTGACAGTTATAAGCATGACTCCCACAGGCATAGGCATGATAGGACTTGTAGTTTTGCAACAGCTGGAGGGCCGCCAGTTTGAGACCCCTGGTGTAGAGGCTAGTAGCCAATAGCTTTGGTCTCGTAATTTGATTTGAACTTGAGAATTCGGAATTTTCTACAAACGATCGGAAAAAGTCTGATCAGATTTTTTTGTCGGAAAATTTTAGATCCAGTTCTCAAATTTGTTCCGTCAGAATGTCCGATGGAAAAAGTCAGATTGAGCCCCACAATATAATCCGAACCGACCTTTTCCATCTGAATTTCTAACCGTGTGTACAGGGCATTACAGTTACAAAAAAAAAGTAATAAAAAAAAAAGTAAAAATTAAAAAATACACAAAAAAATAAAATAAAAAGAAAGGAAAAATAGTTGTTTTATTGTTCTCTCTCTCTATTCTCTCTTGATTGCAGAATAGAATACAGTAAAAAAGAGCAGAACAATGTTTTAATGTTATTATGTTTTATCATGTTTGCTTTTCAGGTATGTCATTTTTTAATACTTTACTGTTTACACACTTGTAGGGGAGACTCTTTAGCACCTATGGTGCAAATTTGGAGCCCCAATAACCTAAGGCTGACCTGTACTGACTCCCCAAAGACGGTACCCCTAGGACACCCAATTTTAACATTGGTGCCTATGAGAAAACTGGCCAGGTTTGGGACCCGATTGCTCCCCCGTTTTATGTCCCATGGGCCCCAAACTTTGCATGCATACTCCCAAGACCCTCGACTATATGGAGCTGAAGAAAAAGTGAGTCATTATCATATATGGTTCGGGAAATATGACTGTGGAAAGTTGAGCCCCGGTTGAACCAACTTTGGAATTAGGGATGAGCTTCGAGTTCGACTCGAACATTGCCTGTTCGGCGAACAGTGAACAATTTGGAGTGGTCGTGGCAGATTCGAAAAGCCGGGAACACCCTGTACAAATCTATGGGAGAAATCTAAAGTGCTAATTTTAGGCTAACATGCAAGTTATTTTCCTAAAAGCAGCAGTGATTTTAATAATGATTACCCATGAAACAATAAAAGTGTAATATTCCTTTAAATTTCATACCTGGGGGGTGTCTATAGTATGCCTGTGAAGGGGCGCATGTTTCCTGTGCTTAGAACTGTCCCTGCACAAAGTGTAATTTCTGGAAATAAAAAAGTATTTTAAAATCACTTGCGGCTATAATGAATTGTCGAATCCCGTAATACAGAGAACACTCATTGAACGTCATTGATAAAAAAAAAAGCGTGGGGTTCCCCCAAATTCAATTACCAGGCCCTTCAGGTCTGGTATGGATATTAAGGGAAACCCCATGTCAAATATAAAAAAAAAAATAAAATAAAAAATAAAAATAAAAAATAAAAAATAAAAAAAAAAAGACGTGGGGTCCCCCTAAAAATCCATACCAGACCCTTTATCTGAGCACGCAACCTGGGAGGGCGCAGGAAATGAGGGGGGGACGAGAGAGCGCCCCCCCCCTCCTGAACCGTACCAGGCCACATGCCCTCAACATTGGGAGGATGCTTTTGGGGTATGTGACCCCCTCAAAGCACCATGTCCCCATGTTGATGGGGACAAGGGCCTCATCCCCACAACCCTGGCCTTTGGTTGTGGGGGTCTGTGGGCGGGGGGCTTATCAGAATCTGGAAGACCCCTTTAACAAGGGGACCCCCAGATCCTGCCCCCCATCTGAAATGGTAAGGGGGTACAAAAGTACCCTTACCATTTCACAAAGAAAGTGTAAATAATAAACACACTTTTGAAAAATTCCTTTATTAAAAAAAAAAAAAAAAAAAAAAGTTTCCAGCAGTGGTAATCCACTCTTGCTATCCAGCGACGGATGGTCATCTCTCCGGGGTCCAGCGATGGCTGATCTGATCCAGCGATGGGTAATTTTCAGTCCAGCGCAGTCCATCCATGCATCCATCTTCTGTCTCCACTGTCGGAGACACTGCGGGATCCCAGTGCGGACGTTTCTTATATTAGGAGGGAGAGGCCACCCGTCACCTAACCCTGCCACCTCTGATGCTAGTGAGGGAAGCCAGGGCATCCCCAATGACGTATGGGTGACCCCGCGCCACTCTGATGTAATGCAGGTTTCCGTTACAAAAATTCCTTTATTAAAAAATAAATAAAAAGATTACAGCAGTGGTAATCCACTCTTGCTATGTAACGGAAACCTGCATTACATCAGAGGGGAGCGGGGTCACCCATACGTCATTGGGGAAGCCCTGGCTTCCCTCACTAGCGTCAGAGGTGGCGGGGACAGACGACGGGTGGCCCCGCCCTCCTAATATAAGAAACGTCAGCGATGGGATCCCGCAGTGTTTCCGACAGTGGAGACAGAAGATGGATGCATGGATGGACTGCGCTGGACTGAAAATCACCCGTTGCTGGATCAGATCAGCCATCGCTGGACCCCGGAGAGATGATCATCCGTCGCTGGATAGCAAGAGTGGATTACCACCGCTGGAATCTTTTTTTTATACTTAATAAAGGAATTTTTCAAGTGTGTTTGTCTTATTTAACTATTTTTTACACTTTCTTTGTGAAATGATAGGGGTACTTTTGTACCCCCTTACCATTTCAAACGAGGGGGGCAGGATCTGGAGGTCCCCTTGTTAAAGGGGGCTTCCAGATTCTGATAAGCCCCCCGCCCCCGCAGACTGCCACAATCACCAGCCAGGGTTGTGGGGATGAGGCCCTTGTCCCCATCAACATGGGGACATGGTGCTTTGAGGGGTCACAGACCCCCAAAGCATCCTCCCAATGTTGAGGGCATGTTGCCTGGTACTGTTCAGGAGGGGGGTACTCTCTCATCCCCCCCTCTTTTTCTGCGGCCTGCCAGGTTGCGAGCTCGGATAAAGGGTCTGGTATGGATTTTTAGGGGGACCCCCACGTCACTTAAATTTGATGCGGGGTTCCCCTTAATATCCATACCAGACCTGAAGGGCCTGGTAATTGAATTTGGGGGAACTTAATGACTTTCAATGAGTGTTCTCTGTATTACAGGAGCCGACAACTCATTATAGCCGCGAGTGATTTTAAAAGACTTTTTCCTGCAGAAATGACACTTTGTGCAGGGACAGTTCTAAGCACGGGAAACATGCGCCTCTTCACATGCATACTATAGACACCCCCTCCCCCCAGGTACGAAATTTAAACGGATATTACACTTTTATGGTTTCACTTTAATCCTTATTAAAATCACTGCTCCCGAAAAAACTTCCGTTTTTAAAACTTTTTTTGCATTGATCCATATCCCCTGGGGCAGGGCCCAGGTCCCCAAACACTTTTTAGGGCAGTAACTTGCATATTAGCCTTTAAAATGAGCACTTTAGATTTTGAACGTTCGAGTCCCATAGACTTTAACCACTTCCCGACCAGCGCACGACGATGTACGTCGACAGAATGGCACGGGCAGGCATATTGGCGTACAGGTACGTCCAATATTCAATGCCGCCCTGCCATTGGGAGCGCGCCGCCGGCGGCGCGCTCCCACGCTGGTCGGGACCCCCGTGAGTCCGGTCGCGGGACCCGCGGACTCGATCGCCGCGGGCATCCCCGCGATCGTCTCACGGAGCGGCCGAATGGAGGAAATGCTGTGTAAACAACATTTCTCCATTCTGCCTAGCAACTAGTGATGCTGATCTCTGCTCCATGTGATTGGAGCAGAGATCAGTGTTCACTAAATGAAAGCCCAACCCCCCCACAGTTAGTAACACACCCCTAGGAACACTTAACCCCTACACTGCCACCCACTGGTTAACCCTTTCACTGCCAGTGTCATTTACACAGGAATCACTGCATTTATATAGCAGTGATTACTGTATAAATGACAATGGTCCCAAAAATGTGTAAAAAATGTCCGATGGGTCCCCCACAATGTCGCAGTCACAATAAAAATCGCTGATCGCCGCCATTACTAGTAAAAAAATAAATAATAAAAAATTATTAATAAAAATGCTATAAAACTATCCCTATTTTGTAAACACTATAACTTTTGCGCAAACCAATCAATAATCGCTTATTGCGATTTTTTTTACCAAAAATACGTATCAGCCTAAACTGAGGGAAAAAAATGTTTTTTTATATATTTTTGGGGGATATTTATTATAACAAAAAGTAAAAAATAATGTGTTTTTTTTCAAAATTGTCGCTCTATTTTTGGTTATAGCGCAAAAAATAAAAACCGCAGGGGTAATCAAATACCACCAAAAGAAAGCTCTGTTTGTGGGAAAAAAAAAAGGACGTCAATTTTGTTTGGGAGCCACGTCGCACGACCGCGCAATTGTCAGTTAAAGCGACGCAGTGCCGAATCGCAAAAAGGGGTCTGGTCTTTGACCAGCAAATTGGTCCGGTCTGCAAGTGGTTAATATGGTTCTAAAGTTCACACGAAATTTAGGTCTGTTCGCAGTTTCTGGTGAGAACTGAACAGGGGGGTGTTTGGCTCATCCTTATTTGGAACTTTGAACTCCCATTACTGGGGAACCTTCCATACTGGTGTACCATCAAGTACGGGCGGACTTCCCCCTTCCCCTCCACACATATTAACCATTTCACCACCAAATCATTTTTTTCCCCACTTCTCCAGGTCAAATGTTTTCCCTTTCATTTATGAACCATTTCACTGCCAAACCTTATTTTTTCACCTTTCTTTGAAAAGCAAAGATTTTGTTTTTTGAAAAGCGCCAAACCAAATTCTTATTTTTTTTAAACCCCCCTCCCCATTTTTAACCCTTTCACTACCAAGCCAATAGTTTTTTTCCCCCCATTTCATCCACCTACATTAAAGCGGATTCCATCCACTTTTTGAAGTCCTCGGCATCCCAAGCCGCTGTGTGCGCTGAAAACAATTTGGCATTTTTTTTTAAGCTTTACTGTTATAATGAAGATTGAAATCTTCATTTCCCTTATATTCACCGACTGACACAGCTCCTCTCTTTAGACCATTGGGTTGTTATGCCACCTTTAGGAGAGGACTAGGCATAACATGTTAACATGTAATATATAACTCAGAACTTTCTAGTTCCACCCAAGGGGCGGTCCCTTAGGTAACAAACCCTCAGCCTGCCTTGCAGCTTCAGTTTTTGCCTAGTGAAGGACAAGGACCTAGGAACCCTGCGGGCCCATCGGTCCATGTTTTTTTTCTGCAGAAGCTTTGCTTTTTGCGCAAGATTAAAGAGCCTGTGATCTGCTATCAACAGCCAGCTGGGTGACAGGCTGGATACTCTTATCCTTGTAGTCTCCCCAGCCTGACCAGCGGGCGTGTGCAGACCAGAGCTCCGTGCTGGGTCGGCCATGACATGCCTCAGCTCCAGTGGTGGTCGGTGAGCGTTAATGCTCCGGGCACAGATATGACCGGACTACTGATGCCTGTGTCACAGTGTGCTGGGCCAGCAGCCACCCCGTACTGATTGGAGAGTGAGTCTGTGATGGAATGTCTCCCAGCTATGCAGGACTGGTAGGTACAGTTCTCCCGACTTCGGTGGGGCTGAGCAGCTGGGCATTCCCTGGGAGATCGATTCAGGGGTCCCTTACCTCCCTCTCTTCTCTCCCTGTCCCCATCTTCCCTCCCCTCCCTGTGGGGGATGCTTCATGGGCCATTGAGCGGCATGTGTGCCATATACAGGGGCTTCCTTGGGGGGGCTCTCACCTGGGGGGGGGGGGGACTGCACGGGCTGGCTGTGCCCTGGATGTGTGTGCGTCTCTCACTGGAGGCTGTGCCTGTTGATCGCTGTAGCGCTGTTCACCGCCATTTCTCTGCCTTTTTCGTTTCACTGTCCCTCATGGTATACAGTGTTCAGCGGCCATCTTTGGTGCGGCAGGAGCCGCATGCTTCCCTGTAGTTCAGCAGCCATTTTCCCTGTGATTATGTCCTTTATACTGGATGCTCGGCTGCCATTTTCTTGAAGCCTGAACACGTTTTTGATCAGTTTCAGCACCATTTGCAGCAGCTCTGGAAAGCGCAGTGTGATCTCTTATGCACCTGGGAGCTGACACAGGCACTACTAGCTGACAGCGCAGAACCAATCAGGGTTGCGAGTCCTGCGGGAAAGAGCCCTCAGCCAGCAGCAGTTAGAAGGGTAGGACTATTACTGTCCTAAGTGCCCATCGGGTGGCAGACAGGGTAGGGTCAGCATGGCTTCAGAAACTGGTGTTTCTTCCCCCGAAATCCAGGAAATTGCAACTGGTTTCCCTGCAGACTGTGCAGTGCCTCTGGACGCTTTGTCAGCGGTCCTCAATTCATTCGTTGCCAAGATGGAGGCGGTGCATGGGCGCAAAGGTGGTTTAAAAAAAAAAATTTAAAACGGCCCCTCCCCCCCCCCCCCCGGCTTCCGGGGAGAGCTCTAACGCAGACTCTGGCCCTGTTTCAGATGACGCTGACCAGGACCGTTCAGACAGTGAGTATGAGTCCCCATCGGGGTCCGTGCACGTCAAATCGCTTGTTGGAGCACGTATCACTGCTGTGCAGGATACCCTGAAGATACAGGAGCCAGCAGATCCCTCTGCTGTTGTAGCGGTCCCTTTTGGGTCCTGTAAGCCAGCCCGTTCACCTAAGGTGTTCCCCTATCTGACTTATTTTGATAATTTACAAGGAATGGGGTCTACCGCAACGGACCTTTTCGGTCCCCAAATACATGGCAGTACATTACTCCTTTGAGGAGAACCTTCTCAAAAAATGGTCGGCTCCTCCAGTCATGGACCCCCCAGTATCCAGGTTAAACAAAGTAACCACGATCCTGGTAGAGGGGACTCCTGCATTTAAAGGACCCCACGGACAGGAAGGCCGAGGCAGTGGCTTGTTCCTTGTTTACGGTTGTGGGGTCAACCATGCGACCACTACTGGCATCCGCACTTGTGTCACAGACACTAAGTGGGGAAAACTTGCACCACGAATTGGGAGAACAACAGGCTTCTCTTGTCTGCGTGGAACTAGCAGACCAACTAGTGCAAGGCCTGAAGTACATTTGTAACGCAGCCCTGGATACCCTTCCTCTGTTATCTAGGGCTTCAGTATCAGCAGTGGTGCTGAGGCGCCTAATTTGGTTAAAATGCTGGTCTGCTGACCAGGCATCCAAAAAAGCCCAGGCGGATCTTCCCTTCCTTGCCGACTGGCTCTTTGGAGCCTCTTTGGATGACATTATTAAAAAGGCCACAGGTGGTAAGAGTACACTACTCCCACAGGCAAGGAAGGCTAAAGGAGCCATGCCGTAGGCAAGGGCCCTCTTTCTCCGCTCACACCTGGCTTTTTTGTCCACCTGGAGCTTCGACCAAGTGTCCTCAGCCCGACAGGATGAACTCTGAAGGACTAAAGCGTCCTTCGAAAAGGGAGGCCCTTTTGGGGGCGGTAAGGGACCTGCTGAGTCGCGGGGTGATAGTACCTTTTCTGGACTTGGAACGTTTCCAGGGATTCTACTCAAACCTGTTTGTAGTCCCCAAAAAGGAAGGGGTACGTCCAATCTTGGACCTGAAAGCCCTCAATTACTTTGTGAAAGTACAGAGGTTCAGAATGGAATCAGTTCGTTCAGTAGTTGCTGCTCTCCATAAAGGGGACTCTCTGGCATCCTTAGACATCCAGGATGCGTACCTGCACATACCCATATGCCTTTGGCATCAGAAATTTCTGCGTTTTGCAGTCAGGGAAGCCCTCTACCAGTTTGTGGCTCTCCCTTTTGGTTTGGCATCAGCCCCTGCGTCTTTACCAAGGTATTGGCGCCTGTTTTGGCGTTGCTGTGGGATCGCGATCGTGGGATACCTAGACGATCTCCTCCTGAGAGCATCTTTCGCCTCAGAGTTAGAGGAGGATGTGGCGATCACCATGCAGACCATGCAGGCATTTGGGTGGCTGTTGAACCTAAAGAAGTCGGTGATTGTACCGACCCAGCGTTTGGAGTACCTAGGCTTACTGCTGGACTCCATTGAAGCGAGAATGTTTCTCCCTTCAGACAAGCTGCAGACTCAGAGCCGCGGCAAAACTGTTGATAAACCGCAGGTGGTCGTCGCTTTGCTTCTGCATGCGAGTCCCGGGGCTCGTGGTGGCCTCCTTCGAGGCAATACCATATGCCCAGTTTCACAGAGTCCTGCAGAAGGAGATTGACAAAATGGGACAAATCTCCGATATCCCTGGATCGGCAGATTCAGGTGAGCCAGTTAGTCAGGGATTCCCTGCTCTGGTGGCTGAGGTCCCCAGCACGGTCCGGGAAGTCGTTCCTACCTCTGAAGTGGACAGTGATTACAACGGATGCCAGCCTATCCGGCTGGGGTGGAGTAATGAGAGTTCAGTCGACCCAGGGTCTCTGGTCGGTGGAGGAATCCAAGTTGCCGAGCAATCTGCTCACACAGAGCGATCAGGCTATGCCTCTCTACATGATCGATAAGACTTCAAGGGTGTCCAATCAGGATCCAGTCAGACAACGCCACGGCGGTGGCCTACGTCAATCACCAAGGAGGAACAAGAAGCTTGGCCGCCGCACGGGAGGCCACTCACATCCTTCAGTGGGCAGAGCGTCATGTACCAGCCCTGTCGGCCATTTACATCCCCGGAGTGGAGAACTGGCAGGTGGCTTATCTAAGTCGCCAGATGCTGAACCCAGGAGAATGGGCATTGCATACGGAGGTCTTCAGGCTACGATGCCTGCGATGGGGCACAACAGACATGGATCTTCTGGCCTCCCATCTCAATCGGAAGGTGCCGAGATTTGTGCCCAGGACAAGAGATCCTTGGGTAGACGTGCTGGTGGCTCAGTGGGATCAGTACCAGCTGATCTATGCCTTTCCACTGCTGAAACGGTTACCACCTCTGCTCCGCAGAGTGGAGGCCAAGGGGATTCCAGTAATACTGATTGCCCCAGCATCCCTGGTACACAGACCTAGTGCGTCTGGTGGCAGACACCCCCTGGCGACTGCTGCTACGAGAAGACCTTCTGTCTCAAGGTCCAATTCTCCATCCTGCTTTACTATCGCTGGTTTTAACAGCATGGCTATTGAGAGCCAGGTGTTGAGGAACCAGGGTCTGTTGGACTCTGTGATCCATACTATGCTGAGAGCACAGAAATCTTCTTCTCTGCATCATCGTACCAGGAAGGCCTACATCTCCATGTGTGAGGAGAAAGGATGGCAGCCGTGATCCTTTTCTATATCCAGAATCCTGCCGTTTCTACAGCAAGTAGTAGACCAGAAATTGGCTCTAAGCACCATTAAAGGACAAATATCAGCTTTGGCTGTCTTTTTCAGCGACCCCTAGCATCTCACTCTCTAGTGAGCACTTTTGTTCAAGGGGTCCAACATGAAGTTCCTCCGGTGCGTCTGTTAACCCCGTGGGATCTGAACCTGGTGTTATCGGCGCTTCAAAAACCACCATTTGAAAATATCAGAGATTCCTCTGATGACTCTTTCCCAGAAAATGGTCTTTCTAGTGGCCATTACATCATCCAGTAGGGCTTCGGAAATGGCGGCCTTGTCTTGCAAGTAGAGGTCGACCGATATGGGTTTTTCTCTGGCCGATGCCGATATTTAGAAATCATGGTGGCCGATAGCCGATATATGATGCCGATTTTTTTTGGGCCGATATGTTAGGCCGATTTTTATTTTATTTATTTATTTTTTTCCTTTTTTATTTATTATTATTTTTTTTTTTTAATCCCCCTTGATCTAACACACCTTTCCCATTGGGGCGTTTTTCAGGCGCTTTTGGGCTAAAAATAGCGCCTGTAAAGTGCCTGCAAAATGGCTCCCCTGCAGTCTGTGTGAAAGACAGAGGGCTTTCACACTGAGGCGATGCGCTGGCAGGATCTTAAAAAAAAAAGTCCTGCAAGCAGCACGTTTGGAGTGGTGTATACCGCTCCTCCACCACTCCTGCCCATTGATATGAATGGGCACCACTGCCGAAGCGCATGCAATGCGATTTGGCAGCAGTGCTTCATGGGCGCATTTAACCTCTTCCTTGGCCGCTAGCTGGGTTATATGTGCCCCACTAGCAGCCAAATAGCACCGCTAAAATGATGGTAAAGAGCCGCTAAAACGTGCGTTTTACCATCAACGCTCCAGTGTGAAAGCGGCCTTCATAAGTGATACAGAAAATTTCTTACATTTAAACATTTATTAAACAAAACAAACCTCCAATCAGTTTACTTGTATGTATGATTTAGATAAAAAAATAAAAATAAAAACCTATGTATTAAATAAAAACAGGTAGTCAAAACTTTTGGACGAAAAAAATAAAAAAATGGGCTAACTTTACTGTTTTATTTTATTTTTAAATAGTGTATTTTTTTCCCAAAAAAATGCATTTGAAAGACCTCTGTGCAAATGCCGTGTGACATAAAATATTGCAACAACCGCTATTTTATTCCCTAGGATCTCTGCTAAAAAAATATATATCATTTTTGGGGGGTCTAAATGATTTTCTGGCAGAAAATACAGGATTTTTACTTGTAAGCAACAAGTGTCAGAAAAGATTTAGTCTTTAAATGGTTAAACTGAGAACTTCTACACACAGAGATGATTTCATTCATTCAAGTGTAAACATTGTATCATTTAGTTCTTTTCTTGGCAGTCTGCCCAGAGAAGAGGAAAGTGTTGCTATGACGACTCAGGCAACTCACACTGACTTCTATACAGAAGTCATTTCAAAGTCCCGCTGTAGTTCTAAATCGGCTTTTTATCAGCACAATCGGCCGATGCCGATTATTTAAAAAACAGCAAATATCGGCCGATATATCGGCCGGCCGATATATCGGTCGACCTCTACTTGCAAGTCGCCCGATCTGGTTATCCACAGGGATAAGGTGGTTCTTTTCTATCGAAGGTGGTTTTGGCATTCCACATCAATGAAGACATTGTGTTACCATCTGTGTCCTAAGCCGACAAATCCTAAGGAAGTGGCCCTTCATGCCCTGGTTCGGGCTCTGAGGGTGTATTTGTCTGCCACGGCTCCATTTCAGAAGTCAGACTCCCTGTTTGTTTCGGTGGCTGGTCCGAAAAAAGGCATGGCGGTCTCGTCGGCCACCTTTTTCAGGTGGATCAGACAGATTGTATTACAGGCCTACGCCTTGAAGGGACAGGTGCCCCCCTTTCTGGTCACGGCCCACTCTACAAGGGCAATTGGAATGTCTTGGGCCTTCCGACATCAAGCGTCTGTGGCTCAAGTGTGTAAAGTGGCGACTTGGTAGTCTGTTCACACTTTTACAAAATTCTACAAGGTAGATGTCAGTGCATCGGCTGATGCCTGTTTTGGCCGAAAAAGTTTTGCAGGCGGCTGTATAATTGCACTTACATTTTATTTCCTGTTTTTTTGGGGTAAAAACGCAGCAATTTTAAGTGAATGAACTGTTGCATTTGTTACAGCAGTTCTAGTGCGTTTTGAGGGTTGTGCTTCTCTGTTGAGGAACACCCCGTTTTTTGTGGGTAAAAAAAGTTTGGTTATTGTGGGTAAAGTTAATACTAGTTCCCACATGCCATGGTGGATGAAGTTTTATGCTGTTTTTCCCACCCCTCGTTTTGGCACTGCTTGGGGATGTCCCAATGGTCTAAGAGAGGAGCTGTGTCAGTCGGTGAATATAAAGAGAAAATAGGATTTTTAGTGCTCACCGTAAAATCCATTTCTCTTTAATTCACCGACTGACAGCACCCACCCGTCCTAGTTTTCTGTACGTTATACTGCTTGTTGACCTACTGAAGCTGCATGGCAGGCTGGGGGGGGGGGGTTGCTACCTAAGGGGTCGCCCCTTGGGCGGAACTAGAAGTTCTGAGTTTTATATTACATGTTAACATGTTATGCCTAGTCCTCTCCTAAAGGTGTCGTAACAACCCAATGGTCTAAAGAGAGGAGCTGTGTCAGTCGGTGAATTACAGAGAAAAGGATTTTACGGTGAGTACAAAAAATCCTATTTTCCTCCTCTCGGTTGAGCTCTTCATTTCCTGTCTGCAATGCCTCCTGGGAGATGTTTGTCATTAATCCCAGGAGGTAATCGGCATCGCTGGGCCGTAGCATTGCCCGATTTCAAAACCAGCAATGACATGATGCAAGGTGGCGGCCAGCGCCATTTTTAAAAAGGGTAACAAGGCTTTTGTTGCCATGGTTACCAAAGCTATTTATACATAGTGATAAGTGGTGGGTGAGGGGGCTGGAACATTTCAGCTCTGATTACATACAGAGCCCGGAGGAAGGGACAGATTTTACTAATCATTTATAAAAGAGTACCATAATGGGGGCAATTTTGATTGCCCCATCAAAACTGCCCTGCCCCCATCAAAATTAAAGGAAAAAAAAGAAGAACTGCGCTAACCTCAAAATCCCAAAGTGAATGGAATATATATATATATATATATATATATATATTGTGAAGTTTGGGGATACTAGCTCCGCGGGATTAAGTGCATAAACCGTTGTCAGGTGAAACCAAAATATATTTATTTATGAATAAATCAAAAATAAAGCTTTTCTCCAGCATATAAAAACCGTAAATTAAAGTCCGCTTGTCTTCAGCACAAAATACAAAAAGAAAAGCACCTACAGTTCTGTAGAAAGGTCTTCACCAAAAAGAGTCCTTGCAGAGATCTTTTTGCAGCCTCCAAAACAGCAAACAGCAAATATAACACAGCCAGACAGCTCCTCAGACAGGTGTTCATCTCCTTCTCCTCATCACCACCTCTCTGTCCACTTCCTGTCTTATGGGCTGTCTGTCTTCCTGGAGGCCGTTAACCCCCTGTGGTCAGGGAGGGAGGCTCTTTCCCACCCAAATGTCACTTTAGAGCCTCCCAAATTCCGGGTCCCAACTACCTCTCTTAAAATATAGAGAGGACCGTCTTCTCCCGAAAACTCTACCCGGAATCTGTCACCCATTTTTGGGTGACCCCCTGAGACCTACCATGATTCCCTTAAAGGGACCACATCCCGAATATAGGCGCCACATAGTACCCGTCCAGGACCCAACCTTGGCGTCCTGTACATATCCCCCCCCCCCCCCTCTGCCTCAATGCGGAGGTGTTGGAGGCACCATTTGACACCATACAGTGGACCCAGGAGAGGGCATCAGCATTCTGATGTAGTCTCCCAGGTCTGTGCTCCACCACAAAATTGAACTCATGGAGAGAGAGGAACCACCTCGTTACTCTGGCATTCGTGTGTTTATTTTGCCTCATCCAGGTCAGCGGGGCGTGGTCGGATACCAGGCGAAACCTTCTGCCTAGGAGGAAATACCGCAAGGAGTCCAAGGCCCACTTAATGGCAAGACACTCCCGCTCTACCACCGCTGCCGTCAGTTTTCTACTCAGGAAAACGACAGGGTGCTCTTCCCCGTTGACTACCTGCGACAGGACTGCTCCTAACCCCTCATTTGAAGTGTCCTTATTAAAGTATCCTTATTAAAGTCTGGAGCAACAAACACCGGATCCTGGCACAATACCGTCTTAAGCTTCTGAAAAGCTTTTTCGGCATCGTTATTCCATTTTATCATCACTGACTTTCTGCCTTTGGTCAGGTCAGTCAAGGGAGCAGCAATGGTGGCAAAGTTGGGTATAAACCTCCGGTAGTAGCCAACTATGCCCAAAAACGCTCTGACCTGCTTCTTGGTTAGGGGACGGGGCCAGTCCTGTATGGCTTTCACCTTGCTCATTAGGGGCTTTACCAACCCTCTACCCACAATGTACCCTAGGTACTTGGCTTCCTCCACCCCAACTGCACATTTTTCTGGGTTTATGGTGAATCCTGCTCTTCTCAGGGAGTCTACGACTGCCTGAACTCGGGGAAGATGCGACTCCCAATCAGGGCTGAAGATGACGATGTCATCCAAATAAACCGAAGCGTACCGATGATGTGGACGCAAAGTTTTGTCCATGGCCCTTTGGAACGTAGCGGGGGCAGAGTGTAAACCAAACGGCATTCGTTTGTACTGGAAGTGGCCTTCTGGGGTAGAGAAGGCCATTTTCTCCCTAGCTTCCTTGGTCAGGGGAATCTGCCAGTACCCCTTCGTGAGGTCCAGCGTGGTAATATACCTGGCAGGCCCCAACCTCTCAATGAGTGCATCTACCCGTGGCATGGGATAAGCATCAAACTTGGAGATTTCATTCAGTTTTCTAAAATCATTGCAGAAGCGAAGAGTGCCGTTGGGTTTGGGTACCAACACGATTGGATTCGACCGCTCGCTCTGCGATTCCTCAATGACATCAAGCTCGAGCATTCTTTTCACCTCTTCAGACACTGCCACTCTATGAGCTTCTGGGATACGGTAAGGCTTTAACCGCACTTTTACCTTGGGGTCAGTTACAATGTCGTGCTCGATGACATTGGTGAGTCCTGGCAACCCTGAAAACATGTCCCTATTTCTTTGAAGAAACTCCTTTGCTTGCTGGGTTTGGGGTCTAGTTAAGGTAGCAGCCACCTGCACCAGGTCGATCCCTGCATGGTCTCCTGACTGTACCGCTACCACCGCGGATACCTGGTCTCTGTCTCTCCAGAGTTTCAACAAATTCACATGGTAGATCTGGTATGGTTTCCTTTTCCCTGGCTGGTGTACCTTGTAGTTTACCTCCCCCACTTTTTCCACCATCTCAAATGGACCTTGCCACTTGGCCAAGAACTTGCTCTCCACTGTGGGTATTAGGACAGCCACTTGGTCCCCTACTTGAAACTGTCTGACTTTCGCAGACCGGTTATACACCCTTCTTTGGGCTTCCTGAGCCCTCTGCATGTGCTCCCTCACCAGCGGCATCACCTTAGCCACCCTCTTTTGCATTTGAGAGATATGCTCTACTATGGTTTTGTGTGGCGAGAACTAACTTTCCCACGTTTCCTTTACCAGATCCAGCAACCCCCAAGGCCGTCGCCCATACACTAGCTCAAATGGGGAGAAGCCCGTGGATGCTTGTGGAACCTCCCAGATGGCAAACAAAATGGCAGGGAGTAACATATCCCAATCCTTCCCGTCCTTCTGGACAACTCTTTTGAGCATAGTCTTCAAAGTTTTATTAAACCTCTCCACTAGGCCATCAGTCTGCGGGTGATAGACTGACGTCCGTAACTGCTTAATTTGGAACAGTTTGCACAGGTCCGCCATCACCTTTGACATAAAAGGGGTGCCCTGGTCCGTTAATATCTCTTTGGGAAAACCAGTTCGCGAAAACATTTGAAATAGTTCTCGGGCAATGGCTTTAGAGGAAGTTTTCCTCAAAGGAACTGCTTCTGGGTACCTGGTTGCATAGTCCAGGATGACTAATATATACTGGTGCCCTCTTGCTGATTTTACCAGGGGTCCCACGAGATCCATAGCGATCCGCTCGAATGGAACCTCAATAATTGGCAAGGGTACCAGAGGGCTTCTATAGTGGGGCACTGGGGCAGTTAACTGGCAAACGGGACAAGATGCACAATATCTTTTAACCTCAACTTTCACCCCTGGCCAGTAAAACCGGTCAGTTATTCTGGCCTCTGTTTTCTCTGCCCCCCCAGTGTCCTCCCAGTGCGTCGTTGTGGGCTAGATCAAGTAGCATCTGCCTATATGGTTGGGGAACCAGCAACTGCTCTATAGTTTCCCCACGGCTTTCAGCCACTAGATAAAGCAAGTCCCCCTTTAAGGCAAAATGAGGAAACCTCTGATCTGCTCCTAGCATTTGTGAGACCCCATCCACAACAGAAACCTGCTCTCGGGCATTAACCAAGGTAGGATCCCGTAACTGGGCGGTGCCAAACGCACCCCTGGGTACATCTAGATCTCGGTGTACTGGCCTTGAGGATGTTTCCCCTTCACTTTCCTCAACCGGGGACTGCAATGGGGAGAGCGCCTCGTCATCCTCCCCTAGCATAACCTGTAACGGGAAGACTGCCCCCCCCCCCCCCCCTCGGAGTTTAACTCGGTTTTGCAATCTGAAACAGACACATCCTTCAACTTAATATTCTCTACAGTATCTTTATCAATAATGGGTATCTCTGTATCAGTGGGGTGGGTTGTGGGGGTTTCAGGCCCATGTTCCCCAGACTCTCCTGGCTGTCCTGGCAGCCCCATCTGTACCTGGCTCCACAGTTCAAAAAATAGTGGACAGTCCCACCCTACTATGATGTCATGTATTAGACTTCTCACTACCCCGACCTCTTGGGTCACTGAGATATGGCCATAGGACACCGTCACTGGAATCATGGGGTATTCCTTGGTGTCCCCATGGATGCACACTACCCGTAGGGTTTTCCTTACAGGGCCAAGTCTCCCAATCACCCTGGCATGTACCAATGTTACCATGCTACCAGAGTCCAGTAGTGCCCTGGCAGGAAGGTGGTTCACCCACACTTCACACTCAAACTGTCCTGCGATTGGATCCAGGTGAGTGGTGCAGACTCTTTGCACGTAGAAGGAGTTTCTCTGACCAATTCCGCAGTCCATATGCTCCTCCTGAAGTGGGCATTGCGCCCGGGTATGTCCCCAGGACCGACATCACCAACACTGTAGGTCTCCTGTTCTTGGGACAGGAACCACCCTTCGAGGTTCTGTAGCAGATGATGCGGTTCTGCGGATCCCAGCATCTGGCAGGGCTTCTCTCCTAGGCGCTATGGCTGGTCTGGTTGCCCTTGGTGTGGGTTCCCTATGCCTGGCAGGCCCAAGCAGGTCCTCCACCACGGTGTACCTTTCTACCAACTCCACCAGCTGATAAGCGGTTGCGGGGTCTCCATGGCTTACCCAGCGCTGTAGGTCATCTGGCAGGGACCGCAGGTACCAGTCCATCACTATTCGTTCCACCATCTGTGGGCCTGACAGTTTTTCTGGCTGCAGCCATTTTTTGACCAGCTGAACCAGTTCATGCATTTGCGACCTGGGTGGTCGGTCAGGCTTGTACCACCAGCGATGCACCCTCTGAGCCCGGACAGCGGTGGTCACTCCTAGGCGGGCCAGGATCTCTGCCTTCAGACGCTCATAGTCGCTGATATGTTCTGCTGGGAGGTCAAAATAGGCCTTTGCGGGTCACCGGTGAGGAAAGGGGAGATAATACCGGCCCAGTGGTCACGGGGCCACCCCTCTCTCTCCGCTATCCTCTCAAAGGTAGTGAGAAAGGCCTCCACATCATCTCTGGGCGTTAATTTTTGTAAAAAAATGGCTGGCCCTCACAGACACCTGGTTGCCAGCGGCAACAGCCACTTGTTCACGTCCCTGAGCCAGCCGCTGTACTGCCTCCTGCAAGGCAGCCACCTGTGCTTGAGTGGACTCCTGCTGAGCAGTAAACTGGGCGGCTAACAGCCATGTGCTTTCCTGTTGCAGAGCCATCGCTTCCTCAGGGCGACGGTTTGCGTCTGCTAAAGCTTGCTGCTGTGTCACGGTGGCTTGTGCCAAAGCACTGATGACCTCCTCCATGTCTTTGCCTGCTGCTTGCAGCGTCTGGGCTGGCTTCACCCAAGACATGCAATTTGTACATAGTCTCTTTTAAATGTCAGTTTTGAAACGGTTTTTGCGGCTGCAAATGCACTTTTGCCAGCATCCAAAACACCAGTTGTGAAGTTTGGGGATACTAGCTCCGCGGGATTAAGTGCATAAACCGTTGTCAGGTGAAACCAAAATATATTTATGAATAAATCAAAAATAAAGCTTTTCTCCAGCGTATAAAAACCATAAATTAAAGTCTGCTTGTCTTCAGCACAAAATAATACAAAAAGAAAAGCACCTACAGTTCTGAAGAAAGGTCTTCACCAAAAAGAGTCCTTGCAGAGATCTTTTTGCAGCCTCCAAAACAGCAAACAGCAAATTTATTAACACAGCGAGACAGCTCCTCAGACAGGTGTTCATCTCCTTCTCCTCACCACCACCTCTCTGTCCACTTCCTGTCTTATGGGCTGTCTTCCTGGAGGCAGTTAACCCCCTGTGGTCAGGGAGGGAGGCTCTTTCCCACCCAAATGTCACTTTAGAGCCTCCCAAATTCCGGGTCCCAACTACATCTCAAAATATAGAGAGGACCGCAAATCAGTCTTCTCCCGAAAACTATACCCGGAATCTGTGACCCCCTGAGACCTACCATGATTCCCTTAAAGGGACCACATCCCAAATATAGGCGCCACATAGTACCCGTCCAGGACCCAACCTTGGCGTCCTGTACAATATAAATTATATATATATATATATATATATATATATATATATATATATATATACATATATACACACATATATACACACATATATACACACATATATACACACATATATACACACATATATACACACATATATACACACACACACACACACACACACACTAAACAAAAGAATAAAGATCTTCAAATGTTGTGCCTCTAAGATCACCTCAACAGATGATGCATATAAATATACATGCATCAATGTGCAGAATTATTTTTCTCAAGTGAAACATGATTAAGTGTTATTAATGTGATAAATAAAAAACAAAAACAAACGAACGAACACGACTGGGGTGACGTCGACACGGTGCGACGTCACCCCAGTCGTGTTAGTTTGTCACATACCAGGAAGGACGGGTTGGTTTTCTGTGGCGTGGCATACATTTATTGATTGTGAATTAAAGACAGTGTAAAACCTGGAGCCTATGTTTTTCCCTATATGACACTACGCTAAGCTGGGAGTGATATATGGAGTAACAGCTTTAGTCCCACTGTGTGGAAGATCTGGGATCGCTTAAGGGGAACAGCAACCTGGATATCCGTTTAATCACATTCTGCTTGTGGGGACCCTCTGTAACGGGGGTCGCTTGGAGTTGGTAAGGAGCCAATTTATTTGTCTGGTAATGGGAAAGAGCACATTACGCTTTTGGAGAGAAAATTGAATCTGTGTGTTACAAATCCAGTTATTCACATGAAGATTTTCCACTGGTGATTGACTAATTATATGGACACTTTGCACCAATAACTAGTTATATAATTATATGGACGCTATATAGAGTTGACAATTTTTATTATCATTTCATTTGTTTTTCATCTTATGCATTTCTAAATTTTGGTGTGCATTCAATTTCAGGTGCATATCTTGTTTTGGGTTATTTTTTTTATATGTTTTTGTTTTTTATTTATCACATTAATAACACTTAATCATGTTTCACTTGAGAAAAATAATTCTGCACATTGATGCATGTATATTTATATGCATCATCTGTTGAGGTGATCTTAGAGGCACAACATTTGAAGTTCTTTATTCTTTTGTTTAATATATATATATATATATATATATATATATACACACACACACACACACACACACACACACACACACACACACACACACACACACACACTTTGGGATTTTGAGGTTAGCGCAGTTTTTTTTTTTCCTTCTGTTTGTGTATTTTTGGTATACATCAGAATTGCAGCTTCCGACTATTGTTTCTATTCCGTAGCACAGTTTTTTTTCCCCCCACCTTTTTTTCCCCATCAAAATTACCCCATTTTGATGGGGCACAGTTTTGATGGGGCAATTTTGATGGGGGAAGTATGATGGGTCTATGGGTCTGGGGGCAATTTTGATGGGGGCAGTTTGATTGGGCAATTTTGATGGGGTGGTACGATGTGGCTGGGGGCAATTTGCTGGGGCAGTATGATGGGGCTGGGGGCAATTTGATGGCGGCAGTATGATGGGGCAATTTTGATGGCGGCAGTATGATGGGGCAATTCTGATAGGAGCAAATTTGATGGGGCAGTATGATGGGCCAATTTTGATGGGGGCAATATGATTGTGCGGTTTTGATGGGGGCAACATGGGGCAGCTCCTGCAAAATTAACCTTTTTTTTTTTTTTAAAGCAATTGCCTTTTGTAGGAGCTTTTTATATTTCTATATTTATAATCTTCCTGGTTCCTGGAGGGGTTTCCATAGCTAAGGCAACTTCCTCTGACACTGCTGTCGCTATGGAAATCCAACCGACCACCTATTACACTGCTCGTGATGCTCTGAGCATATGCGAGATTTGGGAGGTGCATGCTGTGTAACCAGTATGCATGGAATACAGAAAGATATAGTCTCGTTTCATACGCCCACACATGTGAACACCGCTTTAAGCTGGAATTAGGGTTGCCGCATCATCCCTTTAATCCAGGACACACATTCATTTCCCAGGTTTTGAGGCTGATTTAATGCAGATTTGGCACCAAGTGAGTTTAATTATCAGCCACAGAACCCGTGTGATTATGTGTCCCCTGGATTAAAAGGGATGGGATAGCAACCCTAGCTGGAATGTGAAATAAGACTGACCATGCCACTCGCAACCGTCCTTTCTACCACCCAACCCACAAACTATCAGTCCACCCGAACACAGTGTACAACATTTATTAACATAATTACACAGGGAATCGTTTATTGCAACAATGCTTCCTTAAAAAGCCTCCTCGTCCGGACAATTTAAAAAGCAGAAAACGACGGCAGGTCCTCCTCAGACATTGAATCAGTGCAAGATCCGAATTCCCACAGTCCTCCAGATTGACCGACAGTGCAACAAGCTCGGACTTGAAGGCTTACTCCGCTCAGTAACCGATCAATAGTTTTTATGTCGGCCTCCGGCACGTTGAATCACATGCTCACCCTTTTTAGAGTTCTTGGGGTATTTATTGGCGAGATCTCCTGCCCTACCAATAAAAAAATGTACACTTCCAATGCCAGGACACAGCCAGAGGGACAAGATGGTGGCGGCACAAACCAAAACTTGGGAGATCTCGCCGCTGGAATCTCACAAGATAAGAAGTCATTAGGTGAGGCAATGCAACAGAGTCCACCCAACCCTGCAATATCAGTTCAGGGTGGAATAAAAAAAATAAAAATAAAAAAACCCAAGAAAACAAAAAACAAAACAAAAACAAAAAAACAACAAACAGTCCCAGTGCTGAAATGTAGACAAATACAGGCTGTGCAATGTGTGCCAACTCCACATCAAAGACACTGGAGGAGCGCTGAGAAGTCCTTGGCCCGATACGATGATAGATAATTTTGACACCCCCCCCCCAGCGCTGACGAACTAGCTGACAGACTACAACTCCCAGCATACACCACGGCAAGGGCTGCATCACGAGCAATTGTCCATTACGACAGCAGAGACCTCTAAAAAACGGTAAAGAGAGACCTAGAGTAGCCGACATGCGATGTGGCAGATGGAACCGCAGAGTCGCTCACCCGTAGTTCGATGCTGGCATGCCAAGACAGCTTTTGTGGCTTGGTGGTTGACACAGCGGGACCCCCTGGGGGGGTGGGGGAAGGGGTGACCGCTCAGAATTGAAATGATTTATGTTCCTTTATAGACAATACAGAGCCCATGCTTGGCGTCAGTAAGGATAATTCCCCCCCGAGTTCAACTTGCGTAGACTCCATCGATCCTCATCCAACGTGACTGAAGATTTCAGGAGGAACGTCTCCAGATCCTTGTATTAAATCCAGCCAACAGCCATGCCCCCTCCTACTGTCTGTTATCTTTGGACACAGTGTGTGCAAACCAGTTCACTTTGGTCTTCCAGCTTTCCCGCAGCGCCTCGTTAAACTTCACCCGGAAATGTTTCAGGGCTTCATCGTCACTTTTTCCCAAAGCTAGAGAGTCCTGAGAGAGAGAAAAAGAAAGGGGATGAGGTCATTGAGAAGACATTTACATCTTTGGTTAGTTCTGTTTTAGAATATTCATCTCTGTAAAATGCATAGAAGGGATCCAAAGGAAAACCTAAGCAACACAACTGCCAAAGGATTAGTGCTTTTGTTCAGCCAGTCTTGTGATCCCCACACCCAGACAGGTGACATTCTTCTCCCCCCCCCCCCCCCCCCTCCCCATTTCCTGATTTACAGTTTTCTGGGCCGACTCTCCAGTCCCATTCCACTCCCGGGGCAATGAACGGTTATCACACGTTGGGTTCATTATCCAATGAGAAGACGGGGTGATACAGAAGTGAAGCAGGTAATAGTAGTCTTCTTACTGGCTGCACAGTGCAGAAGAGGTGTGTGAACCACAAGAAGGGCCAAAACAGAAGTACAGTAAAACCTTGGTTTGAGAGCGTCTTGCAAGACCAGCAACATTTGTTTCATAAATTTTGACTTGATATACAAGCGATGTCTTAATATAAGAATAGTGTCATGTCACAACTGAGTATAAAAGTAGTGAGGCGCCTCCAAGTGTAGCAATATGGTTACATTTAATGAAGGTGCGAAATTTAGCACTTTTATTATTGTCACAAAGAATGTAAACATCATTGTGACAGTAGTAAGGCAGTGACGGGTACTCTTTACAGAGAGAAGTCCCCAAGCCCCCCCCCCCCCCGCACTGAAAAGCATTCAAAACACCAAGATGGGCGTTTTTGAATGCTTCCGATTTTTTTCAACCGGAAGTGATGTCATGTCATTGCTGCCATTTTAGTTACGAACAGCCGATCCCAGCTTTGCTTGGCTGTCTGGCATGTCTGCCGGCTGGTCACTTGGGTCTCCTGGTGGGACAGGACAGCCCAGGAGAGACGCGGAAGGTGGCAGGAGGACTTCCACTCCCGCTGCTTGTAATAGAAATCTAGCAGCTAGTAAGCCGCTCTGATGGCCATCACAAGAGAGCCAACCGACGGCTCTAAAATGGTATCATTCCCGGTACAACCAGTGAAAGGATGGGAAATAGTTAAAGAGCACTTCAGAATGGGGGCAGTGCCACCCCCTTGAAAAATGCCACCCAAGGCAAACAACTTGGGCTCCCCCTACTCAAGGCACCTGTCATCTTGATTAATTATCAAGTTCGAAGGCGGGCAATACAGGATCTGAACCAGGAAATAGTCATCTTACTCGCTGCACAGTGAACCACAGGATTGGCTGAATAAAAATACAGTTTTCACTTTGCTCTCCAAAATTTCCTGCAGCGCCTCTTTAAAATGTCACTCAGAAATGTTTCAGTGCGTCATTGTCACTTTTTACAAAAGCAAGAGAGAATGAAATCACTGAAGTGACTTTTACATCTACAGTTAGCTCCATTTTATAATAGCCATCTGAAAAATGTAGTTACATGGTTGGAAAGGTTGAATGTCCAGTTCAACGTGTGTGTGTGTGTGTGTGTGTGTGTGTGTGTGTGTGTGTGTGTGTGTGTGTGTGTGTGTGTGTGTGTGTGTGTGTGTGTGTGTGTGTGTGTGTGTGTGTGTGTGTGTGTGTGTATCGCTATTTTCCATATCCCTGCATTGTGTTCACTAAAAAAAAAAAAAAACATCTAAAAAGATTTCTGAATTTATCTACACTCTCCACTAACAATTGTGGAAGGGAGTTCCTTCAACGCGCATGCGCTGATGACATCACCATCTGCATCCAAGGTAAATATCTCCTAACTGGGGCACATTTAGGAGATATAATAAAGCTTACCTGTAGGTAAAAATTAATATGTTTATAGGCTTAATTATAGGTAAAAAAAAAAAAACACAAAGTGGGCTTTACTATCACTTTAAAGCAACTAGATTGTTAGATGTCACTATAGTGACGGGCCACAGCAAGAACGTATGTGGTGCCTGTACTATATGCCTCATTTTATGTTTTTTTTTTCACCTGCTGATCCTGCCAGCAACACACTTCTTGTCCTAAAGGTGACAACACTCTACCGTAGTGTATCTATTGGAGAAGCTGTGTTGATATCCCAGGACAGGATTACAGAACCCCCCCCCCCAGCTTCTCCATGGCCTAGGTAGGTGTTCTCTAGTACTCAAAAGCTTAAACATTGTAACTAATAAGAATGCAATACAGGCAGAGAGCGCAGAATGTTATAAGCCGACAATTACTGGCAGGATCAACAGGTATTTTTTGCACTTTTTGTTGGTAAAATTATTGAGACCTTTTACCTTAAGTTCATCCTTCTAAAAAAAAAAAAAAAAAAAAAAAAAAAAAAAAAATAGAGCACAATTTTTTTCCAGGTAAAAAAAAAAAAAAAAAAAAAAAAAAAAAGGAGCCTGGAAAGAATTGCAACGTGCAGGCAGTTTCACACTGACAGGAAGAATCAATGAACTACCAGAGCGCTCAACAGCGCCATGGTAGTTAATTGAGAACTACAACCTGACAGCCGCAACGGATCTCGATACTTGTAGTGGATTCATTCACAGAGCTCTGGATGAATGAATGACGCGGCCGTGTGGGCGGAGCCCTGTGCGCTTTTCAAAAAGTGACAGCTGGCACAAGGAACTTCTCCCCATACTGCTGTCACACAGAGGGCTCAGATCGCCGAGCCAATTCAGAATCAGGAGCAAGTTACACCCTAAAAAAACAGGTGGAACATGTTCCCGAAGGTGAAAAAAACAGTGTAGCCTTTAAAACTACTTTAAATGCAGTTTTACTGTCCACTTGGTCGTTTTTACCTACAGGTAAGCCTATAATAAGGCTTACCTGCAGTTAAAATTAATATCTCCTAAACCTACACGGTTTAGGAGATATTCACCTTGCATGTGGCAGCCGACGTCAGGGGCACATGCAAGGTGAAGGTCCGGCGTATCCTGCTGGAGCTTGCCGCGAAAAAACAAAAAAAAACACAACTGTGTAAGCCCAAGTCATGCCTCCTGCACCACAAAACCCACCCAGTCCTCCTTTTGCAAAAAAAGAAGTAGTAAATGCAGCAACACTGATTTGTAATGAACAGGCCATGTTTTAAGGTTTTCCTTTATTTTGCACAGCTGCTTTAAATCAATATCAATGAAATGGTATTGATAGGAGCTATTGCACCTAATGCGGTGTACACATGGCTGAACTTTGACAGCAAAAGTCCGACAGAATGAATCCAGTGGACAATTAGATCGTGTGTGGGCTTCATCTGACCTTTTCTGCCGAAAAATCAGACGGACTTTAGATTTAGAACAGGTTTCAAATTTTTCCGACAGATTCGAGTCCGGTCCAAAAATCAGTTTGTCTGCATGCTAGTCCGGACGGACAAAAACCGACGCTAGGGCAGCTATTGGCTATTGGCTATGAACTTCCTTATTCCAGTCCAGTCACATTCGATTCAGTCTGACTTTGGTGTGCTTGTGTGTGGCCAAGTCCAGGCATGTACTGGCCATTGGGACTATAGGGAGTTTCCCGGTGGGCCGATGGCTCAGTGGGCCGGTTTCAGTGACAGCCAGTGGCATCGTTGGGGGGGGACTTTTGGGGCTATAGCCCCCGAATCTGGGGCCCATAGCCCCAAGTCAGTCCAGGAGTCCCCAACCACAGGGTCCCGGCCCACTACCTGCCCTCTTTCTGGTGACCCTGATGTAAGGAGGGGCTCTCTGGGGAACCTTATATAAGAGAGAGGCTCTCTGTGGACCCCGGATGTAAGGGGGGCTCTGTGGGGACCCCGGATGTAAGAGGGGCTCTCAGGGGACCCCGATGTAAGGGGAAGGCTATATGGGGACCCCGATGTAAGGGGAAGGCTATATGGGGACCCCGATGTAAGTGGGGGGCTCTCTGGGGACCCCGATGTAAGGGGGGGGGCTCTCTGGGGACCCCGATGTAAGGGGGGGCTCTCTGGGGACCCCGATGTAAGGGGGGGGCTCTCTGGGGACCCCGATGTAAGGGGGGGCTCTCTGGGGACCCCGATGTAAGGGGGGGGCTCTCTGGGGACCCCGATGTAAGGGGGGGGCTCTCTGGGGACCCCGATGTAAGGGGGGGGCTCTCTGGGGACCCCGATGTAAGGGGGGGGCTCTCTGGGGACCCCGATGTAAGGGGGGGCTCTCTGGGGACCCCGATGTAAGGGGGGGCTCTCTGGGGGCTTTTTTGCGCAATTGCATACAGTTTATATACAGTTTTTTGCGTGTTTGCAAAATTAAAGTGGGCCGGTCTGGATGAATTCCAGGGCCAAATTTTTGTCCCAGTCCAGCCCTGGCCAAGTCCATTCAGAAAGTCTGTCGGAACTCTGCCGAAAGTCCGCCGGGAAGACCATCGGACCTAGTCTGTCGAAAAGCCCGGTCGTGTGTACGCGGCATAAGGGAAGTTCCCAAAACATGGCCTGTTGGGGGTACTTGAGGGCTGAGGTGAAGAAACGCTGGCTTGGACTATAGAGTGGGGAGAGGAAGGAGGGTTTGCCAACACTCCCTGCATAGTACTGTTGCCACAGTGGAAAATGGGACTTGTAGTAATGATAGTAAGGCCTCATGCACACTAGACTCTTCTGAACGCTTTTCTTCTGACAGGAGAAAAGCAGCGTACAAAAAAACAAAAACAAAAAAAACAAACAAACGCACCTAAAGCCATGTTTTCAAACGCATTTAGACATGTTCAGGCACGTCAAGCGTTCAGACATTTATTCCTTTTTATTGGCCAGAGTATTCATTTATTCTCGCAATTGAAATTAATAATTGCATCCATCGTTTAGGCATGCTTACACGCGTTAAGGTACGTTGGGGAGTTTTTTTCTGCCCGAGAGAGTTCCTCTAATTCCGCAAATTTGGTGTGTTCAGATTTCTACCCCTAAACATCCGTGCTTCCAAAAGCCTATGTGTGCATGGACAAAGGCTAACAGAGGAGCATTTAGGGGCAGGAAAAAAAAAAAAAAACACACGTCAAACACCTGTAAAATAGGCATTTGGCAGCTGCAGTGTGCATGAGGCTGAAACAATCTCAGGCTTGGTTGACACAGCTGTATGGCCGGAGCCCTGCACAGCTGCATTATTTTTTTATTTATTTTTTTTCAAATGGTAATTGGATTAATTTTTTTTTGTGCATGGAGCCCAAGGTTGTAAAGTCCCAATTTACAACCTTAGGCCCCATGCACAAACACACACACACACACACACACACACACACACCCAATACCAGCAGTAGCTTTTGAGCTTTTTTTTCTGCTTCTAAAAGCAAATAACGTTCATGCACACTAGAAGCAACTAAATGCACAATAAGACAAGTTCAGGCGCAAGTGACTGAAACCAAAAATTTCCCCTCAGGTCTTTGTTAGGCTGGCCATACAATTTTCTTGTTCAACTTTCCTTTAGACTTACTAAAACCATTAAACATGGAGGTCAAACCTAAAGAACTTCAATTTGTATGCAATCAGGAAGGCCCTTGCACTATATAGTAAAATCTAAAGGAAATTGTATAAGAAAATTGTATAAGAAAATTGTATATAGTGTATGGCCAGCGTAAATATAACAGAAGCAAATACAAGGAATATGCAATATATGAATATAAATAAAAATGTCCAATTCGCTATGAAGGAAAAAAATCAACAGTCCATAAGAAGGGGGGTGTTGGATCCACAACTCAGGGCTGCCGTCATAGGGGAACAGACACTGTGTTCCAGTGTGCTGCAATAGACATAAAGGGAGAGACGCCTCTGGGTGTAGAAGTATAACAAATTTATTACACACAAAAATGGTAGGCAACTCATTTAGGAGGGAAAAAAGTAATCTGGCAAGTCCCAGTCCACACAGAGTGTGTGTGGGGGGGGAATGTGTCATCAGTGGATGGACAAATCCTGTGTAGGAAGCGGCGAATGAGGAAACTCCACTGATGACGCCCCACACCTCACTCCATTGGGACTTACCAGATGCCTTTTTAGCCTCCTAAATGGGAGTTGCTTAACATTTGTGCGTAATAAATTTGTTATACTTCTACACACAAATGGGGGGGGGGGGGAATCTCATAGGGGGTTATTACTCGCCCATACTCTATCCAATGGATGATGGAAACATCAGCTGCGGTGCTGACATTGCGGGACTCCAGGACAAGCAAATTGTTAAAAGCCAGCAGCTGTAGTATGTGTAGCTGCTGGCTTTTCATTTTGTTTTTTTGGGCGGAACTCTTTAAGGCTGGGTTCACACCTATGTGAATTGGATGCTGGCTTCTCCACATCCAATTCGCATGACAGGAGATTGTAGCCGGCTCTCTACGGAGCTGAATCACATATCTCTATTGTGGAGGCGGAGCGGCTGTGCATCTTTGACTCCGTTCCAGGGCCGAATTCAGGCAAAAAATTTGGTCCCAATTCGTCCCCAAAATGGAGAAAAGGGACTCACCGGACCCCCTGCTGCGAGCCGCATATTAGGTGTGAACCCAACCTTAAGCTTCTAGGGGCAGTAAAAAAAAAAAAAAAAAAAATGCTGCAAAAAGCTGGCACAAAAATACAAGTGTTTTTCATCCAGCATTTTTCTGGCCTTTTTTTTAGCTTACAGTGTGCATAGAGCCTAAATGTGGGTGTAACCAGGGCCGTCTTTAATATTGATTGAAACCTGGGCAAAAATAAATAAAATAAATTATGGGCCTCCCTCCATGCAGTTTCGCTCTCCAACTGCTTTGAGACATATAATAAAATGCAGCAAGACTCAAAACCAGTTTACTGAATCAGATCAGACAGATTGTGCTTCGTTGCCAGAGGTTACAGTGTATTATTACCACTCACTGACTGGTTGCTAGAGATTACAGCACATCATTTCTGCTTGTTGATTGGTTGCTAGAAATTACTGTACATCAATACTGCTCATTAATTTGTTGCTATAGGTTACTGCACATCATGGACTGGGGAGATGAGGGGGACCCATTAATAGACATTAAACTCCTAGGGATCCAAGGATTCCTAGGATTTATAGCACATAGAGCAGCCCATTGAAATGAATGAGCTGCCCTACACATGACCTAGATCTTTATCCACCCTGTCAGTACACCTTTGCATCCTTAAACCCATGCTAACCTCTGCACCCCAAACCTCCCACTTCCTCTCCACTCCAATCCCCCGCCCCTTTAACTCTACCTGCCTCCTTTGCTCATCTTTATACCCAACCTTCCCTCTATACATCCCCTCCTTGCTCTTCTGTGCACCCAAACTTTAATTCCTTCTCCGTCTACCTCTGCACACCCCACACTACCCCCCCCCCCCCCACACTAATTTGCTTACCTTTGCAGAACAGGCTGATGATAGGCTTATTGACCACAGTTGTATGCAGAACTTTCAAGCATGCCCCTTCACCTCCACAGTGGGCAGAATTTAGTATAGGTGATGGTGGATATGACCTCAAGGGGGCATGATATACATATGAATACCGCCTCTATTTACATATGAATAGTGCCAGTCTGCCTCTATTTCATATGAATGTCGTTACTATTTACATATCAACGTTGGCGTTTACATATAAACACAGGGTCTGCAGGTGAGTCATCTGTACACAACAATAGGGCAGAGCTGGGCAGCATTAGTAATAGAACTTCACACTGAGATATCAGGAAATAGCACAGGACTAAAACCTCAAGGAACAAGGGAATTTAAACTGGGATAGTTGCCAAGTATGAGGCAGCAGCTTTGGGCCCCACAACAAATGACAAGGCCCAGGGCAGCTGCCCCTTTTGTGGAAAATGGACCCTCGCGCCACTAAGTACTAAACGTGAAATAAATCTATGTGCATAAAAAATGGAAAATATTACAAAATATAATAAAACAACCTGTGGGATGAAGAAAGTGCAAGTGCTGCTAAATAATACAGAAATGCAGCGGGACAAGAAATAGTAAACACAAACTATCACATAAATGAATAAAAATGAAAAGTCCTGCGCAAATCGTGGTATTATTATGATAGGATATTTTATGTAAAGTCTTGCTCTATTTCCGGTATGCCAATATCATTTTTTAGGCACTCTATTTGGTGAATATTTTGGTGGTATATTTCATCTTATCTACTATTTTTATTATATATATTTACTTTTTAACATTTTTTATATATATTTTAATCATTTTTTTGCTAAGTTGGTACTGTCGCTATTTATACTCTATATTTTTATATAGTGACGTAACATTTTAAATGGCTAGGATATAATTTTAATAAATAATTTTTTATCCATATTGTTAATATATCTGTATTTATGTATCATGACATTCATACATTAATGTTTAATGCCGTTTTTTCGTATATTTTAATATGGGCTATTAAACTGTCAGATACATATTTTTTCATTTTTTCTATTTTAATTCCTTAATATTTTATATGCCGTTTTGATCTATTTGTTCCTCAATGAGAGAATGTGTATTTCCTTATACACCATTTATGATTATTAAGATGGCCGAATAATTATTTCCGGTCTAAAATGGTGGTATATACACTTCCTTTTCACCATTTAGGAGGAGTAAGATGGTGGAGTTACTACATCCGGCCTAGATTATAGTTTTTTTACCTTTTCCAAAATGGTCGTTCGGACGTTTTTTACCTCTTTTAAAATGGTCGTTCGGACGTTTCCGGTCCGATCGTTTCCGGTTTCTTCGTATATAAGTATATCACGAACGGTCTAGCGTTATCCCCATGAAGAAGTCACGTGGTGACGTAACGCGTAGGGAGTGGCCGTAGGACAAACCGGAACTAACGTAAGACTGGCGGTACACGCCAGATCTCTATCTGTTTGAACTTTCTTTTTAAATGTGAGAGTCCATTGCTCTCTCTTAATAAATTTATTTAGTTATTGAAACAACTACACTATTGGAGTCCCCTCTCTCTCTCCCTTCCCTCCTCCCCTCTGTGTTCTCTTTAAGTTTTATACCACGAGGATACAAATGCTGCAGTATTACATACAAGAGGCTGAATTGGCCCTCTAGTGGCAGAAGTCTATACCACTTGGGAATTGTGCACAGAGAATTAAAGGAGAAGTTTACTGGGATCATCTGTATTTTGCCTGATTGTACCTGCTTGGAGGTGAGAGTTCTGAGAGCCTGATATTTTGGAACATTTGGTCCTGCTCTTTCTCAAGCTTTTTCACCATACACCTACACTTATTGGTGTATTTATTTATATGAGTTTTCCATTGACTCTTGTTTTTCACATTTATATATATCATCCTATTTTTCAGTGGCACGATTTGCGCAGGACTTTTCATTTTTATTCAGCTGCCCCTTTTGCCCTGCCTTATAAACGGCCCTGGGTGTAACATGAAGTGTGCTATAAAATGTGGACTTAGCTTTTAATATATACATACTGTAGGTTACCATGCAAGTTATAAGGTTTTTAGCTGGTGAGAGTTTGTAACCTAGAGCGGCACATCGAGATGCAGCATAGCAGCTGGGAACTCTGCCATGACAGAATGGAAAATGTGTCACCTTGAGATACTGGATGTCCTTGGAACAGGTGAGCTCAGGCAGACCGGCTGCTTTCATCAGTGCAAACAAATTAAGGAAGAGAGTGCCGTGGCATCGCAGGATCGTGTAGGCCTTTTCACAGTATACTCGGAACCTGTAGGAGCAGAAAAACCGACATCAATGACCAGATTACAACCTTTCCAACAACGGCACTGCAGGGCTGGCACTAAACAATCGACAGGAGAAATAGACTTCAGATTGTAAATCCACAGATCCGGTCACATCATTACTTTCCTATTCTTCAAAAGGGGAAGTAGGATGCTACAAATAAGGATGTTTTAGAGAATATGAAGACAAATACGATCAGGGGAGATAACAGGCTTCCCTCTCACCTCTCAAACTTCTCGCTGTTGCTGGTCTTCCCTTGCTGAATGACATGCACAAAATCGTACGTAAGGATGAAGGGAACCCGCTCTCGGTTAAAGCCAAACTTGCTTTTAAAATTACCCAGAAAGTGTCCAAAATCTATGTGAAAGAGCTGCAAAACAATATATTTATATATTTATGGATGGAAGTAAAACAGGTAGTTAGCAATTTGTGGCATGTAAAGTGACCACAACATCCCATTCTTTCCTTGTTGATCTTGTGGATGTACCAGGATTGGACGGCTCATTGATTCCAAGAGCCAAGCCCCACCCACGTCATTCACAGTTGAATGATATGGCTTGTTTTTTTTTAGCAAGGAACATACATGCCATAATATTAAATGATGCTACCAACAGTGTGCGCTGCAAAATGCCCCCAGCATTCCTCCTGTTTCTTCTTGCTGGAGGCGGCCATTTTGCTGAAGCCCAGAGTAGCAGTAAATTATAAAGCGGAACTAAACCCATCGATTTAAACTTCAAAAGGCATGCCAGGATAGCCAACCGACACATTTGCTTGTGTCCTCAACATAAAAAAAAAAAAAACTGTCAAACCATCAAATGGCTGGTGTCATAACTGATCACATGTACAGCACCATGGCAGTTGCAGATAAAACAGAAGCAGTTTCCTTGGCTGTAATGGATAGGAGGGTTTCATTTCAAGGATCAACAGGTATTTTTTGTACTTGCTAAAAATGTTCTTAAAAAATAAAAATAAAAAAAAACTTTTAGGGCCACTAAATCTAAGGACGGGTAGGCTGCAACATATTACACTTTTGTTCTTTGCTTTAGTTGTCCTTTATTACTGACCTGGAAAGTAGTGAAAGCCCTAGTACAGCCAGAACCAAGGATCCAAAGTGCTCCACAGGGAACAATTAGAAGACTACCACAGGGTTCCTTCACTTTACTCGTTACCTTAGAAACATTTTAGGTCAGGAATTTTTTATTTATTTTTTTTTTTTTTAAAGCTTTAAGAGAACATTTGATCCAGAAGATCTAGGATTAGTGCAGCACAGAATGATCACTGCCTGTGTGTTAGCCAGGTGCTCTTTAGTGTTCCTGAGGCATCTAGAATGAGTGTTGGACGAAGCAGCACATAAACAGCTATGAATGACTCCAGAATTAACAAGGCTGGAAAAAGGCGTACCTGTCCAGTTTCTCGTATCATGATATTGTCGCTGTGGCGGTCCCCGATGCCCAGGACGTAGGTTGCTACACAGTAGCCAGCACATGACAATGTGAACTCCTCTATGGCTTGCTCCAGAGCATCCCTAACAGGAAAAGAAAATAAGTACCTAAAATAAAATCAAGTAGCAGAAGGAATAGGGGAAAATGTCTGATGTGCGATCCCTGTTTTATTTGAATGCACATAATCCCCATCAGATAAATTTTATACATTTCAAATAATATAGAATACAAAATAAAGATAAAAAGATTACTACAGACCCTTACCCGCTTCAGACCTGCAGATATTGCAAAAGGCCATTCAGAGCAGAGCACTTGCTAAAAAATGTTTTAGTTAACCACTTGCTGACCGATGTCAGCACATACAAGTCGGCAGAATGGCATGGCTGGGCAAAGGAACGTACCCATACATTACTTTGATACTCTATCACCACTGGGATACCTGCAATCATGTCATAGAGCTGAAGAACGGGGAGAGTGTCCTAGTGACAGGACACTGATAGTCTGCTCCCTGTCATCGGGAGCAGCGATCAATGTCGTGTCACAGCTAGTCCATCCCCCAGACAGTTAGAATCACTGCCCAGGATGCACTTAACACCTCCCCGCCCCCTAGTGGTTAACCCCCTCACTGCCAGTGACATTTTTACAGTAACCAATGCAATTTTATAGCATCAATCGCTGTATCAATGCCAATGGTCCAAAAAATTGTCCGATGTGTCCGCCATAATGCTGCAGTCACGATAAAAATTTTTTAAAAAAAGTTAATAAAAATGCTATAAAACTATCCCCTATTTTTTTTTTTTAGACGCTATAACTTTTGGGCAAACCAATCAATAATGGCTTATTGCGTTTTTTTTTTTTTTTTTTTAACCAAAAATATGTAGAAGAATACGTATCAGCCTAAACTGAGGAAAAAAAAAATAATTTTATATATTTTTGGGGGATATTATATAAAAAAGTAAAAAATAATGCGTTTATTTCAAAATAGTCTCTTTTTGTTTATAGCGCAAAAAATAAAAAACCGCAGAGGTGATCAAAAACCACCAAAAGAAAACTATTTGTGGGAAAAAAAAAAAAAAAAAAAAAAAAAAAATAAAAAAAAAAGGACGTCAATTTTGTTTGGGAGCCACGTCGCACGACAATTGTCAGTTAAAGTGACGCAGTGCCGAATCGCAAAAAGTGCTCTGGTCAGGAAGGGGGTAAATCCTTCCGGGGCTGAAGTGGTAAAACGCCAACGTGAATTTTCTAGGCGTTTGCCAATCGCAAGATCAGTCCCTGTTGTAACGAACACCGCACCCCTATAGACTTCTGGGCAAGTTGTTGCCAGGGCAATAAACTAAAATATATTTTTTCAAGGGGCAACATTCTACGCAGCAGGGCAACTGTGTGGACTTCAGAGACAAATTACTGGAGCACGGGAAAGCCTGACTTTAAAAACAGAGACATCTGATACTGTTACAAAAAACAAAAACAACATGCCAGGAGGGTTCATGGCAGACCAATCACTCACCCTGGATTCTTGCTCTTTAACCAGTTCAGAAGTGCATCCTTGTTGAAGGCCGCAGTAGCTGCCATGTTACTCTTGTTGCGCTGGATGTTTGCTATCGTATCAGAACGCATGACAACTTCAATGAGGCCGGTCTTGTCTCCAGTCGACAGACAGCCGTAAGGCGTGACCCTGTACAGACAAAAGTAGGCAGTCAATAGAGATGTTGCCATCTGCCCTCTCTCATGCTGTATAGTTTCAAACTGACTACAAGGGGTGCAAATCTTGGGGAAATTATAAGCAATATATGAAAAAACAAGTGGTAAGTTACTAATGCCATCCAGCGTACATTTACTGTACACTTAAGTCAGAAAGATCATTTAAAGCGGCAAAAAAAAAAGAAGGAGAGAAGAGTAAAAAGTTCCTCACCTGAGGTCCAGCCCCTCCTTCTTCCACAGAACATCCATAAGACGGATCATCTGTAGCGTCAGCATATCCTGACGAAGATCTGTGTGGAATGGAGGACACAGTGTGAAGTTAATGAACAAAGACACTTATATGGCGGTACTTCTTGGATGAACCTGGACACCCTAATCTAACATATAGCGAGGGCCTTCACACGTGAACCTTAACAACCCCACACACAGATATATCTATCCATCAGGCCTTGATGGGTGAACTTCGACACCCCAGGTTTTCCCAGATGATCCTAGACAGCCTCATATAAATTTTCCTTTCAAGACAAGCGTCTCATATAGAGTGGACCTTCCAAGGATGAATGTGGACACCCTCATACATGGTGGGTCTTCCAGGATTAACCTAGACAGCTTTCTATATTGTCAGGCCGAACTGGATGAACCTAGACAACCTCATATAGCTGGGGCCTTCTCAGATGAATGTAGACACCATCATATAAGGTGAACCTTCCCAGATAAACTTGAAGGCCCTTATATAAGGCAGACCTTTCTAGAAGAACTTGAAAACCCTCATATGGTAGAGGCCTTCTAGGATGCACCCAAACATCCTCATATATGACAGGTCTTTCAAGGTAAACCTAGACATTCTCGAATACAGCTGGCCTTCTGGGATTAACCTAGACACCCTCATATTGTAGGGCCCAGGAGGGTCTTGGATAAATTTAGATGCCTTCATGTATGGCGAAGGCCTGCTTGGGAGAGTCTGGACACCCTCCTATATGGGTGGAGGCCTTCTTAAGTGAAACTAGAAATCCTTCTATATGGCAGGCCTTCCCAGATGGACCTAGACACCCTCATACAGTATATTACGGGCCTTACTGGATGAACCTTAACACCCTTCTTTATAGGGGGGACCTTCTTGGATGAATCTATACACTCTTGTATATGACAGACCTTCCAAGATGAACCTAGACACCCTTGAATAAACACACTTTCTTGGATGAGCCTAGACATCTTTATATATGGGGAATATCCCGGAATAACTTAGACACCCTCATATGGAGGGCCTCCTCAGATGACCATATTTACCGTCTCCATTTTTGAAGATGATGCCAACACGATTTCCCCCTGACATTTCATTATTGTATACAATCCACAGTGGCTTCATCTTGGATTCCATAAAAGTGCAAAGCTCCACACTGTGGAAAAGAAAAGAATACGGTTACTCAGATTATAGAAGCAAAAAAAGGGACCCCGATTAGTGTTTTAATTATTTCATGAACAAACTGCTGAAGAGAACCAGTATCCATCTGAAACCTTTAAAAAAAGTGAAAAAAGTGAAATAGGAAGACTTTAAAGGAGGTCTGCTTGTTCCTTTACTAAAATCGGAAAAGCCTCTCATGTGCGCTTCTCTGTATCGGTTTCACTTTGTTACTGGCAGCTTTAGCCCCCAGTCAGACCAGTGCAACCTGTCATGTGATGTGACAGTTTAAAATTGGACGACAAGTCGCACCCTATTTGTGCCTATGGAACCATTCAAATCTGTGCAACTCTGACCTGTACCAATTTTGAAAAGGTTTCCGCACTATTTTTGGCGATTTCATGTGTGACTTGCATAGACCTCTTTGCATGAAGTCGAACAGATGACGGCAAGCTGCAAATGAAATCGCACTAACCTGCAGCTTTGAAATTGCACACTGAAGTAGCACCATTTCAAAGCTGCATTTAGTGTGAACCGGGGCTTAGATCTATGAGTATATTTCGACTCTTTTCAGATAATGGATCAGGCAACACTGCTCTTGCCACCATCTTTAGGATGTAAAAATAAATAAATAAAAAGTAACTCTTCTTTTTGAATCTCTTTAATTTATTTTTTATTTTTTTTGAAACAATATTAATTAAAAAAAAAAAAAAAAAAAAAAAAAAAAAGGTGCGACAGCAACTGAATTTTAACTGATTCCCCGACCACGTCACGCAGATAAACTGGCTCTCCTGGGAGAAATCCTGTACGGGCAAGTCCTACCCTTTTTTGGCCACCAGAGGGCACGCTGATCTCCGATCTGTCAATACCGCTAAAAATTGCACTGCCATTACTAGCTAAAAAGGAAAAAAAATAAAATTCTCTCTCTCTCTTAGTTTACAGACACTAACTTTTGCGCAAACCAAAATATACGCTTATGGTGTTTTTTTTTTAACCAAAAATAATATATATTGGCCTAAACTGATGAAGAAATTTGTTTATTAAAAACATTTTTTGGGGATATTATAGCAAAAAGTTAAAAATTGTTTTCAAAATGGTCGCTTTTTTTGTTTATAGCGTAAAAAATAAAAAAAACTGCAGAGGTGATCACATACCACCAAAAGAAAGCTCTATTTGTGGGGAAAAAAGGATGCAAAATTTTGTTTGGATACAATGTCACATGACCCTGCAATTGTCAGTTAAAACGATGCCGTGCCAAATTGAAAAAAGTACTCTGGTCAGGAAGGGGGGTAAAATCTTCCCTGGCTGAAGTGGTTAATGAGCACCTTCTTAAATTTGGTACTTGTTTGCATTGGTATTTGTAGCCCTAGAATCAAACTAGATGGGACTTTCCCAATGTGAACTTCCTCTGCCTGCATTATATGGTAAAAAGCTATAAAGCCACTGCAACCAGCATGCCGATTGGATATTGCTACCTGAGAGTTTACACCCCAGTTGCAGTAAATGCGATGTGTCCTCAATGTGATGTGTTTCTGGAAGCTGTCCAATTTCTCAGTAAACAGAGGCTTATAAACAGACATTCTCTATGAATGCTGGGATCAAGCTTCTATCATTGGTACCATTGGTATACAAACCTCAACCAATGTTTAGCTATTTTTGATGCTCTTGCTTGGTGATAATATGCCCACGATACCTCTGTACTTACCAAACATCTGTCAGAATGAGGTTGGGGTCTAGAGGAGAATAGAGGTGGGAGAGCGGCTCCAGGTAGGTCTCTTGTCTCAAACACATGTGCATTGCCTCTTTGGCCTGGGCCTTGTTTGTCTTTTGGACACTGGACCTCACAAAATCATTGAGACCCTTCAGCTTGGACAGAGCTTCCCCCTATACCAAAGAAACAAAAGAGGTGTCACATAACAGACCTTAAAAAAATAAAATTAAAAAAAAAAAAAAAAAAAAAAAGGAAAAAGATTTTCAATGACACAGAAAAGGTATACAGAGGGGGGCCAATTCTGTTAAACTCCACAAGGAACAACAAAAAAAATAAAAAATAAAAATAAAAAGTATCCACCTGCTTCATTAGAACCCTCATATGGTAGAGACTACCCCGGCAATATGCTTCAAGGATTAGACCGAACCTAAGGGCCACTGCGGGGACGTGCATCTCTGATCTGGAGGGGGATGGACAGCAAACAAAAGTTGGAGATCAGAACAAACTGAATAGACACAAGAGGCCAAAAACGACAGGATTAGAATATGTACAGCAAATGCTACACTAAGCCCTTGTACACACGGTCGGAGATTCTGACGGAATGTTTCCTATCGGACTGTCTTGTCGGATATTCCGACTGTGTGGTCTGCATCGGACTGTTTCCGTCGGAATATCCAACAGACCAACTTTTCCAACTTGCCGGTAAAATTTTCCGCCAAAATGCTCCTATCGGACATACTCCGATCATGTGTAGCCTACTCCGACGGACAAAGTGCCACGCATGCTCAGATCAAATTCCTAGACCAAAGCTATTGGCTACTAGCCTGAACGTAGTCCCGTCTTAACGAAATAACGTCATCACGTTATGTACAATTGGATTTTCCGACAACTTAGTCCGACCGTGTGTATGCAACTAGTGATGGCCGAACGGTTCGCCCGGCGGTCGTTTCGCGGCGAATTTCCGACTTTCGCCGTCCGCGGGTTCGAACGCCTTTTTCCGTCGTTCGCCCCGGCGGACTTACGTGTTTAATGTATACAAGAACTTTAACCTTTCGTGACACGTTTATCATGTGTTACAGGACAACCAATTGAGACATGACAGCTCATGGACACTTGGACATTCCCCCTAACCTATAAATACACCCGATCCGGTGGCCATTTTACATTCTTTCTTCTGTCACTGTAGGGAAAGGATCCTGTGTGGAGTAGGGACAGAGAAAACGCTAGCTATTTGGTACACAAAAGTTCTTTTCAGGACTGGTATAGGTGTTAGGTCAGCAGCCTGAGTTTCTTTTGTCAGTTTAGATAAAGGGACAGAGCGCTGTATGCTGCTATTTTAGGGACAGCTCAGCCAGATTAGTCTTTCTTCATCATCATCATCATCATCATCATTAGCTGTTACTATCAGGTCCACAAAAGAGCTGTTCCAGCTAATCGTTCCAGCCTACTCTTTTTTGCCAATTTGTATAGGGACAGGCAGGAAGCAGTGTGTCAGGCAGTGAGGATAATTTTAAAGACTTGCTGTTACTATTAGTTCCACAAAGGTTCTTTTCAGGACTGGTATCAGTGGTACGGTAATAGGCTTGTACACGTATAATATTCTTTCTTCCAAATATAGAAAGAATATTATACTTGACTGCTGCCCTTCTGCTGCAGTCTGCTAATCATTCACAACTCACTTGTTCCACAAAGCTCTTTATCAGGACTGGTAACTTGGTCTGTCTAGGGTGCTACGGTACATAGGCTTGGGTGCGGTACAGTCTGCTGTTCTGTAAGGACCGCTATCGGTCCACAATACATAGGGTTGCCGTGCACTACTGCTGACCGCTGCCCTATACTGCAGCAGTCCTTCATTGGTATAGGGACTGACGTACAGTCTGCTAATCACTAACACACAACCTGCTTGGTCCACAAAAGTTCTTATAAGGACTGGTAACTTGGTATAGGGTGCTACGGTACATAGGCCTGAGTGCGTTACAGTCTGCTGTTCTGTAAGGACCGCTATCGGTCCACAATACATAGGGTTGCCGTGCACTACTGCTGACCGCTGCCCTATACTGCAGCAGTCCTTCAGCGGTATAGGGACTGACGCACAGTCTGCTAAACACTAACACACAACCTGCTTGGTCCACAAAAGTTTTTATAAGGACTGGTAACTTGGTATAGGGTGCTACGGTACATAGGCCTGAGTGCAGTACAGTCTGCTGTTCTGTAAGGACCGCTATCGGTCCACAATACATAGGGTTGCCGTGCACTACTGCTGACCGCTGCCCTATACTGCAGCAGTCCTTCATTGGTATAGGGACTGACGTACAGTCTGCTAATCACTAACACACAACCTGCTTGGTCCACAAAAGTTCTTATAAGGACTGGTAACTTGGTATAGGGTGCTACGGTACATAGGCCTGAGTGCGTTACAGTCTGCTGTTCTGTAAGGACCGCTATCGGTCCACAATACATAGGGTTGACGTGCACCACTGCTGACCGCTGCCCTATACTGCAGCAGTCCTTCAGCGGTATAGGGACTGACGTACAGTCTGCTAAACACTAATACACAACCTGCTTGGTCCACAAAAGTTCTTATAAGGACTGGTAACTTGGTATAGGGTGCTACGGTACATAGGCTTGAGTGCGGTACAGTCTGCTGTTCTGTAAGGACCGCTATCGGTCCACAATAGATAGGGTTGACGTGCACCACTGCTGACCGCTGCCCTATACTGCAGCAGTCCTTCAGCGGTATAGGGACTGACGCACAGTCTGCTAAACACTAACACACAACCTGCTTGGTCCACAAAAGTTTTTATAAGGACTGGTAACTTGGTATAGGGTGCTACGGTACATAGGCCTGAGTGCGTTACAGTCTGCTGTTCTGTAAGGACCGCTATCGGTCCACAATACATAGGGTTGCCGTGCACTACTGCTGACCGCTGCCCTATACTGCAGCAGTCCTTCATTGGTATAGGGACTGACGTACAGTCTGCTAATCACTAACACACAACCTGCTTGGTCCACAAAAGTTCTTATAAGGACTGGTAACTTGGTATAGGGTGCTACGGTACATAGGCCTGAGTGCGTTACAGTCTGCTGTTCTGTAAGGACCGCTATCGGTCCACAATACATAGGGTTGACGTGCACCACTGCTGACCGCTGCCCTATACTGCAGCAGTCCTTCAGCGGTATAGGGACTGACGTACAGTCTGCTAAACACTAATACACAACCTGCTTGGTCCACAAAAGTTCTTATAAGGACTGGTAACTTGGTATAGGGTGCTACGGTACATAGGCTTGAGTGCGGTACAGTCTGCTGTTCTGTAAGGACCGCTATCGGTCCACAATAGATAGGGTTGACGTGCACCACTGCTGACCGCTGCCCTATACTGCAGCAGTCCTTCAGCGGTATAGGGACTGACGCACAGTCTGCTAAACACTAACACACAACCTGCTTGGTCCACAAAAGTTTTTATAAGGACTGGTAACTTGGTATAGGGTGCTACGGTACATAGGCCTGAGTGCGTTACAGTCTGCTGTTCTGTAAGGACCGCTATCGGTCCACAATACATAGGGTTGCCGTGCACTACTGCTGACCGCTGCCCTATACTGCAGCAGTCCTTCATTGGTATAGGGACTGACGTACAGTCTGCTAATCACTAACACACAACCTGCTTGGTCCACAAAAGTTCTTATAAGGACTGGTAACTTGGTATAGGGTGCTACGGTACATAGGCCTGAGTGCGTTACAGTCTGCTGTTCTGTAAGGACCGCTATCGGTCCACAATACATAGGGTTGACGTGCACCACTGCTGACCGCTGCCCTATACTGCAGCAGTCCTTCAGCGGTATAGGGACTGACGTACAGTCTGCTAAACACTAATACACAACCTGCTTGGTCCACAAAAGTTCTTATAAGGACTGGTAACTTGGTATAGGGTGCTACGGTACATAGGCTTGAGTGCGGTACAGTCTGCTGTTCTGTAAGGACCGCTATCGGTCCACAATACATAGGGTTGCCGTGCACTACTGCTGACCGCTGCCCTATACTGCAGCAGTCCTTCATTGGTATAGGGACTGACGTACAGTCTGCTAATCACTAACACACAACCTGCTTGTTCCACAAAAGTTCTTATAAGGACTGGTAACTTGGTATAGGGTGCTACGGTACATAGGCTTGAGTGCGGTACAGTCTGCTGTTCTGTAAGGACCGCTATCGGTCCACAATAGATAGGGTTGACGTGCACCACTGCTGACCGCTGCCCTATACTGCAGCAGTCCTTCAGCGGTATAGGGACTGACGTACAGTCTGCTAAACACTAATACACAACCTGCTTGGTCCACAAAAGTTCTTATAAGGACTGGTAACTTGGTATAGGGTGCTACGGTACATAGGCTTGAGTGCGGTACAGTCTGCTGTTCTGTAAGGACCGCTATCGGTCCACAATAGATAGGGTTGACGTGCACCACTGCTGACCGCTGCCCTATACTGCAGCAGTCCTTCAGCGGTATAGGGACTGACGTACAGTCTGCTAAACACTAATACACAACCTGCTTGGTCCACAAAAGTTCTTATAAGGACTGGTAACTTGGTATAGGGTGCTACGGTACATAGGCTTGAGTGCGGTACAGTCTGCTGTTCTGTAAGGACCGCTATAGGTCCACAATAGATAGGGTTGACGTGCACCACTGCTGACCGCTCACCTATACTGCAGCAGTCCTTCAGCGGTATAGGGACTAAGAGTTTTGTCACAGGGTCATTTAAAAAATGACATGCAGAGGAAGAGGCAGGCCCTTCCGCAGGGGTGGTAGGGGTAGGGCAGGAGCAACAGGCTTGAGCCAAAGTGGGAAGTTGCAGAAGGTGCGTTCAATTACTTTAAAGGATGCACCAGACTTGGTTGAGTGGCTCGCTCAGCCTTACTCTTCTGCACCCTCCTCATCCTCTCGATCTGCACCCTCTTCTTCACTCTCTGCTATGTGCACCCCCAAAGACACTACCACCAACAACACGACCACCACCACCACCACCACATACCTTCCGCTTGAGTCACTGGAATTATTTTCCGATCCATATCAAGAGGACATTTCTGATGCGCAGCCACTCTTGGTATTGGATCAGGAAGAGGAGGTAGCAACAAGCGCTACTCAGCAGTCTGACGCCAGTACCCAGATCAGCCCAAGGAGGAGGTTGGTCCCCGGTGTTGCTGCCTACTCTACTTATAGCGGTGGGGAAGGTGACGTTGATGATGACGTGTCTAGTGATGTCACGTGGGTGCCCACAAGAGAGGAAGAGGAGGGGAGTTCAGAGGGAGATATGGACCAGCAGATAGGGAGGAGAAGCAGCAATGACTTACATTGCACAGCAGGGACAAAGCAGACTGCAAATGTATCAGGAGCGAGTCATCGACCATGTACGGTCACATCTGGCGCTCCCAGGACACCGGCACATGGCTCCGCAGTGTGGGCTTTTTTTAACGTGTCCGCTGCTGACAATAGCGTTGCCATCTGCAATCTTTGCAGTCAACGCGTTAGTCGCGGTAAGCCCAATACTCACCTAGGGACGACCGCCTTAAGAAGGCACATGAGCAGCCATCACCGAGCCCAGTGGGAGCAACGGAACACACAAAGCCACACTGCAGGCTCTCACCGTCCAGCCTCGTCTTCTACTTCTCCTTCTCCTCTCTCCTCACAATTGTCCTCCACTCCACCTTCCATCACGCCAAGCTCACATTTTTCTGCAAAAAGGCAGGCTTCCGTGGGCCTAATGTTTGAGCGTAAAAAAATGATGACGCCGGATAACCCTCTTGCCCAACGGTTGGCGGCTGGCTTGTCAGAACTCATAGCCCGCCAACTACTGCCATATAAACTGGTGGACTCGGAGGCCTTTCGCAAATTTGTGGCCATTGGAACACCACAATGGAAGGTCCCAGGAAGGAAGTATTTCTCAGAGAAGGGCATCCCAGAGCTATATGGCCATGTTCAGCGGCAAGTGAATGTATCTCTGGCACACAGTGTCGGTGCCAAGATACATCTGACCACAGACACGTGGTCTAGCAAACACGGGCAGGGAAGGTATATCAGTTTTACTGCCCACTGGGTGAACCTTCTGACGGCCGTCAAGCATGTAACCCGTGGCACCCGTGTAGATTTGGTTTTACCGCCACGGATTGCATGCAGGCCTGACTCTTCTTCTCCTCCTCCTACTCCATCCTCCTCCCTCTCCTCCTCAGCTGCCTCCTCCTTTTCCGCTGCTAGCGTCTCTTCCACTGCACCGCCCAAGCTCCCCAGAACCTATTCCACATGCCAGGTGAGACGTTGCCATGCCGTGCTGCGTCTGTTGTGCCTGGAAGCAAAGAGCCACACTGGCCCGGCACTCCTTTCAGCTTTGCGTTCACAGGCAGATGAGTGGCTAACACCGCTCAATTTGACAGTTGGTAAAGTGGTGTGTGACAACGGTGCCAATCTGCTTAGCGCATTGAAACAGGGCAAAATCACGCACGTGCCGTGCATGGCACACGTCTTAAACTTGGTCGTGCAGCGATTCCTTGTCAAATACCCTGGGGTCCAGGACATCTTGCGGCAGGCAAGGAAAATCTCGGCCCATTTCAGAAGATCTTACACGGCCATGGCTCGCCTTGCTGACATTCAGCGGCGACACCATCTGCCGGTCAGACGTCTTATTTGCGATTGCCCGACGCGATGGAACTCAACCTTCTATATGCTTGATAGGCTGCTCCAGCAGAAACGTGCAGTTAACGTCTACCTGTATGAACTCTGCGAAAGAAACGGTTCTGGGGAGCTGGGTTTTTTTTCACCGCGCCAGTGGCTGCTCATGCGCGACACATGCAGACTTCTGCGGCCATTTGAGGAGATCACCAAACTGGTCAGTCGCAGCCATGGCGCCATCAGTGACATGGTACCTTATGCCTTCTTTCTGGAGCGTGCATTGCGTCGTGTCATTGATCAGGCTGTGGAGGAGCAGGAGCGGGAAGATGAGGAAGTCGCAATGCTGGATGAATTCCCAGGGGGGGCTACTCTATCTGAGACAAGTCAACAACAGGAGTCTGATGAGGAGTCAGAGGAGGATGGTGCCGGGGCGGATGAGCAGGAGCAAGAAGAGCATGCTTTAAACCTTTCTGGGATCCCTGTTGTGCGAGGATGGGGAGAGGAGAATGAAGAGGACGACATTATCCTGGATGATGAGCAGGAGCCAGGCCACCACACCGCTTCCACTTTAGTGCAAATGGGGGCCTTCATGCTCCAGTGTTTTAATAGGGACCCCCGTATAAAAAGCATGAGGGTCAAGGACCAGTACTGGGTGGCAACGTACTTAGACCCCCGGTACAAACACAAAATGGCGGAAATGTTACCGCCGTCGCAGAGGGCTGTCAGAATGCAGCACTTCCAGGCCTTGCTTCGAGAAATGCTGCATTCTGCTTTTGCGTGCGCTGGCAGAGGAGCAATTCCCACTCCCAGAGAAGGATTTGCGGGTACCAATCCAACAGCGCCTGCAAGAAGAGGCCGGTTTGAAGATGTGTTGGTGACTTCGGATATGAGGTCATTCTTTCAGCCGACCCATCGACAGGTGTCATCCGGATCCAGCATCAGGGAACGCCTAGACCGTCAGGTGTCCGACTACATTGGGTTAACGGCCGATGTGGACGCTCTGAGGAGTGATGAACCCCTAGACTACTGGGTGGGCAGGCTTGACCTCTGGCCAGAGCTTGCCCAATTTGCAATCGAACTGTTGGCTTGCCCCTCATCCAGTGTCCTGTCCGAAAGGACGTTCAGCGCAGCAGGGGGGATTGTGACCGATAAGCGTACTCGCCTAGCTCACCACAGTGTTAACTACCTCACATTTCTAAAAATGAATGAGGCATGGATCTCGGAGGAATTCAACACATGTGATCAGTAGACCATGTATATGTCTATAAACAATTTTTGGAATCAAGCACACAGACCTTCTTAATTCATTTGGCTCACTTCCCTGACCCAAAAAAGCACACCGTACTATATGCCCCTACCCTCCTCTTTGAAGAGGTTGAGCGGTGTCATATTTCTACTGGGGCTGCTTATTATGAGGGGTTCCCACCATCCCTGTGCTGTGCTGACTTCCTCCTGGGTGTTCTTATTATGAGGGGCTCCCACCATCCCTGTGCTGTGCTGACTTCCTCCTGGGGGTTCTTATTATGAGGGGATCACACCATCCCTGTGCTGTGCTGACTTCCTCCTGGGGCTGCTTACGGTGCTGCTGTCAGCGCTGTATGTCACGGAGCTGCTGTCAGCGCTGTATGTCACGGAGCTGCTGTCAGCGCTGTATGTCACGGAGCTGCTGTCAGCGCTGTATGTCACGGAGCTGCTGTCAGCGCTGTATGTCACGGAGCTGCTGTCAGCGCTGTATGTCACGGAGCTGCTGTCAGCGCTGTATGTCACGGAGCTGCTGTCAGCGCTGTATGTCACGGAGCTGCTGTCAGCGCTGTATGTCACGGAGCTGCTGTCAGCGCTGTATGTCACGGAGCTGCTGTCAGCGCTGTATGTCACGGAGCTGCTGTCAGCGCTGTATGTCACGGAGCTGCTGTCAGCGCTGTATGTCACGGAGCTGCTGTCAGCGCTGTATGTCACGGTGCTGCTGTCAGCGCTGTATGTCACGGAGCTGCTGTCAGCGCTGTATGTCACGGAGCTGCTGTCAGCGCTGTATGTCACGGTGCTGCTGTCAGCGCTGTATGTCACGGAGCTGCTGTCAGCGCTGTATGTCACGGAGCTGCTGTCAGCGCTGTATGTCACGGAGCTGCTGTCAGCGCTGTATGTCACGGAGCTGCTGTCAGCGCTGTATGTCACGGAGCTGCTGTCAGCGCTGTATGTCACGGAGCTGCTGTCAGCGCTGTATGTCACGGAGCTGCTGTCAGCGCTGTATGTCACGGTGCTGCTGTCAGCGCTGTATGTCACGGAGCTGCTGTCAGCGCTGTATGTCACGGAGCTGCTGTCAGTGCTGTATGTCACGGAGCTGCTGTCAGCGCTGTATGTCACGGAGCTGCTGTCAGCGCTGTATGTCACGGAGCTGCTGTCAGCGCTGTATGTCACGGTGCTGCTGTCAGCGCTGTATGTCACGGAGCTGCTGTCAGCGCTGTATGTCACGGAGCTGCTGTCAGCGCTGTATGTCACGGAGCTGCTGTCAGCGCTGTATGTCACGGAGCTGCTGTCAGCGCTGTATGTCACGGTGCTGCTGTCAGCGCTGTATGTCACGGAGCTGCTGTCAGCGCTGTATGTCACGGAGCTGCTGTCAGTGCTGTATGTCACGGAGCTGCTGTCAGCGCTGTATGTCACGGAGCTGCTGTCAGCGCTGTATGTCACGGAGCTGCTGTCAGCGCTGTATGTCACGGTGCTGCTGTCAGCGCTGTATGTCACGGAGCTGCTGTCAGCGCTGTATGTCACGGAGCTGCTGTCAGCGCTGTATGTCACGGAGCTGCTGTCAGCGCTGTATGTCACGGAGCTGCTGTCAGCGCTGTATGTCACGGAGCTGCTGTCAGCGCTGTATGTCACGGTGCTGATGTCAGTGCTCTGTATTACGGTGCTGCTGTCAGTGCTCTGTATCTCCTGCACCCTCTTGTTTGCCTACCCTGGTCCCTGACCTTCCCTCTCCTCCATTGCCTTCATTAGCTCCATAGTCCTGAATTGTCAGAACAATTTCCCAAATAAAAAAAAAATGCTTGTAGTTATCGATCCCAAATTCACCTCATACATGTATTATGCTATTGTCCAGGTGGTGGGACTACGTGCTACCCCCTAATAATTACCCCGTGGCCGCAAATTCGACCTAAAGGTTTGCGAAATTCGCCTCCCATTGAAGTCAATGGAGCCCGCGGCGAACGGTCGTTTTCGCGAACGTTTGTGTCCGTTCGCGTTTCGCGTTCGCGAAACGTCCCGTCGGAAGTTCGTCCATCACTATATGCAACATCACTTCCGGAATTAATCCGTCGGAATTACTCCGACGGATTTGGTTGTCGGAATCTCCAACCGTGTGTACAAGGGCTTAGAAAAAATAATGGCTATTAACTTTTGTCCTGTGTGAGTGAAGCACATGTTCATGTAAAATATCTCCCTACCTGATTATCTCCTGAAATTTCCACAAAGTTATCTATGAATCAGTTTGTACAGTTAGCTGGACTACAGAAACCTGCCAGCACATCCTGGTTGTCCAGTCAGTGCTTCTTCTACAGTAATTTGGACTGGACCCCAAGAAATATTTTGGTGCACACCACTAGCCATTACCGGAGGTGCCAGAACAGGAAGTGGCCGATCTTGCGGTGGATCAGAGCTCTCTCCAGCAGGAAGATTGTCAACTCACAGTCCAGATAAGATTCATACTTGAGAACCTGAACCAGCTGCAGAAGATATTGGCACAGTTCTTCATTCCTGAGGAGAGAATGGGGGATATGGATCATCAGTTTAATTCTGAAAAAGAACACATACCTCCTTTTGATGTTTCCAACTGGGTGTGCAGCTGCTAAACACATATCCTCCCCTCCAGAGTGGCCCACTGCCAGACACTTCTCTCCAGAATGTCTCACTGCCAGACACCTTCTCTCTCCAGAGGGACCCAGACACCACCTCTCTGAAGCAGCATTACCACATCAGCCCCAGCCCCCCTCCACAGTAGCCCACTGCCAGAGACGTGTACCCTTGACATAGTGGCCCACTGCAAGACAAACTTCCAACTACCATGAGCTGCTAAATATATATATATATATCACATCACACATACATACATACATACATACATATATACATACACATTCCTTCTCATTAGGTATCTCACTATACACTAAACTCGACACAGCCAAACCAACTACATCATCAACAACCTTTCCCCCCCACCATGACAGACCAGCAGTACTTACGTAAGCTTCCTCAGGCAGTTCATAGTGAACATGCCCACATATCGATCAGGATAGTTGAAGTCTAATAACTCCAAGGCAGTGAGGACAGGCAACTCAGGCCACTTCTGCAGTAAATACACCATCTACAGTAAACATGAAAATATTAACAATGGCAATAATTTATCCTGGTATAGCGCGATTCACATTTAGTCTATCGCCAACATTTTGTACCTGTGCTACATCCTCGTGCTTGTTCCACTTGGTGGTGAGCAGCAGTTTGGGCAGGGCCTCCGGGTGGCGTTCTCTAATCTCATGGCGCAGCTTCCAGACCAGCTCTTTCTCGTCTTCATACAGCTCAGCTTGACCTTTCCGTTCCACAATCTCCTGGAGTTGCTGACGCTGTAGAGGGGTGAGAAAAGGGCAAACACCTGCCATGTTCATTCCTTAACAGTGACCCAGATCTCAGCATACAGCTGCACACAGGAGAGAGCGTCACATGGAAAGCACACCATGCTCTTCCAACACACAGCCAGGAATCATCAGTAATAATATTGATGTTCTACCTCCCAAAGGAGAGCCAATTAAAGACAGACATTCTCACAGGTTTGCCATGTCTTAAAAAAAAAAAAAAAAAAAAAAACCCTAAAGTCTGTTCCAGTTATTACAGCCAGTACTATAGAACACTCCGTGGGCACACAGTACTATAGAACGCTCCCGGTGGGCACAAAGTGCTTGGTCCCATCATTGCTATACAACCAAAATTATATAATGATTTTGTATATATTGCTATATACAAAATCATTTCCCCATTCTATATGTCTGAACACGTATGCAGTTCATCTGACCCGTGACCCGTCTGCAACAACTTAATGTCTGCTCCTATTAATATTAGGAAAGATGACACTACCAGAGTTGGTAATAAAGCAATACTGGTGCAAACGAAAACCTCTGACTTTCAGAAATGTGAATTTAAAAGATACATTGAAAAAAAGAAAACAAAATCCAAACCAGAAGGTGACTGGCGAGTTGAATGCCATTGATGCTCAACTCTAAGTGGAACCCTAGGCAAAAGTTGTAATCTCAGGATCTCAGTTATACACCGCCCCCCCCCCCCCTTTTATTTACGACAGGCAAATCCACTTTTCTGAGGGGCAGATCTGAAATGAGGGGAAGCTCTGCTGATTTTATCATCCAATCATGAGCAAGCTAAAATGCTGCTTATTTTCCTTGCATGTCCCCTTCGGATGAACTTTACCTCCAAGTGCACTTGTAGTGCAAAGTGGATTTTATATAGATTTATTATGCTCAGGTTTATAGCCGCTTGCTCCTTGGTTTTCTACATTCAGATTGGCTCAATGTATAAGGTTGTGCAGGGTGCTTGACCACCACTATTTATCACATAAAATGTTTTGTTCACTGTCCTGCCTGCCGTGGATTACACCACAACTAGCAAACAGTTGCAATACAGGTGTCAGCGCGCCAACATTTTTATGGTTCCTTTTCTGGGATATATCCGATTTCTACCATTATGTACATGTTGCTCAAAAACGTGCACATTATTACCTGAAAATATCTGCCCATTATCCTTACAATTTGGGGAGGTCTGGACGTGTTTTTGTAACTTATTTATGGACAAAATGAACCTCTTGCCGACCAACCGCCGTCATACCGCAGCAGGTCGGCTCTTCTGGGCAAACCACCATAGGTGCAAGTCGGTCTGTGCAAGGAGGATAGCAGGCACACTCATGCTTGTGGGTCCCGTGGACTGTCTGCTGGCAACCTGCGATTGCTGTGTGCAGAGGCAGAATGGGGAACTGCCTATGCAAACAAGGCGATTCCCCGTTCTGCCTAATGACATGCCAGAGATGTTCTGTTCCCTGTGATCGGGAACAGCGATCTGTCATATCCCAGTGAGCCCCCACCCCCCTCATTAGAACACACCCAGGGAACATGGATAACACCTTGATTGCCACCTAGTGTTAACCCCTTCCCTGCTAGTGTCATTTTTACAGTCAGATTTGTCTGCCGCAGTCTTGCTAAAAATCTCATATAACCCCCGTTATCAGTAAAAACTATAAAAAAAATAAACTAAAAGCCCCTAAATCTATCCCGTAGTTTGTAGACGAGATTTTGCACAAACAAATCAATATATGCCTATTGCGGTTTATTTTAACAAACATATGTAGACGAATACATATCGGACTAAAAACTGAAAAAAAAAATTTTTTGGGATATGTTTAATAGCAAAAAGTAAAAAAAGGTTTATAGCACAAAAAATTTAATCTGCAGAGGTGACCAAATACCACCAAATAATAAAGCCATTTGCGGGTAAAAAAAACAAAAACAAAACAAAAAAACAAAACAAACATTCGTTTGGGTACAGCGTCCCATGACCGTGCAAACTGTTAAAGCGACGCAGTGCCGTATTGCAAAAAAAAAAAAAAAATGGCTTGGCCTTGGGGGGGGGGCAGGGGGTGATGGGAAGGGAAATCTTCCAGGGCTGAAGTGGTTAATAAACATATTGAAATTTAAAATTCTGGACAATCTCAAGGCACCCCATTCTAAAATTTATATTATATATTTATATCTAAAATTATATATATATATATATATATATATATATATATATATATATATATATATATATATATATATATATATATATAATTTTACACACACAAACATTGATAGTTTTACAGAATATATATATTTTTAATACACACACACACACACACACTGAACGCGGAAACTTCCACACATATAGGAACACCCAATATTAGAAGTTATTTACGCATTCAAATGTAAACACACATTTGCACACCGGTATTGACTAGTATACCATTGTTTCGCTTCCACATTTCATCTCCCTCGCTCAGCTAATGTGACCTTAGTGCTAATGGAGAGAGACAGGAGAGGGGCAAACAAGGATGCTGTGCAGGTATCCAATGTCTTCTTTATCAACCAATGACATCATTGGTTGTTAGGACACTGGGGGCCAGAAGGCTATAATGGTGCACAATGAAAACCTGTGGCTTTGTATAACTAATAGGCAGGCTTGATCCACCTGCTGGCTTGCATACAAATTTGCTGTAATTTTTAGGCATTTTGCCAAGGCACCCCTGAGGACACCCTGGCTGAAGACGACTGGTATAGACCATTCTGATTACTACAATGGCCCAGTGTTAACCGCATGCATTTATGCTCCAAAGCCAGGGCCGGACTTTCAATAGGGCTTGACGGGGCTCAAGCCCATGGGCCCCGTCCAATAGGGGGCCCCGCGAGCCCCGCCAGCCCATACACGAGGCGTCCGCGCTATAACGTCCCTGGACGTCCTCCTCTCGTTTACTTCCCCTGATGCGTGCCGCGGGCGCGCATCGGGGAAGTACTGTGTCGACTCGGCAGTGTCGCCTTGGACACAGCCAATCACAGATCATGCTAAATGGCCAATCACAGCGGCCATTTAGCACTGATCTGAGTGTCCAATGGCAATGAGAGATGATATCATGAGATCATCTCTCATCGCCGGCTCCCCCCCTCACAGAGACAGCCTGTGAGGAGGGAGAGCGACGTGCATTTCACTGTGAGTAAAAAGAATAAAAAAAAACAGTGTAAAGTGCTGTCCCCAGTGCCACCTGTCCCATCTGTCCCCAGTGCCACCTGTCCCATCTGTCCCCAGTGCCACCTGTCCCCAGTGCCACCTGTCCCCAGTGCCACCTGTCCCCAGTGCCACCTGTCCCCAGTGCCACCTGTCCCCAGTGCCACCTGTCCCCAGTGCCATCTGTCCCATCTGTCCCCAGTGCCACCTGTCCCCAGTGCCACCTGTCCCCAGTGCCACCTGTCCCCAGTGCCACCTGTCCCCAGTGCCATCTGTCCCCAGTGCCACCTGTCCCCAGTGCCACATATAAGTGCCATCTGTACTTAGTGCCATCTGTCATCAGTGCCACCTGTCCCCAGTGCCATCTGTCCCCAGTGCCACCTGTCCCCAGTGCCACATATAAGTGCCATCTGTACTTAGTGCCATCTGTCATCAGTGCCACCTGTCCCCAGTGCCACTGCCATGTATAAGTGCCACCTGTCCCCAGTGCCATCTGTCCCATCTGTCCCCAGTGCCACCTGTCCCCAGTGCCATCTGTCCCATCTGTCCCCAGTGCCACCTGTCCCCAGTGCCACCTGTCCCCAGTGCCATCTGTCCCCAGTGCCACCTGTCCCCAGTGCCACATATAAGTGCCATCTGTACTTAGTGCCATCTGTCATCAGTGCCACCTGTCCCCAGTGCCATCTGTCATCAGTGCCACCTGTCCCCAGTGCCACCTGTCCCCAGTGCCACTGCCATGTATAAGTGCCACCTGTACTTAGTGCCACCTGTCCCCAGTGCCACCTGTCCCCAGTGCCACCTGTCCCCAGTGCCACCTGTCCCCAGTGCCACCTGTCCCCAGTGCCACCTGTCCCCAGTGCCACCTGTCCCCAGTGCCACCTGTCCCCAGTGCCACCTGTCCCCAGTGCCACCTGTCCCCAGTGCCACCTGTCCCCAGTGCCACCTGTCCCCAGTGCCACCTGTCCCCAGTGCCACCTGTCCCCAGTGCCACCTGTCCCCAGTGCCACCTGTCCCCAGTGCCACCTGTCCCCAGTGCCACCTGTCCCCAGTGCCACCTGTCCCCAGTGCCACCTGTCCCCAGTGCCATCTGTCATCATTGCCACCTGTCCCCAGTGCCACGTATAAGTGCCATCTGTCCCCAGTGCCACGTATAAGTGCCATCTTTCATCAGTGCCACCTGTCCCCAGTGCCACGTATAAGTGCCATCTGTCCCCAATGCCACCTGTCCCCAGTGCCACATATAAGTGCCATCTGTCATCAGTGCCATCTGTCCCCAATGCCACCTGTCCCCAGTGCCACATATAAGTGCCATCCGTCATCAGTGCCACCTGTCCCCAGTGCCACATATAAGTGCCATCTGTCATCAGTGCCATCTGTCCCCAGTGCCACGTATAAGTGCCATCTTTCATCAGTGCCACCTGTCCCCAGTGCCACGTATAAGTGCCATCTTTCCCCAATGCCACCTGTCCCCAGTGCCACATATAAGTGCCATCTGTCATCAGTGCCACCTGTCCCCAGTGCCACTGCCATGTATAAGTGCCACCTGTCCTCAGTGCCATCTGTCCCCAGTGCCACATATAAGTTCAATGTTATTTTGTTATATTCTTGCAATTGATTTGTTATGATTGCAACCTTACAAGGTAGTTGATTCAAGTTTTTCAATATTTTTTCCAGGTAAATAAGTGTTTTATGTTCTCATTCTGACCAAGACATTTGTGCATTGCAATAAACACTTGATCACTTTGAACTTTTTTCATCATTATTTATTTATTGGAAAAAAGCTTTTCAAGCTTCAATCGGTAATCGATTATTACTTTTTTTTAGCATTTTACGCTGTCTATGGTACCAGTCACCTTTTAAAAGTAGCTTGGCACTTCAAATAACGATTGGATCGATTATATTGTTACGGCACCAGATGGCGACAAATTAATATAGAAGGTAGGGCCCGAAAGTGACTCAAGCCCAGGGGCCCCCAGCACCCTAAGTCCTGCCCTGTCCAAAGCCTATTGAAGACACTGTACTTCTGGCCTGTGTTCTGCACTGTACCCAAGAACCTGTGTATTACTGGAGGGGCACCCAAAGAAGTCTTCTATTAATTCAACTCCATTCATTACATAGGGCAGGGTGAGAGACACCAGGAACATTCAGCAAGGTTTAGGACAATTGGTATTAGCCGTTACCTCATTCTGAGTGGCGTTTGAAATTTCACCAAGACGGCCCAGCTCTAAAATCTGAAGAGAAGAGACATGGAGGTTTTGAAGAAATTCTAGAAGCTTAAAATGTTCACATTAAACTGTTTTTGACTTTAAATTAATGCATAAGGGTTGCAGGGAGGCTTAGCATGAAGATGACGGGAAGGGGAAAAGCGAAGAAGATGACAGGAAGGCTTAAGAGTGAGGGTAACGGGAAGTCTCAGCGTGAGGCTATCAGGAAGCCTAGTGCAAGGGATCCATGCATCAACAATGTAATACATTTTGCCAGCAACCCCCCTTCAAAAGTGAAATATTGCAAACAGATGACTAACACCATCAGCATTACAGAACAACCAGACATCAGTGCAGTTATGAACCAATGCCTATGGCCCCGTTGTAGCATTTCCAGGACATCGAGAACACACAACTGGAATCTAGTTACCGATATGAGCTGCAGACCTTTAAATATTACCAAACCATCCCAGCACTGACCCCCTATATCATCCTCCGCCTCATACCTTATCAATGGAGGGGTAGTAGACAGGATAGTCAGACATGCTGAAGAAACTGATCACCAATGTGGCTGCGCTCTCAGTATTGGGATTACAGTGTATGGTTCCCATTGGATTCAGTAATTCTGCCTTCTCATCTAGACAGTAAAAAAAAATAAAAAAATATATATATTATTATAGAGGAATTTCTTCCCAAAAAGAGATAGTTCTTTGTAAACAACATATGGGGCAAGGAGATATTTTCTCAAATCTGACCTGCAGGCAAACAGCTGAAACACACACATTTTACTGTACCTGCTGATGGATTTGGAATCCAGTCCAGTCACTTTTGGGATTCATGGATGAAATATGTGCCCAGCGCACAGACAAGCTTGTTTTGACGCGCAAAGCTCTTTATTCTTGTATGCTCGCATAGAAAAGCAGTGTTTTCGGGACCATGTGTGATTACATACCCGAGGAAGGGTACGTTGCTTTTCTATGTGATCATACAAGAATGAAGAGCCTTGGCACTTGGAAGCAAACTTGTTGGTGGGCTGGCTATACGTTTCATCCATGTTGTACACTGTGACCAAAGTGGTTGTAAAAGGCAGAAGGTTTTTTTGATCTTAAAGTGGAAGTAAAACTTTTTTTATTATTGGTTTTTAAAACAAATGGTTGACAGGCAGGGTGTATTGGTATTGGTGGCAGAAGAGTCCCTATTGGTCTCTTCTGTCATAAATGCAGTGTTCTGCCCGTCGGCTGTCATGTTCCCTAAGCCATGTATGAGCAGCTCAGAGAACATTTACGCACCCCCCCCCCCCCGATCCATGCATGGGAGTGACATCAACACACCCCGGCCTATCGCATGGCCGAAGGCACGGGACACAGAAAGGAAGACTGGGGCGAAAATGGAAGCACCAGGGGAGGCCCGGCGGAGCGATGCCGCCACAGCGCTGGAGGGAACCATATGACAGGCAAATCTGCCATAATGTACCAATATGCTGTGCACACTAGCAAATTATGGCAAAAGGGGCCCTAAAAAAAATAAAATAAATAAATAAAAGGAATGGGATAGCGGACTTTTAATTTTACCTTAAATGCATTAAAGCAAAAGTATACAATATTAATAGTGTGCTTAAACCAAACTATAAATAATAAATCGCACAACAATGTGATAGCCAATAATCCAAAAATGTTTTTTTGGATATCACATTGTTGTGCAACTATTTATAGTTGGGTTTAAGCGCATTATTATTATTATTGTATTATTTTGCATGTGACAACTGAGCACATTTAAATAGCTGCAGCTGAACTAGTTTTTCACACGATTCGTTAAGTCCATATCAGCACTTTAGTAACGCTTTTATAAAAGATAAAAAAAAGCCTTGTGTGCAGCAGCCCACCTAATACTTACCTGGGGTTCATCTAGATCCAGCGATGTGATACAAGAGACCCGGCTGTCTGGGACTCTCCCTCCTAATTGGCAAAAACAGCAGCACGGCGCCATTGGCTCCTGCTGCTGTCAAGGTCAGAAGAGAACTGCACACAGAGCTGCAGCTTGGGTACCCCCCCATAGCAAGCTGCTTGCTGTGGGGGCACTCAACAGGAGGGAGGGGACAGGAGCACAGAAGAGGGACCCGAGAAGAGGAGGATTGGAGCTGCTCTGTGGAAAGCCAACTGCACAAAAGGAGGCAACAGAAGCCAAGCAGCAGAAACACATTGATAAGTAATCGGCACTTCACCGTCCACTCTCTCCTCCCATTAGCGCACGAGTATACAATGACGTCTGACTGGCTTTCTGCAATACCACACCCTCTCCCAGTGTGAGTGCTGCTGCACAAGGGACAATAGTAGGCCGAAATCAAGACAGTCAGGTATTCTTGCCATGTGTATGTAAAATTAGGACAAATTTTATTTTTAAAACCCCAAAACAGAAAAGATACACATTGATACATCATTAACCGCTTGCCGACCAGCCGTCATTTTACGGTGGCAGGTCGGCACAATCCCGGGAACCCGTCGTAGCTATACGTCGGCGATCGGGATAGCAGGCGTGCGCACACCCTGCACTGCAGAGGTGCCGATGCTCGTGGCAGATGGTCACAATGACCGTGGGCCACGAGCGATCGAGGGACAGGACACGGAAGTGTGTGTAAACACACAAATACGTGTTCAGAGAGGAGTGATCGATCGTGTGTTCCTATTAGCTAGGAACCACAATCCGTCATTTCCTCTAGTCAGTCCCCTCCCCCCTCAGTTCGAATCACCTTACAGGGAACAGTGTTAACCCCTTGATCACCCCCTAGGGTTAACCCCTTCCCTGCCAGTGACATTTTTACAGTAATCAATGCCTTTTTTTTTAGCACTGATCGCTGTACAAGTACCAATGGTCCCAAAAATGTGTCAAAATTGTCCGATGTGTCCACCATAACGTTGCAGATAAAAAAAAAAAAAAAAAAAAAAAAAAAATCGGGTGCAGCGCCGCACAACCATGCAATTGTCAGTTAAAGCGACGCAGTGCCGAATCGCAAAAAAAACGGCCCGTTATTCAGCAGCCAAATCTTCCGGGGCTGAAGTGGTTAAACTTTTTATTTTTTTTAATACATGCAGTATAAGTACCTGAATTTGACTTGATTTCAGCTCCTTACAATCCCTGTGCAGTAGGTCAGACTGGGGAAGGGAGTGGCTTTGCAATGCTCTGGGACATGCTGATAGGAGAAGAAAACGGGGAGATTAGCCAAGAAGTCTCCTGCTTCTCCTTCACTGCCCAGCCACAGGCTGGGGAAGTGCCAAATAATTGTAAAACAGCTGCAGCAAACAAACATCAGGTTTCCTTCTCTGCCAGACCGAGGTGTATAAATGTCTGGTCTGGATGGAGTTAAAAAGAAATCCTTTGGAAGTAAAACCACTCCGGTTTGTATTTTATAGGAGTTTTTACAGCACATCAAAAAACATATACAGAAGCTTAAATATAGCTGTAGCCAGGTGTTTTCCTGGGGTCATTTACCTGGAAAAGAGGACCACATACAGAGCGAGTATTCGCCACACTTCAGCATGTCCTTGTAATCAAACAGCATGGTGTTCACCCATGCAATGGGGTAATCCTGGTAAGATGAAGAAAAAAAAAACTGTTACTACAAGATCATCATGGATATGTAGTGTAATGCACATCAGACACCCACCTTTTTGGACTTCTTCTTGGTGGACCTTGGTTTCTTCTTGTCGATGGCATAAAGAGCCAGGCTGAGACGCGTCATGCGAGGAAGGTCGCACACATTGATTTCGAACTCCAGGGTCTGATGCCACTGAGGCTCAGAAGAGGCGTCCACCTCAGTGCTGACCACTGTCTTGCACAGGAGCTCACTGCCGTGATATAGGCCACAGTAGACCAACAGCTGCAGGAGACCAAAATTGGGGAGTGATGTAAGAAACCACAAGAGAGACCTGCTATGTAACCAGGTATCCATGCATACAGGGAGGCAACATTCAGAAGCTAGAGGGCCACCACCCTGAAGCTCAGTTTCAGGGTCTTGGCAATCTCTTTATAGCCTAGGCCATCTTTATGTAGAGAAACTATTATTTTTTTCAGATCCTCAGAGAGTTCTTTGCCATGGAGGTGCCATGTTTAACTTTTAGTGAAGAGTGTGAGAGTGTGAGAGTGTGAGAGTGTGAGAGTGTGAGAGTGTGAGAGTGTGAGAGTGTGAGAGTGTGAGAGTGTGAGAGTGTGAGAGAGTGAGAGAGTGAGAGAGTGAGAGAGTGAGAGAGTGAGAGAGTGAGAGAGTACCAAATTTAACACACCTGCTTTGCATTTACATCTGAGACCATGTGACACTAAGGAGTCACATGACACCGGGGAGGGAAAATAGCAAATTGGGCCCAATTTGGACATTTTCACTTAGGGGTGTACTCACTTTTGTTGCCAGCGGTTTAGACATTAATGGCTGTGTGTTGAGTTATTTTGAGAGGACAGCAAATTTACATTGTTATATAAGCTGTACACTCACTACTTTACATTGTAGCATAGCAAAGTGTCATTTCTTCAGTGTTGTCACATGAAAAGATATCAAAATATTTCCAAAAATGTGAGGCGTGCACTCACTTGGGCAAAAAAATAAAAAAATTTTATATACACACACACACATTTTATTTTTTTATTATTTATATTACACACACACACACACACACACACACACACACACACTTTTCTAGTATTTTTATTGTATTTACTCTGTAGTTAATGATATTTAATTTGCATTGGACTGGTGATAGTGCCGTCTTTTCATATGTACCCAGTTTTTTTTTTGTGTGTTATTTTACACTATAGGGACAACTGCCTCACGGAATCCCTTTAGGTCTCCTTGGTGCAGATTTTATTTTATTTCCCCCCCCCAGGAAGAAAACAGGTTAAATTTACTAAAACTGGGGCTGTGTATGGTAGCCAACCAGCTTCTATCTTCAGCGTGTTCAATTAAGCTTTGACAAAACAAAAAAATAAATAAATAAAATAAAAAAAACACGGAAGGCGATTGGTTTCTAGTCAGAGCTGCACCAGATTTTGCACTCTCCAGTTTTAGTAAAATCAACCCTACATACTTATTTTGGCATTCAGCAAATCAGCCCTTTGTCACATTCATTCTGGTTTGTGTATTGCCATAGTCGTGCAGAACCTTTACAGTATGACGACAAAGCTAAGGTACCATGGCGAGCAATAGAAAGAACAAGGTTTTCTTCCAAAGTGTACACAAGTGTGATTATGCTATGCATTTCATCAGGGAGCAGGGTCATTAATGATGATTAGTGTATTGCTGGTAATGAACCTTATCTTCTGGATGGCAATGTAAACTGTAAAAATGTACTATTGTTGGCGGAACTCCGATGGCGGAGTTCAAATAAACGCTCAGACCTCACACAGTCCTTGGTGGGGTTCCTGACAATCACAGATTTCCCCTCTTCCTCCTACTCTATTATTCATGAGGGACCTCCACCCTTTACCTTGAATCCTTCATCCGAGTTAACATTTCTTCCGTACGAGAGTTGAAAACAAAACGGCTTCTCCAGGGGCCAGAGGGAACACTGAAGCGGCTGGGGAAAAATAATAAAATAAAAAGCGAAAGTCCATCAGTGGACCCCAAAGGGCTGTTTTAATCACATTTGTAAATTAAAGTAGAACTATGGGCAAAACTCCCCCACCCCCATTTTGGATAGCGCAAGAGAGGGTTATAACATAAACCCCCCCCCCACCATTCTTTTTTTGCCATCTATATCCTATTGCGTAGATTACCCTTCACTTCCTGTCCCATAGCCAAACCGAAAGCGAGAGAAAACCCTGCAATTTAAGGGAATTCCTTGGTCACCAGAACTACTGTCCCCATTCGAAGATTTCTCCTCTTACTTTTCTGGGGACAACCCAAAATTTGTGATTTTCTTTTACTTTCAATAAAGGTAAACAGGACAAATGGAGAGGATGAATCTCCTTAACGGGGCACAGACAGCAATAAAAACCTGACAAACATTCTAAGCCTTCTGTACTTAGTTATACTTTAAACACAAAGCTGACGACTTAAGATCTTTACCTTTTTAGTGGGTAGCGGAGGGGGTTTGTGCCGGCTTCTGGGGCAAAGGATTGTGGGATCTCCCTGCTTGTCCGGTAGCGTGGAAGTAATGGTGACAAGGGTAAGGTGAGCAGTCCAGTTATTCTTCAAACACTGGTTGATGTACTGAAAGAGGGCAGAAGGTTTAGCAGGTTGCATAGAACGGGGCTAGCGAGGCAGATGAGTGCATAGCACTTACTTTGAACTGGACGAGGGGATAGTTGCCGTAGATGTATGCCAACAAGCCGTTTATCTGAAGGGTGTACTCTTCAGGACCCCCTGGACAGTGCTGACCAGATACTTTGGACTTTTTCCGTAATGCCATTCGGATGACGGAGATGGGGAGGTCTCGGGGAGAGACTTGTAGGGTGAAACTTTCCTGCAGACAAAAAAGAAGAGTATGAGAGGCAAGATTTTTTAACTTTGAAAAAGATACTTGCCATTTAAGGAAGCATACTGATAAAAATCGAACCTTCCCGCAATGGTGGCTTGAGTGGGATGTTTGTAGTGTTAAGGGGTGGAGTTAATTAAAATAAGAGTTGCAAGCCTGGGCAAGTCAAACTGGTCAAACTCAGGGTATCAGAGAAACAAACATTCAGGTTTAGGCCCGCAGACACAGACGGGACCTCGATTAACAACTGCTTAAATCAGAAGAACGGCTTTGAGGGGTGGCTGAGGAGCACATAAATAGCCCAAGCTTTAGAAAAGCAGGGTCTTCCTGTCCAAGGAATTCCACCGGTCAGGTTTAGCCACCCCCACCCTGACAGGTGGAATTCCTTGGACAGGAAGACCCTGCTGTTCTAAAGCTTGGACCATATATGTGCTTCTTGGGCACCTTCTAGGAACCCCTGATGTTTTGGAACTACATTTCCTATGATGCTCAACTACATTGCAGAGTGCACGAGAAATATAGTCGCAAAACATCTGGGGTGCCAATGTTTGCCATCGCTGTTCTAGGCCCATCTCCTCAGGTATTGGCTGCAGCACCATAAATATTCATGCTGCCCATTTGACTTGCTCCACTCTCTATGTTCTAGATCTCCAGAAGTCAGGGGAAAGCAATCAAACCTGCAGCCTGTGAAGCCCAGAACAGCCAAAAGAATTCCCACCCTGACTGGTGGAATCCCTTGGACAGGAAGACCCTACTGTTCCAAAGTTCAGGCAATTTATGTGCTCCTCAATCAGCCACCTTCTGGACCCATCTGCAGCTCCATAAATATTCAGGCTACCCATTGTGCTCCCTATCTTCTAGAAATCTCCAGAAGGCAGGGGAGAGCAATCAAACCTGCAGTCTGTGAAACCCAGCCAGAAGAAAATCACAAACTGCTCCACCAATTACAGAAGAGCCAAAAATAACTAAATTTCTCCAAAATCCTAACAACCCAACTAGGAGGGTGCTACACAAGGTTTGGAATGGGGTGGAAGGAGAGTATAAGCTTGAATAGGTTATGGAGTCTTTTAAAATGATGGTCCACACCTGTCCTAAAATATGGAGCCACATTATAGCTTGCAGACCGCTGTTTCTGGCTTGTTAGCCCCAATGAGTCTGAGATCTGTAAAACACTCCTATGACACAGGAAGAATACTAAACTGAACTGATAGAACTTGGTAGGAATTAGGTATTGCCCGATCCTCGCTTTTAGCCAAGTCATATTCTAACGGCTTTAATGGCCCCCCACCCTTCCCCCAGTAAAAGATGGGAATCATAAGCAGAACCATACTACTGTACCAGAATGCACGTCTTACCTCACTATTGTCAAATTTAACATTGATCATGATGGTCTTGCTGGAGAAAGGCTGGCTGAACAGGGTGGTGGATGGCTCCAGCTGCAGAGGGAAATTGGATTCCATCCATAACTCCCAGTTCATGTGCTGGCGTTGCGATGCTATCTGCTCACAGAACAGGCGCATTTTAGTGCGGAAATCGTTAACCTCTGCATCATTTAAGGAGTCGAAATCATGGAGACCTGAAAGATTAAAAAAAGGAGGAACATGAGTGCAGAAAAGAGAAGTACTTCAGTCGTAATTGTACAATGGACACAAGTATGTGACAGCATCTTTCCTCCCGCCAACACAAAGGCTGGGGCACAGTTCCTCCCGCCGACACAAAGGATGGGGCACAGTTCCTCCCGCCGACACCATGATATGGCATGATCCTTCCTACCAAATGACACCAATGGGGCACAATTCCACTCATTGACACTAAAGATGGGGCACCGTTTACGCCCACTGATGTTGGGACATTTTCTACTGCCAATGGCCATATTCGAGCCCCCCTGAAGTACAGTAAAATGGCCCTTTGTTTAGAAAGTTTGGAGACCTGTGATCTATAGCAGACAGCTTTGTCTGTATCAAGGTGCAGATAATGCAAAAGTGGAACTCCAAAACTAGACTTTTATCATTATCTGGGCCCCACAGGGGAGCTTCTCTCTCACTTCCTGTGGTGTCACAGACAGGACATGAAGTAGAATCCCTTCAATGAGGACAGCCCTCATGCGATCAAGCTAGCATTGGCTTGTGTTAGAGGATAACTTATACAATGAAAGAGGAGGTTCCTGTGTGAAAGAATAATTACCATTCACCAGCTTGCTACTCAAGGCAATAGCAAAAGTTTGGCTACTACATCTACACAGTTCTTATTTCAGGCACATTCATACAGTGCATCCATTAAAGCTGTAAAAATAATAAATTGAAAAACCCTTGAAGCGGCACAATTTTTATACCCTAGTGGTCTCTTCTGTAAGAAATGTCTCACCCAGCCACCCAGAGGCAAAGGAATCTGAGCTGCACATGCGCAGCACAGACCCCCTTTTACAGCACCCATTCTATGCTGCGCTAAAAGTGACCCCTGTGTGCATGCGCAGCAGCATCATCACAGCCCAGCCAGTCAAGCGGCCAGAGAGAGCGAACCTGGAAAGAAGACCAGGCAAAGGTGGAAGAGCCCTAAACCAGATGGAGCAGTGACAGTGCAGCGCTGGTTTGACAGGTACATCTGCTATAATTTGCAGATCTGTGGTGCATACTAGCACATTATGGCATAAACCTCCCGTGGGCAGATTTAAAAATAATAATTGTTGGAGTTCAAAGTCCCCTCCCCTTCCATGCTCACCTTTGTTAATGAGTAGGCTGATTTGGGAGTTCAGAAGCTTCTCGGCCCGGTCACCCTCCCTGGCCACGAGCCTCAGGACCGGTAAGAAAGGCTGAATGTCGCAAAGACGCCTCTGTTCATCTTCCAGCTCTTGCTGCTCTGCCGTCTGGTTGATGCAGGTAAAGACGTAGGAGGACGGGGACCCCAGGGTATGGAACATCGGCTCCTGCTGCGCCTTCTCCCATACTAACTGCAGATGGGAACAAAAATGTATACAGTGGAAGGGCAAATATAATGATGTCCATCATCGGTTCAAAAGACAAAAGCAGTAATCTATATAATCCGGGTAGTGGGAGCAAATGTGTGCCACTGGCGGCTCACTGCTGTGAGTAGAGGTGCACGATTCTGGCTGAAATGAGAATCATGATTTTTTTTTTTTTGCTTAGAAAATAGATCACGATTCTCGTGGCAAATCCAGTGTGACATAAAATATTGCAGCAATTGACCCTTCCCCCGCCCCCCAGAGTCTCTGCTTTTATAAGCCTTAGTTACAATGTTTAATTTTAAAAACTTGGCAGACTGCCTGGATGTTTTCTTTTGACAGCTGAGTGAGCAGATAAGTCTCTCCACTTGTTATATGAAAGAATCGGCAAACTCTGGTCGGGGGGGGGGGTTGAATCTAGATCGTGATTTATTTATTTTTTTTAACGATTAATTGTGCAGCTCTAGCTGTGAGTAAACACAGTCCGCCAACACCTGCTGATCATCCTGCAGAAACACAGAATGGCGGTCTGCCTATGTAAACAAAGATGGCGGTTCTGTCAGTTAGGAAGGCATGAATCCGGTGTCTCTGCAAAGCAGGGACCAGGAGCCATGTCTTCCCATAGTAAAACACTGGCTAGGCACACAGTTAACCCTTTGATCGGCCATTAACCCATGTATATTTTTAGCACAGATAGGGTCATTGGTCCTCAAAAAGTGTCAGTGTCCAAATGCCCGCCTGCAATATCGCAGTCCCAATACAAGTCACTGATCGCCACCAATACAAAGAAATAAAAATATCCCATAGTTTGTAGATGCTATAACTTTTAAGCACACCAATCAATATATGCTTATTGGGATTTTATTTATTTTACCAAAAATATGTAGCAGCATAACTGGCCTAAATCTATGAAAGAAAAAAAAAAAAAGATTATATATATATATATATATATATATATATATATATATATATATATATATATATATATATATATATATATATTTTTTTTTTTTTTTCTGAAAGCTCCATTTGTGGGGGGGGGGCGGGGACAGCAATTGTGTTTGGATACAGTGTTGCACGATTGCGCAATTACCAGTTAAAATAATGCAGTGCCGTATTGAAAAAAAATGATCTGGTCACGAAGGGGGATAACATTTTCCGGAGCTGAAGTGGTTGAAAGATTTGTAGATTAAGTTCTAAAAAGGGCACTTTCACACTGAAACGCTGGCCGCGTTGATGGTAAAGCTTTTAGTTTTAACCCCTGCTAGTGGCTGGCAAACGGTTAAAAGCATCTGCAAATCGCTTCGGCAGCGCTGGCCATTGATTTCAATGGCAGTGGCGAATTAGGTGCAGTGTGTACACCACTCCCGCACTGCCACAAAAAAGCTGCTTTTTTCCCTGTCCTGCAAGCGCACCGCCCCAGTGCGAAAAACCACTCAGGCTTTCACACTGGGGAAGCAGAAGAGGCAGTTTACAGGTACTTTTAAACACCTGGAAAATGCCTCAGTGTGAAAGTGGTCTGAATGACCAGTTTTTTCTTGAACTGACAGTTTCAGATTCTAAGATGAAAGGGTCAGCATTTTTTTTTCAGAAGGCCCTTAGTTTAGACTGTAGCCAAAAGATCGGGTTAGCTCACTTACCTTCTTAATGTTTCCAAGACTGGCATTGCACGGCACAGGGAAGCTGAGGTAAATGCCCGTGGGGAGCAGGAAGTCCACCAAGATTTTTTTATTCTCCTCCTTGGCCCAGAAGTCCACTGGGCAGTAAACTCCGGGCGGCATCCTGCCCTCTGGCTACCGCCCCTCCGGCCCTGAAAAGACACAGCATAAAAGTTTATGTAGCAGACTGGTACCTGTCCCAATTCCTGGTGAGCATGAGAACACGATTATTTCCATGTAGAACACGGACTTTGGTTTTCACCGCCAGTTCTGTGTCTTAATTAGTGGTCCTCTGCTTTGTTCACATCCACCCTTCCTCCATCAATCTTTGGTCAGCCTTCAACTTCCGCCCCTTTCTGTCAACAAGGATTTTGTCACCCAACCATCTCTTTTCCCTCCCTTTCTTCCCCTTTCTGCAACAAATACTTTGGTTCACCTTCCACCTTCATTGCACACTTAGGTTGCCTTGTGGTTCCATGCCTACCATGGTTGATGCTTATGGGGCGCTTTGGACGAGATGCCCACCCCAGCATTTTTGGATGGTTCGCGGTGCCAATATTTTTGCTTAGAATAAAAAGATCACGATTCTCGCAATGTAAAATCTCTCACACATTATACAAAGAAAAAAAAAAAAAAAAAAAAGGCGGCCAACTTTACTGGTTAGTTTTTTTATTTTTTATTATTCAAGTAATTTTTTCAAAACAAGACCGCTGCACAAATACAGTGCGACATAAAATATTGCAACAACCATTTTATTCTCCAGGGTGTCTACTAAAATAAGATAGAAAATTACTTAGAACCCCCAAACATTTTTATATATATTATCTAGCACAACAAAAAATTATTTTATACTTAAACACTAAACCTTTTTCTGACACTTGTTAGTTTTAAGTGGTTGAACTTTTTTCCACTTACCCACACAGTCTATTCCATTGAAAAATTGTTACAATGTTTATACTTAAGTTCAACTGATAAAGAATGTTTTGATTCTTGGCAGACTGCCCAGTTTTTCTCTTCCTTTCTTTTGAGGGCTGTGGCTTCAGAAGAGCAGAGAGAATTCTTTGCTTAGAAAGAATTGTGAAACACTTTAGTCAAGATTGTGATAATTGAAGATTAATTGTGCAGCTCTACATCAAACGAATCACAGCGAGTCCATCTGGCATTGGTTTGGGGGGGGGGGCTTTTACCCCACCACTGCCTATACTGTTTATTCTATTTAAGCCAATATTTTTATTTTATAGATCATATTCTCCTGATGAGTGGCCTGGCAGCCACAAAACACGTAGAGCTGCCATGTCATGTCCTGATTGAATACCACATCAATTTGAAGTTTATAATTTATACCCCTTCTCAGGATCAATGAGCCCATAGGCCATGCAGGCATTATTATGTACTACGGGAGGGCAAAGGGGGGGGGGAAAGAGGAGGGAAAGGGGGGGGGGAGAGGAGGGCAAGGAAAGAGGAGGGAAAGGGGGGGGGGGGGAAGAGGAGGGAAAGGGTAAGGGGGGGGGGAGGGAAGGGTAAGGGGGGGGAGGGAAGGGTAAGGGGGGGGAAAGGGGAGGGGGAGAGGGAGGGGGAGAGGGGAGGGGGAAGAGGGGAGGGAAAAAAGAGGAGGGGAAAGAATTGTTGGCAAAAAAAAAAAAAAAAAAGAAGGGGAGGAGAGAACACCCAAAAATATTGAGCAGTAAGCAGCTGCAGCTTGATGATGGCCCGTCGATGGCCTAAACCAGGGCTCGACAAACCCCGGGCGCCTGGTCGCATTTGCGCCTAGAATTCGTGTCCTGGCGACTGGGGCAACGCTGCTGGGGTATCCCATCTCCATTTGGACCCCGAACTCCGCCGCGCAATTGCATCGGGCCGCGCCGGCCAGTAATTGAGGCCGCGGCTTTGCGGCCTTCTAAAATCTTTCGGTAGTCTGGCGCCATCTTGTGGTGGATGTAGATATTACACCCTATTTCCAATAATGCTAATTCCTAATGGAGTGAAGCTCCCCTGCCTGTTTTTCACTGCCCGCCCATTTCCTTCCCAAAGTGAAGAGAAGGAAGTGTGACACGGTGAGTGTGGTGGCTGGTAAATGGCTTCTCATTATATTATATATATATTATTAATTTAATTATATATATATATATATATATATATATATATATATATATATATATATATATATATATATATATATATATATATATATATATATATATATATATTTTTGTAAAACGAAAAAAAAAAATTTATTTTAATTAAGGAAAAAAAAAAGGGGGGGGGGGGCTGCGGCGCTATCTTTTCCCTCACTCGTCTCCATGTCAGGCCAGGGACAGGTCCGGATCGCCGTTAACGACCTGGCTCCTAACTTTTTAAGCTGGCTCCTAGATTCCAAGCAAATTTGTCAAGCCCTGGCCTAAACCTATATACACCTGTCTGTAGAAGTTCCAATCTGTCAGTGTAGCTACCAGATGGATGTCCACAGCTCAGGTTTATGAGATACTCTACACAGGTAATGTGTGCCCTTTAGGTTAATATAGTTAATGCTGATGTACAGTCCCATACAACAGAACTAATGGACCATCACAAGCATGATCTATGCAACAACAAACCCTTTCTTTACCTTTTTAACTCTAACATTCCGGTCACAGGGAAGCTGTGCCAGTAATTACTATATCTACAATCCACAGTACATTAGCATGCTGGTCATGGGAAGATCGATCCTTACATTGTGGTCAGTGGGAAGAACCACTCCTTGCAAACAGCTAAAAAGATCACTGATGTGAGTGAAATTTTTCACTGCTCAAGGAACTGCCCCAGCAACTCCTGGAAGAACCCTACGATTCCAGGGGACCTTGGTTAGGAGAGCCTGCATTAACATATAGTAATTGTCAATGTAATGCAGCTTTCTAAAGCCTTCTGAAGGCTCAAACATTTATTTCGCATTATATGGTATTTATTTACAAATTCTTCGAGGAATGAACTGGTCAGACCTGTTCAGATCAGGTGTCAAAAAGGTGAATTCCTGATGAAAACCCAAATCTTTCTGCTGGAATGTGAAACTGCAAGTCTTGTAATTGTCAATTCTTGGAAGGACGGTCAATGTGGAGGAGTTGAGTTCCTGAACTGCCATGTAGAGTTTTAATAACAAATGTGGCTGTAGCGTCATTAGAGGGCACCTTCCATGAGAAAAATCCTGGGGTTCACTGATGCTTTGAAGAAGACAGCACATTGGCCACCATACTGGCTTCAGTGGCTCTAAGCTGCTGAACTAGGGGACAGCAATGATAGGTTTTCTTTAAGGCCCTAAAATACTAATGCTAAACAAGCTATATCAATCTAATCTAATAGTCAAACCTCAATCTGACCTCTTACCTTAAAGCGGAACGTTACCAATAAGTTACATTCCTGTAAAGCCAGGATTGCCAATGGTCACATTTTTCCTCAACCAAACTGTCAAACCATCAAATGGCTGGTATCATAACCAATCACATGTGCAGCACAATGAAAGTTGGAGATCAAACAGAAGCAGCTTACTTGGCTGTAAAAAAAGGACAGGAGGGCTTAATTCCACTTTAAGGCTGTCAGCAGATCGCGCTCTACAAATTCAGCAGTGCCTAAAAATAGAGAGCAACTGAGCATGTACAGAGCAGGGTGGGGCAGTGTATTACTGGATTTTTAAAATTACAGACACTCACTAGTTTTACATTGCTATACCTGCAAAAGGAGCCAGCCTGAAGTCATCTAGTGGTATTTCTGACTAAAAGTTCTACTAAAGCAGCATTTCCATAAAAAAAATAAAAGTCAACAGCTACAAATACTGCAGCTGCTGACTTTTAATAATTCAATTACTTGTCCCAGTGTCCAGCGATGGGGGGGGGCGTATTTCCTAGCCCCGCTCGTCTCCCCCTCGGCTCGGCGGCATCTGTATTTTAACTGTGAGCGCCCGGCTGCGCGAGCTGTGACTGGCCGATATATCCCAGATGATCGCCGAGAGCTGATCTCCCTTCCTGCGCCAAGGGAAGTGATGTCAGGAGCCCAGGCACAGGAGGCAGACTACGAGGGACCCCTCGCAACAGGCATTTAGAGGTGAGGGAAGAAAAAAAAAAAAAAAAAAAAAAACTGACAGGGAATCTAATCCCTCTCTACTCTATCCAAAACTGAAGCTGAAGTTTTGCCTTTAGTTATATTTAATTGAACGATCGGACCACCTCCCGCTGGCTGCGGTGGTCCGTTTCGCTTCAGGAGCGATCCGGGATGAGGGGGGGGATGGCCGTTGGTTTCTGGCCATCCCCTCTCGATAGCTCCTGTTGAATGAGAAGCTTCCCCTGCCTGTGTAGTGTAAACACAGGCAGGAGGAAGTGATGTCACTCTCCTCGGGGCGGTCTTTTTGACCGGACAGCGAGGAGAGAAGACATAGTAAGCGCACCAACACTACACTGACATGTAGGTACACATAGGCACACAAATCACCCCCCGATCACCCCCCCCCCCCCCCCCCCCCCCAGTCACAGTGTCACTGATTGAAGTGATCATTTATTTACTGATCACTGCATTTAGTGTCAGTTGTGACTGTAAAAACTGTCAGGGCAGTTGTGTTAGGTCCAGGGTAGCCCCCTACCCCCCCAATAAAGGTTTAACCCCCTGATTGCCCCTAGAGTTAACCCTTTCACCCCCTTTTGCCAATGTCACTAAGCAATCGTTTTTCTGATCGCTGCATTAGCGTCACTGGTGCCGCTAGGTAGCTAGTTATTTTTTAGGTTCACCACCAGGTTTTTATAGCGTTAGGTACCCTGATATACTACCCAATAATGGTTTTAACCCCCTGATTGCCCCTAATTAACCCTTTCACCAGTGATCACCGTATAAGTGTTACGGGTGAACCTGGTTAGTTTGCCTTTTATAGCATCATGGCACCCACCATTTATTACCCAATAAAGGTTTAACCCCTTGATCACCCGGCGGGTGATATCAATTAGGTTTTAGGGTCAGAGAGGGTCTGCCTCGCCCCAGGCAGCGCTACATTAGTGGCAGTAGCGCTAACACCCACATGCAAAGCATACACCTCCCGTAGTGGTATAGTATCTGAACAGATCAATATCTGATCAGATCTATACTAGCGTCCCCAGCAGTTTAGGGTTCCGCCCAGATACCTGCTAGCACCTGCTTTTTGCCCCTCCGCCCAGCCCACCCAAGTGCAGTATCGATCACTGTCACTTACAAAACACTAAACACATAACTGCAGCATTCGCAGAGTCAGGCCTGATCCCTGCGATCGCTAACAGGTTTTTTTGGTAGCGTTTTATATTTAAATCCTGAAGGCGGTGCTTGGTTTTCGGGGTCCCGTACGCGGCTAAGCTCCCAAAAAGTCCCCCACATGTGGTATCCCCGTACACGGGAGAAGCAGCAGAATTTATTTTGGGGTATACATTTTTACATATGCCCATAGCAAGTGTGAGCAATATATCATTTAGTGACAACTTTGTGCAAAAAAAAAAAAAAGTTTGTAATATTCCCGCAACTTGTGGCAAAATATAAAATATTCCATGGACTCAACATGCCTCTCAGTTAATAGCTTGGGGTGAGGAGTGAAATCAAAAATTTGCACCCTTAGAAATCCTGAAGGCAGTGATTGGTTTTCGGGGCCCCGTATGCGGCTAGACTCCCAAAAAGTCCAGTCCATACATGTGGTATCCCCGTACTCAGGAGAAGCAGCAGAATATATTTTGGGGTGCAATTCCACATACAACTACGGCATGTGTGAGCAATATATCATTTATTGACAACTTTTTGTAATTATTCAATCACTTGGGACAAAAAAAAAATATATATATATATATATATATATATATATATATATATATATATATATATATATATATATATATATATATATATATATATATATAATAATATTAATAACAATAATAATATTCAATGGGCTCAACATGCCCCTCAGCAATTTCCTTGGGGTGTCTACTTTCCAAAATGAGGTCATTTGGGGGGGGGGGGGGGGGGTTTACTGTCCTGCCATTTTAGCACCTCAAGAAATGAGATGGGCAGTCAAATTAAAAGCTGTGTAAATTCCAGAAAATGTACTCTAGTTTGTAGACGCTATAACTTTTGCGCAAACCAATAAATATATGCTTATTGACTTTTTTTTTTACTAAAGACATGTGGCTGAATACATTTTGGCCTAAATGTATGACTAAAATTTAGTTTATTTGATTTTTCTTATAACAAAAAAGTAGAAATGTTTTTTTTTTTTGTTTTATTTGAATTTTTCAGTCTTTTTCCTTTTTTTATATCGTAAAAAAATTTAAAATCGCAGAGGCAATCAAATACCATCAAAAGAAAGCTCTATTTGTGGGAAGAAAAGGACGCAAATTTTATTTGGGTATAACTTTTTATTTTTTATTTTATTTTAGGGGATCGGATTGGAGGTAGGTGGGTGTAAACAGACACAAGTCCATTTACATCTGCCGCTCCATAGAGGGGAATGGAGGGTCTGATTGGATCGGACTGATAGTGTGAAAGGGGCCTGAGGCTGCTTTCACACTGATACGCTAAGGTTTTAGGTGTAGTGCAGTGCACCTGTGGCTTTCCTGCAGATAAGCTGCACTTTTCCATAGACTTCTATTATATCCTGCAGGTGTGGTGCACTTTCTGAAAGTGCACCAAACTCGCAGGTAATAACAGAAGTCTATGACTGTGCCGGTAACCCACAGGCGCACTGCACCTGCGGATCAGTTTTAAAGCAGCCCAGTAACCATTGCAAAACAGATATTCCCATATATACACACACAATGTGATTTTAGTAATGTACCTTCAATAACAGTCTTCCATTTAGGTATCGCCGGCTGTTGCTGTCCCAGGCAGAGTGCATCTGGTATCGCTTTGTCTGTGACAGGAGCCGGTGCCATACAGAAAGCATCGTCTTATGCTGTGCTTCCTCTACTACCTGGCTTAATTCACATCCCTGATGCTCTGGGATGGTGGGTTGGCACGATCTGGGCTTGTCAACCCACCATCCCAGACGAGGAGGTAGTGGGCCAAATCAGAGAGCTCCGCGGGCCACTGGTTGGGCACCCCTGGTTTAAGTAATCCTGTCAGGGCCTCTATCCCCTAGACCAGGGATCTCCAAACTTTTCATTATGAGGGCTACATTTGGTATTTTACAAATATTTATTAGACAAAAAAAAAAAAATAATTAAGTATTATAAATTATTGAAGAATACGTGGCAAGAAAATGTCAGATCAGAAGGCGCCATCCATAAAGCCCCCCCTTCACATCAGAGCTCTGTTTGACATCAAAGGCCCCCTCACAGCAGAGGCCTCCATTCCCTGTCCTACCTCATAATTCTTGCCGATGCAGGCAGAGGATGGGAGGCGGAGAGGGTCTGGGCAGAGGATGGGAGGCGGAGCGGGTCTGGGCAGAGGATGGGAGGCGGAGCGGGTCTGGGCAGAGGATGGGAGGCGGAGCGGGTCTGGGCAGAGGATGGGAGGCGGAGCGGGTCTGGGCAGAGGATGGGAGGCGGAGCGGGTCTGGGCAGAGGATGGGAGGCGGAGCGGGTCTGGGCAGAGGATGGGAGGCGGAGCGGGTGCAGGCAGATGGGAGGAAGAGCAGGTCCCCTGAATGCTGGGGTGGCCCTGGCTGAGTGTCATGCATTTCTACGATGTGGTCATTTTTTTTTTTTTTTTTTTTTTTTTTTAAGGTTATTAACCGATTAATCAGAACAATAAATCGGCCAACTAATAAATTATGAAAATAATAGTTAGTTGCAGCCCTAATACACATACACACACTGTATACAGTCGGCAAGCTTTTAATGCACAAAAGTATACATCGGATGTTCAATTTACTGGGAGCTGTAAGACAGTTGTCCAATAATTTGAATTTGATTGCTCTTCTGAAACCCGTTTTATTTTTTATTTTTATCGTGACTTAGGCCCCGTTCACACCCATGTGAATTAGATGCAGCTTATACTGCATCCAAATCGCAGGAAAGGATCTTTTCCTATAGATGCCAAAGATTAGGGGAAGATCATGTGTTCACACAATAGCACAACAGGAATAATGTACTTAGTTTTTTTTTTTTGTTTTTTTTTTTTAAATTCTCCAAGTACATTATTCCTGTTGTGCTATTGTGTGAACACATGATCTTCCCCTAATCTTTGGCATCTATAGGAAAAGATCCTTGGGATCTATTACTGTGCTCATATATGCCCCCTAATGTATGAGTCTGTGTCTGGCCAGCCCTGTTTAAGGCTGGGTTCACACATGTGCGGTGCGAATTGAAGCTCAGGTTTCCCTGCAAAGAGTAAACTCAATTGTTCGGTGTTTCATGTTCCGTTTTTGATCAGTATCGGCTCAGAATCGCTTCAGTATTTTATCCAGTTCACAACAGAACACATCTGCGAATCCAATGCGTGCCCATAGAAGAATGGGCCTGAATTTGCACCTGAGCCAGACCGCACTGCCTATAAAAACGCACACGTTTTTTGTGCAATGTGGAGTGCGAATGCACCACAGATATGTGAACCAGCCTCATTAAAATGTATGTATTTTGAAATGTCCTGCGATTTGGATGCAGTATAAGCTGAATCTAATTCACATAGGTGTGAACGGGGCCTAAGTCACGATAAAAAAAAAAAAAAAAAAAAAAAAAAAAAAAACATAGGATTTGTGTGAATGAATTTTTTTTTATTAAGACTTCTCTTTTTAGTATCACTTTTAATGCTCATGTTAGTAAGTTTAACCCTCACTGACATCGAGTAAAACAAAAAAATAAAAACAACACACAAAACAAAAACGTTATCCTGGGCTCCTATGATTAATACATTTACACTAAGAAAATAAAGACGCCCACAATGAGCTGCCAAAGATTATGCGGTGTTATTACATACAGCACAGTTGGGGTTTAAGTTGGGGTTTAAGTGTTTTTCGGAGAACTGAGCAGCTTAAAACAAAAATTGCAAAATGCTGTAAAATCCTCATTGATATTTCACATCTGGAAGGCATACGCAGTATACAAGACACGTGAATCATCCACGGCCCCAAGCCACCAGCACAATCCACTCACATATCCCTCCTTGATAACAGCCACCATTCTGTAGGCCGGGATTAGAACTCCAGCTCTGTTTTTTTTTTTTTTTTTATTTCTCTTTGCTGCAGTTAGAAATCACTGTACACAATCATCGCTATTACAGTGATCGCCCCCTAGCTTCCAGGCCCCCCCCCCCCCCCATCAAGCCGCCGCTGTACGGCTGCTTAAATCAATATTAAACCTTCAGGTTTTTATTTTATTTTTATTTTTTTAACTAAAATAACAAACATGTTATACTTGCCTGCTCTATGTAATGGTTTTGCACAGAGCAGCCCTGATCCTCCCCCCCCCCCCCACCGGTGCTCCAGGCCCTTCCTCTGCAGCGAGTGCCGCCACTTTCCCTGGGGGTACCCACGTGTGCTTGATCCCAAGCCGCCCAGTCTGTTTTTATTGACTCAGACCTGGGACTTAACCCATTCCCAGCCAGTGTCATTAGTACAGTGAATATATTTTAACACTCACTGTATTAGTGTCACTAGTCCCCAAATAAGTGTCAGTTAGGTGTCCAATTTGTCCGCCGCAATATCTCAGTTCCGCTTCAAGTTGCTGACCGCTGCCATTACTAGTTAAAAAAAAAAAATTCCATAAATATATTGCATAGTTTATAGACACTAACTTTTTCACAAACCAATCAATATACGCTTATTGGGATTTTTTTATTTTTATTTTTTAAGAAAAAAATGAAAGTGTAGCAGAATATATATTTGCCTAAATGAAGAACGTTCTATTTTTTATTGAATGATTTATAGAAGGAAAAAAAAAATTTTTTGCAAAATGGTCCTGGGCTTAAGTGGTTAACTATCAATTGCATGCGCAACTCTGTACCCAAGGATGTCCTTATTTTCCCCACAAATAGATTTCTTTTGGTGGTAATTGACCACCTCCTGTGTTATTTTTTTATATAAAAATTATTATTTTTTTACTTTTTGATATAATATACCCCCAAAAAAATATATAAAAAAAAATAAGTTTTTCCTCAACATATTTTTGGTAAATAAAAATCGCAATAAGCGATTGATTGGTTTGCGCAAAAGTTATAGCGTTTACAAAATAGGGGATAGTTTTATGGCATTTTTTTTTCTTCTAGTAATGGCGGCGATCAGCAATTTTTATTGTAACTGCGACATTATGGCAGACACATCGGACATTTTTGGGACTATTGTCATTTATACAGCAATCAGTGCTCTACAAATGCACAGATTCCTGTGCGACATTGGCTGTGGAGGGGTTAACCAGGAGGTGGCAGTGTAGGGGTTAAATGTGTCCTAGGGGCGTGTTTATAACTGTGGGAGCGTGACTGTGATTTACAGAACACTGATCTCTGCTCCAATCACAGGGAGCAGAGATCAGTGTCACTTGTTGCTAGGCAGAACGGGGAGATGCGGTTTACATCAGCATCTCCTCGTGAGGCGATTGCGGGTATGACCACGGCGATCGGGTCCGCGGAACCCGCGGTCGGACTCATGGGGGCACGCGATGGCACGGGGGCAATTTTAAATGGACGTACCTGTACGCCAATTTGCCTGCCCGTGCCATTCTGCTGACGTACATAGTCGTGCGCCGGTTGGGAAGCGGTTCATGCAACGCAGACCTGGAAGCGGATTGGTTTCTTCTGCACAGCTGCACCGGATTTTGCACTCTCCAAGTTTTAGCAAATCAACCCCCTTTTTAAATGTTCTCAATAAATGAGAAGTATTCATGTATCATGATCTCACCGCCCGCTAGAGCTGCACAATTAATCGTCAAGAATCGTTACGGCGATCTTAACTAAAGTGTTTCACAATTCTTTCTAAGCAAAGAATTCTCTCTGCTCTTCTGAAGCCACAGCCCTCAAAAGAAAAAGAGAAAAACTGGGCAGTCTGCCAAGAATCACAACATTCTTTATTAGTTGAACTTAAAGAGGAAGTAAACCCTGATGAGTTTACTTCCTCTTTGATTCCCTGCAAAGGTAAAGCATAATGGACTACTGTGCATCGCATACTAGCCCATTATGTGTCACTTACCTGACACAGGAGCCAGCGAAGTCACCGTTGTCCTCTGTAGTCTGGCGCATCCATCTTCTCAGTGCGTCTTGCTGCTCCGCCGCTGTCATTCGGCGAAGCCGCGATGAAGTCACTCCCACGCATGTGCACGGGAGCCGCCACTCGCGGCATATCGCCGTTGACCGCGGCGCGCTCAGTGTGCCTGCGCGCCGCTGTCTAAGGCGCATGCGCCGTAGACAGCGGTGCCTGTCTTTCGGCAAATATCTCCTCAACCGTATAGGTTTAGGAGATATTTCTTGGACCTACAGGTAAGCCTTAATCTAGGCTTACCTGTAGGTCAAAGTGTGTTGTAAGGGTTTACAACCACTTTAAGTATAAACATTGTAACAATTTGTCAATGGAATAGACTGTGTGTAAGTGCAAACCTTTTTCTGACATTTGTTGGTTTCAAGTTGAAATGTTTTTTTTTTTTTTTTTGTTAGAAAATTCCTTAGAACCTCCAAACATATATATTTTTTTAGTCAACACCCTAGAGAATAAAAATGGTGGTTGTTGCAATATGTTTGTCGCACTGTATTTGCGCAGCGATCTTTCAAATGCAATATATTTTTGAAAAAATTACTTTTTTTTTTTATATAAAATGAAAGATTGTGTCGCAAGAATCGTGATCTTTTTATTCTAAGCAAAAAAAAAAAAAACGCGATTCTCATTTTGGCCAGAATCGTGCAGCTCCACCGCCTGCCTATCCACCTCACCCAATCAGAGAAGGCTTTACATTCACTGAGAAAATGCAGTGTTGTCTGAATAGCGCCTATGTGGAGCAAGTGACCTCCTGTGTTCACCAATCATCATTGCAACAGCGTGGAACAGGGACCCAGAAGCTAGCGGAAATCACTAATATCGGTTTCTAGTAAAATTGATTTCTCTTTTCCATGAGGGTCCCACAGGTATGGCACATACATGCCTACGTTGTAAGAATTGCTGAACTAGAGGGGGGGACCAGGCAGTAACACCAACACCCCGAGAATATGCCATATTTCCATCTTTAAAGGTTTTTTTCTCACCTTGATGCATCCTATGTGACCGCCCCCCCCCCCCCGTTTTACTCACCTGAACTCTGGAACTTGTCCCACTGGGACGCGCTCTCTCTGCCCAGGGTTTGCGGCTCTTGATTGGATAGATTGATAGTAGCGCAGCCATTGCTGCTGCTGTCAATCAAATCCAATGATGTGGGCGCCGGGGGGTGGGGCCCCCCCCGAGTCCTGCATTCAGCTTCTATGGGCGCCGAATGTTGGACTTGGGGGGGGGGGGGGGGGCGCACCCGCAAGGTAACCGTGCTTCTCCTAGGGGGTTATCAAATGTGGGGAGGAGCCGCAAGAGCCGTTGGGGGGACCCCAAAAATGGAGGGCCGGGGCCGCCACTCTGTGCAAAATGTGTTGCACAGTGGAGGCAAGTATGACGTTTGTTATTAAAAAATAAACCTTTAGTGTCACTTTAAGCTCAGGTTCACACCGAGCTGTGTGAGCTCAGCTGATTTCATTCCTGCATGTCAGTCCCGATTTCATAGACATCTGTGCGGGTTTCTGCACAGATTTCAATGGAAATCGCACCCTGAAATCGCAAAAAGTAGGACAGAAATGACTTTTTCAGAATGCAGCGTCGCACAGATTAGAACGATGCCATTGTCTGCCGATTTGACATGTCAAAACGCACCAATGTGAACAAGGGCTAAGAACCAATCCATTTTAATGAATCACCCTACAGTCTTCCTCGCTATCTAGCGAGTCAGAGAGTTTCTCAGCTGCCTTATGAGAAATTTCTCAGTGTTCAGAAGACGTTCTCTCCTCGTTGTTCAGCATTCCTGACGTTCGAGTCATCAGAGCGGGATCGTCCATGAGCGGTAATGAAATCAGAGGATGAAGACGAGGGGGAGGAGGAAGAATCCCTTGTGTAGATGCAGAGGATGACTCACACACTAGCAGACACACGTTACATATGTACTACAGGCCCACGACATATTGGCCGTGTGACCACGTGGAGCCCTCCGTTAAAGCAGTATTAAATCCAAACCCAAAAATGTAATATTATTATTGCAGTTTACAAATCATTAGATGTGGCGACTGCATTTTTTTAGGCTCCCCTCGACTCTTTTCACTCCATGATCTGGCCAGTAACACTTCCTGTATTAGAGCACACCCACTCTGGATGAAGGAGCACAGGGGCAAAGCTAACAGCAGCATTGTCAGTCTGGAGGGAGAGGAGTGTTAGTGTATCTAAATCTGTTAGTACATCTAACAAATTGAAAAAGACAAATGCAGCCATCACATCTAAGAATTGGTATCCCGCAATATAAAAAATTTTGCTTTTGCGTTAAAAAAAAAAAAAAAAAAAAAAAAATGTAAAAAGGGTCAGCAGCTACAAATACTGCAGCTGCTGACTTTTAAAAACATGGACACTTACCTGTACACAAATCCAGCGGTGTCTTCACCTGAGCCGGCTCTCGGGTGCTGCTGCCATCATCTCGGCTTAGGGAAACCGTCACAGCCGGTTCCCTACTGTGCATGAGCGAAGCGTGCTGCGCTTTGTGAACAGCCCCGTGGTGGGGAAAGGAGGACGGGGACTGAACTTCAAACTGAGTTTGTCGCTGTGAAGTCAGCAGGAAGCGGGAGCGGGTACCTGTCAAAACCAGGTACCCACTCCCCTTTAAAAAGGTGGCAAATGTGGCAGTGGAAGGGGAGGAGGAGGGGGGGGGGTGTGGAGGCAAACAAGCATAGCTTCCCCCTTTTGGGTGGAGCTCCACTTTAAAGGAAACAAAATCCCGTGCCATCCCCCCACCCGAGTATAAAATCTGGCCACTGTGTTCTGAAGATTTGAATTTTTCACAGTAGGATGGAATATATTTTTCTTGAATGAAAGATCTTCTACCCAAGAATGTGGTTTTTGTTTGGGAAATGTCATTCATTCCAAAATCTAATATAGAAAGCACATTTTTAAAGTACTTTTGAACGACATCAAATGTACTAATAAGAGTGTTTGTACATTCATTAATAAATCTAGTGTAAGGGCCTGTGTTGAGTATTGACACATGGTTTTGCACAGAGCAGCCCCAATCCTCCTCTTTTTTGGGTCCCCCGCCAGTGGTCCTGGCTCCCCCCCAATAGCAAGCCTCCTGAGCTGCGCTCCTGTGAATGGACATTGTCCGTTCACTCAGAGTGCGGCTTGGCCCCACCCCTGCTCTCTCCTTATTGGCTCACTGGCTGTGATTGACAGCAGCAGGAGCCAATGGTTACCACTGCTGTGCGAGTCAAGGAGGGGGGGGGGGGGGGGGGGGAAGAGAGACCCAGGAGAGCAACTGTTCTAATGCACGTTGCTGGACTGAGATTGGTATGTATAAAGGGGGGCTTTGGGAAGAACTGCACCCAGAGAGAGTTTTTAACCTTTATGCATAGAAAGCATGAAGGCAGGAAGGCAGGAAAAAAAAATAAAAAAAAATAAAATAAAAACCCTTCTGCCTTTAGAACCACTTTCAAAAGGGTGACAACTGCAATAAGCCTTTCAAAAGCAGAGATACAATAGGAGCTCCAGAATTGAAGAGTAAAACAGGAAAGCGTTAAATACATCTTAACCACTAACCACTCTTGCGGCTATGCTATAGCGAACCTCACCGTCTAATGTCACAGCTAATGGCAGCTGAAGCTGTGTTTTAGCATTTGCAGAACAGGCTCGCTCACATTAAGAAAAATCAATAAGTTGGTTCAGGATTTACAATAATGAGTCACTGAAATCATTACAGGAGTTCCCACACTCACAAGCCGTCCTTTTAAAAACAATCAGTTCCCTTTAACATTTGGGGCTTTTGTTAAAGCGGTTCTAAAAATTCAAGAAGGTTTTATCCAAGACCTCCTTTCACACTGGGGCGTTTTTTTCAGGCGCTTTAACACTAGAAATCGCCTCTGCTAGTGTGTGTCTTTTCACACTGGGGCGGGACGTTCCAAAAAGTCCTGCAAGCAGCAGGTAGGGAGCGACGTATTTAGCGCTCCCAAAACGCCCCCACCCTTAAAGTCCCCGTGTACATTTTGGAGGGGGGGGTACCCCTTCTTTGTATGGTCCTAATTTTTGGGATGTTGGCAACAACTTAGGTTTACCTGGCTGGGATCAAACGTTCTCTAGTTTGAAAGCGCCGTAAAACTGATGGTTTTACCCCTTTTTTTGGGGGTAAAAACTGCCCCCCCCTAGCAGCCGAAAAGCATTGTAAAAGCGACACTAAAACGTTTGCAAAAGACAGCAGCGCTTTCAGTGTGAAAGTAACCTAATGAATTCTCTGAATAAAAAAGGTAAAAATCAAATGCCCCATAAACTGTTCAACCCTCTAACCCCCTCTCTACAACACTTTCCAGACGCCCGTCACCGCTCCAGCACAGCCCTGGCTGTAGCACCGCTCCTCACTTCCTGGTCTCACAAGAGACACCAAGAGCAGCGGAGCCATAGGCTGTCAAACTCCCGTGAGGAGGGAGTGAGGGGTGTGGATTAAGTTTGTGTGTGCACGCATCAATGGACGCACACAGCCCAGCTTGGGAGTGTGTGCACGGTTGTCCCTAAAGCATCCTGCTTCCTATGGAGGGAAGTCAGAAGCTTTGGGGGGGTGACTTCCAAGAGAGGTGGTAAGAGGCTGCTGTGTGCAATTGTTGCATACAGTGGGTAAGTATACATTTTTATTTTTTTTTTTTTTAAATATCACTAAAAGTTTAGATTTTTTTTTAGTTTCACTTTTGATGATGGTAAACAGGACAAATAAAAAGGGTGAATCCCCTTAACAGACGGCAATAAAAACACGACAGGTGTTCCGATACCTCTACTGTATCCAAAACTAAAAAGTTTTGCCCTTTATATTTTTTTTTAGGACGACACCCATTTTTATTGGAGCACAGTCAGCCCTTCACCTAGGTGAGAATTACATCCCTTAGCCCGCCCCCCCCCGACTGAAGCCTCCTGAGATATCCATTTCCGGTACCCATCAACGTGTAATGGAACTGATGTTTAGTCGCCAACATCTTGCTGCACCCCGCACTCCTTCACAGTAAGGATACATGAGAAGGAGGGAAGCGGACTCATTACATCTGAGCTCTCTTTTACACCAGAGGCCACAGTGCCCCCCCCCCCCCCCCACATCAGAGTCCTCTCCATACATCAGAGCATCCCTTATGTTAGGGTCCCCAGAGTTTTTGCATCAGAGTCTGCAGAGTCCCCCCTTACAGTGAAAGGGAACTCAATAAGTTTAGATGTAGAAGGGGAGCTCTGCAGATTCAGATGTAAAAGGGGAACTCTGTGGACTCTGATGTAAAGGGAGACGCTTGTGATTAAACTTCATACAAATTAGAAATGTTATTTAATAGCAACATCTATGCATAGTTTATCTAGGCATACTATGAAAAAAATAAAAAGAAAAAAATTGCTGTGCGACGCTGAAGTATTCGGGATAGTCATTTTTATTGGAACACAGTCAGCACTCCACCTAGGTGAGAAATATATCCCTCCCCCCCCCCCCCCCCCCCCCCGGACTGAAGCCTCCTGAGATATTCATGTCCGGTGTGTCATCAGATTAGACAACCTGTCAGAATGTGCAGCGGGAATGACGTTCAGTCGCTGCCATCTTGCTACACCCCACACTCCTTCACAGTAAGGAGAGAGAAGGGGGAAAGTAGACATCTTTATACACACACACACACACACACACACACACACACACACACACACACACACACACTTTGCATTTTTTACACTTATTTTTAAACAGTAAAGTGAGTTTATATAGTGAAATACAGGACTTAAAATTTCATCTGACTGTTCAGATGTTGAATTTTAAAAGCAGCGGTAAGCCCTGCTCATCTCATTGGTTTTAAATCTGGACAGAACACCTCTGCTTTTAAAATTCAACATCTAAACATTCATACAGAGTTCTAAGTCCTGTATTTCACTATATAAAAACTCACTTTACCGTTAGAAATAAGTGTAAAATGCAAACCTTTGGTGGGTTAACAAGATGTCCGCTCCCCACCCCCCCCCCTCCTCAGTGTATCCTTACTATGGAGGAGTGTTGAGTGTAGCAAGATGGCGGCGACTTAACATCACTTCCGTTACCATTTCTGACAGGTTCGCCATATCTGACGGAACACCTGCATGGCTACATAGAACACACTGGGCATGCTCAGTGCAATGTCATCAGGAAGCTGGCTGCTAGGGTAAGACAGCCAACCTCAAAAAGATTCTACAAACAAGATAGGTGTGGGATACGGCATGTTGCGGGTTACAGATAGAAAGCGCTATATTCACTGGGTATGCTATTATAGGTCAACAAGATAAAAAAAAAAAAAAAAAAAAAAAAAAAAAAAAAGGGGTTAATAGCAAATGTGGAGGCGGCCCATCCTGGTAGGGGCAGGCCTTTGCGCTTCCTCATGTCAGAGCCTCCAGCAAGGAGAACAATGAAAAAAAATATGGAGCTAGCGCTGCACCTTCGCAGTACGGCCTGGACACTATCCAATGAGGGGGACGGGACGGGACAGAACACCGGCAATGTTTATTACCAACACTGCTCAGCCCGGAAACGCTAAAATAAAAAAAACATTGTTTCTCTTTTTTTTTTTTTTTAAGATTTGTTTCATCATCTGCAGATCAAAAAAGGGATGAGCAAATGTTCCTTAATTTACTCTAATCAGCCCTAATTAACTCCCCATTCTCCTCCGTTTAAAATTTTCCTGTTTTTTTTCTTTTGTTCACATCTATTTTATAAACAATTAAAACTTTTTCTTTTGCTTTGTTAAGATATTCATTAACACAAAAAAAAAAAAAAAAAAAAAAAAAAAAAGAAGTATTTCATTTGTAAATAACTTTTCAATGCTTTGTACCATTGCTGACACCTACTTCAGCTATCGATAATAGCGATTATAAAACACACCACACAAAAAAATAACCCCAAAAACCCCACACCAATTATATGGCATCGTGCATCCCTAGTTGTATAGAAAAATGCATTATTTATCAAAAAGTGTTTCCCAGCGCTAAACCTTTTATCCAATTTCTACATTGCTGCATTTGTAAATTCCAAAAGCCAATGAAAAGAGGAAGAGCACATGTGGGCTTTAACCAATCGTTATTTCGTACAATTCTCCTTTAAAAAGGGGCGTGGCAGGAGGTGTGTCGTATGCCTACATACTTTTGATAAAAGGTGTCTCTCATTCCCATCTCAGAAAACTGGGAGGCACCCTCACATACCAGTAGACTATTTTGCAAAAGTTAGGTTTTTCATTTTGGAGTTCAGATCCACGTTAACCAGTTAAAGATCGCCGCATGTAATTATACGTCAGCACAATGGCACGGACAGGCACAAGCACATACCTGCCTTCCAGCGGGTGGGGGGGGGTCCGGACCCCCTCCCGCTGGCTGCAGCGGTCCGTTTCGCTTCAGGAGCGATCCGGGATGAGGGGACGGCTGTTGGTTTCTGGCCACCCCCTCCCGATCGCTCCTGGCGAATTAGAAGCTTCCCCCGCTGTGTAGTGTAAACACAGGCAGGAGGAAGTGATGTCACTCTCCTCGTGGCAGTCTTTTTGACCAGACGGTGAGGAGAGAAGACATCATAGTAAGTGCAGCAACACTACACTGACACATGAGTACACTTTCAGCCCCAGTCACACCCCGATCACCCCCTGCCCCCCCCCCCTCACAGTGTCACCGATTGCAGTGATCATTTATTTACTGATCACTGCATTTAGTGTCAGTTGTGACTGTAAAAAGTGTCAGGGCAGTTAGTGTTAGGCCCAGGGTAGCCCCCTACCTCCCCCCCAGTAAAGGTTTAACCCCTTGATTGCCCCTCCCAGGTAACCCCTTCACCCCCTTTTGCCAGTGTCACTAAGCAATCGTTTTTCTGATCACTTCATTAGTGTCACTGGTGCCGCAGGGTTGCTAGTTATTTTTTAGGTTCACCGTCAGGTTTTTATAGCATTAGGTACCCCCATACTCTACCTAATAAAGGTAGAACCCCCTGATTGCCCCTAGAGTTAACCCTTTCACCAGTGATCACCATATAAGTGTTATGGGTGACGCTGGTTAGTTAGTTTGCTTTTTATAGCATCAGGGCACCCGCCATTTATTACCCAATATAGGTTTAACCCCCTGATCAGCCGGCGGGTGATATCAATTAGGTTTTAGGATCGCTAGGTTAGTGCCAGTACCGCTAACACCCACGCGCAAAGCATACACCTCCTGTAGTGGTATAGTATCTGAACAGATCAATATCTGATCAGATCTATACTAGCGTCCCCAGCAGTTTAGGGTTCCAAAAAACGCATTGTTAGGGGGGGGATCAGCCCAGATACCTGCTAGCACCTGCGTTTTGCCCCTCCGCCCAGCCCACCCAAGTGCAGTATCGATCGATCACTGTCACTTACAAAACACTAAACACATAACTGCAGCGTTCGCAGAGTCAGGCCTGATCCCTGCGATCGCTAACAGTTTTTTTTGGTAGCGTTTTATACAGTCTAGGTGCTTTTTTTTTTTTACCTGTGAGTCTCACTAGTGTACCACTAAATTTAGAGCCCAAAATGGCAAAGCGAAGGTACACTAGGGAAGAGGCCTACACGTTTCTGAGCATGACAGATAGTGAAGAGGAAGTCACTCATGTGTCAGATTCAGGCTCAGGGAAATAAAAAATGGATGTCCCCTAGAAATCCTGAAGGCGGTGCTTAGTTTGCGGGGTCCCATACGCAGATAGGCTCCCAAAAAGTCACCCATATGTGGTATCCCCGTACTCATGAGAAGCAGCAGAATGTATTTTTGGTGCAATTTCACATATGCCCATAGCATGTGAGAGCAATATATCATTTAGTGACAACTTTTTGTAAACTTTTTTTTTTTTTTTTTTTTGCACAAAGTTAAAAAAATAAAAATAAAAGTTAATATTCTTGCAACTTGTGGCAAAATATAAAAAAATATTCCATGGACTCAACATGCCTCTCAGCAAATAGTGTGGGGTGTCTAATTTCCAAAATGGTGTCATGGGGGGTTTGTGCTATTTTGGCATTTTATGGGCTTCGAAACTGATAGGTAGTGAGGGGTGAAATCAAAAAAATTGCACCCTTAGAAATCCTGAAGGCAGCGATTGGTTTTCGGGGTGCCGTACATGGCTAGACTTCCAAAAAGTCCCACATATGTGGTATCCCCGTACTCAGGAGAGGCAGCAGAATTTATTTTGGGGTGCAATTCCACATATAACTATGGCATGTGTGAGCAATATATAATTTAGTGACAACTTTTTGTAAACTTTTTTTTTTTGTCATTATTCAAATCACTTGGGAAAAAGAAAAAAAAAAAAAAAAAAAAAAATATTCAAATATTCAATGGGCTCAACATGCCGCTCAGCAATTTCCTTGGGGTGTCTACTTTCCAAAATGGGGTCATTTGGGGGGGGGGGGGGGGTTTGTACTGCCCTGCTATTTTAGCACCTCAAGAAATGAGATAGGCAGTCATAAATTAAAAGCTGTGTAAATTCCAGAAAATCTACCCTAGTTTGTAGACGCTATAACTTTTGCGCAAACCAATATACGCTTATCGACTTTTTTTTTTGCTAAAGACATGTGGCTGAATACATTTTGGCCTAAATTTATGACTAAAAGTGAGTTTATTACAAAAAAAATAAAAATAAAATAATAAATCGCAGAGGCAATCAAATAACATCAAAAGAAAGTTCTATTTGTGGGAAGAAAAGGACACAAATTTCATTTGGGTACAACATTGCATGACCGCGCAATTACCAGTTAAAGCAGCGCAGTGCGAAATTGTAAGAAGACCTCTGGTCCTTAGGCTGACAATTGGTCCGGGGCTGAAGTGGTTAAATAAAAAAAAATAGTTCAAGGTCTTATACCCTCGTGCATAATATGCATTAAATGAAAAACAAGCCTTATATGTGCATTAGCTCATTAAAATATGTATTTTAGAAAAAAAAAAAAATTAGACCCCTTTCACACTGGGGCGCTTTTGCAGGCTGTGCGATATTATGAGCAGAGAGTGCTACTCGCTCTGATACCAACCAACAAAATGGCCGCCTCCGAGGTGGGCACAACTTTGCCCTCGTTAGCTGCTGTGGTGTCAAAACGGCAAAATCTTCTTGTACCGGACTGTATTCGGTTGCTGGTGTGCCCAAACAGCAATTTGTTGACATCTTCAATTTAGTGGTGATATTTCACTAAATTGCAGCATAGCGTGAACAATAGCTTACTCTACAGAGAAGTAAAAATCTACAATTTTTATGTGAAAAAGGGAAGAAATTCACTTCAAGAAAAAAAAAAAAAAAAATAATTCACATAACAAAAAAAAGGGAACCAGGCAGGGCTGAATCCTTAACCACTTCAGCCCCGGACCAATTGTCAGCCTAAGGACCTGAAGTCTTTTTAAAATTTCGCACTGCGCTGCTTTAACTGGCAATTGCGCGGTCATGCAATGTTGTACCCAAAACAAAATTTGCGTCCTTTTCTTCCCACAAATAGAGCTTTCTTTTGATGGTATTTGATTGCCTCTGCGATATTTATTTTTTACGATATAAAAAGGAAAAAGACTGAAAAAAAATAAAAAAAAATGATGATATTTTCTACTTTTTGTTGTTATAAGAAAAATCGAATGAACTACATTTTAGTCATACATTTAGGCCAAAATGTATTCAGCCACAACACGTCTTTAGTAAAAGAAAATGTAAATAAGCGTATATTTATTGGTTTGCGCAAAAGTTATAGCGTCTACAAACTAGAGTACATGTTCTGGAATTTACACAGCTTTTAATTTATGACTGCTGATCTCATTTCTTGAGGTGCTAAAATGGCAGGGCAGTTTTTTTTGCGCGTGGGCGTTAGAGGTACTGGCACTAACATAGCGCTGCCGCAGACACTGACCCTAAAACCTAATTGCTATCACCCGCTGGGTGATCAGGGGGTTAAACCTTTATTGGGTAATAAATGGTGGGTGCCCTGATGCTATAAAAAGCAAAACTAACTAACCAGAATCACCTGTAACACTTATACGGTGATCGCTGGTGAAAGGGTTAACTAGGGGCAATCAGGGGGTTAAAATCTTTATTAGGTAGTATATGGGGGTACCTAACGCTATAAAAACCTGGCGGTGAACATAAAAAAAAAAAAAATAACTAGCTACCTAGCGGCACCAGTGACACTAATGCAGCGATCAGAAAAACGATTGCTTAGTGACACTGGCAAAAGGGGGTGAAAGGGTTACCTGGGGGCAATCAGGGGGTTAAAACCTTTATTAGGTAGTATATCCCGGACGCTATATAAAAACCTGACGGGGAACCTAAATAACTAACTGGCTATCCAGCATCACCAGTGACACTTATACGGTGACCGCTGGTGAAAGGGTTAACTCTAGGGGCAATCAGGGGGTTAAACCTTTATTGGGGGGGGGGGGTAGGGGGCTACCCTGGACCGAACACTAACTGCCCTGACACTTAATGTCAGTGATCAGTAAATAAATTATCACTGCAATCAGTGACACTGTGACGGAGGGGGGGGGGGGGGGATTTGTGTGCCTATGTGTACCTACATGTCAGTGTAGTGTTTGGTGCACTTACTATGTGTTCTCCTCGTAGTCCGGTCAAAAAGACCGCCCCGAGGAGAATGACATCACTTCCTCCCTGCCTGTGTTTACACTACACAGGCAGGGGAAGCTTCTCATTCGCCAGGAGCGATCGAGAGGGGATGGCCAGAAACCAACGGCCATCCCCTCATCCCCGGATCGCTCCTGAAGCGAAGCAGGCCGCCGCAGCCAGCGGGAGGGGGGTCCGATCGGACCCCCACACCCGCTTGAAGGCAAGCACATACATATACATGCTTGTGCCTGTCGGTGCCATTGGGTCGACGTACATTGACATGCGGCGGTCCTTAAAGCGGGAGTCCACCGGGACTCCGCGTTTTTTTTTTTTTTTTTTTTTTAAAAGCCAGCAGCTACAAATACTGCAGCTGCTGACTTTTAAAATAGTGACACTTACCTGTCCAGCGCGCCCGCGATGTCGGCACCCTAAGCCGATCGCTCGCTCGTCTGGCGGGTCCTGCCGCCGCCATCTTGGGTATGGGAATCAGGAAATGGAGCCTTTCGGCTTCATTTCCCGGTTCCCTACTGCGCATGCGCGAGCCGCTCGGCGCAATCCGGACGGTCCCCGCTGCCTCTGGGAGCTGTGTGTTTCCCAGCAGGCAGCGGGGCACTTTCTGAAGGGGGTGGGCGCTTGCGGAAAGGGGCGTAACGTACGCCCCTTTCCGCAGAGAGCTAGCCCGGAAGTGGGTGCAGTTACCTGGATTATCCAGGTAACTGCACCCCCCTCCCCCCTGAAAGGTGCCGATTGTGGCGCCGGAGGGGGGGGGGGGATTCCGATGAGCGGAGGTCCATTTTAGGGTAGACCTCCGCTTTAAGGTTAAAGAGAACCTGCACTGAGGAAGTATGTGAATGCAGATTTCTTCTAAAAATGCTAGTTCCCTGGCTGCCATGCCAATCCAACTGCAGCAGGAAGGGGGGCTGGGTAGAGCGCTATAGTCAGGGTTGGGTTCCCTCTGGCCTTATCTGTCAGTATTCTACCGTCATGAGCTGAACCCAACTCCAGGTTCCATTCCCACTAGAGTGACTTTTCATGCGACTATGGACACAATGATAAATGGTTTTCATTTTTTTACAAATAAATGTGAAAACTGTGGAGTGCATTTGTATTCAGCCCCCTTTACTCCGATACCCCTAACTAAAATTTAGTGGGACCAATTGCCTTCAGAAGTCACCTAATTAGTAAATAGATAGAGTCCACCTGTGTGTAATTTAATTTCAGTATAAAATACAGCTGTTGTGTGAAGCCCTCAGAGGTTTGTTAGAGAACCTTTGTGAACAAACCGCATCATGAAGGCCAAGGAACACACCAGACAGGTCAGGGATAACGCTGTGGAGAAGTTTAAAGCAGGGTTAGGTTCTAAAAAATAAATAAAATATCCCAAGCTTTGAACATCTCACGGAGCACTGTTCAATCATCATCTGAAAATGGTAAGAGTATGGCACAACTGCCAACCTACCAAGACATGGCCGTCTACCTAAACTGACAGGCTGGGCAAGGAGAGCATTCATCAGAGAAGCAACCAAGAGGTCCATGGGAACTCTGGAGGAGCTGCAGAGATCCACAGCTCAGGTGGGAGAATCTGTCCACAGGACAACTATTAGTCGTGTACTCCACAAATCTGGTCTTTATGGAGGAGTGACAAGAAGAAAGACATTGGTGAAAGGAAGACATAAGTCCAGTGTGCGAGAAGCCATGTGGGGGACACAGCAAACATGTGGAAGAAGGTGCTCTGATCAAATGAGACCAAAATTGAACTTTTTGGCCTAAAAGCCAAACGATATGTGTGGCAGAAAACCAACACTGCACATCACCCTGAACACACCATCCCCACCGTGAAACATGGTGGTGGTAGCATCATGTGGGGATGCTTTTCTTCAGCATGGACGGGGAAGCTGGTCAGTTGATGGGAAGATGGATGGAGCCAAATACAGGGCAATCTTAGAAGAAAACCTGTTAGAGTCTGCAAAAGACTTGAGACTGGTCTGACAGAGCTTGAGCCGTTTTGCAAAGAAGAATGGGCAAAAATGTCCCTCTCTAGATGTGCGAAGCTGGTAGAGACTTCGCCAAAAAGACTTGCAGCTGTAATTGCAGTGAAAGGGGGTTCTACAAAGTATTGACTCAGGGGGGCTGAATACAAAATGTACGCCACACTTATTTCCTAAAAAAAAAAAAAGTTGAACCATTTATCATTTCCTTCCACTTCACAATTATGTGCCACTTTGTGTTGGTCTATCACATAAAATCCCAATAAAATACATTTACGTTTTTCGGTTGTATATGACAAAATGTGGAAAATTTCAAGGTACTGTATATATTGACGTTCTTATAGAGCTGCACAATCAAATCGGTACAGAATTGAGATCACGATTCAAAAAAAGTTGTTGCAATATGCTTTTAAAAAACGCAATATTTTTTGAAAAAAATAAAAATAAAATTGTAAAGTTAGTCCAATTCTTTTTATTTTATTTTTTGAATAATGTGAAACAATGTTATGCCACGAGAATCATGATCTTTATTCTAAGCAGAAATAAAGATTTTAGCCAGCTCTACGTTCTTACATTTCAAGAATTACAATAGTAGATTGCAGTGCATTGCATCCTGCATCTTTTGTCAATGCATTGGAAAAAAAAATGCACAAAACAAAAAGCACACACTTTAATGAGAAGTGTAATTCTTACATTAAAAAAATGAAGAAAAAAAATAAATAAAAAGCACACAACACCTTGCAAAATGGGGACTGCAAAATCCAAAAATTAAAAGGATGAAATGGCATGTAAAAACGTAGGTAAAAAAAAAAAAAAAAAAAAAAAAAAAAAAAAAAAAAAAAAAAAATCGCATGCAAGTTGCTTCTTGAAAGATGTTAAATGATAACTAAAACCAAGAATGAAAATGCAATATTCTGCAGCTTGCAGTCTTGGCTGCATACATTTTCTTTATTTAAGCTAAGAACATTTTTAGCACATAAAGAAAATACTGTTGATCCTGCCAGAATTGTAATGCCCTCGACACTTCCTGTGAGCAGCACTGAATATCTTTCTTTCTTTTCTAGCTATCTTCAGTAAACTACCAATTGGCCTGCCCCCTGGTTAATGGAGATGAAGAGATGTTTGGAGTCCATAAGAGAAGAGCGGCCTGGGGTAACAACCATGGCTCCCCTCCATAGATACAGTGGAGGGGTGATGTAGACACTCAGGACTAGGAACTTATCTGCAGGAATGCTGGGTAAAAATAACACAAAAGAAGCATGAACAAAGAAGGCATGTACAGCCACCACAGCAAACACTAGTAATCTTCAACAGATGACCTTTTTATATCTTGGAGTTTAGATTTTATCTCATTTTAAATTTTAATGCATTATGAGCTTTGATGGAAACACGCATTTTCTAAAGCATCTTGTGAACAGGCTCTAAGGGCTGGATTCACAATGCTGCGATCGGATTTTGATCTAATTTTCAGTGCGATTATGTAGTGCAACTTGGATGTGGTTTGCATATTCTATGTGGGCCAAAAATCGCACATGTGATTTCCATGGTCATGCAATTCTGTGCGACTCAAGTCACTCCTGAAACCGCACCAATGTAAACAGAGCCTAGGTGTCACTGACAGTACAGGCTCGTTGTAAGCATATCTAGACATGAACGGAGTGATTTTTGCAAGGCTCCTGTTGCAGCATACTTGCACTTTAGCAGAAGGTGTGTCCAACTGAAAAAAAAAAAAAAATCACACAATCTATTCTACTATGGCTTGATGGTAAACAAACACGAGGAAGTCTCACATTCTCCTGACCTTTCTTTGCTGAAGTCGCAGCTGTAAAAGAAAAACCATGTCAGGGTTATACCAGTATTCAGGCTAACAAAGCCCCTGGGTTGCAGGCACTTTTCTGGCCATCTCTCTACCTTGGGTGCATCTTATACATGAGCCTCAATATCTGCCCTGAAAAGAATTGTCTTTATGGCGCAGGTAGCGAATGTAGCAAAGAGAAACAACAACAACAACAACAAACACACACATTACTATGCATCCAATAAACCAGCCTATCAGGTAAGCTCACTTTCACAAGATGCAGCTCTTCCAGAGAGACAGTGGCCGCAATTAAAGTGCAGCATGAAACAAACATGTATTGTATGATAAACAAAATTAGAAACTCACATGAAACAAGTTTATGAAGGCACAAAGAGAATAAGAAGTCCGGACATCCAGGGACCCCTATAACAGGGACCTCCAAGTCCAGCGATTGTGCAGCACTGCCGCTGGCTGGGTAGGCATAGGAAGCTCAGAGTACTTCCTGGTCAGGAGGAGACTCCAGAGAAATCCAATTGATGATGTCAGAAACTAGAGGACATCCTCAGAGAGTGGCTACACATTTCAAGGAGCTCCTGCCCCTTTGTCAAGAGGCTTGACAGAGGCAGAAACACCTCGAAACACATAACCATTACCCAAGACATCCTGACACCATTTAGTGGGTTCCTCTGGAATCTCCTCCCAACCAAGAAGTGTTCTGAGCTTCATAGGCCTACTTGGCCAGTGGCAGTGCTGCACAATCGCTGGACTGGAGGTTCCATTTACAGGATTCCCTAGAGGTTCTGATTTCTTATGCTCTACATGCCTTCAAACTTCATGCGAGTTGCCAGTTTGTTTTTTTATCATACAATAAAATGTTTTGAAAGCTGTCACAGCCGGGTGCCCAAAGATGCTGGCACCGGCATGGGAGGACACAGGGAGAAAAATGGCTGGAGTGAGCACAATCACTGGATCGGCGACACTGGGACAGGCCAACGGCAGTTTTCAACTAATGCCACATACACACGATCAGGAAATTCAGCCAGCAAAAGGCCGACGTGAGCTTTTGGTCAGAAAATGCGACCGTGTGTACGCTCCATCGGACTTTTGCTGGCCGAAAAAAAAAGTTCCGACAGTCTGTAGCAATTCTGACGCGCAAAATTCCTACGCATGCTCAGAAACAATGCGACACATGCTCGGAAGCATTGAACTTCATTTTCTCGGCTCGTCGTAGTTCTTGACGGTCGAAAGTTGTGTGATCGTGTGTATGCAAGACAAGCTTGAGCGGAAATTCCATTGGAAAAACCATCCAAGATTTTTCCAATGGAAAATCCGCTTGTGTGTACGGGACATTAGAGGCTGGAGCTCCTCTTTAAAAAAAGGGGAGGGCCAACTGAAATGTATCTGTAACTGCTGACTTAATAACCTGTCCAGGATGCTCACCCAAGGCCAACCTGTCCCTCGGATCCCGGCACCGCCATTCTATCTAAAGGAAACAGGTAGTGGCTTCACTGCCCGTTTCCTATTGCGCATGCACGAGTCGCACGGGGCGTTGTGTTCTGGAACACACACACAGTTCCCAGAACACACCGCGCCCCATTCCCCAGAAGACAATGCGAGGAGAAGACTGAAGATCACCACACTAGGAAGAGGCAGATTAGGATGATCTGTCTAGCAACAGCCATTTCTGGTCAGTAAAAAAATAAAATAAAAACATTTCTCTTTGTTTGGAACATTTTAATGCAATTTTTTTTTTTTGTTTTTTAGGGTGGCCCTCCACTTTAAAAGGCCAGAGAGAGTGAGGAGCTCATTACCTGGGGACTCACAGCCCACACTGAGCTCTCATTTATCTGTTTTACAACCAAACTTGACCTCCACAGGAGGACTGTGTAAACTATGCACCTCATTTAAACAAAATAACACAATAACATTGCAACGCAAAGACAGCGATTTTGCCCGATGGACGTTGCAGCCAATCATATCAATCCAGGCCTTGAACCTCCCAGACGCCTTAATTCCTGTTGATTGACAGGCTGAATGACAGCAGAATATCTAATATGTACAGTAAGAGGACATACAAAATGGATATAAATGGATCTACCCAATGATAACAAGTGAGGGGACACCTGCTGGTCACCAACACAATGGAGTGAGGGGAAACAGTTTGATTATCTTGGGTGATGCTCTAAATTTTTAATAACATTTTTTTTTTCTTTTTTGTTATCAGAGTTGTTAAGGGCAAGTTTGATTTCTAGAGATACAACAGACCTTTTAAAGTATTTTCTTTTAGATTGAAGGGTGAATGTGGTCGGCGTTAAAGGTCAGTGCAAAATTTTAGTTTAGATGAAGTCTGGTGGGCCGAGTCAGTCCCTGGTTACTTATAACTCCCCCAGGATGAGACCCTCTCCTGCCCTGTCCCCGCACAGCTATGGGTCTCACCACTGACACTCATCTTGTGCGCTTCACAAGGCGTCAGAGAAACCGCAAACCCCGTCACGTAGGTGCGCCAACCTGACAACCCAAAGACAGATGTCCCACCACAGCACTCCCAAGTCTGGCTGGACTCTCCGGCATTTACCAAAATATTAGTTCTGGGTGAACAAAGCCTTTAACCTCTGGAAGATTTACCCCCCACCCTTCATGACCAGGCATTTTTTGTGATACAGCACTGTTACTTTAAACTGACAACTGTGCGGTCGTGTCATGCTCTACCCAAATAAAACTGATGTCCTTTTCCCCCACAAATAGAGCTTTCTTTTGATGGTAGTCAATCACCTCTGTCTATATTAATTTTTTTTTGTGTTTTATACAGAACGATAGAGAATATAGATCTCTCCTCGCTATAGAGAATATATATGTAAAAAAAAATAAAAAAAATTTAAACATATGAGCAGCGATCAGTGACTTCAATATTGCGCCAAACAATCCTAGTCCCTGCAGGGACACAAACTTCAAGCCTCCCCCCTGTCAGAACGACAATCTGTCCTGTTTACATTGGTAGAGACAAAGAACGGCGATCAGCGGGTGCCAGCAGACAGAGTAGCAGACACCCGTCAATCAGCATCTGCTGTGTGTAATTACAGCAGGAGCGAGCTGCTGGCGGCACACATCCGCGCCCTCCACCCAGAAGTGCGGGATCTCACACACACACACACACTCCAATGAAAGTATGCATGTGCAATACCTATGGGACCAACGTGGAGGCTGTAAATAACCATTGCAAGCACTACTGCTACAGTGCTTACTGACAATTTCCAGGTCCTGTGCAGAGTGGCTGCCCTGCTTACTGAACACAGGAGGTCGCTGGCTCGGCTAAGCACCATTCAGAGGACACTTTACATTCTCTGAGAAAATGCAAAGCGTTCTCCGATTGGGTAAAGTGAAGCTTGTGATTGCACCCCCTCAACTCTCTACCTGTTCCAAACAGAGAATGCTTTATGTTCATTGAGAAAATGCAAAAAAGTATTTCCTGAATATTGGTCATGCAGAGTGACTGTTCCCAATGCAGCTGGGCAGGCACTGGATGCAGAATCTAGTAGAGATCACTGTGGTAGCGGTGTTTAGAGGGATTTCTAGATTCTGCAGGAAATGACCAGGTAAGTTACATACATTGGTCCAACTTTAACCAATGGAACTATTAAAAAAAAAAAAAAAAAAGGTGCAGCATTGCCCCTCTGTGCATGTCATTCACCTTGGCCAGCGATGGAGAACCCTGGCACACCAGATGTTTTGGAACTACATTTCCCATGATACTCATGCTCCCTGCAGTGTAGGTGAGCATCATGGGAAATGTAGTGCCAAAACATCTGGTGTGCCAGGGTTCGCCATCCCTGACCTAGGTGAATGACATGCACAACGCTTGCTGGGCCTCCTAGGATATGCAGGTCACATAACCCAGGAGGCCTTTATCTTTCAGTCAGTAGGTAGGAGGTGGGACAGGACTAGTGGAGCGTCATTGCAAGGCCCTGCCGACTGAACCCAGAAGAGCCAGCGGGTTTCTGGAGGATGTCACAAGAGGTTAACAAGGGATCGAGCCGTGTCTGTTTACATAAAGTCCAAAAAAAAAGGAAGGAAAGTGACCATAAAGTGTCCAAAGGAAGACCACTGGTATAAGCAGTCAAGTTATCAATCCCACATTGATGGAAGGTGAAACATCTAAAAAATAGCCAAGGTGTCACCATCCGCTCTCATCCAAGGCTTCCAGAATCCTTGTGACTCCCTAATAAGTGTGGTCAATGAACGCTCACAAAACTGGCAGTGTGGAAAAGGGTAATCTTTATAGAAAAGCGCAAAAATGTATCAAGTGGTTAAAAACCACGACCTCCCCTTTAGTTCATACCGGTAGCACCGACATAAAGCAGCCGCCATCTTTGTAGAGGAATATACTTTGGACATTAGTACACACCAAGGAAGAGGAAACAGCCCCCTAGGGTGGGACTTTGAAGGTACTACCATATACACACACACATTGAGAAATAGTAGAATATTGAACATTTATTAGAAAACATATATAAAATATCGCACAAGACAGTGTGCGATATTTTATTTTTGCATACAAAAATAGATAAGACTTCCTGAACCCGACGAGTTTCAGAGATGGATGCTGTCTCCTTCAGGGGTTTTCACAGAAAATATATCTAGACAATTCAAATGCAAAAAGATAAAATCCTTCTAAATAATGCTGGATAATCATACACCAAATACTCTAATGTGGATACTCTTATGTACATGCAAATTACTATGATGCAAGTTTTCAATACCCTCAGTATATGATTATCCAGTATTTGGAAGGGTTCAATCATTTGTTGATCATTTTGCATTTTATAGACATTATATTTTCTGGAGACAGCATCCATCTCTGAAACGCATCGGGTTCAGGAAGTCATATCTTTCATTGCATTTTTGTATACACGGTCATGTGCAATATTTGATATATGTTTTCTGATAAATGTTCACTATTTTTCTACGATTTCTCAATGTTTATGCAGTAGTGCCTTCAAAGTCCCACCTTAGGGGGCCATTTCCTCTTTCTTGGTACATTTGGGATGTGGCACACCCTCTATAGTTTTCTTTATCAGAAACCCCTTTTCGTTGCACAGCAAAAGCAGTTGGCGCCAGCCTCTTTTAGAGGATGTCAGCAATGAGGATGCAAGAAACAGTGCTGGATCCGCCGGCTGGGTGAGCATCCGAACTATGCAGACAACACCACCCATTAAATATGGTGGTGGGCTTTAGGGTGAGTGGTCTTAGTAGTGCTCTAAACAAAGGGCCAGTTTACTGTCCTTCAGACATTAGGGGGGCTGGACTGTGGCCATTGTGAGTAGAAATTGTCCTGGCATCAGTGCAAGTAAACAATGTATCGTTGCCGGTGGTGGGAGGAAAAAGTGCCCCAAGGGCCAGACAAAAGGCAAGCAAAGGGCCGCATACAGCCCCCAGGCCACAGTTTAGGGACCACTGCTCTAAAACAAAAACAAAAATAAATAAATTTAGTAGTTTGTTTGTCACTGCAGTGCATCAATACACGGAAAGTGCAGGGTGCTATAAGGGGGTAGGGCCATGACCCCTGCACTTGCAGTCCGATTATGGGTGTCTTTCAAAACGGAACACTGAGGACATCTTTTGGTGCAGAAAAAGTACTACAGGGGACAGCGACAGATTGAAGGTGATAAAGATGACACTCCCATAGGGATAGGGATTTTTTAACCACTTGAGGACCGCCGTATTGCCATTGTACGTCAGCACAATGGCACAGGCAGGCATAATCACGTACATCTACGTGATTGCCTTCCAGCGGGTGGGGGGTCCGATCGGACCCGCTCCCGCTGGTTACGGCGGTCCGATTCGGTCCAGGAGCGCTCCGTGATGAGGGGATGGCCGTTGGTTTTCGGCCACCCCCTCTGGATCGCTCCTGGCCAATGAGAAGCTTCCTCCCCTGTGTATTGTTTACACAGGAAGGAGGAAGTGATGTCATTCTCCTCGGGGCGGTCTTTTTGACCGGACTACGAGGAGAACAGTAAAAGTAAGTGTGCACCAACACTACACTGACATGTAGGTACACACAGGCACACAAACCCCCCCCGATCCCCCCCCGCCCCCCTTCCCCCCCCTGTCACAGTGTCCCTGATTGCATTGATCATTTCTTTACTGATCAATGCATTCAGTGTCAGTTGTGACAGTAAAAACTGTCAGGACAGTTAGTGTTAGGTCCAGGGTAGCCCCCTATCACCCCCCAATAAAGATTTAACCCCCTGATTGCCCCTAGAGTTAACCCTTTCACCCCCTTTTGCCAGTGTCACTAAGCGATCATTTTTCTGATCGCTGCATGTGTCGCTAGGTAGCTAGTTATTTTTTTAGGTTCACCGCCAGGTTTTTATATCGCTAGGTACCCCGATATACTACCCAATAATGTTTTTAACCCCCTGATTGCCGCTAGTTAACCCTTTCACCCCCTTTTGCCAGTGTCACTAAGCGATCGTTTTTCTGATCGCTGCATTAGTGTCGCTACAGTCGCTAGGTAGCTATTTTTTTAGGTTCACCGCCAGGTTTTTATAGCGCTAGGTACCCCGATATACTACCCAATAATGTTTTTAACCCCCTGATTGCCGCTAGTTAACCCTTTCACCCCCTTTTGCCAGTGTCACTAAGCGATCATTTTTCTGATCGCTGCATGTGTCGCTAGGTAGCTAGTTATTTTTTTTAGGTTCACCGCCAGGTTTTTATATCGCTAGGTACCCCGATATACTACCCAATAATGTTTTTAACCCCCTGATTGCCGCTAGTTAACCCTTTCACCCCCTTTTGCCAGTGTCACTAAGCGATCGTTTTTCTGATCGCTGCATTAGTGTCGCTACAGTCGCTAGGTAGCTAGTTATTTTTTTAGGTTCACCGCCAGGTTTTTATAGCGCTAGGTACCCCGATATACTACCCAATAATGGTTTTAACCCCCTGATTTCCGCTAGTTAACCCTTTCACCCCCTTTTGCCAGTGTCACTAAGCGATAATTTTTCTGAACGCTGCATCAGTGTCGCTAGTGTCGCTAGTGTCGCTAGTTATTTTTTTAGGTTCACCGCCAGGTTTTTATACCGCTAGGTACCCCGATATACTACCCAATAATGGTTTTAACCCCCTGATTGCTGCTAGTTAACCCTTTCACCCCCTTTCACCAGCGATCACAGTATAAGTGTCACTGGTGACGCTGGTTAGCCAGTTAGTTATTTAGGTTCCCCGTCAGGTTTTTATATAGCGCCAGGGACCCCCATATACTACCTAATAAAAATTTGAACCCCCTGATTGCCCCTAGTTAACCCTTTCACCACTGATCACCGTATAAGTGTTACGGGTGACTCTGGTTAGTTTGTTTTTTATAGCATTTTATATTCAAATCCGGAAGGCAGTGCTTGGTTTTCGGGGTCCCGTACGTGGCTAGGCTCCCAAAAAGTCCCCCACATGTGGTATCCCCGTACTCGGGAGAAGCAGCAAATTTATTTTGGGGTGTAATTTGACTTCTGCCCATAGCATGTGTGAGCAATATATCATTTAGTGACAACTTTGTGCAAAAAAAAAAGTTTGTAATATTCCCGCAACTTTTGGCAAAATATAAAATATTCCATGGACTCAACATGCCTCTCAGTAAATAGCTTGGGGTGTCTACTTTCCAAAATGGGGTCATTTGGGGGGGTTTTGTGCTATTTTGGCATTTTATGGCCTTCGAAACTGTGATAGGTAGTGAGGAGTTAAATCAAAAATTTGCACCCTTAGAAATCCTGAAGGTGGTGATTGGTTTTCGGGGTGCCGTGCGCGACTAGACTCCCAAAAAGTCCCACACATGTGGTATCCCCGTACTCGGGAGAAGCAGCAGAATGTATTTTGGGGTGCAATTCCACATATAACCATGGCATGTGTGAGCAATATATCATTTAGTGACAACTTTTTGTAAAAAAAAATTTTTTTTTTTTTTTTTGTCATTATTCAATCCCTTAGGACAAAAAAAATAAATATTCAATGGGCTCAACATACCCATCAGCAATTTCCTTGGGGTGTCTACTTTCCAAAATGGGGTCATTTGGGGGGGGATTTGTACTGCCCTGCCATTTTAGCACCTCAAGAAATGAGATCGGCAGTCATAAATTAAAAGCTGTGTAAATTCCAGAAAATGTACTCTAGTTTGTAGACGCTATAACTTTTGCGCAAACCAAAAAATATACGCTTATTGACATTTTTTTTACTAAAGACATGTGGCTGAATAAATTTTGCCCTCAATGTATGACTAAAATTTAGTTTATTCGATTTTTCTTATAACAAAAAGAAGAAAATATCTTTTTTTTTCAAAATTTTCGCTCTTTTTCCATTTATATCGCAAAAAAAAAAAATCGCAGAGGCAATCAAATACCATCAAAAGAAAGCTCTATTTGTGGGAAGAAAAGGACGCAAATTTCGTTTGGGTGCAATATTGCATGACCGCGCAATTACCAGTTAAAGCAGCGCAGTGCGAAATTGCAAAAAGACCTCTGGTCCTTAAGGTGTTTATTGGTCCGGAGCTGAAGTGGTTAATAAAAATCAACCAACTAATCAGATTTCATTATGAGAAACAGCAGTAAGGCTGGAATCACACCTGTGCATTTTTAGTGCTATTTGCACTACAGAACATGTTCCATAGGAAACCATGTTAAATGGACTGTAGTGCAAATCTGCAAATAGCACTAAAAATGCCATAGATGCGAATCCAGCCTAAAGCACAATCGCGTATCATTACTATGCAGATAACTGTGCCCGTGTCATTGTTATATCTCTAAAATAAATGAAATACTTTACATTCCCTGTAAGGATTCTAATATTTCCTGCTATACAACTGTTTACTAGCAGGAGAACGTGCACGTATCCGAGTAGCGCAGTGAGGCTTTGGTCACACCGAACCCGACTTTTCACCTGAAGCCGCATGATTTCAAAGTCGACTGAAATGCGACTTCAGATGGGGACATGGAAGACATCTGTGCGACTTCATGCGAAGTCACACCTGAAACTTGCAAAAAAAAGTAGTGCAGGAACTACTTTCAAAATCGGTGTTGCACCTATCCATTGCGGACAATAGGGTGCGACTTGTCATGCGATTTGATTATCAAGTCGCATGACAAGTTGCACCGATGTCACTGAGGACTGGTTAACCCCAGATGCGGTGAGACTGCGCTGGGGTGGATTTCCCAGCGAAGTCCCACCGCATGGACAAGACAAAATGCCTCGTTGTGGTGGTGTACGGGTAGGTACTTTTTTCAGCGCTGTTCGTGGCAATCCACTGCCTCACACCACAGCTGGCAATTGAACTTTATGAGAAGTCTGTGATATCTCAATAAAGTTTGTTAAAAAAAAAAAAAAAAAAAAAAAAAGAAGTTTTCATAGTTTTTTTTTTTTTTATAAAATTTTGCAAACAGTTAATTTCTCCTTCATTGATGTGCGCTGATGGCTTTTTTTTTTTCTCCTCTGCAGTCAGCACGATGAGGGAAAAAAAAAAAAAAAAAAAAAAAAGCAGATTACCGGCTTGTGTTTACATCATGTGATTAGCTGTCATTGGCTGACAGCTGCTCACATGGTAAAGGCCTGGGGATTGGCCCCTTACTCCAATCAGAGATCAGCTAAGTAATGGACTCTCTGATCACAGGACATGCCACCCACAGCCAGCACATTCACGGTACGTAGTACATGGACACCCTCATGGCAATTTAGGCGCACACTGTAGCAGTCTTCCGGCTATAGTGCAGACGGGAAGAGGTTCATGTAAAGTTAACTACACCCCCCCCCCCCCCCCACATCGCAGGGCAAACTGTCAAACGGTACAGAAATCAGATTGCATGAGTGTGAACACCCATGCGATCCAATTCTAGCGCGGACCAAAAGAAAGGGTCCTGCACCAATTTGTATGTCTGCATTTTGCATCACACAGAAATCGCATCGCATCTGCAAAGCAATGTGGTGCGAATCACATGTGAGGTGTGTGTTCGCACCAGTGTGAACCCAGCCTTAGAGGCAGAAAAACCCTGTGCAGCGCGTTCAGGAGAGACGCATTTCAGCAGAAAAAAAATAAAATAAAAAAAAATGCCTGATACACCTAAACGCTAGGTGTGTTTAGCGCTTGAGCATTTATTTCAATGGCCAGAATAAATTAAAGGGATACTAAAGCTAAAAACATTTTTTGTTACCTTAAAGTGGGGTTCCACCCAAAAAAATAAAAATAAGAAGGAACTTCTGCTTTTCCGGTCCCCCCCCCCTCCCTCTCCGGTATATACAAGTATTTTGCTCCCACTTCCGGGGGTATAGATAGCCGAGCCACCTGTGGGTATCTATGCCACTAATCTTCCCCCCCCCCCCTTCTAGGATACACATTTACACAGCAGAGATCAGCGAGATAGCGCAGCTCGAGGCGCGCATGCGAAGTAGGGAACCAGGAAGTGAAGCCGCACTTCTTGATACCCTTACTGGAGGATGGTGGCGGCAGCAGCACCCAAGAGCCGAGGGACAGATCGGCTTCGGGTGCCGGCATCCCGTGCGCCCTGGACAGGCAAGTGTCCTTATTTGTAGCTGCTGACTTTTTTTTTTTTTTTTTAAATGGCTTGAACTCTGCTTCAAAAAAAAGGGTAAAAGGGTAAAAAACAACGTTTTCCATTTCTCTGCCCTTCCACGTTCAGGGGAAGAGAGTAGAGAAGAGATCCAATGCTGTGCACAGCTGCATCTCTTCTCCTCTCTCGTCCTCTTCACTCAGGGACTCAAACAGCAGCAAGAGTCATTGGCTCCTGTGGCTGTCAATCAAATGCAGTGAGAAGGAAGTAGCGGGCGGGGGATAAGCCCCGCTGTGTGATAGATAGACACACACACACAGAGCTACCCTATTAGGTACACAGCTTGGGGGGTGAGCAGGCAGAGTGTGCACCACCATAGCAAATAGCTTGCTATGAGGACACATGAAAAAGAGGAGGAGGAGCCGAGATCACCAGTGGGGGACCCAAGGAGGAGGAGGATCAGGGGCCAAAGCAGGTGAGTATGACATATTTGTTATTTAAAAAAAAATAAAAAAATAAAATTGATCTTTATTAACACTTTAATTTTCCAGCCAATGAAATTAATGAAGGCGCCTAAATGCGTTTTAGCAGCTTTAGATTTTATTTATTTTTAACTACACTGCATTTCTCCTGCCAGGAGAAAAGGCATTGAGAAGAACTGGTGTTGGCTCAGTGGTTGTGGATAGGTGAAAGGTGTTGCTGTCAATTGCATTTGCGTGTTGAAAGCCCAAAACGTACTCCATCCACAACACAATACGCACATCAGAGAGTCCTGGCCCAACACTCAATATATCAGGCTGTGAAAAGAAGGCACTTTTGTTTTTTTACATCACCTGTAAAAATCACACATAAAAGGAGCTGCACCTTCAAGTCTCATATCTGGCAAAGACAAAAAAGACAGCAAAAGTGAGCAGAAAACTTCCTTGTACACGACGCCGTGAGATCAGAACACAAGTGAAAGTAACTACTGAACTGAATTCAATCCTGCAAACAGCGCTAAAAGGCACAAACTCATTCAGGTTCCCTGAAAGCCCAACTCTGGGCTACAACTCCCCCCCCCCAGTCCTCCCTTCAACCCACCTCTAACCCATCCTACTAGGCTTTTTAACCTTAACGCGCAGGTCCACCCTAAATTGGACCTTCCGCTCATTGGAATCCTCCCCCCCACCGGCGCCACAATTGGCACCTTTCAGGGGGGAGGGGGGTGCAGGTACCTGTACAGGAATCTGCACCCACTTCCGGCATAGATATCTGCAGAAGGTACGCCCCTTTCCGAAAGTCCCCCGCTGCCTGCTGGGAAAAACACAGATCCCAGAGACAGCAGGGACCATCCTTATTGCGCAGCGCGACTCGCGCATGCGCAGTAGGGAACCGGGAAATGAAGCCGAAAGGCTCCATTTCCTGATTCCCATACCCAAGATGGCGGCGGCAGCACCCGAGAGATCGGCTTCGGGTGTCGACATCGCGGGCGCGCTGGGCGGGTAAGTGTCACTATTTTAAAAGTCAGCAGCTGCGGTATTTGTAGCTGCTGGCTTTTTAAAAGAAAAAAAAAAAAAAAAAAAAAAAAAAAAAAACACACGGCGGAACTCCCGGCAGACTCCCGCTTTAAAGCCAGCCAAATTCTAAATTTCAATCCATCTTCAGGAAGGCTGGTAGTGCTGAAGTCAATTTCTCGATCAACTTCAGTACAACCAGCCTGTCAGGTTTTATTATTTTTTTTCCGCTCAGAATACAATAGCGCAGTGGGAGGGATTCTTAACCCCACCCCCAAAACAATGACTGTTGATGGGGAAATTGAGTGATTTCCCTTCTCTCAACCTGTGGTTGAAGGGAAGAAAACTGCATAAGTGTATGCAATTAATAAAAGATTATTCCTGCGCTACCATTTAACGGTAAAGTAGAGTAAAAGAACTGCTGATAAATGAATAAATAAAGTCGCGCTATGGAAAAATCAGATCTCCAATGTGATAGAAATATGTGAAATGAAATTAAAATTAAAAAATGGAGAGAGGAAAGGAAATATACTGGGTTAGAGCTGCCTGTGCCTGAAGCCCTCACTTCCTTATTGGGGAAGAGAGGGAAATAAAAGTGTGAAATAAAAAGGGTATGGCGCTAAACCCTATCAGTGATGAGATGAGTTAACTTATCAAAACCTAGTGTTTATTTTTTATATATAAAAAGAAAAAAGAAAAAAAACTGTTGGTGATACCGTGCAGAGATATCCTAAAGCAATTTTATCCAAAGAAGATTGTGTGTGATTAATGTGGAGTCAACATTCATGTTCCATTATAATTAAAATCAAAAATGGGTGTTAAATAATCCTATACGTATCAACCTACTAAAAACATGTAAATATTCATTTAAATGTGCACAAATAGTGGAAATAATGTTAGTATTCGACAATATGTTAGTTTAAAACAGATTGTGCAAACATGTGCAAAAAAGCAACTAAAGGTCAGAACAACCAAGGATCAGAAATGATTCAGCCAAAAAAAAAAAAAAAAAAAAAAAAAAAAAAAAAAAAAAAATCGCATGAAGACGCAAAATGTGCAAATAGACAATAACTAAGGATCACAACAACCAGGGGTCTGAAATATTTTCAACCAATAATCGCATGAAGACACATCTGTGTCCAATATAAGTCCAAAATTAATATTTGGCTTGATAATACTGCCTCTTCAGATTATTGTTGTAATTGTTACAAAAAGTCAATAGGGAGTATTTGATTCACTCGTGCAAATAGTGCGGGCTTTCAATTAGAGAACTTCATCCCCGGTGCGCCACTCAGTGTTATAGTGTGTAAATGCTCTCACCAGAGTTAATGCCCCTGTGGGGCTGGATGGACCTTCACAATGTAAGCCACTGTGTCGCTCTCTGGCTGCTGCTGATGCACTGGGTGAAGCTTCGTTATTCCGTCCGTATGGTATCCAACGTTAATTATATAAGGAAAGACATATCCATAGTGTAATACGTTCTTAACCAAATCGTTCGTTTATTAATATTAAAATCTACTCACATTTTACATTAAAAGCATATGCGTATAGAAAAACTCCGCCGTTCGTCTCAAACGAGTGCACACAACGTGGCCACGCCCTACGCGTTTCGTCACTAGGACGTCGTAGTAATAATCATGCGATTATTGGTTGAAAATATTTCAGACCCCTGGTTGTTGTGATCCTTAGTTATTGTCTATTTGCACATTTTGCGTCTTCATGCGATTTTTTGGCTGAATCATTTCTGATCCTTGGTTGTTCTGACCTTTAGTGGCTTTTTTGCACATGTTTGCACAACCTGTTTTAAACTAACATATTGTCGAATACTAACATTATTTCCACTATTTGTGCACATTTAAATGAATATTTACATGTTTTTAGTAGGTTGATACGTATAGGATTATTTAACACCCATTTTTGATTTTAATTATAATGGAACATGAATGTTGACTCCACATTAATCACACACAATCTTCTTTGGATAAAATTGCTTTAGGATATCTCTGCACGGTATCACCAACAGTTTTTTCTTTTTTCTTTTTATATATAAAAAATAAACACTAGGTTTTGATAAGTTAACTCATCTCATCACTGATAGGGTTTAGCGCCATACCCTTTTTATTTCACAAAAGAACTGCTGAGTCCACCGAAAATGGATCAGACCGTATCCACTTAGTATAGAGTCAAGGGGTATGTTGGTGTCGCGCTGATCCCCCACTCTATTTCCAATGTAGGGAGTGTGTCTACTTCCCAACTCTAAAGGACTACATGAGTAATCAGACTAGGACAATACCTAATAGAGTGAGGTCTAACAGTAATTCAATAAATAAGTAATAAGTCAATTGATCACTAAAATGTAGGCTAGTGTAGCTAAAAATTAATCACTCCACGTAAATATATTGTAATCACCGTGTGGAATATAAAATTCATCCAAAATCAATGTAGAATCATAAAGAAATAGTGAAACAATGAAAGTGCCAAGTGCTCAATGTCTGAAAACAGGTGTCTGGTGAGTGCTTAATAGTAAAGCCACTTACCTTATGGCAAGGGAAAAATGTACACACACACACACACACACACACACACACACACACACACACACACACCATTGGAATTGCACAGAAAAAGCACTTAAAAAAGGAGTTGGGTTCTACATATCACTTTTGAATTGAATTTTTTTTCCCCCATATGTATTTATAGGAAAATAAGACTTGAATAAGCATGGACATTTAGTTCACATATTCTGGAGTGGTTTATTGTGACGCATGCTGGAAACGTCTCTGTAGTGCGTTCACCACTGTTTTTTTGGACTGTTTTCTGCGCTTTAAATCAAATTTTAAGTTAAGTATCTGGACAATATTTTTGATACTTTATGTGACGCACGTTAGAAATGGCTCTGCAGTGCGTTTACTAATTCCCTTTTTTGTTTTTGCACTTATACATGATTTTGAAGTTATAAGCCATATGGACAAAATTTTCTTTGATACTTTATTATGATTCTGTATCTTTAGGTTTTGTTTGTGATTTTTTTTTCTGCACCCCTGTAGTGCGTTTACTTCCCCCCCCCCTCAGCACTTTATAGATACTGGTTTATTATTTATTTATTAACCTGCACTACATAGTGCTTAAAGTATATTTATGCACGCTTAGTCTCTTCATTATTTGGTATCACCCCTGCGAGTGGCTTGTTTTCAGACATTGAGCACTTGGCACTTTCATTGTTTCACTATTTGTTTATGATTCTACATTGATTTTGGATGAATTTATATTGCACACAGTGATTACAATATATTTACGTGGAGTGATTAATTTTCAGCTACACTAACTTATTAATTTTTAGCCAACTTATTAATTTTTAGCTAGTGATCAATTGACTTATTGATTTACTGTTAGAAAATCACTCTATTAGATATTGGCCTAGTCTGATTACTCATGTAGACCTTAAAACGGGAGTCCGCCGGGACTCCGCGTTTTTTTTTTTTTTTAAAGCCAGCAGCTACAAATACTGCAGCTGCTGACTTTTAAAATAGTGACACTTACCTGTCCAGCGCGCCCGCGATGTCGGCACCCGAAGCCGATCTCTAGATTGTCTCTCCGGTCCTGCCGCCGCCATCTTGGGTATGGGAATCAGGAAATGGAGCCTTTCGGCTTCATTTCCCGGTTCCCTACTGCGCATGCGCGAGTTGCGCTGTGCAATAAGGAAGGTCCCCGCTGCCTCTGGGATCTGTGTTTCCCAGCAGGCAGCGGGGCACTTGCAGAAAGTGGCGTAATCTACGCCCCTTTCCGCAGAGAGCTATCCCGGAAGTGGGTGCAGATACCTGTACTGTACAGGTATCTGCACCCCCCTCCCCCCTGAAAGGTGCCAATTGTGGCGCCGGAGGGGGGGAGGGTTCTGATGAGCGGAAGGTCCACTTTAGGGTGGACCTCCGCTTTAAGCCCCTGTACACACGGTCAGACATTCTGCCAACCAAATCCGTTGGATTTTGTCCGAAACTGTTGCATACACACGGTCGGACCAAGTTGTCGGAAAATCCGATCGTTCAGAACGTGATGACGTTATTTTGTTACGATGGGACTACGTTCAGGCTAGTAGCCAATAGCTTTGGTGTAGGAATTTGATCTGAGCATGCGTGGCACTTTGTCCGATCAAAATTCTCGATCGGACCAGTTTGTTGTAAAATATTTCCAACAAGTTGGAAAATTGGGTCCGACGGAAACAGTCCGATGCATACCACACACAGTCGGATTATCCGACAACACGGTCCGACGGATTCTCCGACCTTGTGTACAAGGGCTTAGAGTTGGGAAGTAGAAACAATCCCTACATTGGAAATAGAGTGCGGGATCAGCGCAATACCAACATACCCCTTGACTGCATAAAAGTGCATGGCCAACCTCAATGTCTTACTAAACCCAGGAGCCTGCATTCACTATATCTGGTCTCTCACAGTACACAGAACATGTAAATGCTACTATTTTAGTAAAATATAAACAACCTTTTCTCATCGGCAGTTAGAGCAGCCTTGCGACTTCTGTGTCTGGTAAAGCTTGTAGGAGGAGTTTTCATTCCGCTCTGACTGTCCTATAAAACTTTAGGACTCCTGACCTTCTGTATGGACATTGCCGATTGGCCCTATGCTGATCACATGCACTCTCCCAAAAAAAAAAAAAAAAAAAAAAAAAAAAATAAAAAAAAAAAAAAACACACACAAACACACTCCACTCACAATACCGAACTGAGCATGTGCGGTCTGACTGCTTCCATTTATAATATTCAGAGGGGAGTTGGAGACACTGAAAGAAGGTGAAGATCAGAGAAGACAGGATCAAACAGCCTCCATTAATCCTTAGCAGCACCCCCACAGTGTCAAACCATTATGCAGTTTCGTGCAGCCATTTTTTTTTTCTTCTAAAGGATCGGGACTTATTTCTGCATTTCATACAGGTACGGCAGCCTGTTTAATGCCCGAAAGGAAAATAAATAAAGGGGGGGGGGGGGGGAGAGAAGAGAAAAAAAAAAAAAAAAAAAAAAAAAAAAAAAACACACCCCACAAACTTTTTAATGTCCTATGGCCAAACTCTGTATAAACTCTAAGTATATCTTGCTTATTCCTCCCCACAGTACAGCAACATGCACGTTACCACTTTCCTTGTTCATGCATCTAAAACCCAACTTGCCCCAATTACACTTACAGTATAAAGCAGACAAATAGAAATCACAATGCAATATTATATATCTATATAGCAAAAATTGAAACAATGTGAAAAAAGTGATATTGGCATATAAAAAGGCAGACTGAATTAAGATGGCTGGAATTTGTAGTACCACAGCTGCTGCAAGTGCTTGCTCGCCACCCGAGCTCCCCTTTTGTCGTTTCTGAGCACCCGATGCAAGCAGCAGAACAACATTTTCCAGCCAGCTGTAAAGGTTAGAACATCCCAGATAACAGAGGAAGAGAGTTTATATCCGATCGATTAAACTTTCAATTGGCTGCGATATATTATTATGCCATCTCTACATCACCTGGGGAGTGAACGATCAGACCCTGCTAGCTTCACCAATAACCATCTGCAGAGCTGGCCATAAGCCGTACAATCTGATCATACAATCTCTGGTGTCATCAAGGAAGTCACTAGTGCAGTTACATAACCAATTGGGAAAGCCCTTTGTAGATCTAAAAGTGGTTGTACAATCATACTGTGTGGCTAGCTTGGGGCTCCTGGGGTGGGGGATTTTTCAGGGGCCTTTATCTGTATTGTGCCCTGTTTACACTATACAGGTATGTGAAAAAAATAAAAGTAGCAGCAGGTCTGCATTTTACCCAACACAGCCTGGGGCATGAATAGAGTGTTTGTTAACATTCGATAAAAAAAGTAAAAGTAAAAGTAAAAAAAAAAAAAAAAAAAAATGATAATATAATAATAATGCAGGTGTAAAGAAACCCTTACACTTTCACAGCGATGTAAAGGGAACCTGTGCTGTGAGAATATATAGGCCGCCATTGCTGACCTGATGATGCCAACAATATATAATTGTTTTGTATACAAAAATCAGGAATTCAGCCTTTACTGCATGCTTTTTCACGTCAAGTGACACACACATCCCCAAAAAATAAAAATGTACACACACACACACACAGTATATTTGCAGAAAAAAAAAAAATAATAATAATGTGCATAAAATTTTTTTGGGGGGGGAATCAGCCTGCAGAGCATCGCAACCGCAATCAGTGGATGGTGGGTGCAATACCAGATTCCTGCAGACTCTTTCTCCAGTTCTCTGTCCATACCTAGGTACAGACTTTGTTAGTTGGCTAAAGGAAGTGTCAATGGACTACTAGTGTGATCATCACTGCAGTAATGTTCCACTGAGAACTGCAAGTCCATCTGCCAAGGAAGCAAATGGTACTTGCATTTCATTCATTCACAGGTTTCTGTCAAAAAAAAAAAAAAAAAAAAAAAAAAGTGACAGTGCTTTTGGGGGGAGTCACATATTACACTCTAAATATGAGCAACATGTAGAAGGGTGCAAAAAGGTAGATTTAGGCTGTGGTCTTCTTCACAGAGGGGTACTTCACCCCTTGGCACAGAGTGTCCGCACATAGGCGGCTCTGCGTAAACAACTTACCACATTGAGAGTGCGCTCCCTGCAGGCTTCCCAGCACGGTAGCCAACGGGGATCTGTAATCTCCCGATCGGGAGCTTTCCGATCAAGTTACCCTTGTGACCACCAATCACAGCACCCAAATGCCCACTTCTGCTTCCTGGCTATTAGAATTCTTAACCACTTTCCATCCACGGTATAGCTGAAAGACGGCTAGCAGCACGGACTTCCAATGCTAAAAACTTTTAGTACAGTGTTGCATGACCGTGCAATTGTCAAAGTGCTTCAGCTCTAAAAGCAGAAAATTGGACTGGGCAGGAAGGGGCTATAAGTGCACAGTAAGCAAGTGGTTAAAGGGCAAGGAGTCGGCCAGCGAAGGGGTTAAGCGTATGTCTGCGTTTGCCCACATAAGTTTGCACAGATGTCCTATTCATCCCTGTGTAGGCACTCCCATTCATGTCAATTGAGACAGAGTGGCTGCACGAACACAGCCACTGTGGGTGCAGGCACGTGGTCCCAAGCATAGACAGTGTGTTCAGGGGCCGCACACTTGCATGGCTGTCAAATTGGTACCAGTAGCGATGTGTGTGCAGCCGCTGCATCCAAATGGATATCAATGAAACTGCCTGTGTATCCCCATGGCTGTCGTACTTGTGTGTGCTTAAGTACACCTGTGTAAACCAGGCCTCCAACTGCAGTTCCTCAAACACTCCCCGTAGGTCATGTTTTTTAGGATTCCCCCATTCTGGGGCCAGGGGTTTTCCCCAGGTCAGTAATTATCACCGTTCTTCCTGTTGAGAGCATTATGACCCACATTGCATTGTCACAGATGAAAAAAAAAAAAAAAAAAAAAATCTTTGCTAGACCGCACAAGTGACTAAGAAAGTTTGTAAACCCAAAAGACAAAAACAAAAAACCCAACTCTCATATAAAGCTTAAACACATTCATATTTCTCTTTTTTTTATCTGCAGCTAATCAAAACTCATTTCACCTTTCAGAAAAAAAAAAAAAAAAAAAAAAAATTAATTATATTATATTATATATATTTTATAAATGAATAGGGGAACTAACACCTTACACGCTCAAAAATTCCTGGTCCACTACACTAACTGCAAGTCCTGAAGCAGGGCTCAAAAAGCCCAGTGATAGTTAACCCCTTCCCCACCGTTACCTGCATGGGTTATGGACTGTCAGTACCCATGCAGCCAGTGTAGCGGACCAGGGATTTTCAAAACCCAAACCCCCTGGTCCGCTACACTGGCTGCATGGGTGCCGACAGTCCATAACCCATGCAGGTAAAGGTGGGGGGGGGGGGAAGGGGGTTTACTAGCACCGGGCTCCTTTCTCAGGCGGCGAAGGGGGTTTACTAGCACCGGGCTCCTTTCCCAGGAGGCGAAGGGGGTTTACTAGCACCGGGCTCCTTTCCCAGGCGGGGGGGGGGGGGGGGGGGAGGGGGTTTACTAGCACCGGGCTCCTTTCCCAGGAGGCGAAGGGGGTTTACTAGCACCGGGCTCCTTTCCCAGGAGGCGAAGGGGGTTTACTAGCACCGGGCTCCTTTCCCAGGAGGCGAAGGGGGTTTACTAGCACCGGGCTCCTTTCTCAGGCGGCGAAGGGGGTTTACTAGCACCGGGCTCCTTTCCCAGGCGGCGAAGGGGGTTTACTAGCACCGGGCTCCTTTCCCAGGCGGCGAAGGGGGTTTACTAGCACCGGGCTCCTTTCCCAGGCGGCGAAGGGGGTTTACTAGCACCGGGCTCCTTTCCCAGGCGGCGAAGGGGGTTTACTAGCACCGGGCTCCTTTCCCAGGAGGCGAAGGGGGTTTACTAGCACCGGGCTCCTTTCCCAGGAGGCGAAGGGGGTTTACTAGCACCGGGCTCCTTTCCCAGGAGGCGAAGGGGGTTTACTAGCACCGGGCTCCTTTCCCAGGAGGCGAAGGGGGTTTACTAGCACCGGGCTCCTTTCCCAGGAGGCGAAGGGGGTTTACTAGCACCGGGCTCCTTTCTCAGGCGGCGAAGGGGGTTTACTAGCACCGGGCTCCTTTCCCAGGAGGCGAAGGGGGTTTACTAGCACCGGGCTCCTTTCCCAGGCGGGGGGGGGGGGGAGGGGGTTTACTAGCACCGGGCTCCTTTCCCAGGCGGGGGGGGGGGGGTGGGGGTTTACTAGCACCGGGCTCCTTTCCCAGGCGGGGGGGGGGGGGGTGGGGGTTTACTAGCACCGGGTTCCTTTCCCAGGCTTTTTTGAGCCCTGTTTCTCCACCCTGTGATATAAATAGAGGGGAAAGGCCAGGTTCCAGGGGCCGCCGATGCTCCCGCTGCAAAATGGGACATTAAAGCCTCGTACACATACGATTGTTGGCCAACCGAGCATTTGATTTTTGTCAAAAGGTCGTGTGCCAGGATCTCATCTTGCATAGTAACAGTACACAACTGTCGTGCAACAAACACGAACGTAGTGACGTACTAGGAGGAATTTCAGCTCTTGAGCAGCACCCTTTGGGCCCCCTCTGCTCATTTTGTATTTGGTGAGCATTGATTCCGAGCATGCGCGTTTGTACTTTGGACTTGTGTGACGGATTTGTGTACTGACCATACAAAAATCAACGTCAAAAATTTACTAGCATGTCATCCAACATTTGTTGGTCGAAGGTTGGACAACAATTGTCAAAAGGAGCTTACCAACAGTAAGATTTTTAGGAAAATCTGTCAATAGACAATCCCCTGCCAACAGTCGTACCGTGTGTACGAGGTTTAAGAAGAGATTGCTGCACCCAACAGTCCTTCAGAAAAGCTGGAACATCTAAGAACTGGCAGGTATTGTAGAACGCAGATAATGGACCTTCTCCCTTTCAAGGTATGCCTGGGCAGCTCAGTTCATATCTATCTACACACACACACACACACACACACACACACACTTTATATATTTAGGGTTGTGATAGAGAATTACAGAACATACTGTTTGGATTTTGCCTACAATTTCAGTAAAGCTCTTTATAAGCCTGGTCTGAGGTTATTCAATGGGGTGCATGGTAGATTATGGCATACCAAAAGACTTTGGTCTGTAACGCACAATGGGGTATGAAGAAAAGCCACTACTAAAAGGTTAAATCAGCAAGACAAGTGAGAGGAGGGATGCACTTGCTATGGGTAACCCGTAACTACTAGTGAAGTACATAGCAGCCGGTCATAAAACGTGGTACCTGGCATGGGTTCTCTGGTAGTCAGGGGTTCTGTGATCTGACTCCCCCCACCAGCAGTCGGTACCCCCAAAAGTATCTGGGGCCAAACCGGCAGTTATGGAGACCCCATATACTTAGCCGTATGGGAGAGTGAAAGAATTAAGTTACAGTGCGCATGAGGCCCACGCTACTAGGCACGAGACGAGACCCTATTCTGTCACTTGGAATGAGGTGGCAGAGGTAAGCCGGACTGGTGGAGAGGGCACAGGCTCAGCAGTGTCCCTTCTAAATGCAACATACATGAAGAAGTTGTGTAGTAACACAGGAAGTACATTTAACTACTGCATTGTACAGCTCATCTATGATTTATGGTCAGACCTGTTGATCAGCTAAGCGAATCACAGTACAGAGCAGAGACATGGCTGTTTTTTTTTTCCTCCCTGAAAAATAAGCCCCATCTACCAAAAAAGCAGGACATATTGTACACATTGCACTTTTTTGGCACAGATAACCGTTTCATTGCCCTTAGATATTAATAGCTTTCCAGCCAGTGTCATTAGTACAGTGACAGTGTATAGTATAAGCACCAGTCACTCTATTAGTGTCACTGGAGAAGGTCAGTTGTTACTGTTAGATTGTCTATAAGTGTCTGATCGCCACCATTACTAGTATATGGAGGAAGGAAAAAAAAAAAAAAAAAAAAAAAAGATGAAAAAAAAAAAGTGAGGAAAAGCCGATCACGGGCTCTTCCTATTTACACTGTGATCAGCCATGATTGGAAACGGCTGATCACATGGTAAAGGGTCTCCATCGGAGATCATAGTTGCGGGGTGTCAGACTGACGCCCCGCAACAACGATCGCCACGATGCACGCCCCCGGGTGCGCAGGGGCTCAAAATCCTGAGGATGGTCTATGACGTCCAGTCAGGGTTTTGAAACCACTTTGCCGCCGTCATTTGACAAATTGGCAGGCAGCAAGTGGTTAAATTCATAAAAAAAATTTCCAAAAAAAAAATCATTTGAAAAGACCGCTGCGCAAATACAGTGTGACATAAAATATTGCAACAACCACCATTTTATTCTCTAGGGTGTCTTATTTTTTTTTATCATTTTTTATTTTATTTTTTTATATAATATATACATCATTCTCTGTAACTATTACCTTTTGTACCACCACCCCCTCCCTTTAGAATGGAAGCTCTACAAGCAGGGCCCTCCCGTATCGAACTGTACTGTAATTGTGTTGTTTCTCCCCCCCCCCCCCCCCAAAAACATTGTAAAGCGCTGCGTAAAGTGTTGGCGAAATATATATATATATATATATATATATATATATATATATATATATATATATATATATATATATATATATATATATATATATATATATATATATATATTTATTTTCATACTCATACACACACACTTTTTCTTTGCACAGAAATAATTGCGAAATACTTTAGTCAAGATAACAAATTAATTGCGCAGCTCTACTGCCTCATCAGCGGCCCTGTCTGCGATTGTCAGTTAAAAGGGACGTAGCGCTCCCTCACTCCCCTGCATCCTCCAATGGATGAGGGGAGCTGAATCATGTGACTGTACGGAAGCAGACTGAAAATAGGCAAGTACACCCCACCCATTTACACACAGGTGTCCAGAGGGGCGAGGGAACATTCTTAGGACTAGTTAGGTTTACACTGGAATTCTATTTTAAGTAACAAAGTAGGAAAGGTACAAATTGTTCTGGTGCACAAGAGGTGTACAGGTGTGAGGAGTGAAACGTTTAAAACTGAAGTATGGCCTAAGCTTCTTTGGTTATACTTTTCATGGGTGATAAGAGTGCACTTACTTTTGTGCTCACCTGTGACCCAGAACCAGCCGACAGCGGGCAAAACCCTTCTGTCAGCTGATGTCACGTAGCAGCTCCAGGCTCTGGAAAAATCCCAACCACATTGTTGAAATCCACCCAGATGCCCGATCAAGAGCTGGCTCAGCCTCTTAGCGTGCAAAATATATATTCTGCTACATGTCTCTGGTATAAAAAAATAAAAAAATAAAATCCCAATAAATGAATATTAATTGATTTGCGTGAAACTTAGAATGTCTACAAAAAAATATATATATATATATATATATATATATATATACTGTGGAAATTAACGATTAATTGCTCGATTAATCGTTAAATTTTTTTGATCAATCAAAATTATTTTGATTGAGGATGATCCACAGCTTGAGCTCTGCAGTCTCACCCATAGGAATGGCCATGGCTTCAGCCTAGCTCCGGAGCAGCGGCCATCTTGGTCCACCCGGCGCACTGACATCATCACCCGCCTGCTTGTACCGTCTACTCTGCAGACGGGTCTGCCTGCTGTCTATTGTGGACAGTACACACAGATTCCGAAAATAGCCGAAGACGAACGGCGCCTGTGCCGTGAGTCCAGGTTCTAGCCCCACCATCCAAGTGGACAGTTAGAATAAAAAGAGCCGAGCACAGCGAGGCCGTGCCCAAAGCATGGCGAGTGAAGCGAGCCTGTAAGGGGCCCTATAATATTAGCAGCCCTATGTCCACTTGGGTGGTGGGGCTACCACCTTGACGCACGCCGCCGTTCATCTTCGGAAATTTTCTGAAGCTCCTTCTGCTCCTTACTGCGCAAGCACTGCGCCTGCGGAGTACGGGGCAGACAGTATCCGATGGCCGGACTCTATATGCCAGAACACCGATCAGGGGGTACACATTAGGATGCCCTTGACCCAGAAGTAGGCAGCGACATACGGGTAGGTTGCTTTGCCTACATCGGCCGCTCGCCTGCAGTACATTATAAACTGGCAGTCGGAAAATAGTTAAAGAGGTTGTAAAGCCTTACATATACCCAGCGGAATTGATGGGATTCCGATCATACAAAGCCTCCAACCCAAGTTGTACCGGTTTATCTGCAGCCATCAATCCTGTACATCCAAAGTGCAGAACTTTAAAGCTTGTAGTTGTAGAAGCAAAATTTCACCCATTGGTCCAGCAGAGACCTGTGACATCACAGAGGAACGATCATGTCCCCCTCAGTTCTTAGGAGGATCATTCTCTATCCACACAAGCAGCCTGGCAAAAGCAAATATAAAATCGCAGAGAGGCCTATGCCGAGCTGGCACCACGAGCCGTCAATTTCTTAAGTGCTCAACTTATAAAAATAGAAAATCTTTGATCAACGCTTATGTCACATCCAGATTAGCAGAATTAGTATGATTCATAGAATTTCAGCAGCGTTTGGAGAACACGCTGTTGCGATTTGCATTCCCCAACAGAACAGGCACCAAATTGAGACGTCAGCTGTCAGAGGGCGAGATCTACTAAAAGTCTGGTGGGGGAAATTCCAGCACAAAGCAGCCACATGATACCTAGTGTATGGAAACCCCAACAATCAACTGCTCTGATGCCTTTCGGTCTGCTAAATAGACAATTGAAAGTGTTTGTTCTACCCGTACAAAAGGAGCAAGAAAATGCCAGTTGATCCTGCCAGAAATCCTTGCCTTTGTGCTACAGGCCTGACAGGCAGCGGATGGGCCAGTGGGCAAAGAAGCTGGCAGATGCACTGGGGCCAGTTGACATTTATGGCACCTCCATACTCGTAACCAACCCCGGCGCTCTGCGCACCACCGCACATTCTTTAGCAGTGGAACTTAAAGTATAAACATTGTAACGATTTGTCCTTTACAAAACGGAATATACTTTGTTGTGTTAAAAAAAAAAAAGAAAATTTATAAAATATATATATATATATATATATATATATATATATATATATATATATATATATATATATATATATATATATATATATATATATATATATATATATATATATATATATATTTTTTTTTTGTAGAGACCTTAGAGAATAAAATGGTGGTTGTTGCAATATTTTATGTCGCACTGTATTTGTGCAGCAGTCTTTCAAATGCAATTTTTTGGGAAAACAAAAAAAAAAAAAAAAAAAAAAAAAAAAAAACACCACCAACTAATAAAGTTAACTTTTTTTGGTATAATGATAAAGATTTAATGACGCGAGAATCGCGATCTTTTTATTCCAAGAAAAAAATGAAATAAATTTGCGATTCTTATTTTGGCCAGAATCATGCAGCTCTACTGCGCACTACCCCATAACCAACCCCCGTAATCTGTACGTCACTTAAATTGGCCATACAAACATTAAAAGTTTCTTTTGTACAGCCAGTGGGATGAACAGATTCCTCCATCTACACTAAAAACCGTGCACATGAAGGAAACTCCCGCTAGGGCTGCCATGTTCTGAGAGCCAGCCCTGCTGTCTGTAGGAAAACCTGACTAGTGCTTCCATATGACCAGACACTGATCAGCTGACAGTTTTCTGACTGGTACCTTCAATATTTCAGACCATGCCACCCACCTATCAAATATTGACCATTTCATTAGGAACTGAAACTCAGTGTATGTCCAGCGTGACCTCTGACCACTACACTACATTCTGTGCACACAGGAAGGGACAGGACAGAGGGGGGTATCAGTCAGTCAGTGGTGGAGGGAGGGGAGGGGGTGTGCGTCAGTCAGTCAGAGGAGGGGGCGTGCGTCAGTCAGTCAGAGGAGGGGGCGTGCGTCAGTCAGTCAGAGGAGGGGGCGTGCGTCAGTCAGTCAGAGGAGGGGGCGTGCGTCAGTCAGTCAGAGGAGGGGGCGTGCGTCAGTCAGTCAGGAGGTGGAGGGAGGGGAGGGGAGCGTGCGTCAGTCAGTCAGTGGTGGAGGGAGGGGAGGGGGGCGTGCGTCAGTCAGTCAGGAGGTGGAGGGACGGGAGGGGAGGGGAGGGGGGCGTGCGTCAGTCAGTGGTGGAGGGAGGGGAGGGGAGGGGACGTGCGTCAGTCAGTGGGGGGGGTGTCAGTCAGTGACGGGGGATGGGGGGGGCGACAGTCAGTCAGTGGCGGGGGATGGGGGGCGACAGTCAGTGGTGGGGTGTCAGTCAGTGGTGGGGGGGTGTCAGTCAGTGGTGGTGGTGGTGGTGGGGGGTGTCAGTCAGTGGTGGTGGTGGTGGTGGGGGGTGTCAGTCAGTGGTGGTGGTGGGGGGGTGTCAGTCAGTGGTGGTGGTGGGGGGTGTCAGTCAGTGGTGGTGGTGGGTGGGGGGGGGGGGGGATTGTCAGTCAGTGGTGGTGGTGGGTGGGGGGGGGGGGGGATTGTCAGTCAGTGGTGGTGGGGGGGTGTCAGTCAGTGGTGGTGGTGGGTGGGGGGGGATTGTCAGGTCAGTGGTGGTGGTGGGGGGATTGTCAGTCAGTGGTGGGGGGATTGTCAGTCAGTGGTGGTGGGGGTGGGGTGGTGGGGGGTGTCAGTCAGTCAGTGGTGGTGGGGGGGGGGGGTGTCAGTCAGTGGTGGTGGGGGGGGGGGTGTCAGTCAGTGGTGGTGGGGGGGGGGGTGTCAGTCAGTGGTGGTGGGGGGGGGGGGGGTGTCAGTCAGTGGTGGTGGGGGGGGGGGGTGTCAGTCAGTGGTGGTGGGGGGGGGGGTGTCAGTCAGTGGTGGTGGGGGGGGTGTCAGTCAGTGGTGGTGGGGGGGTGTCAGTCAGTGGTGGTGGTGGGTGGGGGGGGATTGTCAGGTCAGTGGTGGTGGTGGGGGGATTGTCAGTCAGTGGTGGGGGGATTGTCAGTCAGTGGTGGTGGGGGTGGGGTGGTGGGGGGTGTCAGTCAGTCAGTGGTGGTGGGGGGGGGGTGTCAGTCAGTGGTGGTGGGGGGGGGGGTGTCAGTCAGTGGTGGTGGGGGGGGGGTGTCAGTCAGTGGTGGTGGGGGGGGGGGGTGTCAGTCAGTGGTGGTGGGGGGGGGGGTGTCAGTCAGTGGTGGTGGGGGGGGGGGTGTCAGTCAGTGGTGGGGGGGTGTCAGTCAGTGTTGGTGGAGGACAGTCAGTGATGAGAGGGAGGGGGTGTCAGTCAGTGATGAGGGGGGGAGGGGTCAGTCAGTGGTGGTGGTGGGGGGGGTGTCAGTCAGTGGTGGTGGGGGGGGTGTCAGTCAGTGGTGGTGGGGGGGTGTCAGTCAGTGGTGGTGGGGGGGGGGGGGTGTCAGTCAGTCAGTGGTGGTGGGGGGGGGGTGTCAGTCAGTCAGTGGTGGTGGTGGGGGGGGGTGTCAGTCAGTGGTGGTGGGGGGGTGTCAGTCAGTGGTGGTGGGGGGGGGGGGGTGTCAGTCAGTGGTGGTGGGGGGGGTGTCAGTCAGTGGTGGTGGGGGTGTCAGTCAGTGGTGGTGGGGGTGTCAGTCAGTGGTGGTGGGGGTGTCAGTCAGTGGTGGTGGGGGTGTCAGTCAGTGGTGGTGGGGGTGTCAGTCAGTGGTGGTGGGGGGGGGGTGTCAGTCAGTGGTGGTGGGGGGGGGTGTCAGTCAGTGGTGGTGGGGGGGGGGTGTCAGTCAGTGGTGGTGGGGGGGTGTCAGTCAGTGGTGGTGGGGGGGGGGTGTCAGTCAGTGGTGGTGGTGGGGGTGTCAGTCAGTGGTGGTGGTGGGGGGGTGTCAGTCAGTGGTGGTGGGGGGGGTGTCAGTCAGTGGTGGTGGGGGGGTGTCAGTCAGTGGTGGTGGGGGGGTGTCAGTCAGTGGTGGTGGGGGGGGGGTGTCAGTCAGTCAGTGGTGGTGGGGGGGGGGTGTCAGTCAGTGGTGGTGGGGGGGGGGTGTCAGTCAGTCAGTGGTGGTGGGGGGGGTGTCAGTCAGTCAGTGGTGGTGGGGGGGGTGTCAGTCAGTCAGTGGTGGTGGGGGGGGTGTCAGTCAGTCAGTGGTGGTGGTGGGGGGGGGGTGTCAGTCAGTGGTGGTGGGGGGGTGTCAGTCAGTGGTGGTGGGGGGGGGGGGGTGTCAGTCAGTGGTGGTGGGGGGGGTGTCAGTCAGTGGTGGTGGGGGGGTGTCAGTCAGTGGTGGTGGGGGGGGGGGTGTCAGTCAGTGGTGGTGGGGGTGTCAGTCAGTGGTGGTGGGGGTGTCAGTCAGTGGTGGTGGGGGTGTCAGTCAGTGGTGGTGGGGGGGGGGTGTCAGTCAGTGGTGGTGGGGGGGGGTGTCAGTCAGTGGTGGTGGGGGGGGGGTGTCAGTCAGTGGTGGTGGTGGGGGGGGGGGTGTCAGTCAGTGGTGGTGGGGGTGTCAGTCAGTGGTGGTGGGGGGGGGGGTGTCAGTCAGTGGTGGTGGGGGGGGGGGTGTCAGTCAGTGGTGGTGGGGGGGGGGGGGTGTCAGTCAGTGGTGGTGGTGGGGGGGGTGTCAGTCAGTGGTGGTGGTGGGGGGGGGTGTCAGTCAGTGGTGGTGGTGGGGGGGGGTGTCAGTCAGTGGTGGTGGGGGGGGGGTGTCAGTCAGTGGTGGTGGGGGGGGGGGTGTCAGTCAGTGGTGGTGGGGGGGGGGTGTCAGTCAGTGGTGGTGGGGGGGGGGTGTCAGTCAGTGGTGGTGGGGGGGGGGTGTCAGTCAGTGGTGGTGGGGGGGGGGTGTCAGTCAGTGGTGGTGGGGGGGGGGTGTCAGTCAGTGGTGGTGGGGGGGGGGTGTCAGTCAGTGGTGGTGGGGGGGGGGTGTCAGTCAGTGGTGGGGGGGGGGGGGGTGTCAGTCAGTGGTGGTGGGGGGGGGGTGTCAGTCAGTGGTGGTGGGGGGGGGGTGTCAGTCAGTGGTGGTGGGGGGGGGGGGTGTCAGTCAGTGGTGGTGGTGGGGGGGGTGTCAGTCAGTGGTGGTGGGGGGGGGGGTGTCAGTCAGTGGTGGTGGGGGGGGGGGTGTCAGTCAGTGGTGGTGGGGGGGTGTCAGTCAGTGGTGGTGGGGGGGGGGTGTCAGTCAGTGGTGGTGGGGGGGGGTGTCAGTCAGTGGTGGGGGGGTGTCAGTCAGTGTTGGTGGAGGACAGTCAGTGATGAGAGGGAGGGGGTGTCAGTCAGTGATGAGGGGGGGAGGGGTCAGTCAGTGGTGGTGGTGGGGGGGGTGTCAGTCAGTGGTGGTGGGGGGGTGTCAGTCAGTGGTGGTGGGGGGGGGTGTCAGTCAGTGGTGGTGGGGGGGGGGTGTCAGTCAGTGGTGGTGGGGGGGGGGGTGTCAGTCAGTGGTGGTGGGGGGGGGGTGTCAGTCAGTCAGTGGTGGGGGGGGGGGTGTCAGTCAGTGGTGGTGGGGGTGTCAGTCAGTGGTGGTGGGGGGGGGTGTCAGTCAGTGGTGGTGGGGGGGGGTGTCAGTCAGTGGTGGTGTCAGTCAGTGGTGGTGGGGGGGGGGGGGTGTCAGTCAGTGGTGGTGTCAGTCAGTGGTGGTGGGGGGGGGGGGTGTCAGTCAGTGGTGGTGGGGGTGTCAGTCAGTGGTGGTGGGGGTGTCAGTCAGTGGTGGTGGGGGGGTGTCAGTCAGTGGTGGTGGGGGGGGGTGTCAGTCAGTGGTGGTGGGGGGGTGTCAGTCAGTGGTGGTGGGGGGGGGGTGTCAGTCAGTGGTGGTGGGGGGGTGTCAGTCAGTGGTGGTGGGGGGGTGTCAGTCAGTGGTGGTGGGGGGGTGTCAGTCAGTGGTGGGGGGGGGTGTCAGTCAGTGTTGGTGGAGGACAGTCAGTGATGAGAGGGAGGGGGTGTCAGTCAGTGATGAGGGGGGGGGGAGGGGTCAGTCAGTGGTGGTGGAGGACAGTCAGTGGGGGAGGGGGGGTGTCAATCAGTAGTGGTGGACAGTCAGTGGGGGAGGGGGGTGTCAGTCAGTGATGGGGGGAGGGGTGGAGTCAGTCAGTGCTGGGAACAGACAGGGTTAGGTCAGTGCTGGGAGCAGTCATTGGTGTGTCGGTGAGCACAGGGCAGCGATGTGATTGGCGGGTGATGAGTACAGCGGTGGGGGGGAGTGTAGTTCTCTCACCTGCCTCCTCCGTGTCCCGGTCCCCGGTTCCCCCCGGCATGTACCCGTCTTCGGTCCCCGGACCCGCTCGGTGTTTCCCCGGTACAGGCCGCCTCACACTGGCCGCATTTCCCAGCACAGCGGACACAGCAGCGCCGGGGGCGGAGTCTGATTCTCTCCGCCAATCGCGGCCCGCTTACCGGCAAACCTGGGCGTGTCCGCTAGTCATTTCTTACCTACCCGGGTCCTAGTGCCGCCGCGTACATCATCAGTGCTGGCCGGGGAGAGACACACCGGGGACACACTGATCACCGACACCGATATCATCAATACCGACACAGATCTTATCAATACCAACACCGATATCATTAGTACTGCTGATATTACTATTAGATTTTTAGTCTACATTAAGTATTTTAATCTGTTTTACAGCTACAATCCCCATTACCACTACTACATATTATTACTATTATATTATTATATGTATTATATTTATTATATTGCTCAGATTGCGCTGATTATTATTTCAACCAATATTACTTTTTATGTGTTACTTATGTTTATGTTATTATTATTATTACTATAATTGTGATTGCCAATGGTAATATATTATTACATTCTATATGAATTCGTTTTGCTGCTGTTACAGTCATTATCTTAAATACTTAATATTATAATGATTATTGCTATCATCATTATTATTATTATGATTACTGACATTTATATTATTACTATATACCAGTGTCACTCATATTACAGTTACCAATATTATTATTAATATATAATATATTATTATTTCTGCTAGGATTTTTCAATTGTTTCTGTAATTAACATGATTTTTTTATTCTACTTTTATTATTGCTATTATTATTGTCCTATGTACTGTATGTATATATTATATAGATATACCTATATATAGATGTATATCTATATATATATATATAGAGAGAGAGAGAGAGAGAGAGAGAGAGAGAGAGAGAGAGATGCATATATATCTATATAGATAGATAGATATATCTATCTATCTATCTATCTATTATTATTATTATCATTATTAATAGTAATACATTAAATATATATATATATTTATTTATTATTATTTTTAACCCCTTTATAATGAAGGTGAAACAAATCCTCACACCTGAACAGTTTTATAACTTTGACGTATGTTAGCTGTAAATATCATCACAATTACTTAGTGTTTCCAGGTAAATCATAGCGCTTTTTTTTTCCCCCAGGACTAATTAAGCTTTCATTTGGTGGTAAATAGTAACAAATATCTCCTGATTTTTTTTTATCATGAAAGGAAAATTGGTGCAAAATAGTAAAAATTAAAAAAAAAAAAATGTTTAAATTTAGCTGTACTGTATATTTTTTTGATATTACCATAACCTAGCTTAAAAAAAAACAAAAAAAAAAAACAGAAATAAATTCTCCGGCCCCTGATGATCGCAGTGATGCCACATATGTGTATGTTATATGTGGTATGTACCCATAGTACAGCTCAGAAACAAGTACACTTGCTTATTTTTAACCTTAAACACACTGATATTAAATTTTAAAAAAATGCTTTTTTTTTTAATCCTAAGGAAAGTATAGTGACCCTGACCCTAACCTTGACCTTTGACCCTAACCTTGACACTTCCCCCCGCCCCCAACAAGCCTTGATCAACCTATTGGTTTCTTTCTTTTTTTTTTTTACACACACTTCTTTGGTTACATTTTTCGCCTCTAGCAGAGAAAAAGATACAATGTATTATATAATGTGTCCTGTATGTAGATAATGTTTCTTTTTGTTCTCCATTGAAGAGGGGAAAACAGGGGCAGGCAGTACACTGGCTCATTACTGTGTTAGCCAATCAGGGGCTATCATGGTGACCGAGAACTGGCAATCCTGCTTTCCAAATTGTTAGCAAGAGACCCCGATCCCTATTCTGGGATCACGGTGTGCAGTGCGATCCCAGCACAAACACAGGTATGAATATATAATCAGCCCCACAGATAAAGGCCAACTTCCGCAAGGTTATATATATATACGTGTATTGGTGGGGTTAAAAATCCTATTATTTTGTATTATTATCATTGTTAATCACTTGTATTGATACTGCTAATAGTAATTAAATGTTATTTTATTTATATATATATATATATATATATATATATATATATATATATATATATAATTTTTTTTTATTATTATTATTCCTTTCTTGTTACTGTCATGTCATTATTCTTACATTTTAATACTTTTATTATTATTATAATGGTTACTATTGTCATCATTATGATTGCTGCCATTGTTCATAATATTTGTAACACTCTTATTGTTCTCCTTGTTGGCATTACCATTAGGCTGCGATGGAACCTGACATTCTCTGACCTGGCCCATCTCCATTTGACATGTTCACTGAGCGGCTGCTATGGATTGAGAATGTGGCACTTGACTCTGAGTAAATCTGCTGACTTTGGACCCTTCTCACACAGGTGTTCACTTAGTGGCCCAGCCAGGCAGGCAGGTTGTAGGCAATAAATGTATATACACTAAAGTTGACCATAAACTATACAATCTGATATTACAATTAGTGTATAAAGTACCTCTGCGCCAACCACCTTGACAGGGGGAATAGAGGGATGCTGCAAACACTGAGGGGAGCTTCACCTACTCCCTGAGCAATATCGATTAAGTGGTTTTAGTGTTGCGCAAATGGGGGAATACAAGAAAGGAGGGGAGAGGGGGGGGGGAAGGGGGGAGAAAGAGAGGGAAGGAGAAAAGAAAAAGGGGAAGGGGAAGAAAGGGCAGGGAGGCGGAAGGGGAACAGATGAGTATGCAGGTAAAGGATAAAAGGGTAAAGGTCAAAAAGTGCTGGTGTAAAATTATGTGTCTGGGTGTGTACAAATCCTTGTTCGGTACGTGCTAAACTAAAATAAATGTTAGAGAGTGGCAATCAAATATAGGTTGTGATAGAGTGCCATACAAATAAAAACTCACAGTAATGAATGAATGCCTGAAACAATAGACATACACACCCACGATTTGTATGTCTATTGTTTCAGGCATTCATTCATTACTGTGAGTTTTTATTTGTATGGCACTCTATCACAATCTGATATTACAGCCTCCTTTAGATCTACTATTGATGATGTGGTACAATAGGAGGGGGGGGGGGGCTTTTTCACCTAAGTACATCCTCCTGCCTGCATGCCTGAGCTAAGGGCAGATGGATTCTAGGAAGTAAATGTTACCCAGATAGTAATCAATTGTGCTGCAAATTTGAAAATGACTTGCTAAGCTAATGCCAGATTTGCCAGGCTTCACAAGTTTGTTGTACAATTGCAGCAAGTCCGCATACAGATCAACTTTCTTTGCAAACATTCTGCAAGTTCTGGTTCAGTTATGTTGTGCACTAGTCCTCCCACCACAGGGGGGCGCTGCGGCTGAATTTTCATGCTGTAGACTCGCAAAGCTCTTACTGTAGACTGACCACGGCAATTTTGCTCTAGCAAGAGACTTGCCACGAAAATTTGCTACAAATTGCAAAAGTTTCAACTAGAACTTGTGCTTCAAGTGCTCTGCAAGTGTACAACTTCTCTCCTCCAGTGGATACCAAGGCTCTATGTTTGGCCTTCACATTTCCACTTCCCGGCGGTCTGTGCTGTGAGGCTCGGGGCTGGTGGACAGTCCCTCGCCCCTAGCACTCCAGTTTCAGTGTCTTCTCAGAACATTCCCAGGCTCCACCATACCCCCGGTATCATTCCGCCCTTGGAGGGCAGGACAGTCTCCTCTCCACCTCTCCTGGACCCTGAGCGTCACTGTAAGTTCTGTGAATGCCTAAACAAGCCTTTTCCCATCCCATTGTTTCTATTTGGTACTTTTAACTTTTTATTGATCATTGTTCTGGATTTATAACATTATTTCCGGTAGTCCACCATCTTTTTGTTTCCTTGCCAATAAAGAATTTTCATTATATTTGGGACTTCCATCATGGTTATTTATCACTTTTTGGATCATCGCTTCCCTATTTATTTTTTATATGTTCTTTCTCATCTGGTCTGTTGAGTTCGGGAGCTGCGACCTCAGTTTGGTGATTATTATGCCGTGTACACATGACGGGACTTTTCGGCAGACTAGGTCCGACGGTCTTCCTGATGGACTGTCGGTGGACTTCCGAACGAACGGACTTGCCCACACACGAAACATACTAAGGCCGTTCGAAAGTCCCTTCGTTTTGAACGTGATGACGTAAAACAGGACTAAAAACGGAAGTTCAACAGCCAGTAGCCAATAGCTTCTCTTGCGTCGTATTTGGTCCGTTGGACCAGCATACAGACAAACGGTTTTCCCAATAGGGATTGAGTCTGTCGGACAGATTTGAAACATGTTCTATTTCTAGGTCCGTCGATTTTTTTAATGAAAAGCAATCTGATTAGCCCACACACGATCAGATTGTCTGACCGACTGATTCCGTCGGACCTAGTCTGCCGGAAAGTCCGGTCGTGTGTACGCAGCATTACTGTATCACTAATGCCACGTACACATGTTCGGACTTCCCAAAGGGAAATGTTCGATGTGAGCTTGTTGTCAGAAAGTCCGACCGTGTGTACGCTCCATCGAACATTTGCTGTCGGAATTTCCGCCCACAAATGTTTGAGAGCAGGTTCTCAAATTTTCTGCCAACTTCACTTTGTTGTCGGAAAGTCCAATCGTGTGTACACAAGTTTGTCACAAAAAAGCTCACGCATGCTCGGAATCAAGCAGGAGGAGCCACACTGGCTATTGAACTTCCTTTTTCTCGGCTCGTCGCACATCTTGTACATCACTGCGTTCTCATGTTCGGAATTTTGGGCCAACATTTGTGTGAACATGTGTATGCAAGGGAAGTTTGAGTCAGCAACCTTCGGAAAAAAATCCACGGTTTTGTTGTCGCAAAGTCTGATCGTATGTACGTGGCATTAGACTTCATGGTGATCCCCGTTTGTGCCTGGTCTTTTGATGTTTTTTTTTACTTAGGGTACACGCACATGGCCGATTGAAAATACAGCAGCTAGCACTCTCAGGACCTTGCTGTCAGAAGTTGTAAGCTGCGTATAAAAGTTCTCTGTATGCATGTGACATTTAAACAAAGTTTACAGATATACAAAATTAATGCAGTCAGATATCCCCACCTCGTGCCCTCCATTGCTAGGAAGCAGGCTGCTTCCTAGCAGTGGGGGGGGGGGGGGGGCGGGTCTGCTCAGTGCATTCACTTGTAAACACAGAAGTCTGGTTTTTGTGTTTACAAGTGACAGCTCTGCACTCTGTGTGTAACCCCCCTGAACTCTACACTCTGAATGTAATGCAATCCTGGTATTTAATTCCCCTTTAAGACCCTCCTACTGTTCTTTAGTCGCTAGGACATAAGCAGCTATTGTCACCTAATGTGCATTGCTAGGACATAGTCAGCTATTCCAGCTTAGCTTCCTCCTTTGCTAGGACGCAGGGGACACTTGTACTCTATGTACATGTATTCATATACACTTTAGCACAAAACATACAAGCCTACAGCATCCTTTGTTCAGACACAAATGGCTATTGCCACCTAGCATCCTCTGTTGCTGTGACACAGGCAGCTTTTGCTGCCTACCATCCTTAGTTGTTAGGACACAAGTGGCTATTGCTGCCTAATGTCCTCCATTGCTAGGATGTAAGCGGTTCTTGTACTCCAAGTACATGTACGTTGTATGCATTTAAACTTTAGCACAAAGTATACAAGCGAACATTGCCCTTTGCTAGGACACCAGCAGCTAATGTTGTCTGGCATCATCTGTTGCTATGATGCAGGCAGCTCTTTCCGTTTAGCATTTTAAGTCGCTAGTGGCCATTGCTGCCTAATTTCTGTTGCTGGGACACAGTCGACTATTGCTGCCCAGCATCCTTGTTTGCGGGGGTCTCTTGAATTCTGAATACACGTATGCATGTAAACTTTAGCATAAAACATAGAAGCTGGACACAAGCAGCTATTATTGTCCAGCATCCTCCGTTGCTATGACACAGGCAGCTTTTGCCCTCTATCATCCTTAGTCACTAGGACACAAGTAGCCCAATGTCCTTCATTGCAAGGCAGCAAGCAGCTGTTGCCGATAGAAATGTGAACTCAGCCAGTGCTATACAATCTCAGTGAAAAGAAAGTGTTATGCCTCATACACACAATTGGATTGTTGGCTAACAAAACCGTGGAATTTTGTTCAAAGGTTGTTAGCTCAAACTTGTCTTGCATACACACGGTCACAAAAATGTTGGCCAACAATTACAAACGTAGTGACGTACTACGTGTTTTTGCAGCTCTTTAGCGCCACCCTTTGGGCTCCTTCTGCTAATTTCATGTTAGTAGAAGTTCAGTGAGTGTTGATTCGCGCTTTTCTTTTTGCATTTTTCATTTAACGCTTTTCATTTTGTGCTTTTCAGTTCGTTTCTGAACAGCCGTTCGTCAACCAGCCATGTTGGGGAATCGGAGGACAGAACGTGCTATTTATTATTGGCCTTGGAGTTATTTCTTTGACATTATTTTTTTGGTTGAATAATGATTTAATTTGGTATATTTTCTATATTTTTGGATTCATAGAATGCACTTTTTGGTTAAGTTCTATTGGCAGATAGCATGTCTATTTTTTTTTTAATGCACAATAAAAAAAATGGTGTAGAATAATACTTGGCTATGTGTTTTACTTCAAATGACAGTTTGGGAGTAGGCAGTTACATTAAAAAAATTACAATGTAAAATTGACAAGAGACACCAACATAGTTGTATCTTTGATCTTATAAACTACGGGATAATGGTGTTGTGGTAACTTGCACAAATAAAAATTTAAAAAAATAATAATATTATTCTTGATATCACTAGAAAAAAAAAGCCTTTGAAAATTTGTTTGCAATAACTCTGTCAGTGAAAACCTGGCAATGGGGGGCGTGGCCTGACCTTGCATGGAGTAGGACGCGTGTCTCCGGAGCTCCGCCGAGGAATCCTGTCTCCCACGCTGATCCTGTGACACCACAGCACCGATACTTACCTAACCACGTCTGGCAGGCGTCCCTCCATTCCGGCACGTATGTCTCCCTCGAAATCCCGACAATCGGCGGCGGCGCGATTGTCACAATACCGCCGACATGTGAGTGAGGAGGGGGAGGAAAATGGCGGCGCGGAGGAGCCGGGAGGGCCGCGTGTGGCGGGAGACACGGACAGGCTTCTTGAAGCCATTACATTGTGCCGCACGTCCCTTACATCCCAAATTGAGGAAGTGCAAACTGACATCTCTTTATTGAGGCAAGACTTTCAGAAACTACGCGACCGGGTGAGGGAGACTGAGACCCGTATCAGTAATGTGGAAGACGCTCTCCCACCACTGCAAAGTGATGCTGACCACATGCAGAAGCAAATAGATCTCCTGATTGCTAAACAGGACGAAATGGAAAATCGTATACGCAGATGCAACATCCGATTGATTGGTCTCCCGGAGGGGGCTGAAGGTAAGGACCCCACAACTTTTCTGGAACAATTGCTGATAAGTACCTATGGCCGAGAGTCTTTTTCCCCCATGCTGGCGGTTGAAGGCGCGCATCGTATGCCTGCCAGGCCTCCACCTCAGGGTGCACCTCCACGCACCTTTATTGCAAAACTCCTGAACTATAAGGACAGAGACGCGGCCCTCCGCATGGCTCGGGAAAAGGGTAATATTCCTGTGGGCAATATTAAAGTTGCAATCTTCCCTGATTTTTTCGCGGACGTCCAGAAACGCCGACAGAGTTTCATGGAGGCCAAACGATTACTGCGTGCACAGCAAGTGAAATACTCTATGCTATTCCCAGCACGCCTCAGGGTGGAGGCAGGAGACCGGGCGATCTTCTTTGAACAACCCAGAGAGGTCATAGCATGGTTGGAACGCAGAGGGCCTCAAGAGGGAGCTGCCTGAGACCCATTGGGATGTGTGAGCTAACAAAATTTTTTTTCGTCTCTCCCCTGGTGTTCTGGAACTGTGGCAGGTCGCCTGATTTCTACTTGCTGCTCTATTATCGCCAGGGTGCTTGCATCTGTGGCGTATGTTACCTTTATGCCCTTTTCTACTTTGAGATCTGCTGAACTTTCCGATTCTGGGACATTTGCGCCGGCTGATGGTGTCAACGTTCATGGATCAACTTTTTTCCTTTTTTCTTAGTGTCCCTGTTGGGGGACCTTTTCTGCAATACATACCTGTTTGCTTTATTTCAACAATTTTGGTTTTCCCCCTTTTTTTTCTTTTTCTCCCGGAGCAAGGGGAGACATGTTAGGCCTACGGGCTAATTGCACGGTGCAGCGGAACACTGCTCCATTGTCTGCTGGGACTTCTTCTTGTCAAGAGGGAGCTGATCACTGGAACTGGACGGCAACCGACACTTTTGCCTATTTACCCGGGTCACCACTGTGTACTGTTATACAGGGGGCTTTGTTTTGCCGTGCCGTCTGGTGCCGATGGCCGCGACCCTCTTCCAGACTTATTGTTCTAAACCTTTTTATTGATTTAATGAAACTGGTTTTCCCAGCCAGACATGTTTGGTTTTTCAGGGAACATACCCGCACAAGTTGGGGTTGGTGCAGGGTAGGGTGGGGGGAGGGGGATGGTTTGGTTAGGGTTTCTATGCAGAAGATTATTATAAATATATCGAAGTATGTATCTGAACTAAGTGTTACTTTTACTGAATGTTTTTTACCACTACTGCCTATACAGCCCCTGTTTGGGCTTGATCAAGCACGACTGTGTTGGGGGGTGTTTATAGGAGGGCTGTTGGGGGGTAAGCAGACTGCACCTATTGCTTTATATGAATCTTTATGGCATCTATACGGTTTCTTACCTGGAACGTGAGGGGCCTGCGCGATAAAATTAAGCGCGCGGCAGCCTTCACGTTCCTCAAAAAGCAAAGGGCGGAAGTGATGGTCCTAGTTGAGACGCATGTGGAGGGTGGACTGCAGATGGCCCTTAAATGCCCTTGGATAGGGTGGGCATTTCATTCCACCTACACGTCTCATTCAAGGGGGGTTTCGGTACTTGTAGCTAAGTCTGTCCAATTTGAACTTTGCGAAATTCTTACTAACCCACAGGGCAGGTTTGTTTTTCTACATGCTAAATTGTATGGGGTAGCGCTTAACAAAGTTATGAATAGTCTAGTTAGTGCATCATCATACAGTTTAACCAAAACATCTTAAGTGTGACAATTCTTGAAAACTTGCATAGAAATAAAAAGTACAGTCCAAACGAATAAAAATAAATTAAAAGTCTCTATGTGAGGAGTTGATCCAGTCCAAACGTGAAATACAGGTCACCATCCACCTTCTTAAATGAGACTAGCATGCAGGCACCCTGTGATGTTCCCGTCACCTTTAGAATTAAAGGCTTACCGGATAGTATGGATCCAAACGAATCTATATTCGAAGGATCATACAAGCTTATGACTTAGAAGCCAAAATTTGCAGGTGTAGATTTTCAAGGAAGTATCAACTCAGACTCCTCATAAAGTTGTCCCAACTAGTTGTTAAATCCACATCAGTATACTCCAGCTCAAAATGTTGAACTCATACAAAGGAAAAATAAGGAGCCACAATAGTGTAAATCCGTTTAAGAGAAAAAAAATTTAATAAAAAAGTAATGAACTCACATGTAACCAAAGAAATCAAGCGCTTAATCCATAAAAACAGTGCTACAGCAGTAGTCCCGACGCGTTTCGTCCTCTACAGACGTCATCTGGGGTAGCACTACACTGTAGCATCATCACTTATATAGCAAACAGTCAATTTGGGCGAGAATTCCATCTGCCTGTGTCACCGCGTGTCATTTCCGGTTTAAGATGGCGCCCGGCGTGCGTTCCACGCCTCATTACAATGTTACAGCATGTATCAGCAGACAGACCATGCCCAAACATGTGTAAAATAAACCAATAAATGAAAACTAGGTTGGCCCAAACATTAGAAACATACCCAACGTAAAAATTAGCCAGACGTTGTGATTTATTCCACTCTGTAATACCGTTAGTAGTGTTTCCGGGTCATGATTAAACGCATAAGGGGCATGGGTACGGATCCAATCATTATCATACCCAGCCACCTATGCCGACAAAGCCACACCCACCACAGGGAGGCACCAACACAGTGGGCGTGTCGTACATAGAGAGCACTGATGCCTCCGTCAAGCGGCGATGGAACGCACCGCGTACCGGAAGCACCAGCACCACACGCACGTCCGACGCAAGGGGCGGCGTAAGAGGAAATACGTCACAACCCATCGGAGAGCGTCGAACATCGGAAGTGACGTGAACGGAAGGTACATCACATCCGGCCAGGATGTATCCGACAACAGGAAGTGATGTAATGAAAATACATCATCTCCGGTGTCAAGTGGGACATATGTAAACATACGCCGGACCATACATCCTAGAGGGGATGTACATTTAAGTACACCCATACTAATAAGTATGGGATGGGAACGATTATGTATATGTAATGAAAAGATGTTTTTAAAACAATCTTTATACAAAATATATATCAGCACCGACACAACACATGTCCGGACATGCACTGTGACAAGTACTGATAGCACCTAAGGCAGATAGAATTCTGTCCCAAGACCAATATTATTAGTATAACATAAACAGCAATAATAGAAAGGCTGCCACTTACATAAAAATCAAAAAATCAAAAAATGTTAAAACAGATAAACAAATTAAAATAAAGCACTAAAATAAAATATTATCAATGTGCATATTAACCATTATTAATGAAGGCATTAATATCCCATTCTATGTTCAAACCAAATGGCGAGTAAGAACGAATCAAATATATCCAGTAGGTTTCTAATCTGGATATATTTGATTCGTTCTTACTCGCCATTTGGTTTGAACATAGAATGGGATATTAATGCCTTCATTAATAATGGTTAATATGCACATTGATAATATTTTATTTTAGTGCTTTATTTTAATTTGTTTATCTGTTTTAACATTTTTTGATTTTTTGATTTTTATGTAAGTGGCAGCCTTTCTATTATTGCTGTTTATGTTATACTAATAATATTGGTCTTGGGACAGAATTCTATCTGCCTTAGGTGCTATCAGTACTTGTCACAGTGCATGTCCGGACATGTGTTGTGTCGGTGCTGATATATATTTTGTATAAAGATTGTTTTAAAAACATCTTTTCATTACATATACATAATCGTTCCCATCCCATACTTATTAGTATGGGTGTACTTAAATGTACATCCCCTCTAGGATGTATGGTCCGGCGTATGTTTACATATGTCCCACTTGACACCGGAGATGATGTATTTTCATTACATCACTTCCTGTTGTCGGATACATCCTGGCCGGATGTGATGTACCTTCCGTTCACGTCACTTCCGATGTTCGACGCTCTCCGATGGGTTGTGACGTATTTCCTCTTACGCCGCCCCTTGCGTCGGACGTGCGTGTGGTGCTGGTGCTTCCGGTACGCGGTGCGTTCCATCGCCGCTTGACGGAGGCATCAGTGCTCTCTATGTACGACACGCCCACTGTGTTGGTGCCTCCCTGTGGTGGGTGTGGCTTTGTCGGCATAGGTGGCTGGGTATGATAATGATTGGATCCGTACCCATGCCCCTTATGCGTTTAATCATGACCCGGAAACACTACTAACGGTATTACAGAGTGGAATAAATCACAACGTCTGGCTAATTTTTACGTTGGGTATGTTTCTAATGTTTGGGCCAACCTAGTTTTCATTTATTGGTTTATTTTACACATGTTTGGGCATGGTCTGTCTGCTGATACATGCTGTAACATTGTAATGAGGCGTGGAACGCACGCCGGGCGCCATCTTAAACCGGAAATGACACGCGGTGACACAGGCAGATGGAATTCTCGCCCAAATTGACTGTTTGCTATATAAGTGATGATGCTACAGTGTAGTGCTACCCCAGATGACGTCTGTAGAGGACGAAACGCGTCGGGACTACTGCTGTAGCACTGTTTTTATGGATTAAGCGCTTGATTTCTTTGGTTACATGTGAGTTCATTACTTTTTTATTAAATTTTTTTTCTCTTAAACGGATTTACACTATTGTGGCTCCTTATTTTTCCTTTGTATGAGTTCAACATTTTGAGCTGGAGTATACTGATGTGGATTTAACAACTAGTTGGGACAACTTTATGAGGAGTCTGAGTTGATACTTCCTTGAAAATCTACACCTGCAAATTTTGGCTTCTAAGTCATAAGCTTGTATGATCCTTCGAATATAGATTCGTTTGGATCCATACTATCCGGTAAGCCTTTAATTCTAAAGGTGACGGGAACATCACAGGGTGCCTGCATGCTAGTCTCATTTAAGAAGGTGGATGGTGACCTGTATTTCACGTTTGGACTGGATCAACTCCTCACATAGAGACTTTTAATTTATTTTTATTCGTTTGGACTGTACTTTTTATTTCTATGCAAGTTTTCAAGAATTGTCACACTTAAGGTGTTTTGGTTAAACTGTATGATGATGCACTAACTAGACTATTCATAACTTTGTTAAGCGCTACACTTTGGTTTGGTATTTGTTTTATTATTCACTGTTTTATCCTTGTGATTGTGTTAGCAGCTTTCTTTCTTTTTTGGATAGCGCAGTGTCACAGGGAAAGTTTTTTGGTCTATAAATTGTATGGGGAACCCTACCTTATTATGGCCTTCTATATCCCCCCTCCATTTACCATGACGCTGGTTGTTGAGGGTCTGTCTTTTATGTCCAGACATCCGGCGGTTCCTGTTATCTGGCTGGGGGATTTCAACACTACGCTTAACCCTTCCCTAGATAGGCTCAAACCCCCCGAGTTGATGGTGGGGCAAGCTGGGACCACTAGGTTGTCCAGGCTTATAACCACCATTCACCTTGTGGACACTTGGAGGCACAAATTCCCTCAAAAGAAGGAGTATTCATGCTTCTCACCCACACATGGTTCTCTCTCCCGTATTGACTTTATACTAATATCTAAACAACTCACTCCCAGACTCAGGGAAGTATTGTTCTGCCCCAGACTACTTTCGGACCACAGCCCCTACTCTGTAGTGCTTGATGTGCCCCTGGGTAGGCCTCCGCGGACGTGGCGACTAAATCCGTTCTGGCTGACTTTGTTACCTGAAGATGACACTATTGAAGCGGAGTGGATAAAAATTTTTGAGGATAATGACCACACGGCCTCAGTTCCAGCAGTGTGGGATACATTTAAATTACACGCTCGATCGGTGCTGACTGCCCACATTAATAGGCTCAAAGCTGACTCGGCCACTGTCATTATTGAGGCTGAGGCTGATTTGAGCTCCAGGGAACGCACCTACATAGATGAACCGTCTACGGCAAACGCAGATGCACTTAGACTACAGTCGAGGGTGGTTTCTCAGCTACACCAAGACAAGGCCCGACAGAAACTTTTTTTTACCAAACAAAAATACTTTGAATCCGGGGAAAGAGCTGGTAAGTTGCTAGCATATTTGGTACACAGGGAAGACAGGCCCCCGGTTGTTATTTCTTTGCGGGGTCAGGGTGATACAATGATCACGGACCCTTCTGAAGTGACAGCTAGATTTCGGGACTTTTTCGCGGACCTATACACCACTACAGTCTCCGACGACACCACTCCGATGGACAGCTTTTTGGCTCAGGTTTCCCTCCCCCAGGTTACGGAGGAACAGGTGCAGGCTCTGGAGGCCCCCCTGACCACCGATGAAATAGTGGGTGCTATTGCGGAATTTGCAAAATCCAAGTCGCCGGGGTCAGATGGTCTTCCCATTGAATTTTATTCCCGTTACCAAGACGTGCTGGCGCCTAAGCTTCTTGCCCTCTACGGGAGTCTTTTTGATACACTGACATTGCCTCCGTCCATGAGGGAGGCAACGATAGTTTTGATTCCCAAACCTGGCAAAGATCTGGGTTTCCCGGAATCATACCGCCCAATCTCCCTATTGCAGGTAGATATTAAGATTTTAGCTAAAATACTTGCTACTAGATTGAACGGAGTGATCCTTAGCCTGATTCAGGCTGACCAGGCGGGCTTTATGCCGGGGCGGAATACATTGTTCAATCTACGCAGGCTCTATATAAATCTACAGGCAACGCATGAGGCAGTGGGTGAGCGTGTGGTGGTGACACTTGACACGGCTAAGGCATTTGACTCAGTGGAATGGGAGTATCTGTGGGGGTGTCTAGCGGGATACGGCTTTGGCCCGAACTTTATCCGGTGGGTGAGGCTGCTGTATCATCACCCAACGGCTAAGGTGGTGGCGAATGGGTGGTCCTCCCGGGAGTTTGGCCTTAGTAGAGGTACCAGACAGGGGTGCCCACTGTCCCCGCTACTATATGCCTTGGCTGCTGAACCTTTAGCGGTGTCGATTCGTGAGGACCCAGCGATCAGGGGACTGACGATGGGTCGATTAACCGAAAAAATCAGTCAATATGCTGACGACACGCTGTTATACCTGGCGGACTCGGGCCCTTCCCTCGCAAAGGCCCTACAAAAGATAGAGTGGTTCGGTAGCTTTTCCGGTCTTCGTATAAATTGGGAAAAATCCCAAATTTTGCCTATTGACAGTTTTCCACAGTCAGAATCTCAGGCCAGTCTGCCTCTTCAGCGAGTCGGCACTATTAAGTATCTGGGGGTATATGTCTCTAGGAATCCAGCAGATTACATTGCGCTGAATGTAGAACCATTATTCTCCCTGGTGCGTACTAAGATTCAGGCCTGGTCTTGTCTCCCCCTTGGGGTTTGGGGGCGCGTTAATCTGATTAAAATGGTCCTATTACCTAAAATACTGTATGTGTTGTGGCATGCCCCGGTATATTTGCCGCTGAAATACTTTAAATCCCTTGAAAGTCTCCTTAGACCCTTTGTATGGGGGAATAATAGACACAAGCTTGCTTGGCAGGCTTTGAAAAGCCCGGCTGATATGGGGGGCATGGCTCTTCCAGATCTAAATCATTACTATGTTGCCTCACAACTGTCTCAGCTTTTCCATGTAGACAAGACTGATAAACAACGTTTTCTTACCCTTCTCTCCCCTACTTGGGCACAAATGGCAGAGGATCCAATAGCTGCTATCTCGACGGGGGCGGGGAGCTCAGTCGTGGAGCCAGGTAAACACTCCATGCTTTTTCATTACAGAAAGATTTGGGATCTGGCATCCACTAAACTGAATGTTGCATCACCAAATGACTATACCCCACTTTGGCATAACAAACAATTGCCGGAACTTCAAAAGATCCAGAGTGTTCAGTTATGGGTATCGAGGGGAATATACTACCTGCATCACCTGATTCACCATGGTACTATTAAAACGTTTCAGGCGCTGCAGGAGACATATGGTATTCCAAACACTATGCTATTTCAGTACCTACAGGTTCAACATGCACTTAGAACACAATTCCCGCAGTCATTGCCTCGGCCTGCTCCCAATCCTATTGTCACCATAGTGAAGGACACTGATCCCAAAAAGCTTATCTCGTGCTTTTATGGTATGCTTGCGGCCCCCGTCTCGGCGAGACTAGCGTATGCTCTCAAGTCCCGCTGGGAGGGCGATGTGGGTGCTCTGACAGACGAGGAATGGGAGGAGGCTCTGGAGACGTGCAAGTTGGTGTCCCCTAGGCTCCAGGACAGGCTTTCTCAGATTTACATAGTGCATAAAGCATACCTCACCCCACTCAGGACCGCCAAATATAATATAAATCAATCTGTGCTTTGCCCGATGTGTAATCTTGAGACTGGGACGTTCTTCCATCTTATCTGGTCTTGCCCCAAACTGCAGGAACTTTGGAAACAAGTAGTATCATTTCTACATGATGTTATGGGCTCGCCCTTGGCTCTAGACCCCAAACCTTGTCTACTAGGGATATTTCCTGACGTATTAGATAAAACTACTGGCACTTTCCTGCAGGAAACCTTGTTTTCTGTTCGAAAAGTGATAGCTAGACAGTGGATGAGGCCCCTTCCACCCCGGGTTGAGGACTGGAAACGGGAAGTTAATCTTACGCTCCCATACAAAAAATTCTTATATAAAAATAGGGGTTGCCCAGCTAAATATCATAGAATATGGGATAAATGGCTGCAGGAGGTTGCCACGTGTGATGAGGGAATTTGATGTACTGGTACAGTAAATAACATGTCAATGTTAGGACTTTCCTTGACTGTGATACATAATCGCTACTGTAATGGAAAAATGTCTTTTATCTACTGTTATGGTTATGACGCAACGCCTTTTGAATGTTCGGTGTATGCCACTGTGATTGTAATCTCTGCAATAATGTTCAATAAACAATACCTGTTTAAACGTTAAAAAAGAAAACCTGGCAATGATTGGCAATAGGCCATGTAGACATTGTCATGGCACAGCAAAAAAAAAAAAAAGAAGCAGGGCACGTCATATGTTCAGCAGGCAGTACCACCCGCCAACGCAACCATAAATGTGAATGGGTCTTGTCATGGTGAAGAGGGTTTTCAGTGTTAAAACGCCCCCTCCTCAAACCAACATGCAGGAGGTGACATATTGCCTCTTGATTGCCTGCTAACCGCGGACCAGCCGTGATGACAAAGTGAACCACCGCCATTGTGAGATTGTAATGTGTGGTCAGTATCAAGAAGGCTGTACAGGTAACATACAATTAGCTTAATTTCCTTTAGACTATAAGCTCTAACGAGCGAGGACCTCTGATTCCCACTGTATTAAATTGTATTGTAACTATACTGTCTGCCCTCATGTTGTAAAGTGCTGCGTAAACTGTTGGCGCTATATAAATCCTGTATAATAATAATAATAATTTCCAATGCTTCATAATAACCAACCCTCCCAGTCTTTTTAGAACTTAGAAGGCCGGCCATACATGGTTCGAATCTTAGCGGATTCAGCAGGAAGGAGCCGAGATTTGAACCATTAATGGGCAGGCTGGGTGTACCCAAGTTGGTCGATCGATCAACTTGGGTACAACTAGCCTGCCAGATTCACTGTTCTAATTATCACAAGTGGCTGCTATAGCCGCTAGCGATAATGACTGTCTTCTCTTGCCCCCCCCCCCCATCAGGACAATGGGGGTTATTTACTAAAGGAAAATCCACTTCGCACTGCAAGTGCACTAAAAGTGCAGTTGGAAGTAAAGTCGCTGTAGATCCGAGGGGGACATGCAAGGAAAATAAAAAACAGCACTAAAAGTGCACTTGGAAGTAAAGTCGCTGTAGATCCGAGGGGGACATGCAAGGAAAATAAAAAACAGCATTTTAGCTTGCACATGATTGGATGATAAAATCAGCAGAGCTTCCACTCATTTCAGATCTACCCCTTAGATTTAGAGCGACTGCACTTCCAAGTGCACTTGCAGTGCAAAGTGGATTTGCCTTTCGTAAATAACCCCCAATGTCTCGTCAATAGGGCTGTCTGTGCTGATGGGGTAATCCTGCTAATTTCTTTCCTGCAATCCATGTCTGTGGCCTTCCTAAGCCAATTTCGGACTTGGTTGCACATAGATATTCATGGAATGTGATGTTTACTCTGCAGTACAGGCACAGACAGAAGACACAGTTAATAAGTCACAGAAGACACAGTTGACTTTGGAAGCACAGCAGGCGATAACGATTACAGTAGAAAAACGATTAACCTCACACGAGACTCTTCCGGAGTCCAATGTGGTGGAATTGCACACCTGCTCTTCCTGTGTACACGTCCCACAGCTGTCCACCTGTCATTGTCCTGTGACACTCTCTGTGTACAGAAGATCCTAATGTCTGGGTTTATCTCCTAATTTATTGCAGGTGCTCCGCCGCTTCCGTCAGTGATAACAGAAATCCACAATATGGCGTCAATCTCGCACGCCACAGCTGTCATTACTTGTTCAGTATGGCCATCACACCACAGCCATGAGACGTTCAAGATCACCACCACTATCTATTACTGGCAACCTGTAGTAGCTGGATGCAAAGATGCCAACTGTCCTGCATTTGCCAGGACAGTCCCATATCTTGGCCCTCTGTGTCACCGATGCTGCGTCCCTGGCCATGTCCCGGGATCACAGCGTCAACCTTATTCAAGTTACTGCACATGTGCACTCTTATTGTTGTGCAACATTGTTCTCCACTCATCTAACCAGAGAATTCAGTAAATGTTCTGCTGCAATCCGCTGCTCAGGTGACACAGCCCAGGTCCCGCACCACCATCTTGGACCTCCTCAGGTCCAAGATGGTGGTGTGGGGTGTCTATACTGCTGGAGGGGGGTCTGCACTGAGGGGGGTCTATACTGCTGGAGAGGGGGGTCTGCATGGGGGGGTCTATACTGCTGGAAAGGGGAGTCTGCACTGAGCGGGGGCTACACTGCTGTAGAGGTGGGTCTGCACTCAGGGGGGTCTATACTGCTGGGGGGGGGTCTGCACTGAGGGGGGCTATACTGCTGGAGGGGGGTCTGCACTGAGGGGGGCTACATTGCTGGAGGTGGGTCTGCACTGATGGGGGGATAGACTGCTGTGGTGGAGAAGTGAGTCTGCACTGAGGGGGGTCTATACTGCTGGAGGGAAGTCTGCACTGAGGGGGCTATACTGCTGGAGAGGGGGGTCTGCACTGGGTGGGGCTATATTGCTGGAGCGGGGTCTGCATTGAAGGGGGCTACACTGCTAGAGAGGTGGGTCTGCACTGAGGGGTGTCTATACTGCTGGAGAGGGGGGTCTGCACTGAGCAGGGGCTGTACTGCTGGAGAGGGGGGTCTGCACTGAGCAGGGGCTATAATGCTAGAGGGGGTCTGCACTGAGGGGCCCTATACTGCTGGAGAGAGGGGTCTGCACTGAGCAGGGGCTATACTGCTGGAGGGGGTCTACACTGAGGGGGGCTACACTGCTGGAGAGGTGGGTCTACCCTGAGGGGGGTCTATACTCCTGGAGAGGGGGGTCTGCATTAGGGGGGCTATACTGCTGGAGAAGGGGGTCTGCACTGAGGGGGGGGGGGGTTACACTGCTGGAGAGGTGGGTCTGCACTGAGGGGGGGCTGTACTGCTGGATGGGGAGTCTACACTGAGAGGGGAGGAATCAGCCCAGAACTACACGGGAGAATCTTGTCAATGATCTCAATGCAGCTGGGACCATAGTCACCAAGAAAACAATTGGCAACACACTACACTGTGAAGGACTGAAATCCTGCAGCGTCCGCAAGGTCCCCCTGTTCAAGAAAGCACATGTACAGGCCCGTCTGAAGTTTGCTAATGAACATCTGAATGATTCAGAGGAGAACTGGGTGAAAGTGTTGTAGTCAGATGAGACTAAAATCAAGCTCTTTGTCATCAACTCAACTCGTGTTTGGAGGAGGAGAAATGCTGCCTATGACCCCAAGAACACCATCCCCACCGTCATATATAAGGAGGGGAACATTATGCTTTGGGGTGTTTTTCTGATAAGGGGACAGGACAACTTCACTGCATCAAAGGGTTGATGGATGGGGCCATGTACTGTCAAATCTTGGGTGAGAACCTCCTTCTCTCAGCCAGGGCAATGAAAATGGGTTGTGGATGGGTATTCCAGCATGACAATGACCCAAAACACAGGGCCAAGGCAACAAAGGAGTGGCTCAAGAAGAAGCACATTAAGGTCCTGGAGTGGCCTAGCCAGTCTCCAGACCTTAATCCCATAGCAAATATGTGGAGGGAGCTGAAAGTTCGAGTTACCAAATGCCAGAAACAACCTTAAAGTGGAGTTCTACTCAAAAGTGGAATGTCCGCTTATCCGTCTCCTCCACCCTCTGGTGTCACATTTGCCACCTTTCGGGGGGGGGGGGGGGGGGGGCAGGTACCTGTTTTTGACAGGCCTCCTTCTGCATGCGCAGTAGGGACCTGCCTGTGAAGCCGAAAGGCATCACTGCCAGGTTTCCTTACCTGAAATGGCGCTGCACCCAACACCCGATCCGAAGATCGGATGCAGTGCCGACACTGCGGGCTCCCTCTACAGGTAAGTGTCCTAATATTAAAATTCATCAGCTGCAGTATGTGTAGCTGTTGACGTTTCATTTTTCGTGGGGGGGCTGGACCTCCTCTTTAATGACTTGGAGAATATCTGCAAAGAGGAGTGGGACAAAATCCCTCCTGAGATGTGTGCAAACCTGGTGGGCACCTACAAGAAATATATATTTTTTTATTGGCTAGGTTTTATAGCAGAAAGTAAAAAATATTTTTTGTTAAAAATTGTCAGTTTTTTCTTTTTTGTTTATAGCGCAAAAAATAAAAAAACAGTAGTGATGATCAAATACCACCAAAAGAAAGCTCTATTTGTAGGAAAAAAAATTATATAAATTTTGTTTGTATACAGCGTTGCATGGCCTCGGAAATTGTCGGTTAAATTAACGCTGTGCCAAAAAAATCAAAAAATGACCTGGTCATAAAGGGGAGTAAACCTTCCAGAAGGTTGAGTGGTTATACCCTATTTTTGGTAAAATGTAAAAGATGATGTTATGCTGAGTATATAGATACCAAACATGTCACGCTTTAAAATTGCGCACAACCATGGGATGGCAACAAACTACGGCTTACTGAATTATCCATCATGTCTGCATTTTTACACAGCACAACACACTGCACAGCTTGTCAATGGACGGCAGTATTACGCAACCCGTGTCTCCGTGCACAGAGTTGAATGAAGTGCCGCTTTGTGACACTTCAATCGTTTTTTACATTAAAAAAAGGAAACAGAACAAAGTGTTGTAACAATGTATTGCACCGCTCTTCACAATATACACCAGAAAGCACACACTATATGCAATGCATGGCAGAATTTGCTGTGGTTTGACCATATGTTAAGTATTAGAAATAAGGAATTTATGTACAAACTGTATGAGAGATAAGTACTATATTCAATAATAATATAAAAAAAAAAAATGCATGGCGGGTGCATTATGGTACGAAAAAGCCCTTTAAATGATCTTTTCTGTGTGTATAAAACAACTTATTCATTCATATATGATCTGAAGGGCTCTATAATCATAGACAAAGGACTGCAGGAAGGTAACACCGGCGTGAATTCACACTAAGCCCCCGTTCACATTGGAGTGATTTCTTATGCGATTTGGCAGGTCGCGCCCTATTGCCGGAAATGGCACTGTTCAAATCGATGCGATGCTGACTTTGCGGTGCCGCATGGATTTGTAAAAGTAGTGCATGCACCAGGGGCGGACTGACAACTCATGGGGCCCCCGGGCAACAGAAGATCATGGGGCCCCCTTGGTCTCCACACTCAAGCCAAACCTGCACAGGGAGACACTGGAGAGAGAACATACACACAGTGGGACACCAGAGGGAGAACGCACACACACAGGGGGGGACACTGGAGGGAGAATGCACACAGGACACTTACACAGCACACAGGGGGACATGCACACAGGACATGCACACAGCACACAGGGGGACATGCACACAGGGGGACATGCACACAGGGGGACATGCACACAGCACAGGGGGACATGCACACAGCACAGGGGGACATGCACACAGCACAGGGGGACATGCACACAGCACAGGGGGACATGCACACAGGACATGCACACAGCACAGGGGGGCATGCATACAGCACAGGGGGACATGCAGACAGGAGGACATGCAGACAGGGGGACATGCACACAGAGGGACATGCACACAGGACATGCACACAGCACACAGGGGGACATGCACACAGCACAGGGGGACATGCACATAGGGGGACATGCACACAGCACAGGGGGACATGCACACAGCACAGGAGGACATGCACACAGCACAGGGGGATATGCACACAGCACAGGGGGACATGCACACAGCACAGGGGGACATTCACACAGCACAGGAGGACATGCACACAGGACACTTACACAGCACAGGGGGACATGCACACAGGACACTTACACAGCACAGGGGGACATGCACACAGGACACTTACACAGCACAGGGGGACATGTACACAGGAGGATGTGCACACAGCACAGGGGGACATGCACACAGGAGGGACATGCACACAGGGGGACACATGCACACAGCACAGGGGGACATGCACACGGGGACACGCACACAGCACAGGGGGACATGCACACAGGGGGACACTCACACAGCACAGACGGACACGCACACAGGAGGGACACGCACACAGGAGGACACACACACAGCACAGGAGGACATGCACACAGGAGGACATGCACACAGGAGGACACGCACACAGGGGGACACGCACACAGGGGGACATGCACACAGGACAAACACTTACACAGCACAGAACATGCACACAGGACACTTACACAGCACACAGGGGGACATGCACACAGCACAGGAGGACACGCACACAGGACACTTACACAGCACAGGGGGACATGTACACAGGAGGACGTGCACACAGCACAGGGGGACATGCACACAGGAGGGACATGCACACAGGGGGACACATGCACACAGCACAGGGGGACATGCACACGGGGACACGCACACAGCACAGGGGGACATGCACACAGGGGGACACTCACACAGCACAGACGGACACGCACACAGGAGGGACACGCACACAGGAGGACACACACACAGCACAGGAGGACATGCACACAGGAGGACATGCACACAGGAGGACACGCACACAGGGGGACACGCACACAGGGGGACATGCACACAGGACACACACTTACACAGCACAGAACATGCACACAGGACACTTACACAGCACACAGGGGGACATGCACACAGCACAGGAGGACACGCACACAGGACACTTACACAGCACAGGGGGACATGTACACAGGAGGACGTGCACACAGCACAGGGGGACATGCACACAGGAGGGACATGCACACAGGGGGACACATGCACACAGCACAGGGGGACATGCACACGGGGACACGCACACAGCACAGGGGGACATGCACACAGGGGGACACTCACACAGCACAGACGGACACGCACACAGGAGGGACACGCACACAGGAGGACACACACACAGCAGAGGAGGACATGCACACAGGAGGACATGCACACAGGAGGACATGCACACAGGAGGACACGCACACAGGGGGACACGCACACAGGGGGACATGCACACAGGACACACACTTACACAGCACAGAACATGCACACAGGACACGCACACAGCACACAGGGGGACATGCACACAGCACAGGAGGACACGCACACAGGAAGACATGCACACAGCACAGGGGGACATGCACACAGCACAGGACATGCACACAGGACACTTACACAGCACACAGGGGGAATCGCACACAGCACAGGACATGCACACGGGAGGACACGCACACGGGAGGACATGCACACAGCACAGGAGGACATGCACACAGGACACTTACACAGCACAGGGGGACATGCACACAGGACACTTACACAGCACAGGGGGACATGTACACAGGAGGACGTGCACACAGCACAGGGGGACATGCACACAGGGGGACACATGCACACAGCACAGGGGGACATGCACACAGGGGGACACTCACACAGCACAGACGGACACGCACACAGGAGGGACACGCACACAGGAGGGACACGCACACAGGGGGACATGCACACAGGTCACACACTTACACAGCACAGGACATGCACACAGGACACTTACACAGCACACAGGGGGACATGCACACAGCACAGGAGGACACGCACACAGGAGGACTTGCACACAGCACAGGGGGACATGCATACAGCACAGGGGGACATGCACACAGGACACACACTTACACAGCACAGGACATGCACACAGGACACTTACACAGCACACAGGGGGAATCGCACACAGCACAGGACATGCACACAGGAGGACATGCACACAGGGGGACATGCACACAGGAGGACACGCACACGGGAGGACATGCACACAGGGGGACATGCACACAGGACACACACTTACACAGCACACAGGGGGACATGCACACAGGGGGACATGCACACAGCACAGGTGGACATGCACATAGGGGGACATGCACACAGGACATGCACACAGCACAGGGGGACATGCACACACAGCACAGGGGGACATGCACACAGCACAGGGGGACATGCACACAGGACATGCACACAGCACAGGGGGACATGCACACAGCACAGGGGGACATGCACACAGCACAGGGGGACATGCACACAGGACATGCACACAGCACAGGGGTACATGCACACAGCACAGGGGGACATGCACACAGGACATGCACACAGCACAGGGGGACATGCACACAGCACAGGGGGACATGCACACAGGACATGCACACAGGACATGCACACAGCCAGGAGGACACTGTGGGATGGAGGGACCCGGGGCCCATGCATCTGTCTGTACCCCCCCCCCCCCATCACGTGTGGCGGCCCCCTGGTGTCTCGGCTTCACTCACCGAGTCACTGGATGCTGAGCCTGAGTCCTGAGACACTTCTAACAGCGCGCTGCTCCCCGCCGGCCCCTCCACTCTTTTCGTCGGTCCCAGGTCAGGTGATATCACGATGCATACAGTACAAGCACCTGGCCTGGGATGGACGGGGGAAGGAGGGGCTGGCGGGGATCAGCGCACAGTTAGCATCTGCATCGCGGCATGTAATTCAGCCGCTGCAAGTGGCCTCTCATATGGCCGAGTCCGGGCCCCTAATGTCTGCGGGCCCTCGGGCGGCGCCCGAGTGACCGACTGGTCAGTCCGCCCCTGGCATGCACTGCTTTTGGCAATTTCCAGGGCGACTTGCATAGACATCTGTGCATGAAGCTGCAAAGACGAACTAAGATGCGGCTTTGAAATTGTGAGATTTCAGTTCAAGTCGCACGATTTCAATGCTGCATTCAATGTGAGCGAGGGCTTAGGGCAGTGTTTCCCAACTCCAGTCCTCCAAGGCGCCCCCAACAGGTCGTGTTTTCAGGCTTTCCGCTATTTTGCACAGGTGATTTGATCAGTTTCACTGCCTTAGTAATGACCACTGCTGTTTCATCATTAGAGCCGGTTCACACAGCGAGGCGCGGCGAGGCGTCTCCGACTTGCCTCGCCGCGACCTGCGGGGACCTCAGCGGCGACTTGCAGAGGACTTCTGTATAGAAGTCAATGCAAGTCGCCCCCGAAGTCGCCCAGAAGTAGTACAGGAACCTTTTTTCTGAGTCGGAGCGACTCGAGTCGCTCCTCTCAGAACGGTTCCATTGTACAGAACGGGGGCGACTTGCGGGAGCGAGGCGTGGCGAGCCGTGTCGCCTCGCATCGCCTCGCTGTGTGAACCGGCCCTTAGGGAAATCCTGAAAACATGACCTGTTGGGGAGCCTTGGAGGACTGAGAAACACTGGCTTAGGGCATACAGGAGAGACAGTGGCGGTGCGTCCATAAGGGCGCACGGTGCTGCCCCCTCTCTCCTGCCAGCCCCTCTATCACCAATAGATAGATTCATGCATTGCAAGAATCTATGTTTGCCGCTGATGCCCCTTATTCAGGCGCCCGGCCCCTTTTCGGGCTCCAGAATTACAGCAGCAGGGTATTTTTTTTAAGCACCTGATTAGAGCCATAGGTTCTAATAGGCATAAAAAAAAGGTAAATAGCGAGCGCCATGCTGGGCGCTCGCAGGTCACTCAGCTGTGTTAGAAAAGCGAATGAATATTCACTTTCCTAACACTGAACCGTCTCTCCACCAATCAGGTGCTCGGATCTTATCACCTGATTGGCTGAAACGACAGGCGCTGTGATCGGACACCTATCAGGCATCCAATCATAGCAGAGGACAGGAGAAGACACCAAGGAGCATGAAGGACAGCACTCGCCGACGTTACCCACTGCCCCACGAGACAGGGTAAGTGCTGGGCAGACGGTGGGTGGGGGGGGCACACTGGCAGCATTTGATGGGCACAGTGGGAGCATTTGATGGGCACAGTGGGAGCATTTGATATGACACAGTGGCTGAATTTGATGGGCACAGTTGTGGCAATTGATGGGCACAGTGGCTGCATTTGATGGCACAGTGGTGGCAACTGATGAGCACAGTGGCGCCAATTGATGGGCACAGTGGCTGCGTTTGATGGCACAGTGGTAGCAACTGATGGGCACAGTGGCTGCGTTTGATGGCAGAGTGGTAGCAACTGATGGCCACAGTGGCTGCGTTTGATGGCACAGTGGTAGCAACTGATGGGCACAGTGGCTGCATTTGATGGCACAGTGGTAGCAATTGATGGGCACAGTAGCTGCATTTGATGGCACAGTGGCAGCAATTGATGGACACAATGGCTGCGTTTGAGGGCACAGTGGCTGCATTTGATGGCACAGTGTCAGCAATTGATAGGCATAGTGGCCGCATTTGATGGCACAGTATCAGCAATTCATGGGCACAGTGGCTGCAACTGATGGGTTTTTTTTTCAAAATTTTTCAGTTTGTTAACGCCAAAAAAAAAAATATTTGAGCACCACCCGCCACTGAGGGGAGTCCAAACGAAGGTGTTTGATAATGAAAGAAACCCTCTTTGTACATAGGTCTATCTGCACCTTAGTCATAGAATGATGACTGCCTCCCACCTGCTAAGTATATTTGTTCTGGTATTAGTTTGTGATCACATTCAGGGGAATCTCCAAAGTCAATATTTGACTCACTCTCTGCACTGGAAAAGGACAGCGCTGCAGCCTACATACCTGAGACAGACCAACCTAACCTGCCGCACTCTTAAAAGTTTGCTCCATTTGTTTTTCTGACAGGTCTCAGTGGTATGGCAAGATGGATACTAAAACACAGCTTCTTAAGCTGGATTGCACACTATACCATTTTTTTTTTGATTTTTTTTTCTTTAGATTTACCAAAACCATATAATATGAGGGCAAACCTAAACCCTTTCAATTTGTATGCAATCAGGCAGGCCCTTGCACTACATAGTTGAAGGTAAATCTAAAGGAAATCTAACAACAAAAGTTGTATAGCTTGTTGGATAAGGCTGGCCACACACTATACAATGCTCTTGATCAACTTTCCTTTAGATTTACCACAACCATGTAATATGAGGTCAAACCTAAACCCTTTCAATTTGTATGCAATCAGGAAGGCCCTTGCACTATATAGTTGAAGGTAAAGCTAAAGGAAATCTAATGCCGTGTACACACGACCGGTCTATCCGGCAGAAAAAGTCAGACGGTCTTCCCGACGGACTCTCGACGGAGTTATGATGGGCTTTCGAAAGAACCGACTTGCCCACACACGAACGGACTAAAGTCCGTTCGAAAGTCCATTCGTTTTGAACGTGATGACGTACGACAGGACTAGAAAAGGAAGTTCAATAGCCAGTAGCCAACAGCTGCCCTTTCGTCGTATTTGGTCCATCGGACCAGCATACAGACGAACGGTTTTCCCGATAGGAATTGAGTCCGTCGGACAGATTTGAAACATGTTCTATTTCTAGGTCTGTCAGAATTTTTTAAAGAAGAACGATCGGATTATCCCACACACAATCAGACTATCCGATGGACTGATTCCATCTGACCTATTCTGCCGGGTAGTCTTGTCATGTGTACGCGGCATCACAACAAAAGTTGTATAGTGTGTACAGGGCTGGTACAAGTATTCTTGACACCCTAGGCAAAATCTCATTTTGCCGCCCCCTTAACTCCACCCCCTTTGCCCTGCCCATATATACCCCAACTTTTTAATGAAGTGCCCATCAAATGCAGCCCACCAGCACCCATCAAATGCAGCCTCACCAGCACCCATTAAATGCAGCCTACCAGCACCCATCAATGCAGTGCAGTCTACCAGCACCCATCAATGCAGCCTACCAATACCCATCAATGAATGCTTGCTTGCTACCATTCATTTGGGAGTCGGCACACAGACACAGTCCTCCGCCGTCGCTGCACCTCTGACACTATGTGCGAACGGAGAGGCGGCTGCCTGCTGATGCTGAGACTTAGTTGCTTGCTGCAGAGAGAAGAGAGTAGGAATACTAATGGCCAGGCACCCTAGGCAGCAGTGCGCCCTAGGCGGCCGTCTAGTTTGCCTAGTGGTAGCACCGGCCCTGAGTGTGTATAGCTTGTTCAATAAGGCGTGGTTCACATATGTGCGAATTGGATGCAGTTTTCACTGCATCCAATTCACATGACAGGAGAGTGTGACCGGCTCTCAATGTCCAGGGCGACTGCGGTACAAATTCCAAAAAGGGTCTTTTGGGTCTGGTTCAGGTGTGAATTCTGGCAAAAATTCGGACCTGACTCACACCTGAACTGGAATGCACCGAGCCCCAGGCTGGAAACTGCACATATGTGAACCCGGCATAAAACCTCGTTCACACGGAAGGCGTGTTTGAAATCGCGGGGGTTCATCTGCATTCGCATGATTTTAAACTTGCATTTTAGTGCGAGTTCGGGGGCGATTTGAAAGAGGTTCATGCACAGATGTCCATTGAAATCATCCCCGAAGTCTCCCAAAAGTAGTGCAGGAACTACTTTTGGAAATTGGTGCGGCGCCACAAAGTCGGCGTCACACCAATTGGGACAATGCTGTTGCCAGCAATAGGCTACTATTTGACTTGTCAAATCGCTCCGATGTGAAGGGGAGCTTAAGCTTCGACAATAATAGCTAGAAGCTGATTGGTTACTATGCACTGCTGCACCAGATTCTGTGTGCTCCAGTTTTAGTAAATGTCTCTCACAGTGTCTTAAGTGTTTGTATTCGGGCTCATGCACACATCTGTAAAAAAAAAATGGCAGTTTTTTTCGTAATTTTAATTTTTTAATGGACCTGAACATAGGTGTATTGTATTATATGGGCCCATGCACACAGATGCATTAAGATCAGTAAATCTGCACTGCGTTTAAATCCAAAAAATATAATAAAAAGTCAGTGGTCCTGCTTATATTTTATGCTGTACACATGTAACCGTTATGTTTACACCTTACAGCACAAATGTACTCTATTGCAGTACAAGGGCCATTTGCACCTTAGCAAGAGAGAATGCTAGGCGGCAGTAGGCGTTTGCATCCTAGCAACCAGAAATGCTAGGCCAAGCAACTGAGGATGCTAGGCAAAAGTAGCTGCCTGCATCCTAGCAATGAAGCATGCTAGGCAGCACCAGCTGTCCGCTTCCTAGCCACAGAGGACGCTAGGTGGCAAAAGCCAACTACATCCTAGCAATGTAGAATACTAGGTGGCAGTAGCCTCCTAGCGACAGAGGATGCTAGGAGGCAATAGCTGCCAGCGTCCTAGCAACCGGAAATGCTAAGCCAAGCAACAGAGGATGCTAGGAGTCAATAGCTGCCAGCATCCTAGCAACCAGAAATGCTAAGCCAAGCAAAAATAGATGCTAGGAGGCAATTGCTGCCTGCATCCTAGCAACCAGAAATGCTAAGCCAAACAACAGGGGATGCTAGGATGCAATAGCTGACTGCATCCTAGCAACCGGAAATGCTAAGCTAAGCAACAGAGGATGCTAGGAGACAATAGCTTCCTGCATCCTAGCAACTGGAAATGCTAAGCCAAGCAACTGAGGATTCTAGAAAAAACTAACTGCCTGCATCCTAGCAATGAAGCATGCTAGGCAGCACTAGCTGTCCCCATCCTAGCCACAGAGGACACTAGGTGGCAATAGCCAACTGCATCCTAGAAACTGAGGATGCCGCGCCAGAATAGCTGCCTGCATCCTAGCAACAGAGGATGTTAGGTAGCAATAGCTGCCTCTGTTCTAGCAACAAAGAACACTAGGCTGAAATATCCCCCTGCAACCTAGCAGTGGCGGACTCTAGGCAGGATTAGCCAGCGCTGTACAGTAGCTTCTGTCAGCAAGATACTGCATACCCGTTTCCCTATACGGCCATGTGCATGTACCATCCAAATACAAGGCAGATGCATCTATGGGGGAGGTAGAGGATGTTGGTCCCTGGATTCAGCTCCCACCATGGATGGAGCTCATATTTACACTATATTTACATTTTTGCTAGGTGTGTATTGTGTGCGGGAAAAGTTATTTGTCTTGAAAATTCATATGGAAGCCATTTCTGCCACCAAAGCCACAAACTAAAGTACAGAGATACTCCCACACACATATTTTGCACTATATATAGAATTTTAAATCAAACACATTACACATTTTAGTTAACTCTTGTTTAACTTTTAAAGCTCCAAACAAACAAACAACTAAATGCACAGTGGAAATGCATATACAGGAGCTTTGATGATTGCATTTTGGCCTAGTTACTCCTGACATTTACACAGTCCAGCCAGACAGCATTACCAATCGGTTGACCTGACTTTTCTCTGCTGCAGTTAATCAATACAGCTTAGTCCCTTCTGTGCCCCCAGCCTGTGGATGGAGAGTTAACGAGCAGACAAACACTGATGAGCTCATCCTGCTGCTCATTCAGTTCTCTCCTTCTATTAGCATGTCGTTTGTCATCACCAGCACATCTGATTGGCTGCTAGTCTTGCTCCTCCCTCTCCCAGTCTGAATGCTTCTGTACCAAAGCAAATTCAGGTACTTATACTATTTAAATGTAAAACTAAAAATAATAATAGCTACATTTATTGGTATCTTTTACATAATCCTGGATTTATGTTTGGCTGTGATTTGAAAAAGAAGATGCTTTTATATAATTAAAAGGACTCCACGCTATCTATGCTTCCCTTACTGATCCAAATGCTAAATTCCCTAATATGGTCCATTGGGAACAAGACTTATGCCACGTACACACGATCGGAATTATGGTCGGAAAAAGCTCTGATGGTTTTCCTGACGGAATTCCGTTCAAGCTGTCTTGCATACACACGGTCACACCAAATTCCTGAATCTGAGCATGCGTGAGTTTTTGCACGTTGGAATTGCATACACACAATTGGAATTTCCGGTAGTTTTTCTATTGGGAAAATTGAGAACATGCTCTCAAATTTTTGCTGGCGGGAATTTGGCCAGCTAAATTCCGATGAAGCATACAAGCGGTCGCATTTTCCGATGAAAAGCTCTCATCTGTCTTTTGCTGGCCAAAATTGCGAACGTGTGTACTCGGCGTTACATTTTTCTCTTGAACTGACTGAATGCCAGGACATTGCCTATGCTCTGTCCAAGATCTATATTAACCACTTAACAACCGCCCCATAGCCGAATGATGGCTACAGGGCGGATGCTTAACTCTGAGAGGCCGCGCACTCGAGAGCATCCGTGACCGCCTGGTCCACAGGAGTGATCACTTGTAAACAAACCGGCGTCATGTTATGAGGGGGAAGAGATCGGTGTCAGCAGTGCGGTGGGCTGCATCTGCAGTGCCCACAGTGCTGCTCACTGAAAATTAACCCCTCAATTCCCTGCCAATACTCTGCAATACCCTGCCAATACTCTGCAATACCCAATACCCTGGAAATACTCTGCAATACCCTGGCAATACTCTGCAATACCCTGGCAATACTCTGCAATACTCTGCAATACCCTGCCAATATTCTGCAATCCTCTGCAATAGCCTGCAATACCCTGCCAATACTCTGCAATACCCTGCCAATACTCTGCCATAAATTGCCATACCCAGCCATACTCGGAGATACCCTGCAATACCCAGCCATCCTCTGCAATACCCAGCCATACTCGGTGATACCCTGCAATACCCAGCCATAGTCGGTGATATCCTGCAATACCCAGCCAGCCGTCATATGATGTCCTTGACTTTGTGCGGGGATATCTGAATGATGCCTGTAGCTACAGGCATCATTTAGATTTCAGCTTTTTCAGCCGGCGATTCCTTACACCATAAGAACAATCATAGCGGCTGTTTCACTGCTTGATCGCTCTTACAGGAGGCGAGAGGGGACGTCCCCCCCTCCCGCCGCCCTCCGGTGCTACTACCGACTCGCCAATACGATCAAAGCCAGAATCTTTTTTTATTTTTTTTTATTTCAGGCTTCCCAGCCTAGAGGTGAGATGTGGGGTCTTATTGACCCCATATCTCACTGTAAAGAGGACCTGTCATGCCATATTCCTATTACAAGGGATGTTTACATTCCTTGCAATAGGAATAAAAGTGATCAAAAAATTTATTTTTGGGTAAAAAAATGTCAAACTAAAATAAATAAAGTAAAATGAACAAAAAAAATAAAAATAAATTTAAAGTGCCCCTGTCCCCATGTGCTCGCATGCAGAAGCAAACGTATACGTAAGTCCCGCCCACATATGAAAACGGTGTTCAAATCACACATGTGAGGTATCGCTGTGAACGTTAGAGTGAGAGCAATAATTATAGCTCTAGACCTCCTCTGTAACTCAAAACATGTAACCAGTAAAAAAATGGAAAGCGTCGCCTATGGGGATTTTTAAGTAGCGAGGTTTGGTGCCATTCCACGAGCGTGTGCAATTTTGAAGAGTGACATGTTAGGTATCTTTTTACTCAGCATAACTTCATCTTTCACATTATGCAAAAACATTGGGCTAACTTTACAGTTTTGTTTTTTTTTAAGCACAAATGAATCGAAAAATTGCTGCGCAAATACCGCGCGAGATAAAAAGTTGCAATGACCACCATTGTATTCTCCAGGGTCTTTTCTAAAAAAACATATATAATGTTTTGGGGTTTTATGTAATTTTCTAGCAAATAAATGATGATTTTTACATGTAGGAGAGAAATGTCAGAATTGTCCTGGGTGCTCCAGAACGCCTGATGGTGCTTCCTGCATGTTGGGCCTCTGTATGTGGCCACGCTGTGTAAAAGTCTCACACATGTGGTATCGCCGTACTCGGGAGTAATAGCAGAATGTGTTTTGGGGTGTAATTTGGGGTATGCATATGCTGTGTGTGAGAAATAAACTGATATTATGACTTTGATTTTGTGAAAAAAAAAGGAAAAAAAATCTTGATTTTGCAAAGAATTTCGCCTACTTGTTTTCAGCGCTGTGGACAATGGGGAACCATGTACCATATCTGGTGGCAAGGCCCCCTGCCGCTCCCCAAACTCCTCCTCCCAACACAAATCCCCCCCCCATCTCCGTGTAGTGCCCCCAACACCGTACATGATACCACAGTGCCCAGGGCAGCTGCCCCTCCTGCCCATCCCTTGTCCCTGGCTACAATGTTTATTTGCTCATTTTTTCTAAGCATTGTCAATGAAATTTATGTTATACTTGAATGATAAACTGAGAGCTTTACGTCTCTCCTTTCTTTGTGCTATTTCTACTTTTTTTACATCTGTTTATTTCCAATAAAAAGATTGGAATATGAATGTACTCCACACATTATTTTTTTTTCCTTGAGTGTTTTGGAAGAACTTCCAGGCCTATTATGACATCAGTCCCTCGTATATATAGGAATCCGCACAGCTGCGTGCTCCCTTTGCTGGAATGTGAAGATTTCACAATAAGTTTTCAGGAAAACCACACACCGCTCCCAGAATTTCACTTCCAGGCCAATCATTGGTGAAGGATTTCCCAGGAGGTTTATTGCAGCCAGTGAGGAGTGCACAGACGTCTCAATTCTGGAAGTGCCTTAAGGAAAACTGACATTCCAGCAATTTACGTTCTTCATATACATCAGCCTCTCACATCACAGGTTTTATAAAGTAAGAGAGCAATTTTGGCGTTCTCCCCGCCTTGTCTAAAGAAACCCAGTCACTTTGCCCATCCAGTAGCAAAGTTTCTTAACCACTTAAACTTACCTTCACTTTGTAATGTGACCAAAAACCATGCCACCCAAAGCAATGTTAGCTGCCAGCACCGCAGACTTACTGCAAAAAAATATAACAACGCTAATATAAATAAAGTGCAGCGCTATAATATAAATGTAATGATTCCAATATAACCTTAAATCAATAAAATAAGAAATATCAAATTGACTTATGATATTCAATGGTGATCCCTATAACATATCATAGATTAGATTAAATTAGTCCAATGATGTGTGTTATCAATAACCACACTGTGCAAAATGTATGTTATCAACAATACATTCAATAAATATATATATATTTAAATCCACCCAAGTGAATAAATTATAGTCCATAAACATCAAAATATCGAAGTGTAGTGACGAGGTGAAGTATCTTGAAAATTTAAGTGACTTCTGTGAATTGACTGCGGAAATCCACCACCACATGGAGAAAGGCTTACCAGATGTTTTGGACCCAACTAGGTATATACCTAATGAGTCACACGTGTTTGTTGGTGTAAACACACCCAGGGAAACAGCTGGCAGACTTCCAAATTCCCATGTACACCAGAACGGACAGATAATGACCCGAAATGGATGATGTAGATATCCACCATGTAGGATGACTGAGTACGGTTGTTCTTCCCCGTATAGTATAGACCAAAAAGAAAATACAGCCTCGTAGTGTGATACCGTTTTTATACATTTATTACGAAAAAGCATAAAAATGGGTACTCACATAAATAGAGGCAAATATAGGCATAAAATTATGATCTGGCAACTCAGTGGCATCAGCAAGCCCTTCCCGACGCATTTCTCCTAAACAGGCATCATCTGGGGGTCACTTTGACCCCCCCCCCAGCCACTCTGTTCCATGAATAGAACCCCGTTGGATGGCTTTGGAGATTATACTGTTTGGGCCAAGTGAATGGCTGCTCTGCTGCAAGCACTGCATCCTAGGTGAAGGTCACATGGTCCCCAATACTATATAGAATCAGGCAGTGCAAGAGGCCTTCAATGGAGCAGCGGGAAGCACAGTGAAGGCGAGTATATGTGATTCAGGGAATGGACCCTTGATGGTCTAATGCCTCGTTTCCACTGAGCGGAACGGTTCGGGTTAGTACAGTTTGGAAGGGTTAGAATGGTTCCGGCCTATTCAGGTGAGTCGGAAATGGGGGTGAAAATGCCTTTGACGTGAGCATTGACGTTTTTTCTGTCCGCCAATCAGTGGAATGTATTATGTGATGCCAGTAGCACCGCCCTAACAGTACCGTACCATTTTCTATTGCGCCGCATCTGAAGCAGGACCCTGAATGGTGCAGTATGGTTTGGTTGTATGGGTCGCTTTCATAATGGAAACACTCAAAATAGCGCACCGTACAGAACCAATCCGCCTAGTGGAAATGAGGCAAAAGTGACCCAGTCCCTAAAATTAGCAGCTGTTCCATGTGGAGAGCTGAACACTGTTTCTCCTATAGATCTGTGTAATCACTGTTTTCTTTGAGTCCATACAGAGTTACAGCCTGCAGTGAACCCTGATGAAGGAAGGGTGGTGTGCCCCCCCCCCCCTCCAAACGTGTTGGCTGTTTATAAATTATTTTTTTAACAATTAAACTTATCTTGTACTCTTTCATCTGGTTTTGGTCTGTCACTTCCTTCTGTATTTTTATGGTTGACCTGAAATTAAAATGTCTATAATACAGTTCCCTGTCAAGAAGAAAATAAATACCTTTACCACTGCCTGCAGCTGTAATGCAAAAATATTGTTCACTGAAGTGTCTTCAGAAACCGATTCAGTGGTTCCTCCTGCTGACCCTGTCAAGTGTGTCCTGTAGTGGTGTAAGGGGTCGGCAATCTTTTATGGGCTATTCCATTGTAGGACAGAATCTCTTTAACCCCTTTCTGAGGGCTCCTGACACCAGTTTAGGTGGATTTTAAGCCAGTGGTGTTTCCTGGGTCCCCTTGACCATGTGATCACTGTGATTGGCTGTCATGGTCATCACATGATCAGGAGTCTGTCCTTCAAGCTTCTGATCATAAAAAGTGACTGGGAGATGTTGGTGACAGCACCATCAACATGTTACATTGTTACATAGTAGGTGAGGTTGAAAAAAGACACAAAAGTCCATTAAGTCCAACCTATGTGTGTGATTATATGTCAGTAATACATTGTATATCCCTGTATGTTGCGGTCATTCAGGTGCTTATCTAACAGTTTCTTGAAACTATCAATGCCCCCCGCTGAGACCACCACCTGTGCAAAGGGGGCACAAGATTGAGTGTTCTTTTAACACAAAACACAACACAAAACATTGATGCCAGCTGTACCTATGTACGATGTGCAGCCCCCCCAGGACCCCCCAATTACCTACCTGAGCCCCTTCTCTCTCCAGCGATGTCCACAATCCCCTCAGCCATCCAGGATACATCTCCCTCTTTGGACAATATCTTCAACCTGATTGGCTGTTGTACGAAACGCTTACACTTCATTTACTAAGAAATTAAAATAAACAGGACTAATTTTTTACAAATACAATATTGATACTCCTGTTTAAATACCTTCCTAACGTCCACACTGCAACATGTACGGCAAATGATGGCATTGAATGAGCCTGACAACCAGGCAAACAATATTTCCAGAAGGGGGCTTTGGAATGACAGCCAACCAGACAATCAGCATTTCCAGAAGGAGGTTGGCAATGGCAGCCTATTTCTGAGGGATGAATTTACCATTGGGCACAGTAAAAAGAGGCCTATTTCTCTCGGGTCTGGATTTAGGCACAGTAGGTAGAGGTCTATTTCTTTCAGGGCCAGATTTACCCTTGGACACAGTAATTCGATGTCTATTTCTTTCAGGGCTGGAAATATCATTAACCACTTAAGGACCAGGCCTCTTTTTCAGACTTGGTGTTTACATGTTTAAAACAGTTTTTTTTGCTAGAAAATTACTTAGAACCCCCAAACATTTTATATTGTTTTTTTTCTAACACACTAGAGAATAAAATGGTGGTCATTGAAATACTTTTTTTCACACCGTATTTGCGCAGCGGTCTTACAAGCGCACTTTTTTTGGAAAAAATTCACTTTTTTGAATAAAAAAATAAGACAACAGTAAAATTAGCCCAATTTTTTTTTATATTGTGAAAGATAATGGTACGCCGAGTAAATTGATACCCAACATGTCACGCTTCAAAATTGCGCCCGCTCGTGGAATGGCGTCAAACTTTTAGCCTCAAAAATCTCCATAAGCGGCATTAAAAAAATTCTACAGGTTGCATTTTTTGCGTTACAGAGAAGGTCTAGGGCTATTATTGCTCTCGCTCTACCGATCACGGCGATACCTCACATGTGTGGTTTGACCACCGTTTTCATATGCAGGCGCTACTCACGTATGCGCTCGCTTCTGTGCGCAAGCTTGTCGTGACGGGGTGTTTTTAAAAAATTTTATTTTTTTTCCTTATTTATTTTAATTGATTTTATTTATTTTTACACTGTTTTAAAAAAAAAAAAAATGGATCACTTTTATTCCTATTACAAGGAATGTAAACATCCCTTGTAATAGAAAAAAGCATGACAGGTCCTCTTAAATATGAGATCTGGGGTCAAAAAGTCCTCAGATCTCATATTTGGGCTAAAATGTAAAATGCAAAAAAAAAAAAAAAAAAAAAAAAGAAAATCTGACATTTAAAAAAAATATACCTTTAAGAGGTATGGGCGGAAGTGACGTTTTGACGTCGCTTCCGCCCTCCTATGGTATAGAGACGAGTGGGGGCCATCTTAGCCTCACTTGTCTCTATGCCCAGCAGATGAAAGGACCCGATCGCCTCCGCCGCTACCGACGGCTCCGGGAGGGCGGTGGGAGGGGGGGTGTCACCTCTCCCGCCGCCGATAGCGGTGATCTCGCGGCAAATCCGCCGCAGAGACCACCGTTATGGTACAGCCGACCGCTGCCTGAAGAGATGGATATCTCGGTTGTGGCAGCAGCTGCTGCCGTTACCGAGATATCCCTCTTCAAAAATAGGACGTACATCGTCGTGCGGCGGTCGGCAAGTGGTTAAGCACACTAGGTAGAGGTCTATTGCTCCCAGGGCTGGATTTACCATTCAGCAAAGTAAGCAGAGGTCTATTTCTTTCAGGGCTGGATTTACCACTAGGTACACTAGGTAGAGGCCCATTTCCCTCCAGGCTGGATTTACTTTTAGCCCTTGTACACACGGTCGGAGATTCCGACAACCAAATCCGTCGGAGTAATTCCGACGGATTAATTCCGGAAGAGGTCCGGAAGTGATGTTGCATACACACGGTCGGACAAAGTTGTCGGAAAATCCGATTGTACATAACGTGATGACGTTATTTCGTTACGACGGGACTACGTTCAGGCTAGTAGCCAATAGCTTTGGTCTAGGAATTTGATCTGAGCATGCGTGGCACTTTGTCCGTCGGAGTAGGCTACACATGATTGGAGTATGTCCGATCGGAGCATTTTGTCTGAAAATTTTACCGGCAAGTTGAAAAAGTTGGTCCGTCGGATATTCCGACGGAAACAGTCCGATGGAGACCACACACAGTCGGAATATCCGACAAAACGGTCCGATAGGACAGATTCCATCTGAATCCTCGACCGTATGTACAAGGGCTTAGGCACAGTAAGTAGAGGCACATTTCCCACTGTGCTGAATTTACCATTAGGCACAGTAAGTAGAGGCCAATTTCCCTCAGGGCTGGATTTACCATTAGGCCCAGTAAGTAAAGATCTATTTCTCTTAGGGCTGCATTTTCCATTATACACAGTAAGTAAACGCCTATTTTCCTCTGTTCTGGATTTAGCATTATGCATAGTACGTAGAGGCCCATTTCTCTCCGTGCTAGATTTACCATTGGGCACAGTAATTAGAAGCCTTTTTCTCTCTGGGCTAGATTTACCATTAGGCACAGTAAGTAGATGCCCATTTCCCTCAGGGCTGGATTTACCATTAGGAGCATGAAAAGATTTTGGAAACCAAACCATTCAACTAAGTCAGGATTACCTCTAGGCACTCATCCACTCACCCAATGTATAGAGAGGTGGGGCTCAGTGGCTAAATAACATAGAAAAAACCCTATACCAAAAGAAGATAGGTATAGAAAAGTGCCACAAAATAGAGCCTTGGAGATATAGTGTCTGAAAAAATAATAAATACAATTATCAAAAGTAGAATTTATTGCACAGTTAATACAATGAGCTAAGTACAATTCATAAAACCATCGACCCTTCACCAATCACCATCCATAGACAACGTTGCCTGGGGACAAACGAGATACCAAAGCCACATAGTCCTGATATGGATATAGAAAAAAGGGGGGAAATGAAAAATTCAAAAATCTAAAATTCTAGGGGCTGTGGAATGTGGCTGAAGGTACACACGGGATGGGACACTATATAGGAGGTTTGATGGTGGATGGTAATGGATAAACCATACACGCTGATCAGAAGAAATGCAGAAAATATAGAGCATTTGTTGACAGCGTGGATAGTGACTTATAAAGCAGAGATCAATTCCCAGTGTGAACACAGTAAGCGGAGAGGACCATCTAAAGCATATAGTACCTTGATTTGGTATAATTAGATGTGAAAGCTCAGCTGATGAAGGATTTTTGAATTTTGAATTTGCCCCCTTTTTTCTATATCCATAGCGGGACTGTGTGGCCTTGGTGGTGTCTTCTCAATTTTTGTCTTTTGCTATTTGCAGTGCATATACAGGGTCTTCATTGCCAATGCTTGTCAAGTGTCCAGATGTTTTGTTTGTTTGTCCTGTTTGTTCCCAGATAGCATTGTTTATAGATGGTGATTGGTGAAGAATCAGTGGTTTTATGAATTGTACTTGGTTCATTGTATTAACTTTGCAATAAATTCCATTTTTGATAATTGTATTCATTCTTTTTTTTTTTAGACACTAAATCTCCAAGGCTCTATTTTGTGGCAATTTTCTATACCTATTTTCTTTCGGGTTTTTTTCTCTGGATTTATCATTAGGTACAGTAAGTAGGGGCCAGTTTTCCTCAGGGCTGGATTTACCATTAGGCACAGTAAGTAGAGGCCTATTCCCCTCCCTGCTGGATTTACTATTAGGCACAGTAAGTAGAGGCTGATATCCCCTCTTGCTGGATTTACCATTTTTCACAGTAAGTAGAGGCCAATTTTCCTCCCTGCTGGATTTGCTATTAGGCACAGTAAGTAAAGGCCCATTTTCCTTGGGGCTGGATTTACCATTAGATACAGTAAGTAGAGGCCGATTTCCCTCAGGGCTGGATCTAACCTTAGGCACAGTAAGTACAGACCTATTTCTCTTCTCTCTGGGCTGGATTTACCATCAGGCACAGTGGATAGAGATAAAGAGGTGGCATTTCCCTGTATAGATAACAGCCATCATTTTTTTCGTCATCGGTAGAATTACGCTCATTTAATTGTAGCACTACCCTTGTAGGAGCCGCTAAGTAGAGGACTCTTTTCCCAGTAATTGCCCTGCAGCCAGGTACACAAGTCAGATCATTCTTCAAACTCATTAACCAGTCTAGGGATATGCTTTTTGATGTTTTAATGATAACCTAAACTTGGATAGGTAGTGGGTAATTGTAGGATAATCCAGTAACCCTTAGTAACTATTTGAGGACACTAAACTTTCTCATTTATAACTGTGAGCCAAGTCCTTGCACAAGTAAACAATGGACTGAGCTTTGTAGAAGCAACTTGAGGAGATTGCTCTTCCTCTTGGAAACCAGAGCAAAGTCCTTTCACTAAGAATTAAATAGACTAAGCTCTTCAGGACATTAGACACAATGACCCCAATAAACCCGCTGACTCTATCATAAGAGGGATGGCAGCAACACACTATCTCTAGGATCTCTCACACCAGTTTGCAGTCACTAATGTCCTGGGATAATTGGTTGCCTCCTTCCAATATCTCCCAGACACTCTCACCCTGTGATACCAGACTAGATCCTTAGACGGCAGTCCCTCAGCCAAGCAAGCCTCCAGTAAGTCCAACTGATGCCTTGATAAACCATAGTCACATGGCTAACAGCCCCTCTAGGCTGTGAATTCCTCTTCAGGGAAAAAAACCCTTTTGCTCTCAGTCTCATGGTATTTATACACACTCCCAGCTGCCATCTGGGCACCTCTCCCCAGGGTTTGGCCAGGGATGTATAAATATTCAGCTGCTGATTATGCTCTCCCTGTCCACTAACTTCCAGAACCATTCTGGACAACCAGGGGGAAGCAATCAATCCTGCAGCCACTAAAACACAAAACAGACCAGAACAACCAAACACAGCTAACTGATTAAAGTGAGCCAGAACTAAATTTGCCAAAGAAGAAATGTATCTCCACTGGAGACTAAACTGACCTAATCCTATCACCTATCTAGGAGGGTGCTACATAATGGAAGCAGGTTAACACATTATTAGCATATATTAAGCCAAGTTAGAAGCAATATATACAAGACAGTGTTCTATCTAGAAGGGATGATCCTAGCAGAGAGGGGCTACTTTGGACACCAACAGGCTCCAGCAATAAGTGCAGGTCTTGATAACCATATATTCCATTTTATCTGCCTGCCTGGATGCAGTTTCAATATTTTCAACTGTATCATGCTGCCAAAACTTAGTTCCCTCAGTTGCCTCTCCTCCAAGCCGATCCTATTGAGCAGCTATTGTCTCCAGAAGATCTAGAAAAGCCCCATTCGACCTTATATGGGGCGCTTCTGGGGGCTAACTCTTCTGAGGTGGACCGATTGTGGGAATTATGGCAAACAGCCCTGGATAAAGATGATTGAGAGGACTGTCTGGAACAAGGTTCTAAGGGAGTTATCTCCTCCAGGGATAAGTTCATTCAAGTGAAACTTTTACATAGGGTTTATTATACTCCCCTGAGACTCCACCGTATCTACCCGGATAGAGACCCCAGCTGTCCTCGATGTCGGTTGCACTCTGGAACATATTTTCATATGTTCTGGGATTGCCTCATAATTGCATCTTATTGGTCTAATGTTTTCTCCAAGATTAATCTCAGGTTGCAACGGTCTTTGCCTATTTCCCTGGAACTAGCTTTATTAGGTATTCATGGAGATAACCAACACTCCCAACCACTCCAAGTTATTGATTTCCTATTTTTTGTAAAAAATAAATCCTAGTGAAATCAGCCTCATTGACCCCACCCCCCGGAACTATCTTCCTGGGAAGCAATGGTGGATGCAGCTCTACCTATGTATAAGACAGTGGCGGCTGGTGAAGATTTTGGATGGGGGGGCGCCAGACTCCGCCCATAATTTTTGGGCCCTCCCACTTCTCATAAACCACGCTCCTTATATAATCCACCCAATCCGTCCCCTGTATTCCACTTCCTTCCACCCATAGTGTCAGGAGACGGCGCAGTACTCACTTATGCGTTCGCTTCTGCACGCAAGCTCGTCGGGACTGGGTGCTTTAAAAAAAAAAAATCTTATTTATTATATTTATTTTTTCACAGTTTTAAAAAAAAAAAATGGTGTCACTTTTATTCCTATTACAAGGAATGTAAACATCCCTTGTAATAGAAAAAAAGCATGACAGGTCCTCTTAAATATGAGATCTGGGGTCAAAAAGTCCTCAGATCTCATATTTACACTAAAATGCAAAAAAGGTTTGTAAAAATGTCTTTGCCAGCAAATTACTGTGATAATATACCGCATGGCATGTGATCCTCCTGCAAGCATTATGTTATTTTTCTGCTCTGCTCAATTTATATTCTTTTAAAAATTGCTCTAATAATTCCTGCACAGTTGACTAGTCTAGTAAAGGCTGGGGTGCATTTAGATTTGGCAATTAATTGGCAATTTGGCATAAAAATAATTTTTTTTCCATAGAGAACTGCCTGCAATGGACCACTCACCTCACTTGCAGCTCTGCTCGGGCTGAGAAACGGAGCCGCCGACGTCACTTCTGGCTTTCAGCTGCTTCACGAAACCCGGAAGTGACCTGCCTGTCTTTGAACGACAATGCTCTCGCCCGTAGAATCACAGTGATTTTACGGGCGGAAGCTAGTTGGCGTTCTACATTGCGCCGCAAGGCGGGTTAAAAGCCCGCAAATGAAGCGCCATGGATGCAATCTTGTGATTGCATCGATGAGGTGCTTCTCATAGTGCACTGCGACTGAGCATGTTAAATGCCTTTTTTTTTAAACGTCTTAAAGGGCCCGTTTTTTTTTTTTAACTTATTTTTTATTTTTTTTTACACTACAGGAGGGGGGGGGGGGGGCGGCCCCCTATGGACGGGCCGCCACTGGTCAAGATCGCATTTATGAATAATTGTTACCCTGGAAGTATGACAAAGTTTTGTCCCCCTGACAATTAGTGCTTTCCTTTTGATGTTGGGATGGGGAGCACCGGACAGGGTGATGGAGTGGCTATTTTTTTGACTCTTGTTTCTCCTTTTTCCACCCTGTCCCCCCCTGATCACCCCTCCACTTCTCCTCCCACCCTTCCATCTTCTCTGCACCTCAACCTGGCTTCCAGGTACATAATAATTGGCTGTTGAATTCTTTATGTTATGTTATTTATATAGAGTCTTCATTGCAATTGTGTTTTCTTTTTGTGCTATCAGTCGCTGGATACAGTATGTCAGGCATTGTACCATGTCATTGTGTATATTCTTATATTGTTCTGAAATCATTTTAAATAAAGCACTCCTATTTTGTTAAAAAAAACAAACAATATAATCAAAATCTTCAGGTTTGCATCAAGATGTGTAGCTGTAGTTACCCTTTTGGGGGCCGTGTGGTTAGCTTCTGAGTTTGCTATTTTGGAAAGAGGAAATAGGTCGTGTTTTGTAGAAGTATCTTCAGAGAACCTTGACTGTGCAGCTACATGTAAGTTTACCGGGCAAAGAAAAAAAAAAACACTAACCACAGGAAGCTCAGACAGAGGGGGTGAGTAGATGGGGATGAGCTAACGAGATGGGTTGCAAGAGTCAAAAAATCACACCGTACAGTACCATAAACCCCACACTATGGAATTTATTTAGTAAAGTGCAAAATTAGTCACAATTCTGGATAGAAACCAATCAGCTTCCAGGTTTTATTGCGAAAAACTTAATTGAACAAGCTGAGGTTAGAAGCTCATTGGTTTCTACGCAGAAATGTGACTAATTTTGCACTCTTTAGCTTTAGTAAATAAACCCCTATATGGCAAAGATAATGAAAAGACTTTAGCGTCAGTAATTTCAGGAATGCAACAACCCCCCAAAAAAACCTTTCTTATGCCGCGTACACACAATCAGAATTTTGGCCAGCAAAAGACCGATGAGAGCTTTTCATCAGAAAATGCGACCGTGTGTATGCTCCATCGGAATTTTGCTGGCCGAATTTCCGCCAGCAAAAGATTGAGAGCAGGTTCTCAATTTTTCAGACGGAAAAACTTTCTATCGGAAATTCCGCTTGTGTGTATGCAATTCCGACGCGCAAAAACTCACGCATGCTCAGATTCAACTAGGAGATGGAATGTCAGGTCACCTAGGCGAGGTGACAGGTGCACACCGTAGGGATCAGGAGTGCACAGCAAGGTTGTGGACCCTACAGCTGACTGCTGCAGACGGGGGACAGATCCCACTGGGGTTAGAGCGTAAGATTCCCTGGGGCGCGGAGTCTAAGAGCCAGCAGGTGTTCACCAGCGCCTATGGTGGTGAGGATGGACTTGGCTGCAACTGGTTCCAGGTCGTGACCCCCAGGGTCCCCCAGCTCACACCCACAGTAGGCAACAGGAGGATAGGGATGGTGAGGGACAAAGCCAAGGTCGGGGCCACAAGCAGACAAGAATAGTCGGGTACACGCCAAAAGGTCAGGATCACAGGCAAACAAGGATAGTCAAGACACGCCAAAGTAGGTAACGGAAAACAGTAGCAGAGCACACGGCAGGAAACAGGAAGCTAACACACAAAGGAATACACAATGGTTGATCAGCACTGATGGCCTGCAGTGCACAGGTTAATATAGGGCTCCCTGATAGGGCCTGGGGTGGAGCCATGCTTAGAGGAGAGGTTATAAAAACCACCAGGTGGAAGTGGCTGGCCTCTTAGTCTGAAGACATGAGGTAAGCAAACACAGGAAGATCACTGCATAACCATGACAGTACCCTCCCTCTTACGAGGCCTCCCCCTCCCCCGCCTGGGTCCAGGCTTAAAGGGAAACTCCAGATGGAACCTCCTTAACAGACAGGGAGCAAAGACCTCAGATGCAGTGATCCAAGACCTCTCCTCAGGACCCAACCCTTTCCAAAGTACGAGGTATTGAAGAATGCCTTTACGGAGCCGGGAATCCAAAACTTGACTAACCTCGTATTTTAGATTATCCTCAGAGACCAAAACAGAGGTAGGGAGAGGACGAGAGGACTTGAGGACTAAGGCCTTTTAGGAATGGGTAAGGGCATGAGAAGATCAGGAGTCTGAGCAGGGACCCCCACACCCTTAAAGATGAGCTGGGCATCCATAACAGGACCACCAGACTGGGCAGAAGTCAGTGGATCCCTGAGGTCAGGTTGGTTAGAAAGTGACATGTCACAAGAGTCAAGCTGGGTAGCTGCAACATAAACAGAATGCAGAGAACCCTGAGAAAAAGATTGAAAACCCCTCCTGGCCGAATGAGGTATTCTATCCAAAGGATGGATTGAGCCTCTTAAACGGGTTTGAACGGACATAGTAGCAGCAGGGGGAGGCCAGGTCACCGAAGGTGTTAAACAAGAAACAGGAAGCTCATTGGGCATGTGCTGGACCAGCATAACTGGTGCAGAGGTCAACTGAATAGTATTGTCAGGTGTAGCGACCATCTCAATCGCATCACAGGGCATAGCAACTGTGGAACTTGCAGACAAGTTAGTCTGGCTGTGCGTCCAAGGGAAAGTAGGGACAGGCAAAGGTAAATGGTTATGCAAACTGGAGTGAATGATTGACTCAGGTTCATAGGTGGGCCCCTCATCCAGAGTACCACATGACCTAGAGAGTGCATCAGTCCGACTATTGCAGGACGCATCCCAGAGATCGCTATATACAGCGGGAAGAGCAGAAGATACTGGGATGGTGGAAACAGGAAATTTCTCCTTTGGGGTACCCCTGAGTAGGCAGGAAGAGGAACAGGAGGAACCCCAAGCCAGGATCTGACCGGCAAAACAGTCAACGTGTGGAGAATGGAGCCGTAACCAAGGAAGACCTAATATGATAGGAGATGAAGCCTTAGGTAAGACAAGGAAAGATATCCACTCCTGGTGGAGTGTCCCTACTGACATCTTAACAGGAAGAGTCTGGAAGCGGATAGGGCCCCCTGGGAGAACAGTGCCATCAATCGCTAAGACCACCAATGGCGTTGTAAGGGGCAAAAGGGTAAGTCTCATGGAGGATGCAGTTTCCCAATCCATGAAATTGGCAGCGGCTCCGGAATCCAGATGTGCTGAGACCGAACGAGAGGAAGCACCGACATGAAGCAACACAGAAAGGAGAAGACGAGAAGGTGAAGGTGATATTTCAGGGTCTAATACGCCACCTTCCAGATGTATTAGCCCTGAGCGTTTTTCCAGACGAAGAGAACAAGTGTCACGGAAATGACCTTTGGCCCCACAATAGAGGCATAGGCCCAGAGTACTGCGCCTAGCACGTTCTTCGGGAGATAACTTAGTCCAGCCCAACTGCATAGGTTCCTCAGCAGGCAGGGGTTGCTCCTCGGATCGAAGAGAAGGGACTGGGGACTCAGGCTGCCTAAAGAACAGGGAGTGCTGGCGTCTTTTTTCCAGGGCCCTCTCCTGAAAGCGAATATCGATCTGGTTACACAAGGTGATGACACTGTCCAGATCAGCAGGAAGGGATCTTCCTGCTAATTCATCCTTCACTCTATCAGAGAGGCCATGTAAAAAGGTTACAACTAGGGCCTCATTATTCCAGCTCAATTCAGCTGAGAGGATATTGAACTGAAGAGCATACTGTCCCACAGACGCGGACTCTTGACGGAGACGTAAAAGAGCGCTAGGACGCTGAAGAGACACGACCCGGTTCCTCAAAGATATTCCGAAAAAGTTTCAAGAAATCAGACAGGCTAGAAACCACTGGATCATTCAGTTCCCACAGAGGGGTGGCCCAAGCTAACGCCTCGCCAGACAGGAGGGATATGATATATGCGACTTTTGCCCGATCGGTCAGGAAGTTTTGGGGCAGAAGTTCAAAATGAATAGTGCACTGGCTAAGGAACCCCCTGCAAGCCTTGGAGTCCCCAGAGAAACGGACCGGAGCTGGTAGTTGTAATGAATGTGTGGCTGCGACTGATGCGATAGGTGCAGCGGCAGATAGCGGTAGAGGTTGTTGAACCGGGGGTCCTAATGAGGCCTGAACCTGTTCAAAACGGGATGCCAAATCCTGAAGGAATCTCATCACCTGGGTCTAATGCGATTCTTGGGTCTCAAGTCTGCGAACTAAGCTCTGCAATGGATCATCTGCAAGAAGCGGCACGTCAGCCGGGTCCATGGCTGATCAAACTGTCAGGTCACCTAGGCGAGGTGACAGATGCACACCGTAGGGATTAGGAGTGCACCGCAAGGTTGTGGACCCTACGGCTGACTGCTGCAGACGGGGGACAGATCCCGCTGGGGTTAGAGCGTAAAATTCCCTGGGGCGCGGAGTCTAAGAGCCAGCAGGTGTTCACCAGCACCTCTGGTGGTGAGGATGGACTTGGTTGCAACTGGCTCCAGGTCACGACCCCCAGGGTCCCCCAGCTCACACCCACAGTAGGCAACAGGAGGATAGGGATGGTGAGGGACAAAGCCAAGGTCGGGGCCACAAGCAGACAAGAATAGTCGGGTACACGCCAAAAGGTCAGGATCACAGGCAAACAAGGATAGTCAAGACACGCCAAAGCCGGTAACGGAAAACAGTAGCAGAGCACACGGCAGGAAACAGGAAGCTAACACACAAAGGAATACACAATGGTTGATCAGCACTGATGGCCTGCAGTGCACAGGTTAATATAGGGCTCCCTGATAGGGCCTGGGGTGGAGCCATGCTTAGAGGAGAGGTTATAAAAACCACCAGGTGGAAGTGGCTGGCCTCTTAGTCTGAAGACATGAGGGGAGGTAAGCAAACACAGGAAGATCACTGCATAACCATGACATGGAAGCTATTGGCTACTGGGTATTGAACTACCCTTTTCTAGTCCCGTCGTACGTGTTGTATGTCACCGCATTCTTGGCGGTCGGAATTTGGTGTAACCGTGTGTAGGCAAGACAGCTTGAGCGAAATCCCGTTGGAATTCCGTCGGGAAAACCATCAGAGATTTTTCCGACCAAAATTCTGATCATGTGTACGCGGCATTAGAGTTTTAGACTGGAGAAGGATATGAACCACTGTGCAGCCTGCATAGACTCTGTGTTATCAGGAAATTATTGGGGGACAGGGGAAGGAGGGGAGGATCAGAGAAGACTGGATTAAACAGCACTTTCACACACTGCAGAGGATTAACCCCTTAGGTTCCATGCTTTACTGCATATGCAGACTGATTTTACTGTTGTGGGTTTAGTAACACTTTAAAGGGGTTGTAAACCATCATGTTTTACAACCTGTCAGTGACCGCCCCCCCAGCCCCCCATTATTCGTACCTGACGGGGATGCGCTGTGTCTCTGCCCGGGGTTCTTGGCTCTTCATTGGATAGATTGATAACAGTGTAGCCATTGGCTCTTGCTGCTGTCAATCAATTCCAATGACACAATCGCCGGGGGGGCGGGGCCGAGTCCTGCATTCAGCCTCTATGGACGCCGAATGCTGGACTCGGGAGCGTGCCTGTATGGTAACCCCCTCAGGAAAGCGCTTCTCCGAGGGTGTTATCAGATGTGGGTAGGAGCCGCGAGAGCCGCCGGGGGACCCCAGAAGAGCAGGTTCAGGGCCACTCGATGCAAAATGAACTGCACAGTGGAGGTATGATATGCTTGTTATTTTTATTTATTTTTTTATTTTACCTTTACAATCACTTTAAATACATGTGATATTTCAGATTTTTCTTTTTAATAAATTCAAAGATGTAGCAGGGGCCCAGGCCTCCTTTAGTCTGATGAGAACCTCCAGAGCCAGGGATAGCTAACATCCTTCTATATGTAGTGGGTTGTGAGGCATAGTGGGTGCAAAGATGGTGAAAGTCATTGGGCACCAGACACTTCTTGGATGTAAAAGAGGTTTTATTTCTCTTAACGGTTCTTTTTGTATTTTTCAATTTTCTCAATTAGCAGACTCCGAGACTTCAATAAGAGGACAGTCGTGCAAGGAAAATCCTTCAGCAAGAAGCCACATCTGCACATGCAGGATATCTCCTATAGCAACAGTCTTTAACAGTTCCTAACACAGAGTGTTACAGTTCTTTTAGCTTCACTACAACTTCACTTTATAGTTCTTCCATACACTGAGCTCCCAGTCTCTCACTAGACTAGTTAATTCACTGTCACCGAATCCCTTGAACTCCTCCAATCTTCATGGTGGTACCTTAGTCATGCGTCACCCCCGCTTCTCAGCTGGGTCCCTAGCTTGGCACTCTAGATACCTCTCAATCTTCACCCATGCTGGCCCACTCAGTCCCTAGCCTGACACACAAGGCTGCTCCGTAAGCGTCACCTCCGCTGGCTGAGTCCCTGGCTTGATTCCCACTGAAGTTATCAGATTCTTCATTGTCCCTGTCTTGCTTAACTTACTTACTATGGTCCCTGGTAATAAGGCAGATGTTCCCTTACTGGCGACAGCTTCCCCTCTACCTCCGACCACGACAGGATCTCCAACCAGCAGAACCGTCACTTCTGGTTGGACTGCAAGCCGTATTCCCAACTCTTGCTTCTGGATACGCGCTCAAACAGCCCAGCAGCCAGATGTGCCTGGGACAGGCTCAATCTACAGCCTAGCAGCCCAGGCAATACGACACATGTCCACCCAGAGAGCCATCCAGGTGGCACAGAACATAGATCACCTGACTCCACCTGAATATATAGGTTCTCCCAGCAGGCCAGGGGATTCAAGAAAACCCCTGCCCATTGGCTGAGACAGCCCACATACCCATAACTTAACCTTGGGTTGCCCTTCTCATATCTAGTACCACCAAGTACCCAGCCACCTAGTGGTAGAAGAGAAAACTGCAACAAGGCCAAACTTAGGGAGAAATCAATAGATCTCTAGCAATTGACCAGGATAACTACTCCTGGCAAGTAAAATTGTGAGGAGCTCCCTGCCTAAACTACAGGGTGCTACACAGACATTTCTAAAATTCTATTTTCATTTTTGCATTATGGGGTACTGAGTGTAGATTAATATGAAAAAAAAAAAGAATTTAAACAACTGTAGTATTAGGCTGCAACATTGAGAAAAGTGAAGGGGGCCTGAATACTTCAGGAATGCACTGTACATTGTATACCATTCTAGAAGGAGCAAGTTGTTTTCCACCACAGCTCAAGGATTGAGTCATCTGCAGCTATCTTGTTGTAGTTTTCTGAAATGACTCTTCTCTCTTTAGATGGTTTCCTGCATCTCTCTAGCTCTCTCACTTCCCCTCCTGACACTTGCATCTGATGACTTTCACTTTCACAACCCAGTGAAATACACCTACTTGGCTGGTTAATTAACAGCAAACAACAAGCGTGGTGCATACCCTCACTCTGGATGAGAGCAAAGTGTGTTTGTTAGTGACACGGGTGTTGCAAGAAAAGCTTTTTAAAATGTTTTTTAAGATCCTGAAAGCAGTGGTGGCTGGTGTGTTTTTTTTTGGGGGGGGGGGAGGTGTCAAACCACCCCCCGGTACTTACCCCATCTAAGTTGCGGGCTTCTATGGGTGGCAAGCAGTGGCTGGATTGCAGGCTCCTACAGGCGGGTTGCGGGCTCCTAGGGCGGCGGGCGAGTTGAAGGCTCCTACAGTTGGCAGGCAGCGGCTTATGTGTCCTCTCCTCCTCTTCTGCATCACGGCGGCTTTCACCGTGCAGCTCCTCCCTCCTCCTCATAGGCATCCAATAGGATCGCCTGTCCTTTCATCGAATCAGGTGATGGGTCTCAAGACCCACTTCCTGATTGGCGGGGAGGAGTATCAGTGTGATGATAGCGAATATTTATTTGCTATTGTCACACAACTGGGTGGGATCAGGGCGCAGTGCTCTGTGCCCCGAGCCCACCCTTTTTTGTAGCCTATTAGAGCCTCTGGTTCTAATCACGTGCTTACAAAAACACACCCCACCTTAGGAATCCATGCCTCCAGCACCCTGTATGTAGACCAGGGGGCCAGACGCATGGATGGGGGGGTGGTGCCCGTGCGCCCTCTATGGATGGGCTGCCACTGCCTAAAACTATAAGGCCCCTTGCACATAAGGACATTCAGCTGCAGTGCATCACTCCTGATGCTTTAATGTGCTCAGAAGGGACAGGTGCAGGAGCTAGTCCCGCTGTGGGCAGTCTGTCAAAGTATATGGCAGGCCTTGGCTGAACGGTACCAGAATTTAAGGTCCTGTGTGCATAGCTTCCAACTGTTCCTCTGTTCCCTTTTCCTCCCCATTTGTCCCTCATTTTGGTCTGATCTATATAGTTGTATATAAAATGCACTTTTTATCTTACAAAAAGTGTTTCCCAGTGCTAAACCTTTCATCTGATTTCTAAATTGCTGCATTTGTACATTTCAAAAGCCAATATAAAGGAATAGTTGTGATATATAAAAAAAAAAAAAAAGCACTTGTGGGTTTAACTAATAATATTTATGTTTAATTATCCTTTAACCACTTACTAGCCGCACACCGCACATATACTGCGGCAGGGGCGGCCACTCTGTGCCAGATCACGTACCTATTACGTGATCTGACACTTCCGGGTCTGGGGTGTGCACGCACAGGAGCCCAGCGGCGGGTACCACGGGCTCAATGACATCACTGCTAGGCTCCTCCTGACCCATTTTCTCACAAGAGAACGTCTTCAGGGGACAGGTTATGATGGCTGTTGCAATTTTTTTTTTATGTCACACAATATTTGCAAAGCCATTTATAAAACACAAACTTCCATGTAAAAATACACTTTTAATTTAGTGTACACAAACACAATATAATACTCATCTGGAACCCAGTGGAACAAGAAAGCCCAGGAACGGCAGCAGCGGGAGGGGGCCCATTTCAAGTGGTGTAAAAGTGATCAGGTGACTGTAAAGCCGCTTGATCACTTCCACTAGAAAGCCAATTCCTGGCTTTAAAAAAATGTTACCTGAGCATCTGCAGCCAGGATACTGAAATAACAGCTTGATGTCCAGGATGTTCATGTACGCTGGGCATAAAGTGGTTAAAGTTCAAGTATGACGTTGAAAAAAAAATCTGCCCAGCCAAATCCCATTACGACAACCTGTCTGCTTAAGCTGCTCTGCATGCTGGCCTCTGTCCGGTCTTGTTGCCACCTCTCTCATTACTGTCATTTCTCTATTGCAGAATCAGCATCTGATGCAACATGGGTGCTGCTAGAAGTACACACCTACATTGCAGCCCTTAACAAAGGACTGGTCTTCTGGCTGTGACGGCACTGAGAACTGAAGTAAGCAAGTGTGTGTATAAGGACTTTCATTTCACAAAAGAAGTTAGCAATTGCTTATGGCCGGGGTCTATATTGCTGACTGTGCATGTCCCCATTTATAGCTATTTCCCATCACTTTCTGTCCTTCTGACCCCCTCTCACCAGGACAGGAAGTGAGGAGGAGTGCCAGGTCCCAACGGGAAAAGCCCTCCCCTCCCCCCATCTGGCCTTTTTGCACCCCCTTCTTGCCTTCCGTCAAAAGGCAGTTCCCTCTTCTGGCTAATCCTCGGCCCTGCCCTGGCGTGGAAAAAAAAGTAGTATTCTCTTAATGCTTCATTAACACATTCTGAGTCACTGGCCCAAAATAAGCATGCAGCAAGTGAAATCAGAACATGTGGTCTGCCTGCTAGTTCCATGTAACTAAATGAGAAAGTATAGAAGCTATTGGGCCATCGTGACAGCCAGGAGAAGTTGGCGATGGCATTCTATGTATTGATCTTACGGCTTTCTTTAAAGTTCATTGTACGTCAAATCTGCAATGGTGTCTTCTGATAGATGTGCTGAGAATAACTGTCAGGCATTTCTTCCTGTAAATGTGAAGACTTTGGGCTGAGACCTTCGCAGAGTGGCTCTTATCTGTAGGGCCAGCTGTAGGCTTTTCTTTATAAAAGATGATGTGCTAACAGGAATCCTTCATGTTTCATCTGCCTGCCCAGTAATCAGCTTCTGACTAATCAGCCTTGTTTTCTGTGTAACTCATTTCAGGAGCTGCAACTTCCAGGATGTCAAATCTACCAAAACAAGACGTCTTTGGTAGTATGGATTTTGGAAATAGACGGTCAACGCTAAGGCCCCCTTACATACTGGGGCATTTAGTACATCCATCCAGGTGCTTTTAGTGTGCCCCAGAGGGACAGGTGTGGTGTCCAGCCCTGTTGCAGGCAGCCTGTCATGAACACACAAGCTGGCCTTAGAGGGCGTTGTCCTTAACCACTTCAGCCCCGGAAGGATTTACTCCCCTTCCTGACCAGAGCATTTTTTGCGATTCGGCACTGTTTCACTTTAACTGTCAATTGCACGGTGGTGCGACGTTGCACCCAAACAAAATGTACGTCCTTTCCCCCCCCCCACCCATAAGTAGAGCTTTCTTTTGGTGGTATTTGATCACCTCTGCGATTTTTTTTTTTTGCGCTATAAACAAAAAAAAAGCGTAAATTTTGAAAAAAAAGCAATATTTTTAACTTTTTGCTATAATATATATCCTCAAAAAAAACATTTTTCAGCGGATATGTATTCTTCTACATAATTTTGGTAAAAAAATTGCAATAAGCGTATATATTGATTGGTTTGCGCAAAATAGGGGATATATTTATAGCATTTTTATTATTCTTTTTTTTTTTATAGTAACGGCAGCGATCTGCATTTTTTTTATCATGACTGCGACATTATGGCGGACACATCTAACACTTTTGACACCATTTTGGGACCATTGTCCTTTATATAGCGATCAGTGCTATAAAAATGCACTGATTACTGTGTAAATGACAATGGCAGGGAAGGGGTTAAATACTAGGGCCGATCAAGGGGCTAAGTGTGTCCTAGGGAGGTGTTCTAACTGTGGGGGGAATGGGCTTCCACTGACATGACAGCTATCAATGCTCCCGAGAGCAGTAGATCCCTGTCATGTCACTAGGCAGAACGGGGAAATGCCTTATTTACATAGGCATCTCCTCGTTCTACCTCTCCACACCACAATCGCGGGCTGCCAGCAGACATCAAGTTCCTGGGACCCACGGGCATGCTCCTGTGGCGTACGTGTGCCTGATAGGCGGCTAATTTAAAGGGATGTAAAGGTACGCCCATTTGCCTGCCTGTGCCATTCTGCCGACGTACATCTGTGTGCGGCGGTCGGCAAGCCGTTACACTGTTTAATTTACATTGTCCCTTCTATTTCTGTATGTGGATGATGGCACTGTAATTATTTACATTTTTTTGTTAAGTACCTTTTTCCTAATCAATATACAGCTGTCACATGACCCAGATCTTTCCCAGCATGTCTGCAGGGAAACATAAGCACGAGGAGTTTTTAGTCTGCTGCTGGTCACATGTTCAAAAAAAAAAACAGCCTTTAGAATACAGAATAAAAATAAATACTTAATATCAATAAACTATTTTAAATTGGCATACAAATACATGTTTTAAATCAAATCTTTATTATTTTGTGTGAAATAACACTCTGTGGGCAGATTTATGCCAGTCACGATCTGTGTTATGCCCCTTCAGCCTGTGTCTTAGAATAAGAGGGAGGTGAAGCCTCCATCAGTCTACATGTAATATCCCGTGTAACAAAACGTCCCACACTCCACTTGAGTGCTTTCGTCATATACCGCTTCCTCCAGTCTGAATATAGCAGAACCGCTGACAACCAAGAACTAGACAGTACTCGTTTTGGCTGCTGAACATGAACTGATATATTTGAGATCGCACACAAATATATACATCAGGATGACAATACAAACTGTAACCAGAAACCTAATTAACATGAGCTAACTAACTAATCATTTACCCAGACTAGGTGACTCAGAGATATGACGTTTCAGGTCAGCCTTGCCATCTCCTAACTCGTAACTTACAAGACACATAAGTAGAGACAAAGGTGTGTTAATGAACACAATTAACAATGGGTGGAAGACCCTCCAGACTATCATAGGGTGTCTCAACTGCTGCCACCTTTTGCTATAAAGGTTTTTTTTTTCTGGTGCGTTGTGCAGGTTTTATATGAATACTTCAAGCTTGATGTACTAGCAATTGTTTCTGTTATCACTGAATCAAAATTTCGATAATTAAAAAAAAATTCTATCACTCTATAGATGTTATGGGTGACGCCTCTTGAGGAAGTGGCACAAGCCGCGAAACCGGTCGAGTAATACGTCCAACCCCACATCAACGTGTCTCCAATACCTGTGGGGCCCATTGTAAATTTGTAAAACCTAGTATTTTGTATTTAAGATTTACTCAACAATTACTGTAATGTTTTGTTGTGTATTTTGTATTGTCTAAAATATGTGTTAAATAAATGCTATATATTTTTTTATTATCTGTGTTATCATATTTGGGTACCGTAATAGTCCCTATCATCATTGATGCTCAAGGGTACCACTTGGAGTAGCCCTTAATTGAGCCTTTTCTTGTTCCTCCAGACTAGTAGACAACAGGAGACCCGGGCTTTCCAGATCTCATTGTTCAGCATTCCTTTCACATACATCTGCTATGCGTCCCACATTGGCAGAGACCATTGTGGCCTTTTGCATTACATAACAGAATATCTTTTTAAATGCTTATTGCTCCCTCAAATGCTAGTGCCCATAGTCGGTAGGCAAAAAAGCTAGCATTCAGTCCACTCCAAAAGCCTCCGTCCAGGGTCAGTCTATCACATCCCGCCCCTAATGTGTTTAGCTGGTTAGAGGGCATGAAGGAGGAGGAGGAGGAGGAGGAGGGAGGGGGCTGTCGTGTACCACTGTGTATACACCCACATGTGTCACTCCCTATAGTCACATGGGCTGCTCAGATGTGATAGGGAGGAAATGTTCAGTATAGAACTCACTGAAAACTGAGCATGTGCAGAGATGCCGCCACAGCTGCAAAACCCCTAGCTGAATTGGGGACATGAATAGAAGGGGGAGATAGAGAGCAGCAGGATCAACCCGTTTTTTTGCAGAATACAGCTAACGAATAGATTTAGTGACGGAGTGAATATGAGCAGCATGTAATACACCATTTATTAATAGATTTTTATGATGTAGGTTTAGTGACACTTTAAATTCTACCTACTCTTCATCATTACAGCAGTGTACAGGGATTATGGCAAGGGCTCATTAACGTAGCTGGGTGGGGCAGGGGGCTTTGGGGATGAGCAACCATTTTGGGGTGGAAGGAAGTCACAGGTACACTTTCCAACCCTGTTGCCATCAGCCTGTAAAACTCTATGAAAGGGTGAAGCCGCTGTGGCTGGACAGTGCGCCGAGTGCTAATAATATTTAGGACAGTATGAGCCCAAGGATGAATGCCTGGAATGAGGCAATCTGCGTTCTGGGTATTTGTCCCTGGGCACATACTGTCCGAAACATTATTACCACTAGGTGCACTGTCCAGCCCAGTCCAGCTACAGCGGCTTTCAGACTCTCATAGAGTTTTACAGGCTGCTGGCAACAGGGCTGGGTGGTGCACCTGTGCCTTCAGCCAACAGCAAAACTCCCCATGTGCATGGAGCGATAAAGGCCAACTCTGGGCACAAAACAGCCATCTTGCATTTGGGCATTGCACTGATATGGTAAATGCCCATTAGGCCTAGGAGGTTGCAGAAGAGGCTGTAATACTTATGTGACTCTCCCCACTCTAGGAGACTCCAGTACTGTCCCCCTCTCCCTGAAGCCCTAGTCTGTTGGTGGGACCTTGGCACCATCACATGCAGTATCTCACAAAAGTGAGTACACCCCCTCACATTTTTGTAAATATTTTATTCTATCTTTTCATGTGACAACACTGAAGAAATGACACTTTGCTACAATGTAAAGTAGTGAGTGTACAGCTTGTATAACAGTGTAAATTTTCTGTCCCCTCAAAATAACTTAACACACAGCCATTAATGCTGTGTTGCATTGTCTAAACCGCTGGCAACAAAAGTGAGTACACCTCTAAGTGAAAATGTCCAAAATGGGTCCAATTAGCCATTTTCCCTCCTCAGTGTCATGTGACTCGTTAGTGTTACAAGATCTCAGGTGTGAATGGGAAGCAGGTGTGTTAAATTTGGTGTTGTCGCTCTCACGCTCTCATTGTTGCTCTACATAAAGATGGCCTAGGCTATAAGAAGATTGCCTAGGCCCTAAAACTGAGCTGTAGCATGGTGGCCAAGACCATACAGCGGTTTAACAGGACAGGTTCCACTCAGAACAGGCCTCACCATGGTCATCCAAAGAAGTTGAGTGCGCGTGCTCATATCCAGAGGTTGTCTTTGGGAAATAGATGTATGAGTGCTGCCAGCATTGCTGCAGAGGTTGAAGAGGTGGGGGGTCAGCCTGTCAGTGCTCAGGCCATACGCCACACACTGCATCAAATTGGTCTCCCAGAAGGAAGAACTGTTCTAAAGATGATGCACAAGAAAGCCCGCAAACAGTATGCTGAAGACAAGCAGACTAAGGACATGGATTACTGAAATCATGTCCTGTGGTCTGATGAGACCAAGATAAACTTATTTGGTTCAGCTGGTGTCAAGCGTGTGTGGCAGCAACCAGGTGAGGAGGACAAAGACAAGTGTGTCTTGTCTACAGTCAAGCATGGTGGTGGGAGTGTTATGGCCTGGGGCTGCATGAGTGCTGCCGGCACTGGGGAGCTTCAATTTATTGAGGGAACCATGAATGCCAACATGTACTGTGACATACTGAAGCAGAACATGATCCCCTCCCTTTGGAGACTGGACCGCAGGGCAGTATTCCAACATGATAACGACCCCAAACACACCTCCAAGATGACCACTTCCTTGCTAAAGAAGTGGAGGGTAAAGGTGATGGACTGACCAAGCATGTCTTCAGACCTAAACCCTATTGAGCATCTGTGGGGCATCCTCAAATGGAAGGTCTCTAACATCCACCAGCTCTGTGATGTCGTCAGGGGTGATGACGTCAGTGAGGGGTATACTCACTTTTGTGAGATATTGTATTTATTTCAAGAACTTATATAGTGCTGTCAATTTACACAGCGCTTTACATATACATTGCATATTTATATCAGTCCCTGCCCTCACGGAACTTAAAATCTAAGGTCCCTTACATTCATACATACACATATTAGGGTACACAGAGCCATTTAACTTTCAGCTGTGCTCAGCTGTGGTGATTTTGATTAGCTCAGCATGAGAAGAGCTTTCCTGGAGCATTTCAGTCCCTGGTAGTGCAACTGAAGCGAACAATGAACTGTGGGTGGCAAGGCACTGTCACTGGGATCTCCGGGATAAAGTTGTGGACAGGCACAAGTCAGGAGATGGATACAATTTTTTTTTTTAAAGGCTTTATCAATGCCTAGAAGCACAGTGAAGTCTATTATTAAGAAGTGGAAAGTTTTTGGTACACAGAACCTCCCTGGATCAGGACATCGCTCCAAACTGGATGAAACAGCCCAGAGGAAACAGGTCAGAGAGGCTACCAAGTGGCCTACAATAACTCTGAAGCATTTTCAGGAATTTATGACAAAGAGCATGTTTGTGCATTGTGTGCATGTGACAACAATATCACACATTTTACACAACTATGAGAGGGTGGCAAGAAAAAAGCCACTCCTAAAGAAAAGTCCCATGCATTCACCACTGAGCTTTGCTAAAATGGACATTGAAGATTCTGAGGCCACATGGAAAAAGTTGTTATGGTCAAATGAGACTAAAATGTAATTATTTGGCCCCAACACCAAATGATATGTCTGGCAGAAATCTAATACAGCTCATCATCCAAATAACACCATTTCTACAGTAAAGCATGGAGGTGGTAATATCCTTTTATGGTGGTGGTAACATCCTTTTATGGGGGGTAATATCCTGTTATGGGGGTGTTTCTCTGCAGCAGGGACTGGAGCACTTGTCAGGATAGAAGAAAAATGGATGGGGAAAAATACTAATTATTGAGGAAAATCTGCTGCCCTGTGCCACAAAGTTGTCAATGGGAAGAAGGTTTACCTTCCATGACAATGACTGAAGCACGCAGCAAACATGACCACACGGTGGTTGAAGGAGAAAAAGCTGAATGTCCTTGCATGGCCTAGTCAGAGCCTATACTTAAACCCCACTGAAAATCTGTGGAATGACTTGAAGACTGCAGTCCACAAACAGTCGCCATCAAATTTAACTGAACTTGAGCAGTTCTACAAAGAAGAATGGACACATTTTGCAAAGTCTAGATGTGAACAATAGAGTATAGAAATTACTGCGTGTCAGGGCTGGGCTCAGCCCTTCCTTCTCAGAGCTGGCCGCTCAGCTGTTGGCTAATTGCCAGCTCCTATCTCTCCACAGTTACTCGGCTGTTGATGATATCCTGCTCGTCACTCCTGCCTACTTAAGCTGTTCAGCCCAGAGGATCTCTGCCTTCGCCTTGGTCAACATCACAGAGACTTTCTCCTGCATTCCTGTTAAAAGACTTGCTTGGCTGACATCCCTTCTGGCTCCAGATCCTGCTTGCTGTTTTACCTTGGTTTTCGTCTTGGTCAACATCATAGAAACTCCTGTGATCCTGTTCAAAACTTGTTTTGATGACATCGCTTCTGGCTCCAGATTCTGTTTGCTGTTCCACTACATTGACCCCTGACTTCTGGCTTGGCTGACTATCTGTTCCGGTTATTGAACTTTGGCTATGCTTTGACTACGTTTGTTCTTTTTACTTTTATTATTAAACAAGTGTGATTTAACTGTACTTTTGTCTCGGCCTGATTTCATGGTTTCTGACACTGCGCTACCAGCGCTGCACTTTTTTAGATATTCAAAGTCTAGATGTGCAAAGTTAGTAGAGACATATCCCAACAGACTAAAGGCTGTAATTAAAGAAAAAGGTGGTTCAACAAAATACTGATTCAAGGGGGTGATCCTTTTTCCAACTCAGTGATTCTGTTTTTAATTTTTTTTTTTACATGTTGGTGTTATATGTTTCACTTGGATGTTATAGCTTGTAATGAGTAAATACAACTGGATAAAACCAAAACTGTGCCTGTCTTCATTTCAGGCTGCAAAGCAACATCCTATTATTATTTGAAAGATTATTTAAAATGTTTCTTTAGTGTTCTTCTATTATTTAAAAGGGTTGATTCTTTTATATACCCACTGTATACATTCCAATTCAGTTCTAGTAGGACAAACACAAATGCAAGCGCTTTACCCCAGCAGAGATATACATAGATATGTGTGGTGTAATGATTTCCATGGAAAAAGCTCTGATTCTGTACTGCGTGCACACTCCTATACTGACTGTAAATAGACTTATTTTAGACTGTACTGTAAAAGTTATACATTTACAGGAAAGTAAAGTTTCTCTTCTCCTTTTTAGCATAATTACAATGTAAACACCAGTAATACTAAGAAATCAAACTGTGAGATTGTTGTGTAAAGCTGTTTTCCTGTCATATGGAAAGTAATAAAGTATATAGTGTGGAATGCAAATGATACAAATTATACTGCAATGAGTACCTTAGGGGAGAAGTCCTCTCCTCCTCTATATACTGTAGATATTTTGAGGCAAAAAAGAATAATTAACGAGTTATCTACAAACCGCACTCCCTTTAGAAGTGCAAATAAGAAAATAACAATCACAAAAATGCAAATAAGAAAATAATAATCGCAAAATTATAAGAAATGCTGTGTCCTGGTGACAAAACAAACACAAAAAAATGACTGTTTCCTTGATACTAGGAGGATTTATCCAGAAGTTTCTGAGAATTTATCTCAATTTTCGAATACTGTTTTTGATTTTTGTTTTTACTGCTTGATATTTCATCACTAAAACAAAAACAAAACTTTGATGCTTTTGGATGTTTTCTGATTGGACTCTAGCCAAAAGTTATTTATAGTTGTCACCAGGACACAGCATTTCTTATAATTTTGTGATTATCATTTGAATTTTTGTCATTGTTATTTTCTTATTTGCAGGTTTGTAATTAACTTGTTAATTATTCTCTTTTTCACTTACCCTTAACGTGCTGCTCCAATATATAATTTTAAAATATTTTTTCATTTAATTATTCAAAAATATTTTTCATAAAATATATTTTCCATTTAATAATTCAAAAGTTTCCACTTGCGCGGGTTGGTGTTTTTTTTACCATCTATAAGATATTTTGAGGCATGTGGGAAGGCATTGGTGCAGTGTCTGCCATAGACTTCCAGGGCAGTACCCACACTGGCGCACTGAGAATCCCTACAAGTGTGGTCTACGGAATAAGGAATTAAATATTTATATAATAACTATAATTTTTGAAAATACATTCGCCAGATATTTTACCATGATTTAATAGAAAGGCAAAAGCACGTTAAAGTGACAGAACTCCTCTAGTTGGACATGTTGCATTTTTTAGTTGCACATCCCATATATTCAGCTACAGAGAAAACCATAACAGCAAACGACACATAGCATAAAATCCTTATTTATTCATAAAATCATTTTGACATCCAGTACTGTGCAAAAGTGTTAGGCAGGTGTGAAAAAATGCCGTAAATTAGGAATGCTTTTAGAAATATATTTATCAATTAAGAAAATGGAAAGCAAATGAACAAAAGAGAAATTCAACTCAAATCAATATCTGGTGTGACCACCCTTTACTCTCAAACCAGCATCAATTCTTCTAGGTACACTTGCACACCGTTTTTGAAGGAACTTGGCAGGTAAGGTGTTCCAAAAATCTTGGAGAACTAACCACAGATCTTCTTTAGATGTTGGCTGCTTCAAATCCTTCTGTCTTTTTATGTAATCCCAGACAGAATCCACAATGGTGAAAGATCAGGGCTCTGTAGGGGCCAAACCAGCACTAACAGGACTCCTTGTTGTCTTTTACATGGAAGATAGTTCTTAATGACATTGGCTGTGTGTTTGGGGTCATTGTCCTGCTGCCAAATAAATTTGGGGCCAATGATGGATAAGTATCGGCCTGTATTTCCCAGCATTGAGGACACCATTGATTCTGATCATATCTCCAACTCCATTTGCAGAAATGCAGCCCCAAACTTGCAAGGAAACTCCACCATGCTTCACAGTTGCCTGGAGACACTCATTATTGTACCATACTCCAGGTCTTCAACTAACAAACTGCCTCCTACTACAGCCAAATATTTCACATTTTGACTCATAGTTGAGTCACTTAGCCTTGTTTCCATGTCCTTGTCAGGGCTGAGCTCGGCCCTTCCTTCTCTGAGCTGACCGCTCAGCTGTCAACAGCTCCTATCTCTCCACAGTTACTCAGCTGTTGATGATATCCTGCTTGTCAGTCCTGCTTACTTAAGCCGTCCAGTCCAGAGGATCTCTGCCTTCGCCTTGGTAAACATCACAGAGACTCTCTCCTGCATTCCTGTTAAAAGACTTGCTTGGCTGACATTCCTTCTGGCTCCAAATCCTGCTTGCTGTTTTACTACGCTCATCTCTGGCTCCCTGACGTTTGGCTTGTCTGACTATCTGTTCTTGGTTCCTGAACTCTGGCTATGTTTTGACTATGTTTGTTCTATTTACTTTTATTAAACAAGTTTGATTTAACTGTACTTCGGTCTCAGTCTGATTTCATGGTTTCTGACAGTCCTATGCACGAAAAACATAGGAACTGGGGTGCAGAAAAATGGCAGCAGGTGCTCTGGACTGATGAGTCAAAATGTGAAATATTTGGCTGTAGCAGGAGGCAGTTTGTTTGACGAAGAGCTGGAGAGTGGTACAATAATGAGTGTCTGCAGGCAAGAGTGAAACATGGTGGAGGTTCCTTGCAAGTTTGGGTCTTGCAAGTCCTTATGATTCAACTGATACTACTTGTGATCTTGAAGTTACTGAATATCCAGCTGAATGTTCAAATTTACTTGAAGCTCTCAGTATGTCCCCCTCCCCCTTCCATGTATTAGATTTAAAAATTGGTGCACCGGTTATGCTTTTGAACAATTTGAAACCTTTAAGGCCCCTCTCACACCAGCGGACCGATTGGTCCGCCTGTTTGTTTTTCAGGGGCACCCGATTGGACCACCCATTGTTCTCTATGGAGCGGCGGATATCAGAAGACATGTGTCTGCTGACACCCACCGGCATCCAATCCCCTCTGCTATAAACATATGGATATGGATCCATTCCCCATCCGTCCGGCAGATTGGATAGGATGACAATTGGATGGAAACGGGCAGGCAGTCCGTTTCCATCCGACCACCCCATAGAGATGAGCGGGGCTGTGCTATGCAGAGCGGACACGGACCTGTCACCCGCCTTCTCAGTGGGGATCAACAGACAGATTCCCTACTGAGCAGGCGGCTCCGCTGGATGGAGTCTGTCCCATCTGAAAGGGACCAAAAACTGTTTAAGGTATTGACCTCAAATCATAGGCTTACATCCAAATGTTGTACATGTATCCTTAATTGAAAGTGAATAAAATGGAGATATTGTTCTGGTCCTAAGGATCCCTTTAATTCCAACATATTTTTATATGCAGATTAAAAGTTTGCAGTTAATGTTTAATATGGCCATGAGGCCCCATGCACATTGGGTTCTGGTGTTTAGCTGCAGGTGGAGGGCACAGATGCGCTGTCTAGACCTGCTGCCGGCAGTCTGGAAAACTCCATTAGAGGCTTCCAGCTGCTGCGATTGAGCAGTACCCTTCAGCAGTGCATTTGTTTAGGGCAGTATATAACCAGAAACAAATGCCTGGAATGTAAAAAGTTTGGGTTCTGGGCATTTGTCCCTGGGTGCATAATATCCAAGGTGCAGACATTATCTCCGCCAGCCACGGACCTCTAGCGGCTGCAGCGGGCGGCGAAAAATCAGTAAAAAAGGAATTCTATTGGCAACTAAGACGGGGCCCCACTCGGCTGCGGGACCCATAGCATCCGCATGGGTTGCTATGGCGGTAGTTCCGCCACTGCCTGTGTGTCATCCTGGATTTTCCCACCACCCCCCATCATCATCCTGGACTCCTCTATCTTACCCCCCACCCAATCATCCTCATCAATATTATTATAATACAGGATTTATACAGTGCCAACAGTTTGTGCAGCACTTTACAACAAGGGCAGAAATTACAGTTACAATACAACTCAATACCTAAGTCTACAGTATGTGTGTGTGTCTTTGTCTTTTGGAATGTTGGTGTGATGAGCAAATTTGCAGGGGGGGGGGGGGGGGGTTTACAAGAAAATGTCTGTCCAGGGTCCAATCAATATTAAAAATGGCCTTGCCACTAACAATGCAAAAATGGATGAAAAACAGTTTGTCAGTTTACATCCGTTTTGCGTCTGATCGTTTTGCTTCATCCATTTACATCCCTTTTTCTTTAGAGATGCATTGATGTCAATTTGGATGGATAAAAAAAGAAAAAATTAAATAAAAAAACTGCGTGTGTGAAAGGGGCCTTATGCCGGCCGAAAGAATTTTCTTTAGAAAATTGTATCTAAGAATTTTCGCACCATTAGTGGGCTGCAACAACAGCCGATTTTCGTGCAGAAATCAAATTTGAGGAATCGGACATGTTGGAAATTTTTTTAAAAATGAACGATTTTCTAATCAATGATGGGAGAATCGTGCAATAAATGTAATAAGAAAAAAATGCACATGTGCAAGAAAAGAAAATTTACGGAGAGAAACGTTTCCCGGCCACGAAAAAATTCTTTTCTGTAGCAACATGAGGTGAAATTGAAGGCTTGGTCGGCTAAATTTTAAAAAATCAATGGTGGCAACATCAGATCACAAAAAAAAAAAAAGTTCTGATTTTGAAAAGAAAATTTGTTTTAAATTCGACCGTGTATGGCCTGCTATAAAGTGGTTGTAAAGTCTTGCTTTTTTTCCTATAAAAAAAAATAAACATGCCATACATACCTGCTCTGTGGATTTGCACAGAGTAGCCTGGATCCTCCTCTTCTTGTTCAGTGCCCCCACACTGCTATGGGGGCACCCGAGCTCCCTGTATCCATTCAGACACGTAGTCTGCCCCTCTCTCCCCAATTGGCTAGCTGACTTTGATTGACAGCAGCGGAACCCAATGGCGCCGCTCAGAGGTCCAGTCCTGGGGAAAAAAGGGTGGGAACTCCTACCCAAGATCCACTCCACCACCAAAAAAAAATTAAAAATGATACGCTCATATGCACGAACGCTTCAAAAGTGGCATTTTTCTTCCAATTTTCGTATTGTGTGTATGAAGCTTAATTGTTAGTACATTAAAAAAAATAATCCTCAATAAACATAAATACGGTAATTCTCTGAATAATCAGCATTCTTTCAATTGTGCTTCCATGCAAATGTGAACATCATGTTCTGATCTTTATTGGGGAATGTTATTTTGTATATAGAGTGTTTATGTGGTGAGTTTACACTTTTCATTGAACAGAGTTTGGATAACACAGAGTTAAACGGAAAGGTAATAAATGAACTGCACATTATCTGGACAGAAACTTGGGGAGATAGTGATGTGTTCCTGCTTAGGAGATGTATGTTAGCTTGGGGGGCTGCAAACTCTGCAGGGCTCCAACACACACTTGCTCCTATTCCAACCCTTCACATATTTCCTCATAAACTTCCCTCCTGGCATTCAACTTTGCCAGGTATTGTGCTCAGCTTACCACCCCAAACTGATGTTCCTCCCTCAGCTCAGCTCTCTCCCTGCATGTCCTGTGAGCAGAATAGCTGATCCACCCATCAGTTAGCTGTGATTGACAGGTAGATCGAAGTGGAAGCTGTCATGGGGCCCCCTACTGGCAATGCCTGAATGGTCAGGTGTGCGGCACTTACTACTGCAAGCTGTGTCGGCAGCTGCTGGTGTAGCACCTGCCACACAGCTCGCATACTTCATAGTCTTGCAGGACACGGCTGCTAATGGGAACTGAGTTCCTGTTGTGGAAAAAGTACAGGAACTCAGTTCCCCTTTGCGTTCCCGCAGGACTTGAGCCCTGGCGCCGCTGCTGTGTCTCATTTGTCCGAAATTCTCCTTCCTGATTGGCTGAGACACTCGTGGACATCGCTGGACAGAGATGGGGCTCAGGTAAGTATTTGGGGGCCTGAGGAGGGCTGCTTCACACAGAAGGCTTTTTATCTTAATGCATAGAATGCGGGAGATATTTACATTGCGTGCAGCAAGTGACATCACTGGCACATGTGCTCTGAAAAAACGGCTACGGGTGCTGTTCCTTTCAAGCCCCGTGTTGTGAATGGCAGCTCTCATGCACAAGAGCGGGAGTGACGTCATCATGGCTCCAGACAATCACAGCGCCGGAGCCCAAGAACCCAGAAAGAAACTCAGAGAAAGATGTCGGCCATGTCAGCAGTGTGCGGGTAGCACTGCAACAGCTTCATTTTAAGGTAAGTATTTCATAATGAGCTAGTATGCGATGCAGTATGCTCATTATGCAGTATGCATTATTATGCAGTATGCTCATTATGCCTCTGTCTTGCAGGTTTTTATTTTTTTAGATTTTTTTTCTTAGGTTTTAAATGTAGACATATGTGCATAACATTCCAGTGGCTAGAATAAATGAATATTCTGTCCAGTAGAAAAGAGTTTACACTCATACACTAAATGAGAGATTTGATTCCCACAGGGATTTTGATGCAGCAAAAAAGACATATCAAACAAATATTATAAATATATACAATTTTATTATCCAAAAATTAAGATCAACAAAAATGTTGTATGGTTCCAAATCCTGTTGACTGAGAGCCCCTTCACACCGAATGCAGTTGGCATTGCAGTTGCAGTTGCATTTTGAACTGCACTCCAACTGCAAAGACAGCCCAAAAGGTAATCCTTAAGGGCATAGCTCACATCATTGCAGTGCAGTTTAAAAAATGTAGAGCATGCTGCATTTCTCTGCACTGCAAATGCAGGTAACGTGCTAGAAAATGGGCTTCAAATGCACTGAACCATGCCTTTTTGAAGCAAGCCCAAAAACGTATCAAAAAATGCACTGCAAACGCAAGACAAAAAGCCTGCAAAGTGCACGTCGGGCACGCTTCAAAAAAAATGAAATATAAGTAAAATTTTTGCAGTTTCTGGTGTGAATGGGCCCTGAAGGTAATTATATTTTGTGGGAATGTATCAAAATGTCATGAACGTTTTTTGATACAATGTATCTGTGAGTCATGATATCATAAAGTGGTTGTAAACCCTCATGGCGAAAAAACTCTTGCATTGCAGCATTCCCCCAGGGCCCCCATTTTACTTACTCAAACCCTCTTTCTCATGACAAGGATGAGCACACCAGCTCCAGCCAGTGTCTCGTGTCCCGATTGGCTAGATTGATAGCAGCGCAGCCATTGGCTCCAGCTGCTGTCAATCAAATCCAATGACCCAGGGGCAGGGCTGAGTCCTGCTGTCTGTGTCAATAGATGCAGCAGCAGGACACGGGTTCCCAGAGGGAGAGCGCTTCTCCGACAGGGCACTCAAAGTATGTAAGTATGACATGTTTTTTTTTTAACCACTTCCCACCCGGCCAATGCACATATACGGCCGGGTGGGAGCCGTCTACTTCTGATAGGACGTTTAGGAACGTCCTTTAGAAGGAGCGGGATCGCGCGCGCGTGCCCGCGCAGTGGCGCGATCCCGATGCGCCCGTGTCACCCGGACACGGCGCATCTCAGATCGGCAGGAGGGCTCTCTGATGGGCCCTCCTGATCACATGACGGCCGTGTCCAATCACGGCCGTCATGTGATGTAAACAAACAGCCGGTTGCTAGGCAATCGGCTCCTCCTCTCCTCACACAGAAGTCATCGCTGAGGAGAGGAGAGCAGATCGCTGCAGCCGGCTGATGATCAGTGAGTATGAGCTGTTTTTTACAGCTTTTTACTCACTGATCACCAGTCTAGTGTAATACACAACACACCACACAGTATAAACACAGTCCCCACATATGTCCCCAAGACATACATGTCCCTAAAACATACATGTCCCCAAATAATAAAAACACATGTCCCTAATAATAAAAACATGTCCCCCACATATGTCCCACTAAAATCACATGTTCCAATGATTATCTGCACACATATATACGTGATCACCTGCACACATATGTACATGATCATTTGCGTACATATGTCCGTGATCACTCAAACCAATTATTATACACTTAACGGAATTTTTTTTACCAAAAACATGTAGCAGAATACATTTTGGCTTAAATTTATGACAAAATTTGATTTTATTGGATTTCTTTTAAAATAGAAAAAAGGAAATATTGTTTTTTTTCCAAATTTCCGCATTTTTGCGCTTATATCGCAAAAAATAAAAAACCGGAGTCGTAAATAAATACCACCAAAATAAAGCTCTATTTGTGCGAACAAAATGATAAAAACGTCATTTGGGTACAGTGTAGCATGACTGCGCAATTGTCACTGAAAGCGCTAGAGCGATGAAAGCTGAAAATTGGGCTGGGAAGGAAGGGGGCGAAAGTGCCCTGTATTGAAGTGGTTAAATAACACAAACCTTTACAATCCCTTTAAGCCCAGGTTTACACTGACAGCGGGAAAGAACTGGTGCGAGTTCAGCTGAACTCGCAAAATTTCATTCCCCCATGTCAGTCCCGACTTTGGGGGGCAATTTCAGAGACATCTGTGGGGGTTTCTGCACAGATGTCTATTGAAATCGCACCTCGAAGTCGCCAACTTTTGGGTTATCGGTGTGGGGCCGCAAATGCGGTGTCGCACTGATTCAGACATGTCAAATCACATGCCAAATCGCTGCACTGTGAACCAGGGCTAAATCATATGTTCCCTAATTTAGATAACACAGTCCCTCTGATGAAGACTGCAATTTGTTTGATTAAAACACGTTGGGGCACTTCTTGGCAGGATCAACGATAAAGAAAATTCTTGTATAAAAGCGAATACCTGCCTTATCCAATGTTATTGTGGCTGTCAGGCCACAATAGGATTGTATGCAACCAGAGCTCATATTTTTAACCTTTGTTGAGCTTAAAGTGATACTAAAGGATCGTTTTAATTTTTTTTACCTTACCTCCACTGTGCAGCTCGTTTTGCACAGAGTGGCCCCGAACATCCATTTCTGGAGTCCCTCGGCGGCTCTTGCAGCTCCTCCCCGCATCAGATAACCCCCTAGGAGAAGCGCTCTCTCGATGGGGTTACATTGCGGGCGCGCTCCTGAGTCCAGCATTTGGTTTCCATAACCACTGAATGTATGACTCGGCCCCCCCCCCGGTGCCTGTGTCATTGGATTTGATTGACAGAAGTGGGAGCCAGTGGCTGTGCTGCCAGTGGCGTAACTAGAACCTTCAGAGCCCCGATGCAGGAAACCTTGGAGGCCCCCCCCCCCCCCCCGACCTCCAGACAGGGCTCTTTTTTATCCAAGCCCGATGGTGGAACACCAGGGCCCAGTCCCAAGTGGGTGGCCGCATATAAAGGAACCGATTTAAAAAAGATCAATTGCAGCCACTGTGCTCATCAAACGCAACCACTGTACCATCAAACGCCACCACTGTACCATCAAATGTCACCACTGTGCCCATCAAATGCCACCGCTGTGCCCATCAAATGATGCCAGTGTACCCATCAAATGCTGCCACTGTGCCCATCAAATGCCGCCACTGTGTACATCAAATGCTGTTAGTGTGCCCATCAAATGCTGCCACTGTGAATCCCCACCATCCGCTCGCTGTCTGCCTGCCACTTACCCTGTCTTGATGGGGCAGCGGGTAACGGCCATGAGCGGGGTCCTCCATGCATCTCCTGCCATCCTCATCTCCCGTCCTGTCCTCCTGATAGGCGTCCAATAGCTGCGCCTATCGTTTCAGCCAATCGGGTGATGGGTAACAGACCCACATACCTGATTGGTGGAGAGGCGGTTCAGTGTTAGGAAAGTGAATATTAATTCACTTTTCTAACACACCTGGGTAGACTGTGAGCGTCAAGCATGGCGCTCGCAGTTCACCTATTTTGAAGCCTATTAGAGCCCATTGCTCTAATCAGGTGCTGCAAAAACGCCCCCTGCCGCTGTAATTCAGGCGCCCGGCACCCCAAAAGGGACCAGACACCTAAATATGGGGGCGGCAGAGGTGGCCATGGATAGATTCATGCTATGCTATGCATAAATCTATCCATTGGTCATAGAGGGGGTGGCTGGAGATAAGGGGCGGCACCTGTGCACCCTTTTGGATGCACCACCACTGATAAACACATGCACATTCACATACAAGCATGCGCACACACACATGCATACATACACATACATATATGAACACATACACATACAAGCATGCACACACACACACACACACACATATATATATATAAGCATGCTCTCACACACACACTCACGTACAAGCATGCTCACACACACATACAAGCATGTTCACACACACATACAAGCATGTTCACACACACATACAAGCATGTTCACACACACTACAAGCATGCTCACACACACACACAAGCATACTCACACGCACATACAAGCATGCTCACACACACACACACACACACACACACACACACAAGCATGCTCACACATACATAAACACAAATACAGTAGCTAGTCTTATAAAAAAAAAAAACGGCAGACATTTACCTTGGCTCTTCCTGCCGGGTACTGCACTGTAGGGGGAGACAAAGAGCACATGCTGTGCTTTTACTTTACCCTAATGTGAGGAGCTCCCGCACAGTGCCGATTTCAGTTTGGCTGATGATCGGGGAGCTCCTCTCAGCCTCCCCTCCTATGGAAGAATACAGGGGGCCCTCAAGGGCCCCCTGCAGCAAGGGGCCCGGTCGCCATGGCGATCTTGGCGACCCCTATAATTCCGCCACTGTGCGCTGCTATTAATCTATCCAATCAAGAGCCGAGCACCCTGGGCAGAGAGACATCGCATTCCCACTGGGTCAAATTCCAGGGCTCAAGTAAGAAAAACCGGAGGGCTGGGGGGCCGGTCACTGCCAGATGTTTTTTCACCTTAATGCATAGGATGCATTAAGGTGAAAAAACACAAAGGTTTGCAACCCCTTTAATTTTCGGATAATAAAATTATATATTTTTATACCGATATTTTTTTTTTGCTGCATCAAAACCTCTGGGAGAATCTATTCTTTCTGTATACACTAATATTTTGGGGTGCTCAGCATCTCTCTGGTCCTATGTGGGCCTATATTTTTACACTCAGACGCTTCTAAACTCCAAACAGACATAATAGCATGCCAAAACAAGCATTTTTTTTAAATATTTTATGCAAGATTTTTTATTTTTTTTCTCCAACGCTTGATTACCATCTCCTGGTAATATCCCTACGTGGATGAAGCCTAAAATGCGTACAATGTAGTGGCTGCTTAGAAACACAGTTGCTTGTATCTGCAGAGAGGCTGCAGGGAGTCATGTCAAGCAGAGATGAGATCCACATGTGGATAGCAGCCGATTGTCTCCGTGCCCCTGCTCCAGAGTGAGTAGCACAGGGACCCGTCACCAGCTTCTGTAATATGGGCATGGCGTCATTTTAAGGCCATTATCTAATATTCCATGGATGAATGGCCCAGCGCTACGCTATCTGCTTTCTACATATATTTCCTGTGGTCTTTTTCTACCCCCCATTACTTATGTAGAAGACAAACATACCAAGAAACAACACCACAATGACTCAATGATTGTCACGGCATATGACGCCTGAGCCGCCGGCTGCGATGGCCTTTAAAGGAAGAGTCAGAGGGAAAATGTTTATTGATATGCTGCATTCAGGTTTGAAGTGTAGTTGGGTGAGCTGTGAGAAGGTTGCAGATTTCCAGTGCAGAGACGATAAGATCATAAAAGCAGATGCCTGGCGAACCAACGTTGTTTGTACATATTTACTCCCATGAGCGCCTCTCTAGCTCTCAAAAGCCCCATACACACTATCAGATTGTCTGCTGATTTTTTTTTCTTCATATTTATCAAAACCATATAATATGAGGTCAAACCTTAGGAGTTTCAATTTGTATGCAATCAGACAGGCCCTTGCACTACATGGTTTTGGTAAATCTGAAGATAAAAATCATCAGAAAATCTGACATACCCAGTACACACGATCGGACATTCCGACGGAAAATGTGCGATCGGAGCTTGTTGTCAGAAATTCCGACAGTGTATGGGCTTCATCGGAATTTCCGACACACAAAGTTTGAGAGCTGGATCTAAAATTTTCCGACAACAAAATCCGATCGCGTAAATTCCGATCGTGTGTAGACAAGTCCGACGCACAAAGTACCACACATGCTCAGAATAAATGACGAGACGGAAGCGTTTGGTCTGGTAAAACTAGCGTTCGCAATGGATATAGCACATTCATCACGCTGCAATGTTACAAATTGTTTAATGCAGCGCATTCTCTTTTTCTTTATAATGCTAGAAGAATGAAGTTGTTGTGCTGCTCATATTCACACAGACTTCTCACAAACTTCTTTCTTTATTATTTCTCGTGATTTCATGAATATTATTATTATTATTATACACAAATTATATAGCGCCAACAGTTTATGCAGCGCTTTTTATGTATGGGGGGGACAACACAATTACAGTACAATACATAGAGCTTACATTCTAAAGGGAGGGTGTGGTGGTACAAAAGGTAATAGCTGCAGGGAATGATTTGATGGGGGTGGCTCATATAATATAATATATATTAATAATATAATAATAATAATTATTATAATAATAGAATAATAATAGAATATATATATATATATATATATATATATATATATATATATATATATATATATATATGATATAATATATAATATATGACATGAATATAATATTTTTATTCGTCAGATCTCCCGAATCATTTTTTATTTTTATGTTTTAATATTTTTAAAAATGTCGTGATTGTTCTTTTAATCAAGATCCCCTGTTTTTTTGTTTTTTTTGTTGATCTCCATAATTTTTTTTGTGTGTTTTGTGTGTCAAGTTACCACAACGCCATTATTATCTTGTATTTTTTTAATCTCGAGGAGGTTGTTTGGCGTTGATGTCCCTCGTTAGTTTGACTTTGTATTTTAGAAATGTACCTGCCTACTCACAAATAAACTGTCCTTTTTGAAGTAAAACACATAGACAAGTATTTCTTTAACAAAAAAAAAACCTTTATTAGGGGTCATAACCAAATAAAGAGGAAGGCGACGCTGGAGAAACTATAAATAGGTAAATATCCGCACTCGGTTAGACTTTAACAACTAACAGCAGCTGAACACCATAACCCAGATACTGGGCACAAAAATGCAAAGAAGAAATAAAAGTGCAGCACTTGTTCAATAAATAATGATTGAATAATCACACAAATAAAACGTGAAAAAATAGTGACAATCCAAAACCAAAAATAAAGTGGCATATGAATACAATCAATATTAACATATAAATGTGCAATTAGAAATTAATAAAAAAGTGAAAAAAAAAAAATATATATATATATATATATATATTGTGAGGGGTTAGCTCGGCAGCGGGTGTGTGTGACCCCCTGGATGGGTTCACAACACAAAATCAGGCACAGCAGACAGCGCTGTAGGTAAAAAAAAAACAAAGATGCGGTTTATTCATGCTACATGCAGTAAAAAATATAACAGCCAAAACAAAAGAAAAACATGAAAATAAATCCTGGTCAGCTTGACCTCTAATTACACACATAGATTCCCTGTCTAACAACTGAGTGCAGCCTTGTGTTGCACCAGTCCCTGTCTCTGTTGTAGAGGTTTGCCACACAGGTGTTAACTCACCGCACAGAACAGGTGTCACACTCCCCAGTCTATACAACACAAAACTGGTTCCAGGATGGAGCATCTCCGTAAGCATGCTGTTTTTTTTTGTAGAGGTCTTAATGAGCCCACTTACTTCAGCTGGGCTCATTAACTCTTCTCCTCTAGTTGTACAAGTCTGCATAAAGCCTGAATCTAGGGCACACATATTTCCCATCCTGGATACAACCAGGTGACTTTACCTGCCTGCTGCCACATACCCCCCCTCTTGTTTCAACCTTGGGGTTGTAACACAAGCAGTCAGACACGCATGTATCCGAGACAAAGCATCCACATTCCCCATTTTAACACCAGGGCGATGCTTAACTGTAAAGTTAAATTCCTGTAGGGCCAGGAACCACCTATTTACCCTTCTATTGGTCTCCTTGTTTTGAGCCATCCACTTTAAAGGAGCGTGATCAGTCACCAGGTCAAAGTGCCTACCTAACAGATAGTACTGAAGGGAATCTAGAGCCCACTTCACTGCTAAACATTCCTTCTCAATCGTGGGGTAATTTACCTCATGGGACTTCAACTTCCTGCTGAGGTAAATGACTGGGTGCTCTTCCCCGTTCCAGACCTGGGATAACACTGCCCCTAACCCAACGTCTGATGCATCAGTTTGTACCACGAAGTCCTTAGAGAATTCTGGTGAGTACAACACTGGCTGGCTACATAAGGCTGTTTTTAAGGACTGAAATGCTTCTTCAGCCTCTGGGGACCATTTAACCATGACCGACTCTTTCCCTTTTGTCAGGTTGGTGAGGGGCACAGCCTGAGAAGCAAAATGGGGAATGAATTGTCGATAATAGCCAGCGATTCCCAGAAAGGCTCATACCTGTTTCTTGCTGTTGGGACGTGGCCAACTCTGTATGGCCTCGACTTTATTGACTTGGGGTTTTATCACCCCCCTCCCAATAGTGTACCCAAGATATTTGGCCTCCTCCTGTCCAATGGTACACTTCTTTGGATTGGCCGTAAACCCAGCTTCCCGGATAGAGTCTAGGACTGCTTGTTTTTTTGGCAAATGTGAGACCCAGTCTGTGCTATGGATAATCACATCATCCAGGTAAGCTGCAGCATATTTCTGATGGGGCCTCAGAACCTTATCCATTTTCCGCTGGAATGTTGCCGGTGCATTCTGTAACCCAAACGGCATTCTCTTATAATGGAATGCCCCATCTGGGGTTACAAACGCAGTTTTCTCCTTGGCCGACACGGCCAGGGGAATTTGCCAATACCCTTTGGTGAGATCAAGAGTTGTCATATATCGGGCTGTTCCCAGCCGGTCAATCAACTCATCTATACGCGGCATGGGGTAGGTGTCAAATTTTGTAACTTTATTCAATTGTCGAAAATCGTTACAAAACTGCCAGCTCCCATCAGGTTTGGGCACTAGTACGATAGGACTGGACCAGTCACTCTGGGACTTCTCTATCACACCCAATTCCAGCATCCTTTGAACCTCCCCACGTATTGCCTCCCGTTGGGCCTCTGGTATTCTATAAGGTTTTAGTTTTACCCTTTCTCCTGGCGGGGTGATAATGTCATGCTCTACGCCAGATGTTTGTCCCGGCAGCTCAGAAAAAATCTCTTTGTTACGAAGTACAAACTCTTTAACCTCCTGTTGTTGGGCTTTCGATAAGGTGTCTGCTATTCCAACCTCAGGAACTAAGCAATCAGGCTGTGCTTGTGACAAAGTCTCTGCGACTAGGGATTCCCTATCCCTCCAGGCTTTCAGCAGATTGACGTGATAGATCTGCTCCGGCTTTCGCCTTCCTGGCTGTCTAACCCTGTAGTTCACCTCACTAATTTTTTCAATTACTTCGTATGGACCTTGCCATTTGGCCAGAAATTTGCTTTCAACCGTAGGGACTAGCACCAAGACCCTATCCCCCGGGGAAAAAGTACGGGTCTTGGCCCCACGGTTGTACACTCTCTGCTGTGCTAACTGCGCTTGGGTCAAATGTTCCTTTACGATTGGCATTACCTGTGCAATTCTATCTTGCATCAGGGCGACATGCTCAATCACGCTCCTGTGAGGAGAACTCTAATTTTCCCAAGTTTCCTTGGCGATATCCAGCAGCCCTCTTGGGTGTCTCCCATAGAGCAACTCGAAGGGTGAGAAACCCGTAGAGGATTGGGGTACCTCCCTAATGGCAAACATCAGATAGGGTATTAGACAGTCCCAATTCTTTTCCATCTCTATCCACCACCTTCTTTAACATTTGTTTTAGGGTTTTGTTGAATCTTTCAACCAACCCATCTGTTTGGGGGTGATACACAGATGTACGCAATTGTGTCACTTTGTACAACTTGCATAGTTCTTTCATAACCCTGGACATAAAGGGTGTACCTTGGTCCGTAAGCAGTTCCTTACAAATACCCACGCGGCTAAAAACAAGAGATAGCTCTTTGGCTATGGTTTTTGCCGAGGTATTTCGAAGAGGAATTGCTTCCGGATAACGGGTGGCATAGTCCAATATAACCAAAATGTACTGATGCCCCCTAGCAGACTTCATTATCGGACCTACCAAATCCATTGCGATCCTCTCAAAGGGGACCTCAATGATAGGAAGAGGTACCAGCGGGTTACGGAAATGTGGCATAGGTGCCGACTTCTGACACACAGGGCAGGAGGAACAATAATTTTCTGTTTCCTTCATGACCCCAGGCCAATAGAATCTCTGCAGTACCCTCTCTCTGGTTTTCTCGGCCCCCAGATGACCTCCCAGAATGTGCCCATGGGCCAATTCTAACACCAACTTCCTGTAAGGTTTGGGCACTACAAGTTGCTCAATGGTTTCTTCTGCCCTTTGAGCCACTCGATACAGCAGGTCCCTTTCCATAGTGAAGTAAGGATAAGTGCAAGTCTTATCTGGGTTCACTAACTCGCCATTTATTTTCACCACATTTTCCCGTGCCTTTATTAGGGTGGGGTCTTTTAACTGTTCTGTGGCAAAATTTTCCCTGTGAACCTCAAGATCCGAAAACTCCACAGATGGCATGTTTTCATCTGAGGATGTTGGCTCCTCCCCAGTTTCTCGAGTTTCCCCCGCCAATACCAACAAGGGAAATTCAGGAGAGTCCTCACCACTCCCAGAGGAATTCTGGTCATCTTCCTGGTTTATAGGGGCACCAGTGGGGGGCTCAGGACAATCCCAGAGTTCCCAGAATTTTGGAAAATCCCTTCCCACAATAGCATCATGTGGTAAGTGAGACACTAACCCCACCTGATGAGAGAGGTTACCTTTGGGGGTCTCAAAAAACACTGAAGTTACAGGATACTCTCGGGTGTCCCCATGCACACAAATAACAGCCACCTTGTTCTTCCCAGAGAACTTTGTAGTAACTAATTCAGCTTTTATCAATGTTACCAGGCTACCTGAATCCAGCAACACATCAACATTTCTACCATTAATACACATTTTACATAAATGTTTCTCAGGTCCCCGAATGGCAGTGCATGCAACTGTCGCAAACAGCGACTGACGTCTCTCCCTTATAAAGTCACATTGCATAGGCTCATCCACAACGGGGCAATTGGCTGCAATATGTCCCTCTTGCCGGCAGCGGTAGCAAATAATCTTTTTCGCTGCCTCTTGCAGCCTGGGCTTCCCGGGCTGCTCCCGCCAGACCTTAGGTAGAACTCCCACTCTCTCACTCTCTCCACCCTCACCCATTGGAGTCATCTTACCCGCCACTGGGGATGATCTGGTCTTAGGATGGAAAGTCCGTGAGTCCCTGGAAGAGGTGGTCAAGTTCTCTGTAGCCAAGTACCTCTCAACCAGATCCACAAGTTTATCTGCATTTTCTGGGTCTCCATGGCTTACCCATTTTTGGATGGCAGTAGGAAGAGCTCTCAGGAAACGATCCATAACAGCACGTTCTACAATGTTTGGTGCGGTCAAAGTCTCTGGCTGCAGCCACTTCCTGCTCAGGTGAATGAGATCATACATTTGAGACCTGGGGGGTTTTCCAACCTGAAAAGTCCAATTATGCACACGCTGAGCCCGGACGGCCAGGGTGACACCCAGCTGTGCCAATATTTCTGTTTTTAGCACCACATAGTCTTTTGCTTGGTCAGGCTCTAGGTCATAATAAGCTTTCTGCGATTCCCCAGTTAACAGAGGGGCCAACAGTCCAGCCCATTGCTCCTTAGGCCACTTTTCCCTTTCAGCAGTCCTTTCAAATGTGGTCAAAAACACCTCCGGATCATCCTCTCCAGTCATTTTTGTCAGTAATCGGCTCACACCAAAGGATGCGGTATTATTGTAACCACTTGCTTCATTGGTCTGCGGACGTTGCTGTATTAATGTCTCTATTTGCTGTTGAAAACTCTGCTCTTGCTTCTGCAACAGGTCTATGAAGCGGGCTTCAGATTGCTGCTGGGCTTGTTGCTGAGCTTCCAAACTCTGCAGGTGAGCTTTCTGCTGAGCTTCCAGACTCTGCTGGTGAGCCTTCTGCTGAGCTTCCAGACTCTGCTGCAAAGTTGCATTTGTCTGCTGCTGGGCTGCAAGGCTCCTTTGTAAACCCGCATTTGTTTGCTGCTGATTTGCATTTGTTTGCTGCTGATTTGCATTTGCTAGAGCCAGCTGTCTCAGTATCTCCTCCATGCTGGCCTTTAAAAAAAAAACTGCCAAAATTCTCCACCAACTGTGAGGGGTTAGCTCGGCAGCGGGTGTGTGTGACCCCCTGGATGGGTTCACAACACAAAATCAGGCACAGCAGACAGCGTTGTAGGTAAAAAAAAAAACAAAGATGCGGTTTATTCATGCTACATGCAGTAAAAAATATAACAGCTAAAACAAAAGAAAACATGAAAATAAATCCTGGTCAGCTTGACCTCTAAATACACACCTAGATTCCCTGTCTAACAACTGAGTGCAGCCTTGTGTTGCACCAGTCCCTGTCTCTGTTGTAGAGGTTTTCCACACAGGCGTTAACTCACCGCACAGAACAGGTGTCACACTCCCCAGTCTATACAACACAAAACTGGTTCCAGGATGGAGCATCTCCCTAAGCATGCTGTTTTTTTTTGTAGAGGTCTTAATGAGCCCACTTACTTCAGCTGGGCTCATTAACTCTTCTCCTCTAGTTGTACAAGTCTGCATAAAGCCTGAATCTAGGGCACACATATTTCCCATCCTGGATACAACCAGGTGACTTTACCTGCCTGCTGCCACAATATATATATATATATATATATATATATATGTGTGTGTGTGTGTGTGTGTGAGTCCATGAATCATAAATAAATGTTCATAAATGCATCAAGAACCATCCAATAAATAATGTGACTTGATTGAATAAATAAATATATATATATTATACTTGACCACTTGGAACCCATCACCTCTAATCACCACTAGTAAGATGAGGGCTCACCAGATCACCAGCGACCCCCTGTTTAGGGGAGGTCAGACAGCACATATAGTATCACTCCAGATTTTGTATCAAAGACACAGCTCAGACTGGCAATGACACTTCTGGTACTCCACTGTTTTCTCCCCGTGGCGTGGCCCCACGCTAGAGAAACTGCTGAAATTGGCGAAGCCTTTGGCCCCCAGGGTACGCATCAATTATTTAAAGGCAAAATTGGTGGCCTGAGGAGTCCATATATAAGGGAGTACAATCTGGTCCAGAAGTCCAAGAGATCAGGAACAGCAGCAGGCTGTGGTCATACAAGAGCCTGCATCTTTTGTCAGACCAGACTGAACCCAGGCCATCACTCTCTGGTCTTCCTTCCACGCTTCCTTCCAGGCTGTGGCTGTGGTGTTGGAGGTGTGGCAGAAGGAGGAGGAGTAGGATGGTCCAACTCACGCAGGTGAGGTTTTTTTTTGGTGATTTCGCCCCTCAACCCCTTATTTAGTGTGAGATAAATAATTTCCTCACACATGAGGCATTGCCCCTCCTCCATTTCCTGCAGTCTGCCTGCAGCCATGGAGGCAAAGGCCTCTTGAAGAGTGGGGGTGGTTTTGAGCGTTGACTCCTCCATGTTCCTCCCCTTCCTGGGCCTTGTGGTTGGAAGACGGAGGGGAGGCACCTGGGATTCTGTGAGGCTCCTAGGCCTGCCCACCTCCTGGCTGACACTAACCCCTGCCTCCTCCTGGCTGCCACATTCCACAGCCAACTTCTCGCTGCCACATTCCACACCCTCCTCCTGGCTGAAGTCTTCCTGTGTATGAAAAAACTTTTAGTTTTTGGTTCATCAATCACACACAATTTTCAGCTCATGACTGCTGCAAATTAAATGTTAACAAATAGAAAAGACTATCATTCTGACCCCAGCATTTTTCATTCTTGTTCCCAATTATTTTTGGCTACTACTGTCTATTGATATGTAAAATGCTTTATTAAATCGGCAATTAGTGATCAATAATCACATCTAGTTAACATCATTCATTTTTACAAATAAAATATGTAGAACAATACTATACCTGGCTCAAGCTGGGCTCCCCCACTTCTTCCTGGCTGGAAGGCCCAAGTTGGACATCGGAAGCCTCAGCTGGGTGGAAGGAAACGTGGAAGGAAGGGTTGAGAGGGATTCCCTGATTTCAGTCTTGTCTAACAGAAAATGCAGTCTCTCCTAGTGCCACAGCCTGGGGACATAAATGTCATCTGCTGCAGCTTCTGACCTCTGGGAATCCTGGACATTCTTGCGCTCCCTAAGATATGTGCTCCTCAGGCCACCAATTTTGGCTTTTAAATAGGGGATGTTTGCCGTGGGGACCACCGGCTTTACCAACTCCAGCAGTTTCTCCAGCGTTGCCTGCCTCTTTAATTTGTTATTATAATGGGCGTGTTTGACCTGCCACAGACAGGCAGCTCCCTGTAGTTGTCTATGAAAATTGGGAGAAAGCTGTGGTCTTTGAACCCATCCATTTTCTCTGCAAGACACAACACAAGACAAACCCTAATGTCAGGCTAAACTCCTAATCTTGACCCAATATAGGCCTCAATCTATAAGCAGTATAGGCCAGTAATGCACCAAGTTTAAATTGTACCTTCGTTATAATGATTTCGCTTCCGATACTCCGTCCTCTGCTCACAGATCGTACGTACAACGCACGCGTGTTACGTTTTATATACACTGCGCATGTGTGAAACTCCGCCCACCCCTGACATTCTTTCTAGTCTATTCCTCACCCCTTCTCTTTCAGCGCAGTGGGGAGAGCACATGGCGGAGACACAGCAGGTGTGTGCTAATTTCAGCAACGAGGAGGATGACGAAAGCCCGGAGCCAGAAAAGTCCCGATCCTGGAGGAGATTTAAGGCCTCAAATGTGTCCTTTGTAGAGATGGTGGAGATGGTGGGCATTTTGAAGAGAGCCAACTATGATGGGAAGTATGGACCTTACCCAAACCCAAATGTGAGAAAGGCCAAGATCATGACTAAAGTTGTGAAGAGTCTGCAGAAGAATTTTGGGGTCCGACGATCCAAGTATCAACTGAGGAAACGCTGGTCAGACCTGAAATTGAGGGAGCACGATCAGTACAGAAAGATCGAGTCAGTTCTTCAAAAAAGTAAGTACCGTATTTATCGGCGTTTAATATGCACTTTTTCCCCCCTAAAATCAGGGGGAAAGCTGTCGAAAATGGCTGAGAACGAGCGCCGCCAAGATACACAGGACATCTGCTCTGTATCTCGGCAGCACCATTTTTAAAATGACACGACAAGCCTGCAAACGACTGACAAGGCTGCAATGGAAGGCTGCAAAGCAAGGCTGCAATGCAAGGCTGCAATGCAAGGCTGCAATGGAAGGCTGCAATGGAAGGCAGCGATGCAAGGCTGCGATGCAAGGCTGCGATGCAAGGCTGCAAATGACTGACAAGGCTGCAATGCAAGGCTGCAAATTACACTGATAAGGCTACATTGATGGGCATTTAAATGTAAGATTTTTTCTTTAAACTTCCCTCCTAAAAGTTTTTTTCTTTTAAATTCCCTCCTAAACTTGGGGTGCGTGTTATACGCTGATAAATACGGTAGTTGTCTTGTGTTTATATTATTATTATTACTTGCATACTGCTCCATGTGCTTTTCTTTACTGTTGTATAGTTTAAAATGGCAACTTTCATGGGTTCAATCGGTCGTAGGAAACATTGTTCATTCACCCAGTAAAATACGATGTTTTGGGAAGTTGCAGTTAACTACATTTCTTCAGGCCTATCTCTATTCAAAGAAATTTGTTGTCTAGATGGGTTTGTAACTAGAATGAAATGCAATCTTGATTCAGTGTAAAGGAGAGGACACTTAGCAGCTGTTTACACATCTGGACTCAGGAGCACTAGTGTGGGACACCAGAACACCCTTTTTATTAGGGTGTCCCACACACGTGCTCCAGTGGATACTATAAGGGTGTCTCCATCTGTGAAACTTGCACAAAACAGGTAAGTATTCCAGCTTTAGAAAGTGTAAAAAATAATGTTTTCAGCTTTGAACTCTGCCAAAAAAGACAATTGTACGACAATTCCAAGCAATGTTTCATATTCCTATTTCTGCCCTCAGTGTGCTAAGTATTCCTTTTTTTAAACTTCATAGGGGAGAAAAGACTCGGGACGTCTGAGGACACCAGGAACCCCCCACCTCCGAAAGAAGGGGAAATACCAACACCACAAACAGAGGAGGAGGAGGAAGGAGAGGTTGTTGAAATTGGCAAAATTGTCAAAACAGGTGAGTGTCTGAGACGACAGCTTCAGGAAATAGATGCATGCCTGCATTTTTATAATACAAGGTGTGTTTATTTGTTTATTTTTTGGTGATGTGGATGTTGTGGAAGAAGAATTTCATTTTACCAGTGAAAGTGCCCAGATCATCATCGGGGAGTTAATGGGGTGCAATCGTGATTTAGAAAATCTCAAGAAAAACATCAATGAGGTTCAACAAAAAATTAAGAACATCATTTACGTTTTAGGGAGAATCTAAAACACACAAAACTAACTAGCATTGATTTGAGATTTTAAAAACCAGTTTAAAATTTTTTGAAAAGCCAAATTTTGAAGATGCACACAGTGTGTCAAACATGTGCTATCTGCCATCACGGGAGATCAATGTACACGTTTTGTGGGTGCAACACCTTCCTCGCTACTAAAGGGGCTGAGATGAAGGGGTTGCACCACCAAAACACGTCAATTGATCCCCCATGATGGAAGATAGCACATGTTCACATTAGGCATGGGATCAGGAGGAAAATGCCCAGTTTGAATCCCAATTTGTGGGCATCTTCAAAATGTCGCTTTTACAGGGGTGACTTCACCCCATTTTCTGAAGGCAATATCAACACAGTTTGGACATACTAATGACTGATATTGCCTTCACTTTTAAAAGCTGAACTTTGTAAGTTCCTGAGTTGTGTATGTTTATGCTTTGAAACATGCCTGCTTTAACAAAAAGGCTGGTTATATTAATGTTACAAAAAATAATGTTATTATACACCAAAAATGTTGGTTTGTTGAAAAACCCTTTCATAAACGCACATGTGAATGTGATTGAGTAAAAAGTTTTATTATCATCAACAATGTGTGGCTTCTCCTTTCAATGCTCGAAAGCAGTTTTTGTAGTAAAGTTGGTGTTTTCAGTGACAAGGGGGGTTATTTACTAAAAGCAAATCCACACTGCACTACAAGTTCAGTTTCAAGTGCACTTTTGCAGTGCCCTTGTAGTGCATAGTGGATTTTCGTTTAGTAAATAACACCCGCATTGCTTTTTAATTTGCCTCAATCACGCCATTTTCATGACTCCACAAATTTTTGTCATGGTGCTGAAATTATGAATACTTTTGTCAGTAATGCATTACATACATTAACAACAAAAACAAGTTGTGTGTGTGTAGCAGACCCACAACATAATAATAATATTAGCTGAAGAAGAGACTGTCACCTCATGTCTCAAAGAAATTTGGTTTGCACCGTTGAAGAAAAAGGCCCCAAAAAAAACACAAAAAAACCCTAGGAGACAGTTAAAAGAAACCCAAGCAGTAAATGAAAGCAAATATTATTCCAGTTTCAAATATAAATTTATTTAAAAAATATCTCAACATTGTCTGGAATATCAATGGCCCCCCTACCCGCAAAGTACTCCACGTTTCTTCTTCTGACCTCGCGGGCGCTTTGGGGGGTAAGGCAGGACGGCCAGCTTCAAGTGTCGTCTTGGATGTAGCATCTGCAAAGTTGGCCTCAGGCCCAACTGAGGCCAGATAGTTTGTGGAGTTTTGTCTTAGAAAATTGTACAGAATGCAGCAGGCAAGCACAAAATGATTCAGTTTATATTCCGCCATGTGGATCGGTGTCAAAAATAAGTGGAACTGGTTGGCCATTATTCTGAAAGCATTCTCCACCACTCTTATGGCTCTGGCCAGCCAGTAATTAAAAACCCTCTGGTCCGGGGTGAGGGTCCTCATAGTGAATGGACTCATAAGATGGTGCCCCCAGCGCAAAGGCTTCATCCGTGATGAAGACGAAGGGGAGTCCTACCACATTGTCTTCTGAAGGTGGCAAACCCAAGCTGCCATTCTGGAGACGCCAGTAGAACTCCGTCTGGACAATCACTCCAGCATCCGACATCGGCCATTTTTCCCCACGTCCACATAGGGGAACCCGTAAGTATCTGACACCCCCACCAACATCACTATACTATTATACCCCTTGTAATTATAATAGTATGACCCTGAGTTGGGGGGTGGGACTATGTGGACATGTTTCCCATCAATTACACCTCGACAGTTGGGAAAGTCCCAAAGGGTGACAAAGTGGGAGGCCACAGTCTGGCATTCCTGTGGCGTTGAAGGAAACTGTGGAGTCAAACAAGAAAAAAAAAATAGTCATTTTGCACATAAACATTGCAAGCAGATTAGACACAAACATTTTTGGCCAACATAAGTCTAACATTTTTGGAAATGAGTATTTGAAGACAAAAGTATAAGGTCCACTTATCAGATTCCTCACCCCATCTGATGGCCCATTGCAAAAATTTAAGGGGGGGGGAGATGTTTTGGACAGGTAACCCTCTCTACTTCATTGAGAGCTGAATGCATAAATAATGTGTGTTAACTTTGGCCAGCCCCTCCTTACTTACACTATTGGCAGCCCACTGGACAGGTAAGAAGTGTCATAATAAAAAAATAAAAATACCCAATGAACAAATGGAAGCACATTTTTACATTCTGCTATTACCTATCAAGACAATAATATGAGAAACAAACTTAAAACAGTACCATTTGAAAGTATTCAGGCAGGCCCTTGCACTACATGCTTTGGTGAATTCATCCATAAATCTGACCACAAGAGGTAGGTATAGTGTGTATGGGTTGCCAAAGTCAGCAGATAGAGGATTGCTATCAGCTGACTTAGCGGTTGGGGGGGGGGGTCCAAATGAGTTTGGGCCACCAAAAAAAAAGCCTCTGGCACTGCATGAATTTAAGGACACAAATAACATTTGTACACATTTTAGGGGGTGTTTAGGGTAAAACACTACTATGGAGCTGACAAAATACATTGCTAAGTGACTAGGCTATAGGTGTATATGGGACCAGAAGGGCATGCTGGGGAGGTTAGGGAAGGCAAATATGCATGAAGGACAAAAAAGGAACTTCAACAGCTTCCAGCATGCATGAGGACACAGGGGCACAGCATATTACAGCATATTACAATTATGGTAATTAGGGAATGAGGAATATAGTCCTTCTGCAGGACCTGAATGATGGCAGAACAGTTCTCTGAGATAATGATCCCCAGAGCCTGGGGGGCGATCCCTGTCGAGAGTGTGAGGTCCTGCAGGCTTCTCCCAGTCGCCAGTTACCGCAACAAGGCGACTAGCTTCTGCTCCGGAGTAATGGCTTGCCGCATGCAGGTATCTTGCCTGCTGATATAAGGGGACAGCAAAGCCAACAGACGGTGAAAAACGGGGTCTGTCATCCTGAGATAATTCCTGAAATCATCAGGATTATACTCCTGGATCTCACGAAGCAAAGGCATGTATGAGAATTGGTCATGCTGGAGCAACCAATTCTTTGTCCATGATCTCCTCCTTGCCCTGTTCATGGACTGGGCTTGTGTCAAAGCTAGAAGCCCAACAGCAAGCCCCTGCACAGCAATAACTCTACCGCGAGTATGCACATGCAACATGGCTTCAAAACGGTTGGTTGGTGTAGCGCCACCCCCGCAGGGGCCACTGTGATATACGGGTCTTCTGTCCCACACCAGTGATGACTCACCCTCCCCAGGATCTCAGTAACACGAAAACACTGTTTAAACTTTTAGCTGGGCTTTATTAGAACTAGCAAAAAAGCCCTGAAAAGAGATAAACTGATTAACAGAATACAAATATTAAGTGCAATAATATACTACAACTTCTCAGTAAAGGAAACCAGGATTTGTGTTCATTCACTTTAACCGCCAGTGGGAGGCCTTGCCTGAAATGCACTGAACAAGTGGTGAACAAACTGTACAACACAATACAAAGAATAACGTTCAATAATTTCCCAAAAGTGATATTACTGACTATAAGATCCTACCTAAGTCTTGTAGGTTCTAGCTAACCACTGGCCAGTGGGAATTCTATTCACACAAACACACACACAGAGTCTGCCAGCGTTGGGGCCCTTTAAATCCTGTGTTTGAGTACTCAGACTTTTGTGAAGTAAATTTGTAATCCACAGAATGGAAAGGGGTATCTTCACAAAGTGTCACAAAGATTAACAGATGTGGAGATCCACCTTCAGATAAAGTTGCATTAACAGTAAATAGGAGCTAGCAGCTAGATCCACATACACAAGGATGGCAGAAGATCTCTCACCATTAGATGCACTTGATATATCCTCCTTCCAGCAATTGGTAGATTGATCGCTGTCTCAGTTGACTGGATGGTGATGTGAGCAACACAGGCCACAGAAACCTCCAAACAGGATAATGATGATGATTGCTGCAGCACTGAAACTGGTCTCTAGATTTCTCTGCACTGTTAGCACATCTTCAGTAATCATGCAGAATAACACTGCAAACTCCCCTCTCAAGTGTGCACCTTCCTTAGGAGAGTCACAGGCTCTGCCAGTGTTCAAGAGATAAACACATGGGATCCTTTCTTCTGTCTGCCTGCCACCATGCCAGTCTGTCTCTCCTCCTGTGTCCTTCTCCTTCTCCCCCAATCCCGGCTCTCCTGAGTAGCTATCCAATCCTGTCTTTCATTGTTTTTGTTGTTAGGGGTGGGCTTCTTTCTTAGCTACAGCAGGACCCAATCAGCTTAGCCAGATAATGCAATGCAATGTTTCAGAGAGCAATATTCTGCATATATTACAGAGTCAATACTAAGCCTGTGCTACATCCACCCCCTTCTAAAAAAATCTTTGGTCCTCCAAAGAGAGAGATGAGTGCAGTTAATAATAACATAGCATTTGTACAGTAACCTTACACATGGACCAACAAATTAGGCCTATGATCTTAGGCTGATTTTATGACATTTCCTAACAAATGCATTAGGTAATGGGACCTGCCACCAAAGTGTGTTAGGCGATGGGTTGGGAACATCGGTCACTGGTACCACCATAGAATGTGCCTGAGAATCAGGAAGTCTGTGAACAGTGGGAATAGCTTCTTCTGAGCTTGTTCCAGGGGTATCATATGTTAATCTAAGTGGGGGTCTCACTGCTCTCTTAGCTCTCTGTTCTTTGGGCTGAAGACTAGACTCTTCACAGGATTCTCCATCCGGTTCAAAGTGGCTTTCCTCAAACAGTTTTTCTTCAAGTTCAGAGGAACTCCCATCCGGAAACCCTTCATCAGATTCATGGACTAACTGGTAAGCTTGCTCTACTAGTTCTGAATTTCCTTGCACCTGGGGCACAAATTCTGATGCATCAGGCCGGAGCACACTTGAGGGCTAAATAGCAGTTGATGTGGAGGGAGTGGCATCCATGGGCTCAGATGGCCACAACCATCCTACCTCAAGCTCGTCATCACTGTCATCTTCTATTGTTGTGGCCTCATCTGGCAGTAGAGGTTGAGACCTAGTAACTGGAACTTGCCTGAAAGAAGATGGTTTGGGTAATGACGTCTCTGTTCTCACAGGTACCCTGACGGTTTCACTCAGAGGTAGTAAATGATTTCGATGCCAGGTCTTCAGGGGACCCGTTTTTCCATCAGGCCGAATTTGGTATACAGGGAGACCAGGCAGTTGCTTGCAAACAACATATTGTTAAGAACTCCAACGGTCAGCTAACTTATGCTTTCCAGAAAGACCCAGATTCCTCAGCAACACCTTGTCACCCTGCTGTAAATCATGAATCCTAACTTTCAAATCATAATTCTTACTGTTCCGCTGACCTCTAACACCAGAAGCTTCTTGTGCCTTCTCATAGGCTGTCTTTAGGTTCTTTCTGAGCCTATCCACATAGCCCCTGTAGGATGTAGTTGAAGTTCTGTCTATTGAGACACCGAAGGCCAAGTCCACTGGCAGACGAGCTTCTCTTCCAAACATCAGTCTATATGGTGAGTAACCCGTTGCGTCATTTTCAGTACTGTTATAGGCATGAACCACAGCGGAAATGTGCCTGCTCCAATGCTGTTTTCTGTCAGATGGAAGGGTTCCAAGCATGTCAAGGAGGGTACGATTAAACCTCTCTGGTTGAGGATCCCCTTGAGGGTGGTAAGGTGTCGTTCTCGATTTTTTGATACTCAGAAGATCCAATAGCTGTTTAATGAGCCTGCTTTCAAAGTCTCTTCCTTGGTCAGAGTGAATTCTCTGAGGTAATCCATAATGAACAAAGAATTTCTCCACTAACACTTTGGCGACTGTGACAGCTCGTTGATCTCTTGTTGGATAAGCCTGGGCATAACGGGTGAAATGATCAGTCACTACCAACACATTCCCTTGACCACTCGTGTCGGGTTCCAGACACAAGAAATCAATGCACACCAGATCCATAGGACTTTGACTCTGTAGATGACCCATTGGGACAACTCTGGAAGGCAAAGTCTTTCTCTGGATGCAGCGAAGGCAGGAGCGACAGTAACTTTCGATTTCAGTTCGCATACACGGCCAGTAGAAACGATCCCTAACTAACTTAAATGCTCTATCAGGTCCCAAGTGTCCATGTTGATCATGTAATGCATTCAGCACTGTCCCCCTATGCTTCTCCAGGAGGAACAGCTGCCAACTCTCCTCTGGATCATCTGAGGGGCCCCTTCGGTAGACCACTCCATCTGAGAGCTGCAGTCGATTCCACTCCTTGTGAACCAATCGAGCCTCCTTTGGGGAGTCTGCTGTGAGTAGAAGTTCTGGGCGACCACTCTCCAAGGCTTTCAAAGTCAGAGAACAAAGGGGATCTTCTGTTTGATCCTTCCTCAAGTCTTTCTTGGAAAGGGTAGGCAGTCCCTCATCCCTCACTTGGCTCAAGTCACAATAGAGCTTTGGGACCCCAACAGTGGTGACTCCAATGGCTTCGGCCCCTGTCGCTCCTCTGGCTCGGTACTCAATCCCTTGACATAAAGCCTGAATGCCTTCTGTCGTCAGTTGAGTCCACCCTTCTGTATGAGTTAGCGGGTCATAGGGTCTCCTTGACAGAGCATCGGCATCCTTATTAACAACTCCAGGTCGGTACTTCAAGCTAAAACGGAAACTAGAAAGTGCTGCCAACCATCGATGTCCTGTGGAATCCAGCTTGGCCGTGGTAAGGACATATGTAAGTGGGTTGTTATCTGTTTTGACTTCGAATTCTGCACCATACAGGTATTCTTTAAGCTTGTCCACGACAGCCCATTTTAACGCCAAAAATTCCAACTTGTGGGTAGGGTAATTTCTCTCAGATAGAGTAAGGCTTCGACTCACATAAGCAACCGGTCTCAGACGTCCATCATGTTCTTGGTACAACACACCACCTAGCCCTTCTCTGCTGGCATCAACATTGAGCTCATAGGGCTTGCGGTTGTCAGCGTAGGCTAAAACTGGTGCATTGGTCAAGCTCCGTTTCAACTGAAGGAAAGCTTGTTCGCACTGATCAGACCACTCTCCCTCTATGGACTCCCGAGACTTTCTCGCTCCACTGATTTGCCGGACTACTTCTGGGATCTCTTGCTCTCCATCATCTCCAGCACGCAAAAGCTCAGTGAGAGGTCTGGCTATTTTGCCAAATCCCTCCACAAACCTCCTGTAGTAGGAGCAGAACCCAAGAAAAGATCTCAGCTCTTGCACATTTCTGGGCCTGGGCCAAGTGGTAACGGCTTCCAACTTCTTGGGGTCAGTGGCCACTCCCTCCGCTGAGACAACGTGCCCAAGGTAGGTGACTGTTGACTGGTAGAACTGGCACTTCTCAAGGGACAGCTTCAATCCCTCTTCATAGAGTCGCTTCAGAACCTTCTCTAGACGCTCCTCATGTTCTTCCAAAGTCCGTTCAAAGACAATTATGTAGTCTAGGTACACTAACACTTCAATTAATTTCATATCACCAACAGTCCGCTCCATCAAGCGTTGGAATGTAGCAGGGGCTCCAGACAGACCCTGTGGCATCCTTTCAAACTCAAAGAACCCCACTGGGCAGATGAAAGCGGTTTTCTCCCGGTCATCTGGATGCATCGGGATCTAATGGTACCCACTTCTCAGGTCTAACACGCTGAACCATTTGGCACCTGAAAGGCATTGCAGGGCATCCTCTATTCGTGGAGTGGTGTACTGGTCTGGAATGGTTCTTTTGTTGAGAGTGCGATAATCGATACAGAGCCGTAATGACCCATTTTTCTTCCTCACCACCACAATGGGAGAAGCATAGGGACTTCGGGACTCCCGAATAATTCCCGTCCTCTTCAACTCCGCAATATATTCTCTAAGGTCATCTAAATCAGCTAATGGTATTCGTCGTGACCTTTCCCGAAATGGCCTATCCTCTTGTAGACGAATATGATGCTGTGCACTCTCTGCGCATCCCACGACAAACTAATTTTTAGAGAAAATCTTCCTCCACTTTAAGAGTTGTGTTTTTGCCCGTTCTTTCCATTCAGATGTCATAGGAGAGCCTTTTGGATAGAAATACTCCTCTGGTAACTCTTCCTTGGCTTCCCCCACTACACTGTGTTGTGTGATGGGTGTGGCTGGATTTACCTGCCCTATCATCATTCGGGTCCGAAGCTTCACTGGAGAATCAGTAACATTACGAACACTGACAGGAACTTTTCCATGGGTTCTCTGTAAGGCCTTCATAGAGATTACTTCCGGAATCAGTTCCAAACCTGAATTTGTCTTCTGTGAGTCACCTTCAAGGATAACATAAGGACCAGGTTGGTCCCAATTCAGTTTGACTGAAGCCCGCAAACATGTTACTTCACCTGGCTGCAAGACCTTTTCCATCTTGTCCAACTTCCACAATTTTCCCACTCCTTCTGTTGGGGCCTTTTGTTCATGGACCAATCGCAGGTACACTGAGCGCAGCATCGGATGTACACTTTTAGCTGCATCTTCACCCTCCGAGACCTGAGGAGTAAGTAACCGACGAACCAAGTCAGTGTTCATCCCCACAATCAAGGAACTCCGATTAGCCCCCGGGGGGCGGGGACATACAATGGCCAATGTGTCGGAAGTCTCTTTCTGCCCTACAACAGATGGGCCAAATTCAAGCTTGACTGGAAGATATCCGTCATAGGGGAGCTTCTTAGTTCCTATACCCCAGATCTCTAGACTTTCTAACTTCTGCAAGGGCAGGTGTTTCAGGTGTTTATCATAGAAATCACGGTAAATTAGAGTCACTTGGGCACCAGAGTCTAGAAGGGCTTTTGTGTATACACCTTCCACCTGAACTGACACTATAGGAGAAGGACCCACCAGCTTGTCAGGCAACTTGCTTGGTTGTTTTGATGCAGCTTGCTTGGCTGTTTGGGCTTGAATCCCTCTTTTGGCCTGGGCCCGTTTCCATTGTCGTCTGGACTGACTGTTTTGGTTGTGGTGTGCAACGATCTCCCGTGATCCGGGACCCGACTCAGAGTAGCTTGGGCAGCCTAACTGAGGCTTTGGGTGAGGCTTGGTACAAATGTTTAGGCCTTACCTGCCCTTCATTTAAGACTTGTGAACTGGAGTGAGCTGACTTAGATGGGCACCCGGCTGGCTCCCTCACCAGGGCCCTCTGGAGTTTCCCGCCGGCTTATGAGGTACTCTTCGTGGCTTTGTTGGGCTGGGACAGTCACGTTGATAGTGACCGATACCCCCACAATTATAGCAGGCCACTGAACTAGAGGCCTCTCCAGCAGGAACATTCTGTATTGCCTTTGCCCTGGTTGGTTTCAATGTCTCCCCCCCTCTGGTATGGCAATTCTGGCAGACAGCGATGTCATCAACTCCATCATCTGTGACATCTGAGTTTTCAAAGCCATTACTTCGGACTGGACTTCAACTATGCCCATGGTTCCTACTTCTACGGTGAAAGCCGCATGTGAAACTCTAGCAGGTTTTTTAGCCTTAATTAAAGCCTCTTCTTCTAGGATAGTTTTGACCAATTTGGAGTAAGTCAATGGCTTGTTCTGGTCTCTAGCCCGAAATTTCAACATTATGGGATCCAGTGGGAGTGCTCCTTTAAGAATTTGATCCAACAAAGCTTTGCTTGCATGACTCGGCTCCATGCCTCCTTTTAGAATGACCTGATGAAGGATTTTATCCAGTCATCGGACATAAGCGGATAACTCTTCTCCTTCATTTTGATAGGTGTGTGAGAACATATAAATTAGCTCAGCACAATCCTCCACCCCTCCAAAAACCTCTTGTAAAGCTTCTAGACACTCAGTGGCTGTGCAGCCTGGCTTGTCCCTTTTTAGATTTCTGATTACATCTGAAGCAGGAGATCTTAGGCTCTCGATTAACCTTTGTCTTTTTACTGTGTCAGCGACTTCCCATTCTTCCACAGCCTGCACTGCCTGATCTATCCAGGTTTCGAAGTCCTCTTCCCTGGATGGCACAGGGACCTTCCCAGAATAGAACCGCAACTTTCGATATCCATAATTGGCAGATGTGGCTGAGTTTTGTGCCAACGTTTCCACCAGCTTTCCCATATCGGTAAAGAATGTAGCAGGAGGGAACCCTGTAGTTGGGATGGAAGTAGTAGCTGATACTCCTGGTCCTGATGTTGTTGAGCTAGCATTTTCAGAGTGATCATCCAGCATACTTGGCCTTATAAGCTGAGCTTTGAGATCCCCTGGTAACTGTATGCTATCTCCCTGGAAACAGGTCGGGATTCCTCTTTTCCATTCTAGCAAAGCATAGGTGGAAGAGGCTATCCGATCAACTTTCAGGTCCAATATGAATGTTTTCTGATCAGGCATCAAAGCCGACACTACTTGCTGGACCTGTTTCTCAGTCCAGGTGGCACCAGCGAGACTCATAATTACACAGAGCCCCAACCTGTCATTTTGTTCTTTACACCACTTGGCAGCAATGACCGGGTCCATCATGGTGACTTGGCTGGTAGAGGTAGTCATCACTCTGTGACAGGGACCAGAAGGTATCCCGGACGAGAACCCCCACATGTAGCGCCACCCCCGCAGGGGGCCACTGTGATATACGGGTCTTCTGTCCCACACCAGTGATGACTCACCCTCCCCAGGATCTCAGTAACACGAAAACACTGTTTAAACTTTTAGCTGGGCTTTATTAGAACTAGCAAAAAAGCCCTGAAAAGAGATAAACTGATTAACAGAGTACAAATATTAAGTGCAATAATATACTACAACTTCTCAGTAAAGGAAACCAGGATTTGTGTTCATTCACTTTAACCGCCAGTGGGAGGCCTTGCCTGAAATGCACTGAACAAGTGGTGAACAAACTGTACAACACAATACAAAGAATAACGTTCAATAATTTCCCAAAAGTGATATTACTGACTATAAGATCCTACCTAAGTCTTGTAGGTTCTAGCTAACCACTGGCCAGTGGGAATTCTATTCACACAAACACACACACAGAGTCTGCCAGCGTTGGGGCCCTTTAAATCCTGTGTTTGAGTACTCAGACTTTTGTGAAGTAAATTTGTAATCCACAGAATGGAAAGGGGTATCTTCACAAAGTGTCACAAAGATTAACAGATGTGGAGATCCACCTTCAGATAAAGCTGCATTAACAGTAAATAGGAGCTAGCAGCTAGATCCACATACACAAGGATGGCAGAAGATCTCTCACCATTAGATGCACTTGATATATCCTCCTTCCAGCAATTGGTAGATTGATCGCTGTCTCAGTTGACTGGATGGTGATGTGAGCAACACAGGCCACAGAAACCTCCAAACAGGATAATGATGATGATTGCTGCAGCACTGAAACTGGTCTCTAGATTTCTCTGCACTGTTAGCACATCTTCAGTAATCATGCAGAATAACACACTGCAAACTCCCCTCTCAAGTGTGCACCTTCCTTAGGAGAGTCACAGGCTCTGCCAGTGTTCAAGAGATAAACACATGGGATCCTTTCTTCTGTCTGCCTGCCACCATGCCAGTCTGTCTCTCCTCCTGTGTCCTTCTCCTTCTCCCCCAATCCCAGCTCTCCTGAGTAGCTATCCAATCCTGTCTTTCATTGTTTTTGTTGTTTTTGTTGTTAGGGGTGGGCTTCTTTCTTAGCTACAGCAGGACCCAATCAGCTTAGCCAGATAATGCAATGCAATGTTTCAGAGAGCAATATTCTGCATATATTACAGAGTCAATACTAAGCCTGTGCTACATTGGTCAGAACGGACTAACAGAAAGCACTGAAACCAGCAAGGCCTGAAAGCATGAACTGAAAATCAGCAAGGAGTGGACAAGAATGCACTGAAAATCAAATACGTTACTATAAATAGCCCGCACTGACAAACCAATGTAAACTGTCTACACACACTGAAAAGCAGATACAAACCCACAAGCACAAACTGAAGAGCAGTAACGATCTGAAGCACAAGTCTGAAAAGCGCAAATCGCCTCTAACCAAACTTCTACTAACACACGATAAACACGAGAAAATAAGAAGGAGCCCAAAGGGTGGCGCACGTGGTACTGAACTACCCTTTTATAGTCCCGTCGTACATGTTATACGTCACCACGTTCTTCTTGACGATTGGAAATTCCGACAACTTTGTGCAACCTTGTGTATGCAAGACAAGTTTGAACCAACATCCATCGGAAAAAAATCAGATGGATTTTGTTGTCGGAATGTCCGATCGTGTGTACAGGGCAATAGTGTGTATGGGGCTTAACAGTCTTAAAGCGCAACTCCACTAAGCACTGTTTAAATCTAAAGAGAACCGGTCGCTAGTAATCTGAATCTGCATTCTTAACCAGTGCTTACTGAGCACTTAAACCCCCCCCCCCCCCCCCCCTCCTGTCCAGACCAATTTTCAGATGTCAGCGCTGATGCACTTTGAATGACAATTTATGTTAAAAAAAATGTAAAAAGATCAATTTTTTTTACTTTTATTCAGGGTTTACTTCCTCTTTAATACAATGATCAATACAATAATCAGTAATAATACTATACACTAGGGGAAAACTGGGGGGTAGGATCTGTGCTATGGAAAGAACCAAACCTAAAAAACTAGCTGCTGCCCCCACCAAAACTAATGATAGGTTGGATGAAATAAAAATATTATAAGTGGATGTGGCACTGCTATGAAGATGAAATAAATGTACCAACATACAGTGGGACCTTGGTTTACGAGTAACGCGGTTAACAAGCATTTTGGAAGACGGACAACTTTAAAAAAAAAAAATACTGACTTGGTTTGCGAGTGTCGTTGAGTAGAATTCAAGCTAATGGGCGGTGCAGTAGCGCATTTGGCCTGAGGTGCGGGGGCACCGGGGACTCTTGGGACAGTTCGGAGCCGTTCGGAAATACACATTCAGAAATATAAGGACTATTATTTATTGTGCTTGTGCCGCAGATCTAAAAGGAGTAGCTGCCAGCATCCCTAAAACAGATATACATTAGAACAAATTCCTCTATAGGACTTTGAAAGGCAGAAACTCCTTGACAATCAAAATGTATTAATATAAGGACACTTACCTATCCAGGGATCCAACAATGACCTTCCCCGGAGCCGATTCTTCAATCAGCCGGTTTCCTATGGTGTGAATGGTCCAGTAGCCTTTTGGAACCTGTGATCTGTCCCAGAAGGCTGCAGGGGAAGGAGGAGGGGCCGAACTTTCAGCTCAGATCACCACGGCACATCTGATAGGGAGTGGGTACTTGTCAAAACCAGGTACCGCTTCCAGGGCCGTCTTTAATGTTGACTGGACCCTTGGACCCCCCTTCACCTCCCTTCCATGTAATTTCGCTCTCCACCTGCTCTGAGATATACAATAGCAGCTAGACTCAAAATCAGTTTACTGAATCAGATCAGTCAGTGATTGCGATTGGTTGCCAGAAGTTACAGCGTATCATTACCGCTCACTGACTGCTGCTAGAGGTTACAGCACACATTATGGCTCACTGATTATTTGCTAGAGGTTACAGCACAGGACTTCTGCTTGTTGATTGGTTGCTGGAGATTACTGTACATCAATACTGCTCACTGATTGGTTGGTAGAGGTTACTGGATATCCATACCACTCACTAATTGGTTGCTAAAGGTTACTGCAGATTATTACAGCTCACCGATTGGTTGCTAGAGTTAACTGCATATTCTTACTGCTCGATGATTGGTTGCAAGAGGTTAGTGCACATTATTATTGCTCACTGATTGGTTGCTAAAGATTACAGCACATTATCTCCTTACTGCCTGCACACCATGGACTGAAAAGGTGAGGGGACCCATCAATAGACAGGAAACATCTAGGAATACTAGTACTCCTGGTATCAGTGGCAATGCTGGGGGGGGGGGTTGATCAGTGGAAATGCTGGGGGGGGTTGATGGGATCAGTGGCAGTTGTGGGGGGATGGGATTAGTTAGGAGGTAGTACACTGTGGCAAATTCTGAATCATGTAGAGCAAAGCTAGAAATCTGGGGAATTTACAATGACGACCAATGCAAGGGGGAATTTGCACTGACCACCCTGTAATGGGGGATTTTATGCCACCCACCAATATAGAGAGGGATTTTTACACTGACACCAATGTGTCAACACTGTTACAGGGGCGTAACTAGAAATCACAGGGCCCCATAGCAAAATACTGCATGCCCCCCCCCCCTGCAAAAATAAAAAATGAACTAATGCCATTGAACAACAGAGTACCACACTCATGTAGCACAGTACCCAGGCAACAGCTTATATTAATTTCAACCAACAAAGTATGCAGTATACTGTATGCAGCCCCTGAAGGACACACATGCATACCCCCATCAGTACAGACACCCCCCTAGTGCAGACTCCCCAGCATTACAGACCCCCCCTTCAGTGCAGACACCACCCTCAGGGCAGGACCCCCCCAGCAGTACAGACACCCCCCAGTGCAGACCCCCCCCCAGCCTTACAAACCCCCCTCAGTGCAGACCCCCCCCCAGCAGTGCAAACCCACCCCTCTCAGTGCAGACCCCCCTCAGTAGTACAGACCCCCCCAGCAGTGCAGACACCCCCTTAGTACATACATTCCACTTATGCAGACCCCCTCAGCATTACAGATCCCCCATCAGTGCAGACCCCCCCTCAGTAATGCAGACCCCCCCTCAGTAGTGCAGACTCTCCCTCAGTAATGCAGACCCCCCTCAGTAATGCAGATCCCCCTCAGCAGTACAGACACCCCTCATCAGTGCAGACCCCCCCAGCAGTGCAGACCCCCCCAGCAGTGCAGACACCCCCCTTAGTACAGACATCCCTCAGTGCAGACACCGCCATCAGTACAGACCCCCCATCAGTACAGACACCCCCCACCTCAGTGCAGACCCCCACCAGTACAGATAACCCCAGCAATGCAGACACCCCCATTAGTACATACACCTCCCATTACAGACCCCCCTCAGTACAGAGACACCCCCAGCATTACAGACCCCCCATTGCAGACACCCCCCCAGCAGTGCAGACCCCCCTCAGTACAGATCCCCCTCAGTGCAGACTCCCCCAACAGTGCAGATCTCCCCCTCAGTAGTGCAGACTCCCCCTCAGTAGTGCAGACCCCCCTCAGTAGTGCAGACTCCCCCTCAGTCCAGACCCCCTCAGTAGGGCAGACTCCCCCTCAGTAATGCAGAGCAGACCCACCCTCAGTAGTGCAGACCCCCCTTACATACCTTACAGCAACGCTGACAGTCTCCACATACACACAGCGGTGTGTGTCCCTCGAGGCCCGAACGCAGGCTCCTCCTCCTCTGTGGATGTAAACAGAGAGGAGGGGAGGCGGCTTCGGTCCACGCTGCTGTGTCCCTCAGCCTGCGCTGGAGCACAAAAGAAGGGACAGGCACAGGTGTTAGTGGTGCGGCTGCCGCTACCCAAGGGTATCACCCCGCTGGCAGGTGTCACCCGGTGCGGCCCTCACCCACCTAGCAACGCCACTCACTGGACCCTAGATCGGCTGCAGGCCCCATAGCGCCCGCATGGGTCACTATGGCGGTAATTCCACCACTGCATTGTTAACATATCAAAGAAATATAGAGGAAGAGGGCTTGGACTTTTTAGGCACAAGCACATAGGTCTAATAATATAAAAAGCTATTTATTAAATATAGAAACAACATTAAAATCAACACCGAATAAAGTCCATGCCACAGGATAATAAAATATGAGCTGTACCTAGCCAATGGAGATAACATGAAAAGATTGATGGTGGAATAACTACTCATTCCATGATCAGATATTAAATTCCAGATAGAGGCTATGAAAACAGATTGAAGATGGTGGTAAAATCCTGGGCTCTACATGTTACATGCCTTGCGCTTCTTCAGGAGCATCAAAAAAGAGACTTACTAGATAAAAACAAAATATACAAATAAGATCACAAATATACATAGCACATATAAAATATACATTGGTATAACAGTGCATCTATAGAAACCCTAATAGGAGACAATCCCACCGTTCACGAACAGACATGAAACCAGGACCTCGTATACCATGAGGACTTGCGTAATAACATTGACCATGGTAGTAAAGCCTCAATATTCTCAAAAAAAATAATAATAATAAAAATATATACTGTATATATATATATATATATATATATATATATATATATATATATATATATTTATTTCATTAAGATCCAAAGGGAAGAGGAAAGGAAGAAGAAGGAAGGGGGGCAGATAGAACAGAAATGAAGAAAATAATTTTTTATTTTTTTTTTGAGAATATTGAGGCTTTACTACCATGGTTAATGTTATTACGCATGCCCCCATGGTATACGAGGTCCTGGTTTCATGTTTGTTTGTGACCGGTCAGATTGTCTCCTATTAGGTTTTCTATAGACGCACTGTTATACCAATGTATATTTTATATGTGCTATGTATTTTTGTGATCTTATTTGTATATTTTGTTTGTATCTAGCAAGTCACTTTTTTGTGATTCTGAAGAAGCGCAAGGCGCGTAACATGTAGAGCCCAGGATTTTACCACCAACTTCAATCTGTTTTCATAGCCTCTATCCGGATTGTAATATCTGATCGTGGAATGTTATCCACCATCAATCTTTTCATGTTATCTATGTACAGATAATGTACACAGCTATGTACAGCTCATAATTTTCTTATTCTGTGACATGGAGTTTATTCAGTGTTGATTTTAATGTTGGTTCTATGTTTAATAAATAGCTTTTTATATTATTAGACCTATGCGGTTGTGCCTAAAAAGTCCAAGCCCTCATCCTCTATATTTCTTTGTCTAAATTATAGGACGTGGCACCTGATATTTTAGCAGTATCCACAGTACCACTCTGTGGCGATGCGCCATAGTTTATTCAATTATTGTCAACATATCAATGCTGCCGATCCACGGCTATTTACATATTAATGCTGCCACTATTTACATATCAATGCAGGTTATTTACATGTAAACACAGGGCCTGTAGGTGAGTCCTCTGTACTCGGCAATAGGGCAGAGCTGGGCAGCATTAGTAACAGAACTTCACACTGAGATATCGGTACACAGCATGGAACTAAAACTTCAAGAGACAAGGGAATTTAAACTGGGCTAGTTGGCAAGTATGAGGCAGGTGCTTTGGGCCCCACAACAATGATGGGGGCCAGGGCAGCAGCCCCTTTGGCCCTTTGGCATATGTGGCAGTGGAGGGGGTAGGGGGGTGCAAATAAGTGGAACTTCCCCTTTTGGGTGAAGTTCTGCTTTAAGAAAGGAACATGAGGAAATACAACATTTTAGAGCTATTCCCAGGGGAAATTTTCCAATGGGGACATGTTCCAAAGACGGCAGGCTAAGAAGGGAATTCCCCTAACTTTGGGAGATTTCCTCTAACCTTGCTTTGCATATTCAGGGCAGGAAATGAAGAAAAAAATTCCCATTGGTATACAAACAACAAAAAATAAACTAGCTGGAGGTTTTAACCCTCTCCTACTCTATCGAAAAGTAAAAGAAAAAACACTTTGAGATTAAATGTTTTAATCACCATCTGTGCCCCCGCTCTACAGATTTTACTCACTTTCTGTGAGTACACAGGTAGGAAGGGAAAATCCCAATGGGTTAAAAAAAAACAGTAAATAAAAACCTAAAAGACATTCTAACCCGTTCTCTCTGTGTCCAAAACATACAAAAATTATAAAGTTGGCTGGAGTTGTGCCTAAAAAGTGACATTTATGGTGTTGTTTTATTAATGCAGATTTGTGATGGTGCATAGGAGTGAAAAACAGGAAGTGTGAGGCTTCTAATGACTTGGTCACACGCCTTCTTCCAATCACTCTTACTCAATTACCGTAAATCAAACCAGCAGCTAAATCCTCCTACACCCCCCCCCCCCCCCCCCCACACACACACACACACACACAGTTGTGCTCATAAGTTTACATACTCTGGCAGAATTTATGATTTCTTGCCCATTTTTCAGAGAATATGAATGATAACACAAAAACATTTATTTTCACTCTCTCTCTATGGTTAGTGTTTGGCTGAAGCCATTTATTATCAATCAACAGTGTTTACTCTTTGCATCCTTCATCCAGTGCCGCACTGACGTATCTGGATTCTGCGTGATGGGAAAGCAAAAGAATTGTCAAAGGATCTGTGGGAAAAGGTAGCTGAACTGTATAAAACAGGAAAGGGATATAAAAAGATACCCAAGGAATTCAGAATGCCAATCAGCAGTGTTCAAACTCTAATCAAGAAGTGGAAAATGAAAGATTCTGTTGAAACCAAACCAGGGTCAGGTAGACCAACTAAAATTTTAGCCACAACTGCCAGGAAAATAGTTCGGGATGCAAAGAAAAACCCACAAATAACTTCAGGTGAAATAAAGGATTCTCTGAAAACATGTGGTGTAGTTTCTGTTGTCATTATAATTTAAAAAGAGTAAACACAGTTGATTGAGTGCCGGTTCACACTACAACGACTTGGGATCCGACTTGTCAGACCTCAAGTTGCCCCAAGTCGCTGGACATAAGAAATTCAATTGAAGTGAACGGAGCTATCTTAATGTACACTACTGAAGTTCAGAAAAGGTTCATGTACTATTTCAAGGCGACTTCTAGGAAACTTGTACCCATAGATTTCAATGTAAGTTGCCCCCAAGTCGGATCTCCATCTATATTGAAGCAAATTTACAGGAAAAAGAAAAATAATTTACACAGATGTGTGATTGGCAACAGCCAAAGTCACCTGTCCTGGAGGCAACTTTAAGTCACATCTTAAGTTGCGCAAAGTCGTGCTGAGGTGTGTAGGTGTGTATGTGTGTACGTATGTGTGTGTGTGGACGTACGTGTGTGTGTGTGTGTGTGTGTGTGTGTGTGTGTGTGTACGTACCTGTGAGTGTGTACATATGTGTGTGTACGTGTGTATGTATGTGTGTATGTGTAGGTGTGTGTACGTACGTGTGTGTGGGTACGTACGTTTGAGAGTGTGTGTGTGTGTGTGTGTGTACGTACGTGTGCGTGTGTGTGTGTGTGTATGTGCGTGTGTATGTACATGCGCGCGCGCATGTGTGTACGTGTGTGTGTGTGTGTGTGTGTGTGTGTGTATGCATGTGTGTGTGCGTAGGGGGGTGTGTGTGCGTGTCAGCTGCTGGTTGTTTGTTTATGGTAATTGAGTTAAGGCCCATACACACGATCAGACTTTTTGACAACAAACATGCAAATTAGCTGTTTTGGAGCAACATCCGACCGTGTGTACGCTCCATCGGACAAACTTTTTTGGTTTTCATTGGACTTTTGTTGGCTGTGCGAACGGACAAACTTTCTGGCAACAAAAGTCACTTTACATGGGGCGAAGGGGGGCGCTGATGGGGACGCCTGATGTAAAGGGTAACTCTGATGGGGACGCCTGATGTAAAGGGTAACTCTGAGGGGGACACCTGATGTAAAGGGTAACTCTGATGGGGACGCCTGATGTAAAGGGTAACTCTGAGGGGGACGCCTGATGTAAAGGGTAACTCTGATGGGGACGCCTGATGTAAAGGGAGACTCTGATGGGGAGCAAAGTCTGATCGTGTGTACAGAAAACCATAGGACTTTTGTACAAAGTACAAACAGGCATGCTCAGAACCAATGCAAAAGATCAGATAACAATACAGAAGTTGACCAAAGGTGGCGGTAAGGAGCAGAAAAACCATGTGATTTGGTGAAAGTTGGCTGAAAAAGTCCTGCTGTGTGTATGCAATACAAGTTCAGGGCCGACACCCTTTGTACAAAAATCCAAGGGAAAGTTTGAACAAAGTCCTATCGTGTGTATGAGGCTTAAGAGTGATTGGAAGAAGTTGTATGTAAACTTATGAGCACAACTGTATATACATACACACTGGGACTCAACTACACCAAACTAGACATGTGCAATTAGTTTCGTACGAATCGAAAATTCGTAGAAATTTTCCTAAATTTGTACATTCGGGAGGATCCGAAATACGAATTGCTATGCTTCCGAATTTTGTACGAACTACGAAATTTAATTTACGAATTTCGGATCCAAATTCCGTTACAATGGAAACGTGACTGGTGTTTTGTTGACCAATCAGAGGTTTTCTTCTGCTGCTGAGTGAGGGTTGGGAAAATTACCTTTTTCAACCACTTCAGCCTAGCAGTGGGAGCCATTGGCTCTTGTACTGTCAATCCAATCCAGTGACGCAAGGAGGGGCGGGGCCAAGCTGCTCTGTCAATGGATGCAGACAGGGTGGCTCAGAGTTGAACATGCATGACTGAAAGATCCTAAATCCAATGAATGAAAAGGACGGGCCAGTACACTGCCCAATATTTGCCTTCCTTTGCGAGCTAACTTGTGCTCCAACTGTCAAAGCTAGCCCCTGCATGGGTGGAACTATTGTATGTTAGCTACTTGTTAAAACCGAATTAACCACTTCAGCCCCAGACCAATTAACAGCCTAAGGACCAGAAGTCTTTTTACAAGTTCGCACTGCGCTGCTTTAACTGGTAATTGCGCGGTCATGCAATGTTGTATGCAAACTAAATTTGCGTCCTTTTCTTCCCACAAATAGAGCTTTCTTTTGATGGTATTTGATTGCCTCTGCGATTTTTACTTTTTGCGATATAAATGGAAAAAGACCGAAAATTTTGAGAAAAAAAGATATTTTCTACTTTTTGTTATAATAAAAATGGAATAAACTCAATTTTAGTCATACATTTAGGGCAAAATTTATTCAGCCACATGTCTTTAGTAAAAAAAATGTCAATAAGCGTATATTTATTGGTTTGGGCAAAAGTCTACAAACTAGAGTACATTTTCTGGAATTTACACAGCTTTTAATTTATGACTGCCTATCTCATTTCTTGAGGTGCTAAAATGGCAGGGCAGTACAAATCCCCCCCAAATGACCCCATTTTGGAAAGTAGACACCCCCAAGGAAATTGCTGAGGGGCATGTTGAGCCCATTGAATATATTTTTTGTCCCAAGTGATTGAATAATGACACAAAAAAAAAAAAGTTTACAAAAAGTTGTCACTAAATGATATATTGCTCACACATGCCATAGTTACAGTGGTGTGAAAAAGTGTTTGCCCCCTTCCTCATTTCCTGTTCCTTTGCATGTTTGTTACACTTAAGTGTTTCGGAACATCAAACCAATTTAAACAATAGTCAAGGACAACACAAGTAAACACAAAATGCAATTTGTAAATGAAGGTGTTTATTATTAAAGGTGAAAAAAAATCCAAACCATCATGGCCCTGTGTGAAAAAGTGATTGCCCCCCTTGTTAAAACATACTATAACTGTGGTTGTCCACACCTGAGTTCAATTTCTCTAGCCACACCCAGGCCTGATTATTGCCACACCTGTTCACAATCAAGGCATCACTTAAATAGGAGCTGCTTGACACAGTAAGGTCCACCAGAAGATCCTTAAAAGCTACACATCATGCTGAGACCCAAAGAAATTCAGGAACAATTAAGAAAGAAATTAATTGAGATCTATCAGTCTGGAAAGGGTTATAAAGCCATTTCCAAAGCTTTGGGAATCCAGCGAACCACAGTGAGAGCTATTATCCACAAATGGCGAAGACATGGAACAGTGGTGAACCTTCCCAGGAGTGGCCGGCCGCCCAAAATTACCCCAAGAGCGCAGCGACGACTCATCCAAGAGGTCACAAAAGACCCCACAACAACGTCCAAGGAACTGCAGGCCTCACTTGCCTCAGTTAAGGTCAGCGTTCTTGCCTCCACCATCAGGAAAAGACTGGGCAAAAATGGCCTGCATGGCAGAGTTCCAAGGAGAAAACCACTGCTGAGCAAAAAGAACATCAAAGCTCGTCTCAATTTCTCCACAACACATCTTGATGATCCCCAAGACTTTTGGGACAACATTCTGTGGACCGATGAGACAAAAGTGGAACTCTTTGGAAGGTGTGTGTCCAAGTATATCTGGCGTAGAAGGAACACTGCATTTCATAAAAAGAACATTATACCAACAGTAAAATATGGTGGTGTTAGTGTGATGGTCTGGGGCTGTTTTGCTGCTTCAGGACCTGGAAGACTTGCCGTGATAAAAGGAACTATGAATTCTGCTGTCTACCAAGAGATCCTGAAGGAGAATATCCGACCATCTGTTCGTGTACTCAAGCTGAAACAAACTTGGGTTCTGCAGCAGGACAATGATCCTAAACACACCAGCAAGTCCACCACCGAATGGCTGAAGAAAAACAAAATGAAGACTTTGGAGTGGCCTAGCCAAAGTGCTGACCTGAATCCTATTGAGATGTTGTGGTATGACCTTAAAAAGGCCGTTCATGCTCGAAAACCCTCTAATGTAACTGAATTAGGACAATTCTACAAAGATGAGTGGGCCAAAATTCCTCCAGGACGCTGTAAAAGCCTCATTGCACGTTATCGCAAACGCTTGGTTGCAGTTGTTGCTGCTAAGGGTGGCCCAACCAGTTATTAGGTTTAGGGGGCAATCACTTTTTCACACAGGGCCATGATGGTTTGGATTTTTTTTCACCTTTAATAATAAACACCTTCATTTACAAATTGCATTTTGTGTTTACTTGTGTTGTCCTTGACTATTGTTTAAATTGGTTTGATGTTCCGAAACACTTAAGTGTGACAAACATGCAAAGGAACAGGAAATGAGGAAGGGGGCAAACACTTTTTCACACCACTGTATATATGGAATTGCACCCCAAACTATATTCTGCTGCTTCTCCTGAGTACGGTGATACTACATATGTGGGACTTTTTGGGAATCTAGCCGCGTACGGCACCCCAAAAACCAATCACTGCCGTCAGGATTTCTAAGGGTGCAAATTTTTGATTTCACTCCTCACTACCTATCACAGTTTCGAAGGCCATAAAATGCCAAAATAACACAAACCTCCCCCCCAAATGACCCCATTTTGGAAAGTAGACACTCCAAGCTATTTACTGAGAGGCATGTTGAGTCCATGAAATATTTTATATTTTGCCACAAGTTGCAGGAATATTACAATTTTTATTTTATTTTTGCACAAAGTTGTCACTAAATGATATATTGCTCACACATGCTATGGCCATAAGTGAAATTACACACCAAAATAAACTCTGCTGCTTCTCCCGAGTACGGGGATACCACATGTGGGGGACTTTTTGGGAGCCTAGCCTCGTACGGGACCCCGAAAACCAAGCACCGCCTTCCGGATTTAAATATAAAACGCTACCAAAAAAAAACTGTTAGCGATCGCAGGGATCAGGCATGACTCTGCGAACGCTGCAGTTATGTGTTTAGTGTTTTGTAAGTGACAGTGATCGATCGATACTGCACTTGGGTGGGCTGGTCGGAGGGGCAAAACGCAGGGGCCAGCAGGTATCTGGACTGATCCCGCTAACAATGCGTTTTTTTGGAACCCTAAACTGCTGGAGACGCTAGTATAGATCTGATCAGATCAGATATTGATCTGTTCAGATTCTATACCACTACGGGAGGTGTATGCTTTGCGCGTGGGTGTTAGCGGTACTGGCACTAACCTAGCGCTGCCTGGGGCGATGCAGACCCTGACCCTAAAACCTAATTGATATCACCGCCGGGTGATCAGGGGGTTAAACCTTTATTGGGTAATAAATGGTGGGTGCCCTGATGCTATAAAAAGCAAACTGACTAACCAGAGTCACCCGTAACACTTATACGGTGATCACTGGTGAAAGGGTTAACTAGGGGCAATCAGGGAGTTAAAACCATTATTGGGTAGTATATGGGGGTACCTAGCGCTATAAAAACCTGGCGGTGAACCTAAAAAAATAACTAGCTACCTAGCGGCATTAGTGACACTAATGCAGCGATCAGAAAAACGATTGCTTAGTGACACTGGCAAAAGGGGGTGAAAGGGTTAACTCTAGGGGCAATTAGGGGGTTAAACCTTTATTAGGGGGGTAGGGGGCTACCCTAGACCTAACACTAACTGCCCTGACAGTTTTTACTGTCACAACTGACACTAAGTACAGTGATCGGACCCCCCACCCGCTGGAAGGCGAGCACATACATGTACGTGCTTGTGCCTGTCGGTGCCATTGCACCGACGTACATTGCCATGCGGCGGTCCTTAAGTGGTTAAATATGGTAGTCAATGGGAAATTCAGAATCAGACAAAATAAGAATATTCGTTGATTTTGATGATTCGTTATGATGAAGTTAAAAACTCAAGAAGTCAGCACAGCACAGGGATGGTGGGAGCCCCTCATAATGAGCACAGCACAGGGATGGTGGGAGCCCCTCATAATGATAAATTCATCATAACAAACGTTCGTGATTGTTACGAAAAGTTAACGAACCTAGCGAACATTCGTATTTCGTACGAATCCAAACTGTATTTCGGACACGAATTACGAAATATGAATTAACAGCTAATACGAAACGTAACGGAACGAAACAAAACAAATTTATTAATGGCGCACACGTCTACACCAAACCCTGCAGAACTCCGGGCAAATAAAAAAGATCACCTCTCAGTTGCCATAGAGTTAAAAAATCATTAAAGAAGAACTCTAGCCAAAAGCAGCAAGATAAAAATAAATACCCCATTGAAAGGGTAAATGGCATGTAAGTGAACATGGTCGGCCTGCAACTGCGAGCTCAACGCAGAGCACCCAGTTGCAGCAGATTTCTTGCAATACAAAATTCCCTTTCAGCATTAAAAAATAAAAAAGGTTTCAGGAGGTGGCAGTATCACTTCCTAAACGCCTGCAAACCTCCTTTCACTGCCCTCTGAAAAGCAACCTACCACAGATAATTTTTCAGGGGTGGCGGAAAAAGACTACCACAAATGTGAAAAAGGTCCGACGGTCTTCCCGACCAGATTTTTCCACCAGACTCGAGTCTGTCGGAAAGATTAGAAACATGTTCTAAATATAAAGTCCATCTAGTTTTTTTTTACAGTAAAGGCCCGATGAAGCCCACACACAATCGAATTGTCCGACAGATTTGTTCCGTCGGACCTTTGCTGTCGAAAAGTCCGGTCATGTGTACATGGCATTAGTGTGATATTCACCTTCTATCCCCAGATTCTACTGGCAGTACTTTAATTCTGCCGCTAGATGTCCTCAGTCAGACGGCAAGCATCATTCAACCCACCTCCTCTGAGCTCAGGTCATCCTCGACCTCCCCCCCAGCCAGTGTGTGGATAGTAAAAGGAGACGCAGTACAGTGGTGAGCTTATCTCTCGGTCACTCTGCTTAACCTCTTGCTTACCGGGCACTTAAACCCCCCTCCTGCCCAGACCAATTTTCAGCTTTGAGCGCTGTCGCACTTTCAATGATATTTGCACAGTCATGCAACATTGTACTCAAATAAAATTGTTATCATTTTTTTCTCACAAATGGAGCTTTCTTTTGGTGGTATTTAATCGACCCTTGAGTTTTTATTTTTTGCTAAACAAATAAAAAAGACAGAAATGTTTGGAAAAACAAAAAACAAAAAACGTTTCATAGCTTGTTATAAAATTTTGCAAACGGGTAATTTTTCTCTTTCATTGATATTCGCTGATGAGGCTGCACTGATGGGCACTAATGGGCACAGATAAGGCGACACTGATAGGCACAGATAAGACGACACTGATGGGCACTGATAAGACGGCACTGATGGGCACTGGTAGGTGGTATTGATAGGCAGCACTGGTGATTATGCACTGATTGGTGATCTATAGGCGGCACTGTGGGCACTGATAGGCAACACTGTGGGTACTGATAGGTGACATTGAGGGCACTTATAGGCGACACTGTGGGCACTGGTAGGTGGTGCTGGTGGGCACTGGTAGGTGACATTGCTGACTTTCCAGAATCAGGACCGATGTCCCTCTCGCAGCCGTCGGTGATCGGCTTTTTTCCCCCTCCTCACGCTACCAACGTGACGAGGAAAATTAGCCACTTGAAAACGACAGCTAGACGACCAATGAACACAATGGGCAACAATTCTCTATTCATGCACTCATGACTGTGGAATGACAGGTGCCCTGCTCCTTGTGTTTAAATGGATACTCCCAGCATGCCTTGCTGGGTGACCACATATAATGAAAGCTAGAAGACTCATAATGGTTTATTTACTAAAACTGGAGAGTGCAAAATCTGGTGCAGCTGTGCATGGTAGCCAATCAGCTTCTAACCTCAGCTTGATCAATTAAGCTTTGACAAAGAAAAAAAAATAACCTGGAAGCGGATTGGTTTCTTTGCAGATTTTGCAATCTCCAATTTTAGTAAATCAACCTCATAGTGGTTTAGAAGTGTATGGGAGCAGTGCTGCTCTCCATTCAGCACCATGGACAGGGGTGGCCCTGGCATTTCCCAAGGGTTGGAGTTTGGGAATTTGCTGTGACGGGGGCATTACAAACTTTTCTGTACATGAATGTCCCTCATAGAGTGTAAGTAGTCAGCATGCCAATAATCACTGGCTCTAAACAAGCAGTCCGTCTTCCTTGTTCATGTGATTGGCTCTTTTCACTTCTCAGAAGTAGGGATGAGCTTCGTGTTCGAGTCGAACACATGTTCGACTCGAACATCGGTCGTTCGTGCGTTCGCCGAATTCCGAACGTTTGGGCCGTTCGCGGCAAAATTCGTGTGGCCCACAATGCACTGCGATGGCGCAATGCATTGCTGTCTCACGATTGGCCAAGCATGCACTGTGACCCCGCATGCTTGGCCAATCGCAGCGCCAGTAGCGGGAAGAGCAATGGTTGGTCACAGGCATCCTGCCTGTGGCCAATCATAGCTCAGACAGTGTAGTGCACGCCCCACACTATATAAAGCTGCCTTTCAGGCGGCCTCGTGTAGTGTTTGTTAGCATCTGAAGCAGTGGGTGTTCTGTGTACCTTCAACACAGTTACACACCAATCGTTTTTGGCTGATTTACTATTTTGCTCTTGTGTAGTGGTTACTGTCTGTGCCCTGACCGCAGTATACACCACTATATTCACCTCACCTATATAGCTAGTGATCTAGCTTTAATAATAGAGCTTGCAGTCAGTAGTGTTAGTGCGTGCTGTCTGCGTGCTCTGTACCCAGTACATACCACTATATACACCTACATAGCTGTTCTCTATTTGAGCCCGATTGTCATTTGCTGGAGTTATTGGAAGTTGTGTGTGCCTCCAGCACAGCACAGTATACAGCTGTATATGCCCCTTTAACTCTGCTGTTTTCTTGTTATTGTCTGCGTGCCCTGACCGCAGTATACACCGTGATATTCACCTCACCTATATAGCTAGTGGTCCATCTTTAACAATAGAGCTTGCAGTCAGCAGTGTCACTCAGGAGATAGTGCGTGCTGTGTGCCTGCTCTGTACCCAGTACATACCGCTATTATCCACCTACATAGCTGTTCTCTATTTGGGCCCGATTGACATCTGCTGGAGTTATTGGAAGTTGTGTGTGCCTCCAGCACAGCACAGTATACAGCTGTATATACCCCTTTAACTCTGCTGTTTTCTTGTTATTGTCTGCGTGCCCTGACCGCAGTATACACCGTGATATTCACCTCACCTATATAGCTAGTGGTCCATCTTTAACAATAGAGCTTGCAGTCAGCAGTGTCACTCAGGAGATAGTGCGTGCTGTGTGCCTGCTCTGTACCCAGTACATACCGCTATTATCCACCTACATAGCTGTTCTGTATTTGGGCCCGATTGGCATCTGCTGGAGTTATTGGAAGTTGTGTGTGCTTCCAGCACAGCACAGTATACATCTGTATATACCCCTTTAACTCTGCTGTTCTATAAAAAAGGCATCTGCAGGAGTTAGTGGGTGTTGTGTGCCTCCAGCACAATATAAACTACCCAACTACTGTTTTACCCAACTCCCTTCAGGCCATTACCATGTCTGGAAGGCCAGCAAGGAGAGGCAGACAGGCGCGAGCCGATAAAAGAGGGCAAGCAGGCTCTGTGTCTAGAGACAACAGTGCTGGTCGGGGACGCGGTGCATTGTCATCAGCACGTGGCCATGGGACATGCTTGTCCTTCTTTTCTGCAGCTGGACATGTTGAACCGCAACATGCCAACGACTTGGTAGAGTGGATGACCAAGCCCTCTTCATCCTCCTCATCCTCTCTCACCCAGTCTCAGGGTAGTAGAAAAGCAGCTGCCAACACATCGTCGTCCCTCCTCTCAATGTCATCATCAGTGACTCCTTCCCTAGACCCACCACGTCCTCCTGAGGAGTCTCCTGAACTCTTTGAGCACAGTGTTGGGTACATGCTCCAGGAGGATGCCCAGTGTTTGGTGGGCTCTGATGATGACACTCAGCTAGAGGAAGGCAGTAGCGTGAGCACAGAGAGAGGGGATGCTCAAGAAGGACAGCAATCTGGCAGTAATGTTCCACAAGCTGCAGCATACTGCCAGGTTTGCTACAGCGATGAAGAGGGAGGGGATGATGAGGGCACTGACTCCACGTGGGTGCCTGGAAGGAGGGAGGAGGAGGAGGAGGAGGAGGAGGAGGAGGAGGAGGAGGCACATGTCCAACGAGGCAGGATGCCCTCCGGGGGCCAGCTTAGGGGCAGCACACCGACTGAATCACACCGCAGAGCTCCGCCTGCGCAGAGCGCTTCCTCTGCGCGTTATTCTAAAAGTTCTTTGGTGTGGGCCTTTTTTGAGACGAGTGCATCAGATCGCACCGCTGCTATTTGCAACATATGTCTCAAGCGTATCTCACGTGGCCAAAACATCAGCCGCTTGGGCACCACATGCTTGACCAGACATATGTTGACCTGCCATGCAGCTCGTTGGCAAGCATACCTCAAAGACCCACACCAAAGAACAAAGCGGACCTCTCCTTGCTCCTCATCAGCTGGCATCTCCAACCCCACTAGACCTTCAGTCCTCTCTGAAACCTGCTCCGAGAGGAATGAAGGTGTAGAATTAGGTGTGTCACAGCCAAGTGCTTCCGGGAACTCTGCTAGTGGTACATCCACGTCCGATTATAGCAGACAAATGTCCCTGCCCCAGCTGCTGGACCGGCGGAAGAAATTTACTCCCAGCCATCCACATGCCCAGCGGTTGAATGCTAGCTTGGCTAAATTGCTAGCACTTCAACTGCTGCCTTTTCAGTTGGTAGATTCGGCCCCCTTCCGTGAGTTTGTACAATGTGCGGTTCCTCAGTGGCAGGTCCCCAAACGCCACTTTTTCTCACGGAAGGCAATTCCGGCTCTCTACCGGCATGTGGAAGGCAATGTCCTTGCCTCGCTGGACAGGGCGGTCAGCGGTAAGGTGCATATTACCGCTGACTCATGGTCCAGCAGGCATGGACAGGGACGTTACCTGTCTTTCACGGCCCATTGGGTCACTCTTCTGGCTGCTGGGAAGGATGCAGGACAAGGTGCAGTAGTATTGGAGGTTGTTCCGCCACCACGCCTCCAAAATGCTACTATTGGTTGTGACACACCTCTCTCCTCCACCCCCTCCTCTTCTTCTTCCTCCACGGCCTCTTCCAGTGCTCTGTCCTCAGAACCAGCGGTGCTCCGTAGGCGTTGCAGGGGCTACGCAAGTACGCAGGGAAAACGATGCCATGCCGTGCTTGCGCTGGTTTGTTTGGGGGACAGGAGCCACACTGGGGCGGATGTTTTGTCAGCTCTGCAGGGGCAGGCCGAGAGGTGGTTGACGCCACGCCAGCTTAAGCCAGGAATGGTGGTTTGCGACAATGGCACCAACCTCCTCTCCGCCCTCCGACAGGGACAACTGACCCATGTGCCCTGTGTAGCTCACGTCCTTAACCTGGTGGTGCAGCGGTTCTTGGGCAGGTAGCCCGGCTTACAGGATGTCCTGAAACAGGCCAGGAGAGTCTGTGTGCATTTCCGCCGATCATTTAATGCCTGTGCTCGGCTGGCTGAGCTCCAAAAGGAGTTGAACCTGCCCAAGAACCGCCTTATATGTGACATGCCCACCAGATGGAACTCAACATTGGCCATGCTGCAGCGGCTGCACACGCAGCAGAGGGCCATCAATGAGTACCTGTGCGACTACGGCACCAGGACAGGGTCAGGAGAGCTTGGTTTTTTCTCACCACGCCAGTGGGGCATGATCAGGGATGCATGCACTGTCCTGTCACCGTTTGAGGAGGCCACAAGGATGGTGAGCAGTGACAGTGCATGCATCAGTGACACTATACCTCTTGTCCACCTCTTGGAGCATACGCTGCGTGGAATAATGGACAGGGCACTTGAGGCAGAACAGAGGCAGGAAGAGGAGGACTTCCTTGCCTCTCGAGGCCCCCTTTATCCAGACAGTGTTCCTGCTGTGCCACCCATCACACAGGAAGAGGGTGAGGAGGAGGAAGAGGAGGAGGAGGATGATTGTGTCAGCATGGAGGTGGAGGCTGGCACTCAGCATCAGCAGCAGCAGTCTTATAGGGATGATTTACAGTCCCAAGAAACACGTGGACTTGTACGTGGCTGGGAGGAGGTAGCTGCGGATCATGTTGTCCTTAGTGACCCAGAGGACTCCGGACCGAATGCCTCAGCTAACCTACGCTGCATGGCCTCCCTGATCCTGCAAAGCCTGCGGAAGGATCCTCGTATTCTTCGGATCAAGGAGAGGGACCATTACTGGCTGGCCACTCTCCTTGATCCACGGTACAAGGGTAAGGTTGCCGACCTTATCTTGCCATCGCAGAGGGAGCAGAGGATGAGACATCTCCGGGAGGCCTTGCAGAAAGCTCTGTGCAACGCGTTCCCAGAGACTGGGAGGTCACAAACTCCTGGTCCTGGACAACGTGTTGCTGAGGCATCAGTCAGAAGGAGCGGTGGAGAAGGTGGCCGTCTGACTGATGCGTTCAGACAATTTTTTAGTCCGCAGCCCCAAGGTATGATTGGTTCCAGCACCCATCGCCAGCGTCTAATTTACATGGTGCAGGAATACCTAGGGGCAAGGTCAGACTTGGACACCTTTCCCACTGAAAATCCTCTGGCTTACTGGGTCTTGAGGATGGATCACTGGCCAGAGCTTGCACAGTATGCAATTGAGCTCCTGGCCTGTCCTGCATCCAGCGTTCTTTCGGAACGCACCTTCAGTGCTGCTGGTGGCTTCGTTACCGATCACAGGGTGCGCCTGTCCACCGAATCAGTTGATCGACTGACCTTCATCAAGATGAATCAGTCTTGGATCACCCACAGCTACCAAGCACCTGAAGCTGATGTAACCGAATAATTTTTTTTGAAATACCACATCCCTTCAAGACTGCCTATGCTGATGCTGAGTGACTGTCCTGTTATGTTGATTGTCTATCCTCTTCCTCCTCCGCTGATATGTTGGAAGAACATTTTTGGTTCTGGGTGATGCCAGCAGCCCAATTTTTCTGCCCCTGTTTAACAGGGGTGTTTAAGTACAATTTTTGATGCAATGCTTTGCAGCAGGGCTAATTCCTGCAAAAAAAACTAGAGTGTATGGCAGAGGTTGCAGTGTGATGGCACCAGTGCCTAAGGCCCAATTTTTCTGCCCCTGTTTAACAGGGGCGTTTAAGTACAATTTTTGATGCAATGCTTTGCAGCAGGGCTAATTCCTGCAATAAAACTAGAGTGTATGGCAGAGGTTGCAGTGTGATGGCACCAGTGCCTAAGGCCCAATTTTTCTGCCCCTGTTTAACAGGGACATGTAATTACAATTCTTGATATAATATTTCACAGGAGGGCCCCTTCCTGTGCCCACCCAGAGTAACTGTGAGGACTTATAGTGTTGTGGCACCAGCACCACAACCACCAAAGGTCAATTTTTCTACCACTGTTCAACAATGGCATGTAATTACAATTCTTGATATAATCGTTCACAGCAGGGCGCTCCAGCGGCCACCAAGAGTCACTTTGAGGGCTTACAATTTTGTTGCAAAACCAACACCTTGTTCCGCCATTTCTGCAGAGCATATAGGGCAGGCCCCTACTTTCAAACATCCAATTTACAAACATCTCCTACTTGCAAACGGAAGGAGACAACAGCAAGTGAGATGAAAAAAGATGGACGACAAAACAAATTATACAGGGGTGATAACCCTTCCCTATGTTTTCCAAAAAGCTTAAAGATATTTTTTTTGACTGGAGCTACACTTTAAAAATGTACCGCTTGAAAATGACAAACAGATTCAACTTAACACAACAAACCTACACAGTCCCTGTCTTGTTTGCACCGCCTGTATACTGCTGTTCTGAGTATATAGGGCCTGGGGGCCACACGCATTTCCTTTTTTTAATATGGGTACGGGGTTCCCCTTAATATGCGTACAAGACCCAAATAGGCTGGTAATGGGCAGGGAGGGCTACCCATGCCATTTTTCTGAATGATTTTCAACCATATTACAGGAACCAGATATAACATTAAAACCGCAAGCAGTTTTAAATGGTGTTATTTCCGTTTAATGTCATTTTGTGCAGGGACTGTTCTAAACACGGGAAACACGTGGCACTTCACAGGCATACTATAGACACCCCCCAGGCACCATATTTAAAGGAATATTTCACTTTTTTTTTTTCACTTTAATCGTCATTAAAATCAGTGCTCCCGCCAAAACGGTAGTTTTTAAAACTTTTTTTTGCAGTGACCCATGTCCCCTGAGGCAGGAGGCAGATCGCCAAACCCTTTTTAGCACACTATCTTGCATATTAGCCGTTAAAATTAGCACTTTCCAATTCGAACGTTCGAGTCCCATAGACTTCAATGGGGTTCTAACGTTCGTGCCGAACGCGGGGGTCGTTCGCAAGTTCTGGTGCGAACCAAACCGGGGGGTGTTCGGCTCATCCCTACTCAGAAGCCTGCATAGAGCTGGAAGCAAAATTTCAAGTATATCTAGCACCATCGTTAGATGTACAACAGGGAGCCTTTTTCTCAAGAAACAAAAACTTTTTTTTGGGGGTTTTGGATAGAGTGGGGAAGGGTTAGGCCTTCCTTCAAGTTTTTATTGCTGTCTGTGTCCCCTTTAGAGAGATTCACCCTGGTGACCATTGTTCTCAAGACAGAAAAAAAAAGAGGGGAAATCCAAAATATTAAGTCTGTCCCCAGAAAATAAGTTAAGAGCACATCTTCCCATTGGAAACGTGTTTCAAGGGCAACTTTCTAAGAGGGTAATTCTTCTCAGTTTAGGACATTTTATTTACCAACCTTCTACTGCTGTAGGTCTAAAAACAGTGAAGTGGTTGTATTCGGCGACCCATCACAGTTTGCTACGGAAGTGACGTTCCATCGCCACCATCTTGCTACACCCCAAACTCGACCACAGTAAGGATACACTAAGAAGGGGGAAAGCGGACGTGTTGTTACACCCACTGGAGTTTTGCTTTTTAGACGTATTTATAACAGTAAAGTGAGTTTCTATAGTGAAATACAGGACTTAGAACTCCGTCTGACTGCTTAGATGTTGAATTTTAAAATCAGCGAACTTCTGTCAGATTAGCAAACCTGTGAGATGAGCAGGGTTGCCTCTGCTTTTAAAATTCAACATCTAACTAGTCAAATGGAGTTGTAAGTACTGTATTTCACTATATAAACTGACTTTACTGTTATAAATACGTGTAAAAAGGAACGTGGGTGTAAGAACATATCTGCTTTCCCCCTTCTTAGTGTATCCTTACTGTGGACGAGTGTGGGGTGTAGCAAGATGGCGGCGAAGGAACGTCACTTCCGTAGAAAACTGTGACGGGTCGCCGAATATGTTGTTACACCGGCACATATTTCTGCAGCAATGTTTATAAATGGCAGAAGCGGCAGAGATAACCGCCAGGCAGCTGCCTCACCTGGTAATGACCGTGAACTGCACCATCCTCAGACACCGTTTACAGAGTGTATCCGAGTGGCTCTGTACTTCGAGATCGCTGTGATGATCAATCAGTGCAGTGAAGCTGGTAGCATCTTTGCAACCAGTGAAGCTGTGAAGCCCAGGGGAAAGAACGGCGCAGGCACTAAGGGTGAAGTCGCAAACAAACAAAAGATTTCCCAGCGCACTTAACTGGCCAGCCTGCAAAACAACCAAATTATCTGGTCTAACATTTCGCGTTAAAAAAGTGGCAGTGCCCACCCCAAGAGACCTCTGTATACACTGTTGTCTTAACTGTAAAAGAAGGGGCACATACTGTGTACCAATTAATAGGTTAAGGGCAGGTATGCCTGGCGGGAGCCCACCCCTCCTTAATGGCACAGGGACGGCATTCCTGCACCTAATTTGACCAATTGGGAAAAAAAAATAGCAATCACGCCAACCTATAATTAGCCTTTGCAGCAAGGGGTACACGGAAGGGCAATGAAGATCTGCCGTTCGTTCAAGATATTTGGAACAATCTACCTGCTGAGTTCCTTCAAAAACAAGTGCAAGTGTACCTAGAAGAACTGATGCCGTTTTGAAGGCAAAGGGTGGTCACACCAAATATTGGCTTGATTTGGATTTCTCTTCTGTTCATTTAGTTTCCATTTTGTTAATTTGATAAAAAAAAAAAAAGCGATTAGGCTCGTTTCACACTTGTGCAATGCGGGAACCCTGCAAATCCACTGCGGGTTCCCGCATCACACCCGACTCGCACATCAGTTCACAATGCCATATGTGAACTGCTAGGAATGGCAATACATTGTTAATGGAGACATTGTAGAAGTAAATGCCCCAGGGATTGTACGGGCAAAGGGGGAGTCAACCAGACTTTAAAGGAGTGTTTGAGATCAAATGGAGTGTGTGGTCACAAAAGGTCCCAACGTGTTTCGGAAAATGGGTGTAAATACTCAATTCCTTTCTCAGAGGTTGAATTTGAAGCAAGCTGTTTGTTCTATTAACAAAAAAATATAAGAAATACAAGAAATAATGAATAATAAACAGATAAATGTGTGTTTATGTGTTTATCTGTTTATTATTCATTATTTCTTGTATTTCTTATACATATTTTTTTGTTAATAGAACAAACAGCTTCAAATTCAACCCCTGAGGAAGGAATTTTGTATTTACATCCATATTCCGAAACATGTTGGGAACTTTTGTGACCACAAACTCCATTTGATCTTGATTGGAGATCATTCTTGTGCTCCAGAATGTAGGTTCTGTTTTTGTTTTTATTCAATAATTGTTTTTAGGTGTATATATTTATGTATCAACTTTTTGTCTACTAAGTTTTGTACTTTTGTGAACACCCATGCGATCCGATTCTGGTGCGGACCAAAAAAAAGGGTCCTGCGTGAGTTTGGTCCAAATGCGATGCAATATCACCCATACTCTCTGTATGGCTGAAATTGTATTGCAGGGACATCGCATGTCATTTGCACTGTAGAGCAGTGCGAGCCACATGCGATCTCGCAGAGCACGCTGGTGTGAACCGGCACTTAACAATTCTATTTCTGAAAGCATTCTTCATTTACAGCTTTTTTCACACCTGCCTAAAACTCCTGCACAGTACTGTATATACATTATATTGTCAAAAGTATTGGGACATCTGCCTTTATACACACACACACACACACACACACACACACGAAATTTAATGACATCCCAATCTTAGTTCGTAGGGTTCAATATTGAGTTGGCCCACCCTTTGCAGCTATAACGGCTTCAACTCTTCTGGGAAGGCTGTCCACAAGGTTTAGGAGTGTGTCTATGGGAATGTCTGACCGTTCTTCCAGAATCGCATTTGTGAGGTCAGGCACTGATGTTGGAGAGAAATCTCCGCTCTAATTCATCCCAAAGATGTTTTATCAGGACTCTGTGCAGGCCAGTCAAGTTCCTCCGCCCCAGACTTGCTCATCCATGTCTTTATGGACCTTGCTTTGTGCACTGGTGTGCGGTAATGTTGGAACAGGAATAGCCAAACTGTTGTAAGTTAGGAGCATGAAATTGTCCAAAATGTTCTGGTATGCTGACACCTTAAAGTGATTGTAAAGTCTCGTTTTTTTTCCTCTAAAAATAACAAACATGTTATACTCACCTGCTTTGTTGCAGTGGATTTGCACAGAGCAGCCCAAGACCTCCTCTTCTCGGGTCCCTCGCCGGAGCTCCTGGCTCCCCCCTCCTGTCGAGTGCCCCCACAGCAATCAGCATGCTATGGGGGCACCCGAGCTGAGTCACAGCTCCCTGTGTCCATTCAGACACGGACCCCTGGTTAGGCCCCGCCCCCTCCCTCTCCCGATTGGCTGGCTGACTTTGATTGACAGCAGCGGTAGCCGTAGGTGTCGCTGCTGTGTCTTAAGCTGAGGAACTCATGAACATCGCTGGAGAGAGATGGGGCTCAGGTAAGTATTAGGGGGTGCTGGGGCAGCTGCTGCACACAGAAAGCTTCTGACTTTGCAACCACTAAGAGTTCCCTTCACTGGTACTAAGGGGCCAAGGCCAACCCCTGAAAAAACCCCGCACCATAACCCCCCCCCCCCACAAATAATTTGGACCAGTGCACAAAGCAAGGTCCATAGACATGGACGAGAGAGTCTGGGGTGGAGGCAGGGCCGGATTAACATAGGGGCTTTTGGAGCTGCAGCTCCAGGCCCCCCATAATAATATAGGCCCAAACTCTCTAGATACATACAATCACTGTCAGCCGCTATATAACGTGACATCGTCAAGGCAGCTGCATTATTTAGGCCCACATATATGAGTCTGTCAGGTCCAATGTAATTGTGGCTATATATTATGCAGAGAGAGAGCAGATTCTGCAGTGCGGGCAGTACCAGTGCAGTGTGCCGCCAAGGCTGAGCATGCTCACTGTAGGCGGAGCTTGATGTCCTGGCCCACGTGACATCATCTGGAGGCCTTCCTTGGTGTCCCAGGAGGCTTGATTGGGAAAGCACTGAGTGCTGTGTGCGGTCGGTGCTGAGAGCCAGAAGGAGGATCTGCATTCAGCCTTCTGCATCGGCACAAAATAAGCCACGGGCTCTGGGCTGGCCCACTGGGGAAGTGAATGTGAGACTCAGGCAGATGAGTTCTATTTGTGAAATTGTGCAGCAGTGTGTAGGTGTACTAGTACTGTGTGTACTGGCTGAAGTGAAGTGGTTAACTTACTTTTTTTTCTTTTTTTCTTGGGGGGGGGGGGGGCTATATCAGTGCAACTCATCCCATCAGTGACCATTAAGTGCATCTTGTCAGTGCCACCTATCAGTGCCACCTATCAGTGCAGCTTATCAGTGCAGCTTATCAGTGCAGCTTATCAGTGCCATCCAATAAATGCCAGAGCCCCCTATGCCAGTGCCACCTATCAGTGCCCATTAGTGCAGCCCATCAGTGCCTCCTATCAGTGCTGCCTATCAGTGCCATCCAATCAATGCCAGTGCCACTTCTCAGTGCCAATTAGTGCAGCTCATCAGTGCCAGTGCCACCTATCAGTGATGCCTAACAGTGCAGCTCATCAGCGCCGCCTATCAGTGAAGGCCATCAGTGCCGCATAATAGTGCTGCCTTATCAGTGCCACCTTGTCAGTGCCCATAAGTGGTCCCTGTCAGTGCCACCTATCAGAGCCCATCAGTGCTGTCCATCAGTGCTGTCCATCAGTGCAGCTCATCAGTGCCACCTATCATTGATCATCAGTGCTGACTGTCAGTGCCGCCTATCAGAGCCCATGAGTGCTGCCCATCAGTGCCCATTAGTGCTGCCTATCAGTGCCACCTATCATTGACCATCAGTGCCACCTATTATTGCCCATCAGTGCTGCCTATCAGTGCAGCTCATCAGAGCCCATCAGGTCTGTCTATAAATTCTGCATATAAGTGCAAATCATCAGTGCTACCTTATCAATGCCCATCAGTGCTGCCTCATTGGTGCCCATCAGTGCACATCAGTGAAGAAGAATTAAGTATGGCAAACTATTATAACAAACTTTTTTAAATGTCTTAGCAAAAAATAAAAACCCCAGTGGTGTTTAAATACCACCAAAAAAAAAAAATTTGAAAAATTTCATTTGGGTACAGTGTTGCAAAACCGTGCAATTGTCATTCAAAGTGTGACAGCGCTAAAAGCTGAAAATTAGCCTGGGCAGGAAGGGGTTGAAAGTGCAAGGAGGAAAGTGGTTAAAGGATAAGTTCACCTTTGGGAACATGAAACATGTTCCAACTTCCCACTGCAGCATCTCCCCTATCCACTGGATCTAGTGACAAGAGGAGAATCTTCTCCCTCAACTCGCTGTCACGATTTAAAAAAAAAATACATTGCGGAAATAAATAGTGGAAATAATTGGATATAAGGGAATGTTAATCTATGATGCTGGGGGTTATTATGGCTGCTACCGACACCAATGATGTGGGTTGTTATTGTGTAAACTGCCACTGATTTCATGCTGGGGGGTTATTATTGCTGCTACTGATACGAATGGTTTAGGTTGTTATTCTGTAAATTGGTGCTGATGTTTTTGGTTATTATTATGGAAATTGCCATTTAGGATGGGGGTTATTATTTCCTTAACTGGCACTGATGCTGGGTGGATATAACTACAGAAACTGGTACTAATGTGGTGGGTTATTATTGTGTAGACTGGCACTGATGCTGATGGTCCATCATTAAAGGATCACTAAAGAATTTTTTTTTAAATAACAAACATGTTATACTTACCTCCACTGTGCAGCTCGTTTTGCACAGAGTGGCCCCGAACCTGCTCTTCTGGGGTCCCTCTGCGGCTGTCTCGGCTCCCCCCCCCCGCAAGAACTCCACACCTTCATGCAAGCTCCCTCAAATGGTGTGGAGTGCTTGCAGGTGCGCTCCCGTGATACAGCTGGTGGCCATAGTCGCTCACTGTATCACTCGGCCCAGCCCCCCGGCGCGCTGCGTCACTGGATGTGATTGACAGCAGCGTGAGCCAATGGCTGCGCTGCTTTCAATCCATCCACTCCAGCCAATCAACGGAAAGGCTGAGCGACAAAGAGGATGTTGAGGGCGAGCGGGGGACTTTCGAGGGGTCAGGTAAGTAAAACGGGGGTGGGGGCTGGTATTGTTAGAAGTTTTTTCACCTTAATGCATAGAATGCATTGAGGTGAAAAAAACGTTTACCTTTACAACCCCTTTAATTATAGGTGATGTGTCAAAAAATTTGATTATGGCAACCATATGAACTGTGCAGTGCTTATACAAAGGGTAACATAAGTATTTTTCGGTAAAAATCCATGTAATCCATAAATACAAAGAAACCAAAACAAATCGGTTCAGAAATGAAGTTCTGTGTAATAAAATGGAAGGACATGGGGAAAAAGTATTGATTCCGCTAACTGAAATGCATGTAATACTTGGTACAAAATCCTTTTTTGGTAATGAAAGCTTCAAGATGCGGGCTCCTGTATGGAGAAACTAGCCGCATTTGTGTTGCTCAGATCTTCAATTCTTGTCTTCAAACCTTGAAGGCTCTGTGGACCTCTTCTATGAACTCTGATCTTTAGTTCTTTCCATAGATTTTCTATTGAGTCAAGTCAGGTGATTGGCTTGGTCATTCTAACAGCTTTATTTTCTTTCTTTGAAACCAACTGAGTTTTTTTGGCTTTGTGTTTGGGATCATTGTCCTTCTGAAATGTCCACCCTCGTTTCATCTTCATCATCCTGGTAGATGGCAGCAGATTTTTATCAAGAATGTCTTGGTACATTTTTCCATTCATACTTCCTTCAATGATATGAAGTTTCCCAGTACCATATGCTGAAAAAAAGCCCCACACCATGATCTTCTCATCTCCAAACCTCACTGTTGGTATGGGGGTGTTTTTAGGGTGAAGTGACCCCAAACATGGTGTGTATTATGGCATCCAAAGAGCTCCATTTTGGGCTCCTCTGACCAGACCAGACTATATTCCCCCCAGTATTTCACAGGCTTGTCTAAATGTTGTGGAGCAAATGTTAACCGAGCTTCAACAAGTTATTTTTTATTCAGCAATGGAGCATGCATACAGGCCACGGCGAAGAGTGCATTACTTATTGTTTTCTTTGAAACAATTGATCCTGCTAATTTCAGGTACAATTTTTCATCTTCATTTTATTTATTTCCATAAAAAGGCCCACCGAAAACCTCAGCCCCAGGCCCATGATGCTCTTAATCTGGCCCTGGGTGGAGGAACTTGACTGGCCTGCACAGAATCCTGACCTCAACATGACAGAACACCTTTGGGATGAATTAGAGTGGAGACTGCGAGCCAGGCCTTCTCACCCAACATCAATGCCTGACTTTACAAATGCGCTTCTGGAAGAATGGTCAAACATTCCCATAGACACGCTCCGAAACCTTGTGGACAGCCTTCCCAGAAGAGTTGAAGCTGTTATAGTTGCAAAGGGTGGGCCAACTCAACATTGAGCCCTACAGACTAAGACTGGGATTCCAGTAAAGTTATTGTGTGTGTAAAGGCAGGTGTCCCAATACTTTTGACAATATAGTATATATACATAATATATTTACACACACACATATATATATATATATATATATATAAAAATGTTCTCTTTGTTGTATATTTTTATTGATTAAGGACAATTCATTTTTTGTAGTCTAACATTTTACAGTTAATTGGATACAGCCAGATAGGACCTTTACATGTAGATTCTACAGGTTTAGAATGATAGACAAACTGAAGATCTCCCTTGTGGCTATTTGCTACAATTAATGCGGAGGTCCATCCTAAAGTGGACCTTCCGCTCATCGGAACCCTCCCCCCCTCCGGCGCCACAATTGGCACCTTTCAGGGGGGAGGGGGGTGCAGATACCTGTACAGTACAGGTATCTGCACCCACTTCCGGGATAGCTCTCTGCGGAAAGGGGCGTATATTACGCCCCTTTCCGCAAGTGCCCGTCCCTTTCCGCAAGTGCCCTGCTGCCTGCTGGGAAAACACACAGATCCCAGAGGCAGCGGGGACCGTCCTTATTGCGCAGCGCGGCTCACGCATGCGCAGTAGGGAACCGGGAAATGAAGCCGAAAGGCTCCATTTCCTGATTCCCATTCCCAAGATGGCGGCGGCAGCACCCGAGAAACGATCTACAGATCGGCTTCGGGTGCCGACATCGCGGGTGCGCTGGACAGGTAAGTGTCACTATTTTAAAAGTCAGCAGCTGCAGTATTTGTAGCTGCTGGCTTTTAAAAAAATAAAAAATAAAACGCGGAGTCCCGGCGGACTCCCGCTTTAAGCACACATGTGCCCTCTAGTGGACATTGCCTTTACTTTTTCAAATTTAATCCAGGTTAGAGATTTTTAAAGTGGTATTAAACCCAAAACCCAAAATGAAATATATTGCAGTTTACCAATCCTTAGATGTGGAGGTTTCATTGGATTTCTTTTTTTAGGCTTTTTTTTACTAATTTTCACCAGGCGATCTGGCTAATAACACTTGTCTTAGGGTGATCGTTTTGATCAGATGCTTTTGCATCTAATGGGCACTGGTGAGGCTGAATCTGATGGGCATTGGCGAGGCTGCGTCTGATGGGCACTGGGGAGGCTGCATCTGATGCCTATCAACGCAGCCTCACCTATGCCCATCATTGCAACCTCACTAGTGCCCATCAATGCAGCTTCACCTGTGCCCATCAATGCAGCCTCACATGTGCCCATCAATGCAGCCTCACATGTGCCCATCAATGTAACATGACCTGTGCACATCAATGCAGCCTGACCTGTGCATATATATGCAGCCTGACCTGTGCATATATATGCAGCCTGACCTGTGCATATATATGCAGCCTGACCTGTGCATATATATGCAGCCTGACCTGTGCATATATATGCAGCCTGACTTGTGCCCCTATATGCAGCCTGACTTGTGCCCCTATATGCAGCCTGACTTGTGCCCCTATATGCAGCCTCACCTGTGCACATCATTGCAGAGTGACCTGTGCCCATCAGTGCAGTGTGACCAGTGCCCATCAGTGCAGTGTGACCAGTGCCCATCAGTGCAGTGTGACCAGTGCCCATCAGTGCAGTGTGACCAGTGCCCATCAGTGCAGCCTCACCAGTGCCCATCAGTGCAGCCTCACCAGTGCCCATCAGTGCAGCCTCACCAGTGCCCATCAGTGCAGCCTCACCAGTGCCCATCAGTGCAGCCTCACCAGTGCCCTTTAATGCACCCTGACCTGTGCCAATCAATGCAGCCTGACCAGTGCCAATCAATGCAGCCTGACCAGTGCCAATCAATGCAGCCTGACCAGTGCCAATCCATGCAGACTGACCAGTGCCAATCCATGCAGACTGACCAGTGCCAATCCATGCAGACTGACCAGTGCCAATCCATGCAGACTGACCAGTGCCAATCCATGCAGACTGACCAGTGCCAATCCATGCAGACTGACCAGTGCCAATCCATGCAGACTGACCAGTGCCAATCCATGCAGACTGACCAGTGCCAATCCATGCAGCGTGACCTGTGCCCATCAATGCAGCCTGACCTGTGCCCATCAATGCAGCCTGACCTGTGCCCATCAATGCAGCCTGACCTGTGCCCATCAATGCAGCCTGACCTGTGCCCATCAATGCAGCCTGACCTGTGCCCATCAATGCAGCCTGACCTGGGCTCATCAATGCAGCCTGACCTGTGCCCATCAATGTAGCCTGACCTGTACCCACCAGTGCAGCATGATCAGTGTCCACCAATGAAGCCTCACCTGTGCCCATCATTGCAGTGTAACCTGTGCCCACCAATGCAGCCTCGCCCATGCTCTTTATTTCAGCGTGACCAGTGCCCAATAATGCAGCCTCGCCTGTGCCCATCACTGCAGCCTCGCCTGTGCCCATCATCACGGCATTACCTGTGCCCATCACTGCAGCCTCACCAGTGCCCATCAATGCAGCCTCACCAGTGCCCATCAATGCAGCCTCACCAGTGCCCATCAATGCAGCCTCACCTGTGCCCATCATTGCAGCCTCTCCTGTGTCCATAAACATAGCCTCAGTGCCCATCAAGGCAGCCTCACCTGTGCCCATCAACGCAGCCTTACCTGTGGGTACAGAGAGTAAACTTTGCTATTGAAAAAGCCCTCCCTAAAAGCAGCAACTCTAATCGTAATACTCCAATAATATAAACTGTGTGTGGTGGTGAGCTGCGCTAAAAAACAAAACAAAAAGATATAAAGAAATAAAGTAACAATGTGCTAGAATAATACCTATGTGTGTAAAATTATGAAATAAAAAACCCAAATAGCCTAAGCTAGATGAGAAATAGGTAAATCCCCATCAATTCATACAGTGAGGGATCAATAACAAAAATTGGATGAATGTGGACATTGAAAAATATATATAATGAAATAAATAATATAATAAATATTATGAATAAATTATATCATTAACCACTTGCTTACTGGGCACTTAAACACCCTTCCTGCCCAGACCAATTTTTAGCTTTCGGTGCTCTCACATTTTGAATGACAATTACTCAGTCATGCAACACTGTACCCAAATGAATTTTTTGTCCTTTTTTCCCCACAAATGGAGCTTTCTTTTGGTGGTATTTGATTAACTCTGGGGTTTTTATTTTTTGCGCTATAAATGAAAAAAGACCAAAAATTTTGAAAAAAAACGTCCAGTGTGGTTCCTGTGACGGTTCATCCAGACTATTATTTATACACATGCCCTTTTGATCTCACAGAACACTGAGATATCAAGTTCTGGTAAGCGGCCCCCTTTTTTCACTGGTGGAGGTGGCTTTTTGGATTCCTGTTTACACAAAGTGATGTGGGTGTCAGTTTTCCATTCTCACTCTGGACGAATCATCACTACTTGCTGATTGACATTATTTCCTTGGGACTTTAATTGATTAAATCTTTTTCTTTTCTTTTCCTTGTTTATTTTCACATTTATTGTAATTCAATTTCGTTTGTATTTATAATGGATATACACATTTTTTGCCATTTACCTCTTTTCATTTGAGGATTTGTGATCGGTCCAATTAGGTTGGGTCTTTTTATGTGATTTGACACTGCTGTTTACTATTTGTGTTTTTGCTCTTTTCACGTATGTATTAATGATATAATTTATTCATAATATTTATTATATTATTTATTTCATTATATATATTTTTCAATGTCCACATTCATCTAATTTTTGTTATTGATCCCTCATCGTATGAATTAACTCAGATGGGGATTTACCTATTTCTCATCTAGCTTAGTCTATTTGGGTTTTTTATTTCATAATTTTACTCACATATGTATTATTCTAGCACATTTTTACTTTATTTCTTTAGATCTTTTTGTTTTGTTTTTTAGCGCAGCTCACCACCACACGCAGCCTTACCTGTGCCCATCACTGCAGCCTTACCCGTGTCCATCATCACAGCATGACCTGTGCCTATCACTGCAGCCTTGCCTGTGTCCATCATCGCAGTGTACCCTGTGCCCATCAACACAGCCTCACCTATGCCCATCATTACAACCTCACCAGTGCCCATCAACGCAGCCTCACCTGTGCCCATCATTGCAGGCTCACATGTGCCCATCATTGCAGCCTCACATGTGCCCATCATTGCAGCCTCACATGTGCCCATCATTGCAGCCTCACATGTGCCCATCATTGCAGCCTCACATGTGCCCAACAACGCAGCCTCACCTGTGCACATCATGCAGCATGACCTGTGCCCATATATGCAGCCTCACCTGTGCCCACCAATTCAGCCTCACCTGTGCTCATAAATGCAGCATGACCAGTGCCCATAAATGCATTATTAGTGCCCACCATTGTAGCCTCCTCTATGCCCAACAATGCAGACTGACCATTGCCCATCAATGCAGCATGACCAGTGCCCATCAATTCAGCCTGACCCACGCACACCAATGCAGCCTGACCTGTGCCCACCAATGCAGCGTGACCTGTGCCCACCAATACAGCGTGACCTGTGCCCACCAATACAGCGTGATCAGTGTCCACCAATGCAGCTTCACCTGTGCTCATCATTGCAGCATGACCTGTGCCCCCCATTGCAGCCTCACCAGTGCCCATCAATGCAGCCTGACCAGTGCCCACCAATGCAGCGTGAACAGTGTCCACCAATGCAACCTCACCTGCCCCCATCATTGCAGCATGACCTGTGCCCATAAATGCAGCCTGACCAGTGCCCACGAATGAAGCGTGATCAGTGTCCACCAACGCAGCCTCACCTATGCCCATCATTGCAGCGTGACCTGTGCTCATTGCAGCGTGATATGTGCCCATCATTGCAGCCTCGCCTGTGCCCATCACTGCAGCCTCGCCTGTGCCCATCACTGCAGCCTCGCCTGTGCCCATCACTGCAGCCTCGCCTGTGCCCATCATCGCAGCATGAGCAGTGCCTACCAATGCAGCCTCACCTGTGCCCATCATTGGCCTGAGTCCAGAATAAAGGCAGATTTGGCTTTGATCGAGTCTCAGATGTAAAAACCTGGAAGCGACATCACGCCAAAAGGTGCAGATTTTAAAGAAAAAAATTACAGTATTTAGAAACGCTGATCTTAGCCTTTTGAATACTTTTAAGTGTAGTGGAGGGGTTTTAGACCCTAGATCCCTCCACAAAGAGTACATGTCCATGCCTATTACTGTCACAAGGGATGTTTACATTCCTTGTAGCAGCAATAGAAGTGATCAGAATATTTTTTTTGTAAAGGGACAGTGTAAAAAATAAATAAAATAAAATAAATAAGAAAAAAAAATGGAAGGCGCCCCATCCCTCCATGCTCACTAGCAAAGAAAATCACACATGTAAAGTATCACCCTGATCGTTCGAGGGCAATAATTCTAGCACAAGACCTCCTCTGTAAATCTAAACAGGTAACTGTTAAACATTTTTAAAGCATCACCTATAGAGATTTTAAAGTACCATAGTTTGTCGCCATTCCGCAAGCGTGTGCAATTTTAAAGTGCTAGTTATCTATTTACTCGGTGTAACATCATCTTTCACATTATATTAAAAATTGGGCTAACTTCACTGTTTAGTCTTTTAATTAATTGAAATGTATTTTTTCCAAAGAAATTGCGTTTGAAAGACCGCTATGCAAATACAGTGCGACATAAAATATTGTAACGACTGCCATTTTATTCTCTAGAGTCTCTGCCAAAAAAATATATATAATGTTTGGGAGTTCTAAGTAGTTTTCTAGCAAAAAAATACTGATTTTAACTTGTGAACAACAAATGTTAGAAATAGGCCTGGTCTTGAAGTGGTTAAACATTGTAAAGCATGAGGGCAAAATTTGCACCAGCACCTTCTTTAGGCCTATGGAAAAGGAATGGGTATATTCCAGTTGGCATCATCCTAGATGGATTGGAAGCATTCCAAATCGACAGATGATCAGGATGAGAAGGAATTGTGATTATTATTATACTGGATTATGTGGAGCATAAAGAATTGCTAGCCAATAAACTTAAAAGGGTTGCAAACCCTCATGTTTTTTCACCTTAATGCATCCCATGCATTAAGATGAAAGAAAGACGTCAACGGCCCCCCAATTTTACTTAGCCCCGTAATTCCCACGCTAGAGTTGCACTGACCCTCTCTGCTCAGGGTCCTGGCTCTTGATTGGATAGATTTATAGCAACGCAGCCATTGGCTCCCGCTGCTGTCAATCAAATCCAATGACGGGGGTGCCGGGCAGAGTCTGGCATTCCTGTCTATCTATGCCAAATGCTGGACTCGGGAGTGAGCTCGCAAGTTAATCCCCCCCACCCCGGGAGAGCGCTTCTCCTAGGGGGTTATCTGAAGTGAGGAAACGCAAGAGCCGCCGGGGGCCGGGGCCACTCTGTGCAAAACGAGCTGCACATTGGAGGTATGAAATGTTTGTTATTTTAAAGTAAAAAAAAAAACACAAGCCTTTACAATCACTTTAAGGAAAAGGAGTGCAGAGTTGACTTACTGGAAAAGATCAGTCAAGATGTAGAGCAGGGGTGCCCAACCAGTGGCCCGGGGGCCACATATGGCCCGCGGAGCCCTCTGTTGTGGCTCGCAACCTCATGTTCTGGGATGGCGAGTTGGCAAGTCCAGATCGCAGGTTGTTGACCCACCATTCCAGAGCATCAGTGTCTTCTAAATGAAGTTGGCGGTAGAGTAAGCAAGTAGCTGCTGTTGTGAATTCATGAAGAAATACATTTAATATGCAGTGGCAGAGATGAGAGATTTCAGTAGGCCTCAAAAAGTGGATGAACTATAATTTTGATATTATTGAACTGTTACCCTTTAAAACAAAATACATGATCTCACACTTTTTGTTTTTCCAAATGTGCAGGGGATTAGTTATCTGTAACTTTTACAAACCCTGTGTTGAAACAAGAGACTGGAACAATGGTAGCTTTTGTCACCAAACAAAAAGATGTGTACTTATTTTGTTGGTTAGATTGAGAAGACCAAACTTGCATAGGAGATGATCACATGGAAATAGCCCTCAACATGAAAACCCCATTGTGCGCAAGTGAAGACTGTTTGGACAATATACAACCAAGAAGACCAGTGGGCGGCTAGTGAAGTTTTAGGATGGGGGGGGGGGCGCAAGACACCGCCCCTTCAGATTTGGCCCCTCTCACTTCTCACAAGCCACACCCCTTATCGAATCAACATCATATACCAGGCTGCACATTATACACTGGGCTCTGTACATCATATACCAGGCTGCACATTATACACCGTGCTCTGCACTTCATATACCAGGCTGCACATTATACACAGGGCTCTAGTAAAGCAACCTGTAAATCACACATATCTGCATTCTGCAACCCGTAAATCGCACATAACTGCATTCTGCAAACTGTAAATCGCACATAACTGCATTCAGCAACCTGTATTTGCACATATCTGCAACCTGTAAATCGCACATATCTGCAACCTGTAAATCGCACATATCTGCATTCTGCAATCTGTAAATTGAACATATCTGCATTCTGCAACCTGTAAATTGCACATATCTACATTCTGCAACCTGTAAATTGAACATATCTGCATTGTGTAAGTCACACATAACTGCATTCTGCAACATGTAAATTGCACATATCTGTAACCTATAAATCGCACATATCTGCATTCTGTAAATCGCACATATCTGTAACCTGTAAAACGCACATATCTGCATTCTGTAAATCGCACATATCTGTAACCTGTCAATCGCACATATCTGTAACCTGTAAATGGCACATCTCTGCATTCTGTAAATCGCACATATCTGTAACCTGTAAATTGCACATATCTGTAACTTGTAAATCGCACATATCTGCATTTTGCAACCTGTAAATTGCACATATCTACATATCTGGGTGCTTCATCACACTTGCCTGGGCTTACAGTACTGATCTGCAGAACAGCATTCACATGTCACTATATGAGCACTGTTCATCAAGAACCACCAACCACTGTCTAAGCAGAAGAGAATGACCAGCGACCCTTGTTACTGCTAGGTGAGAGTGCTAACCACTACACCACTGTGCTGCCCAATAAAAATAAAAATATTAACTAAAAGAGATCAAACACATGTGAGACACCTGGTGATTGAAGTTGCTATTACCTTAAAATCATTAGGCCCCTTTCACACTGACGATCCGTTCAGGCCCACCTGTCAGTTTTTCAGGCGGACCTGAACGGATGCTCCATAGAGCTCTATGAAGCTTCGGATGTCAGCAGTGACACTCCCATTTTGTGGGTGTTTCCATTAACTGTCAAGGTGTTCATGTGAAGCAATCGATATTTTAATTTCATGTACCGTATATACTCGAGTATAAGCCGAGATTTTCAGCCCCTTTTTTTAGGCTGAAAGTGCCCCCCTCGGCTTATACTCGAGTCACCGCCGTCTGTCTACCCGATCAGCGTGTCGTGCAGACAGACGGCGGCCATTCCACTATTCAAAAGCCACGCCTCCCTGTCTGTGATAGGCGGAACACTCAATTTCCCAGCAGTCAGTGGTCCGCCTATCACGGATATCCGCTTATCCTCATACTACGGACGAGGATGAGAGGATGTCCGTGATAGGCGGAACACAGACTGCAGGGAAATTGAGTGTTCCGCCTATCACAGACGGAGGCGCGGCTTTTGAACAGTGGAATGGCCGCTGTCTGTCACAGACGAGAAGAGGTGCGGCGATCCTGGCATGGCCGCCGTATGTGCAGAAGGACACAGGCTCAGGACAAAGGTAGGCTGGACACACAGGGCGGCTGGACACACAGGGATGGACGGACACACAGGGATGGACGGACACACAGGGATGGACAGGCATGTCTCACCCTCGGCTTATACACGAGTCAATAAGTTTTCCCATTTTTTTTGTGGTAAATTGGGGGCCTCGGCTTAAATTCGGATCGACCTATACTCGAGTATATACGGTAAATATTTGTCTTTTGTCAACCAATAAATGTAACTATTTTGTATGATCACTTGTCTCCGTGAATAAGTTTCACATGTATAGACTGTGTCATATAGATTGATTTTGTATCTTAAAAATATCTTCGTTAAAAATTACTTAATAAATATTGTGCGGGAAACTGTCCTTAAAAAGCACAACACTGCAGAGCAGAGCTGCATAATCGAAAGCTTCCTGTATAGCGCCGGCTCCTGTCACAGGTGGAGTGATGAATGATGGTGTGACCAAATGCATTCACCTGGGACAGCAACAGCCAGCAAAACCTAAATGAAAGACTGTTATTAAAGGCAAGTTTATTACTAAAATGACAATGTATTTATGGGCATATCTGTCTGCAGTGGTTATTACTGGGCTGCTTTCAAACTGATCCACAGGTGCAGCACAGTGCGCCTGCGGTAGACCTGCACCGAGCCATAGACTTCTGTTATTACCTGCAGGTTTGGTGCGCTTTCAGAAAGTGCACCATACCTGCAGGATATAAAGTGCAGCTAACCCACAGGAAAGTTACAGTTGCACTACGCTGCACCCGCGGTGCTGATAAACTGCAGCAAATCAATGTGAAAGCAGCCTTGATCGGTCCGACCCAATCGAACCCTCCATTCACCTCTATGGAGCGGCAGATGTAAATGAACTTGTATTCATTTACACTCGCCTACCTCCAATCCGATCCGCTAAAAAAAGAAAAACAGATGGGGACCTGTCCCCATCTGTCTATTCGGATCGGAGGGCTCAAAGAGTAGAGCAGACTGTGTCCATTCTGCATATGCAGAGTGAACATAGATCTGTCAAACGCCCGCTCCGCTCGTTGTGGCCAGCGACCAGTTACCATGTTGCTTAACCAGTTCCCGACCAGCACACGACGATGTACGTCGACAGAATGGCACGGGCAGGCATATTGGCGTACAGGTACGTCCAATCTTCAATGCCGCCCTGCCATCGGGAGTGCGCCGCCGGCGGCGTGCTCCCGCGCTGGTCGGGACCCCCGTCAGTCCAGTCGCGGGACCCGTGGACTCGATCGACGCGGGCATCCCTGCGATCGTCTCACGGGACGGCCGAATGGAGGAATTGCCGTGTAAACAGCATTTCTCCATTCTGCCTAGCAACTAGTGGCGCTGATCTCTGCTCCATGTGATTGGAGCAGAGATCAGTGTCACTAAATGAAAGCCCAACCCCCCCACAGTTAGTAACACACCCCTAGGAACACTTAACCCCTACACTGCCACCCACTGGTTAACCCCTTCACTGCCAGTGTCATTTACACAGGAATCACTGCATTTATATAGCAGTGATTACTGTATAAATGACAATGGTCCTAAAAATGTGTCAAAAATGTCCGATGGGTCCCCCACAATGTCGCAGTCACAATAAAAATTGCTGATCGCCGCCATTACTAGTAAAAAAAAAAAAAAAAATTATTCATAAAAATGCTGTAAAACTATCCCTATTTTGTAAACGCTATAACTTTTGCGCAAACCAATCAATAATTGCTTATTGCGATTTTTTTTACCAAAAATATGTAAGAAATAAGAATACGTAAGAATAAGAAGAAATAAGAATACGTATCGGCCTAAACTGAGGGAAATTTTTTTTTTTATATATATTTTTGGGGGATATTTATTATAACAAAAAGTAAAAAATAATGCGTTTTTTTCAAAATTGTCGCTCTATTTTTGTTTATAGCGCAAAAAATAAAAACTGCAGGGGTGATCAAATACCACCAAAATAAAGCTCTATTTGTGGGAAAAAAAGGACGTCAATTTTGTTTGGGAGCCACGTCGCACGACCGTGCAATTGTCAGTTAAAGCGATGCAGTGCCGAATCGCAAAAAGTGGTCTGGTCTTTGACCAGCAAAATGGTCCGGTCTGTAAGTGGTTAAGTGGCCCTCTCTCTTAAATCCCCCTAATATAGTGTTACATTGTTTAATGGGGTAAGGTATTTCCCCCAAAAAAATCGAATTTTATTTTAAAGCCCCACGCTACAGGAAGAGGGTATGATAAAAAAAAAAGGAAACGTATTCAATGCCACACAATACATGTGTCTACAGTATATTTGAAGAACTTCCCAAAAACTGCATGTTAGGGTCACTGAACATATTAAAATTATCAAAAAGGTCATAGGATACACAGTGTGTCTAAGCAATTCAAGGTGGTACATAATAGAGAGATCACAAAATGTACCCGTTTTGGGATTGATAGGCAAACCAGACAAAGGCAAGTTCTAATTTGAAATGATACATTTATAAAAACGAGACCAAGTGGATCCATTTCTTCACCGTTGTACACTACATTATAGTGATATAGAGATATAAACAGAATTGTTATATAGCAAAGTATTAATTATTATAAAATTTGTAACTTTTGCTGCAACATTTTAAAGAGAATTTTGGTCTTTATACTAGTTTCTATCTTTTACTTGATCCTTTTATAGTAATTCTTAGTCTGTTTTTTATATTAGCAGTGTTTTACATCTAGTGACATCTAGTGTTCAGAGTAGGGTACTGCATGTCAGGTAGGAATGTACTGTTGAGATGATCTAGAAGGAATTTTAACTACTACAATACATGGCACTTTCGCCCCCTTCCTTCCCAGCCTAATTTTCAGCTTTCATCGCTCTCGCACTTTCAAGGACGATTGCGCGGTCATGCTACACTGTACCCAAATGAAATTTTTATCATTTTGTTTGCACAAATAGAGCTTTATTTTGGTGGTATTTATTCACGACTATGTTTTTTTATTTTTTTCGAAATAAGCGCAAAAAAAAGAAGAGGAAATTTGGAAAAAAAAAACAATATTTTCTTTTTTCTATTTTAAAAGAAATCCAATAAAATCTAATTTGGTCAAAATTAAACCAAAATGTATTCTGCTACATGTTTTTGGTAAAAAAAATTCCGTTAAGTGTATAATAATTGGTTTGTGTGATCACGGACATATGTACGCAAATGATCATGTACATATGTGTGCAGATAATCATTGGAACATATGTGGGGGGGACATGTGTTTTTTTATTTGGGGACATGTGTGGTGACATGTGTATTGTGGTGACGTGTGTTTACACTGTAGGTTTACACTAGACTGGTGATCAGTTAGTAAAAAGCTGTAAAAACAGCTCATACTTACTGATCACCAGCCGGCTGCAGCGATCTGCAGTCATGTGATCAGGAGGGCCAATCACAGAGTCCTCCTGCCGATCCGAGATGCGCCGTGTCCGGGTGACAGGAGTGCATCGGGATCGCACCACTGCGCGGGCACGCGCGCGATCCCCCTCCCTCTGAAGGGCGTTCCTGAACGTCCAGTCAGAAGGAGGCGGCTCCCACCCAACCGTATTTGTACATTGGCCGGGTGGGAAGTGGTTAAAGTAGAACTGAAGGCAACATTTTTTTCATCTTGGATAGAGTATGGGAGGGTTATAACCACTGTCAGCTTCCCCCCCCCCCCATCCGTGCTCCATACGGGAGATACTCTTCACTTCTTGTCCCATAAGCCAAAACAGGAACCAAAGTGAGGGAATCTCTGGCTGTCACCAGAACTAGTGTCTCCATTGGAACATTTCCCTTCTATTTCTGTACTGACAACTCAAAATTTGGGATTTTCTTTCACTTTCTCTCTAAGTGAAAACAGTAAACAGTACAAATAGAGAAACTCCTTAACAGGACACAGACAGCAATAAAAACCTAACAGGGGCTATATTCATGCTTCACTTGATCAAAAAAAAAAGGAAAAGAAAAAAAGCTGTGCCTAGCTTTGGTGAGTGCATTTCTTTGAGGGGAATACCTTTTGCGGTGGTACACTGATTTGATATGGTTTTGCACAGAATAGCCCTGATCCTCCTCTTCTAGGGTCCCCTGCGGCGCACTTGGCTCCTCCTCTTACATAGTTACATATTACATAGTAGGTGAGGTCGAAAAAATACACAAGTCCAACCTATGTGTGTGATTATATGTTAGTATTACATTGTATATCCCTGTATGTTGTGGTTGTTCAGGTGCTTATCTAATAGTTTCTTGAAACGATCAATGCCCCCTGCTGAAACCACCACCTGTGGAAGGGAATTCCACATCCTTGTAGCTCTTACAGTAAAGAACCCTCTATGCAGTTTAAGGTTAAACCTCTTTTCTTCTAATTTTAATGAGTGGCCATGAGTTTTGTTAAACTCCCTCCTGTGAAAAAGTTTTATCCCTATTGTGGGGTCACCAGTACGGTATTTGTATATTGAAATCATATCCCCTTCTCAAGCGTCTCTTCTCCAGAGAGAATAAGTTCAGTGCTCGCAACCTTTCCTCATAACTAATATCTTCCAGACCCTTTATTAGCTTTGTTGCCCTTCTTTGTACTCGCTCCATTTCCAGTACATCCTTCCTGAGGTCTGGTGCCCAGAACTGGACAGCATACTCCAGGTGCGGCCGGACCAGAGTCTTGTAGAGCGGGAGGATTATCATTTTATCTCTGGAGTTAATCCCCTTTTTAATGCCAATATTCTGTTTGCTTTGTTAGCAGCAGCTTGGCATTGCATGTCATTGCTGAGTCTACTCATTGCTGAGTCATCTACTAGGACCCCCAGGTCCTTTTCCATCCTAGATTCCCCCAGAGGTTCTCCCCCCAGTGTATAAATTGCATTCATATTTTTGCCACCCAAATGCATTTTACAACATTGAACCTCATTTGCCATATAGTTGCCCATACCATTAATTTGTTCAGATCTTTTTGCAAGGTTTCCACATCCAGCGGAGAAGTTATTGCCCTGCTTAGCTTAGTAGAGATTGAACTGTTTACCCCATCCTCAATGTCGTTTATGAACAAATTAAACAGGATTGGTCCCAGCACAGAACCCTGGGGGGACCCCACTGCCCACCGCTGACCATTCCGAGTATTCCCCATTTATCACCACCCTCTGAACTCGCCCTTGTAGCCAGTTTTCAATCCATGTACTCACCTTTGGTCCATGCCAATGGACCTTATTTTGTACAGTAAACATTTATGGGGAACTGTGTCAAATGCTTTTGCAAAATCCAGATACACCATGTCTACAGGCCTTCCTTTATCTAGATGGCAACTCATCTACTCATAGAAGGTTAATAGATTGGTTTGGCAAGAATGATTCTTCATGAATCCATGCTGATTACTTCTAATGATACCATTCTCATTACTAAAATCTTGTATATAGTTCCTTATCTTCCCTTCCAAGAGTTTACATACTATTGATGTTAGGCTAACTGGTCTGTAATTCCCAGGGATGTATTTTGGGCCCTTTTTAAATATTGGTGCTACATTGGCTTTTCTCCAATCTGCTGGTATCATTCCAGTCAGTAGATTGTCAGTAAAACTTAGGAACAATGGTCTGGCAATTACTTGAGTTCCTTAATTATCCTAGTGTGCAAGCTATCTGGTCCCGGTGATTTATTAATGTTAAGTTTCCCAGGTCTAATTTTAATTCTGTCCTCTGTTAGCCAAGGGGGTGCTTCCTGTGATGTGTCATGAGGATACACACTGCAGTTTTGGTTACTGAAGCCCCCCGATTCCCTCGTGAAGACCAAGGAGAAGAATAAATGCAATACCTTCACCATCTCCCCATCCTTTGTAACCAAATGTCCTTCCTCATTCTTTATGGGGACATCGTTTGTATATCAAGTGAACATTTATTTAAACATTTTGCTTGTCTTGCAAAATGCTCTCAAACCAAGTTACTCTCAAACCAAGGTTTTACTCTAAAAGTTTAACACTCAATTCAACCTGAAAAATACTCACTGAGGCTGTGAGGCAAGATTTGCTTCTGACAGTCTCCACTTAGGGCGCTCAGGGTGACAGGTCACAGTCTAATGATCCAGCCAATCAGTGTGGAAGCAGAGCAGACAGGCAGAGATCAGTCTATATGCAAAGGCTCATATGTACAGAAATAATACACAGTCCTGGGAACACTGCTCAGCTGGAACTCGCCTCCTATAGATATTTACTCCAGCTTTCTGCCCTAGTGCCATCTCTCCAGGATATATCGTGTGGCTTATCCAGAGCCAGACTGCAAATATTTTCTTTGTGAATACTTAAAAGGGAACTCCAGATTAAAAGAAAGTATTCACTGAAAAGTGAAGAGCTGTTTACATAAGTCTTCTGTGTTTAAGCTAATATTCCATAGTGGGCCTGACCCAATCAACACCGATGGTCATGGCTCCTAGAGCACAGTAGCTATCAAACACAATACACAACAAATCCACACTCTGCTACTGCCATAGATATATCCACAGCTGCTTAAATGATTATATACACTACATTGTCAAAAGTATTAGGACACCAATACGTAGACACACTCCTAAACCTTGCGGACAGCCTTCCTAGAAGAGTTGAAGCTGTTATAGCTACAAAGGGTGGGCCAACTCAATATTGAACTCTACGGACTAAGACGGGGATGCCATTAAATTTCATGTGCGTGTAGCAGGGGTCTCAAGCTGGTGGCCCTCCAGCTGTTGCGAAACTACAAGTCCCATGATGCATTGCAAGGCTGACAGTTACAAGCATGACTCTCATAGGGGCATGATGGGACTTGTAGTTCTGCAGCAGCTAGAGGGCCACCAGTTTGAGACCATTGGTGTAAAGGCAGGCGCCCCAATACTTTTGATAATATAGTGTAGAAAAATTAAACTATAAAAAGCTGCAGTCCAAATCTATTACAATGTATATGTAAAAAAAAAACAGACTGTCAGACATTTTGCTTCCTGCGAGGGTTTCACGTGATTCTACATATGTGTAGACATGCCACGTGGCTCTGCCTGGTCCAGTAGATCCCATCTCCTGTCTGTGTGAGATCGCACTGCATAAGTCAATCTCACAGGAAGTTAAACTTAAAAAATGAAAGAAGAAACATTTTTTTTTCCCCCCAATTGTGTAAGTGGGAGGGGGAACAATCAGAGAAGTCATGTAATGATGAAGGTCTGCTTGAGATGAACTTATATAATAGCAGAACGAGCCGCAAACACTCTAAAAAAAAAGGATTTTAAAGGTGGGTGGTCTTTCAGAAAAGTCAACAATAAAGAACAATCTCATTGCTGTGTATGACTGAAAAAATTTGACTTTTCTATTCACTGTTCCATAGGAAATGCTGCTACGTAGCGGAGCTCAGGTGGATTGCCTGTGTTGTTTTTCGCTTGGTAAGAGCTTAGTCTATGAATAGGCTCTTAACGAATGAAAAGGGGTCACAGGTGGCACTGTGATGCGTTTCGCTGTAAAGCAAACCTTATATTGCAGCCTACCAATTCTTAGATGTGATGGCTGCATTATGCCGCGTACACACGTATCAGACTATCCGGCGGACTTAGTCTGGCGGACAAACCGCCGGACTTTCCGAATGAGCTACCTGCCCACACTTGGTACTTTTGCGGCGGACTAGGTCTGGCAGACTGGATTATCCGCCATACTTTTGAAATGAACGGACTCGCCCACGCACATGGAGGAAAGTCCGTTCATTTTGAGCACGGCTCCCGGTAGCCGGGACCAGCGAAGGAGGCGTCGCTGGTCCCGTCACCTGGTATGGAGTTAAAGGGGAAGCCCTACACCAAAAAAAAAACGGCGTGGGGGTCCCCCCAGGTCCATATCAGACCCTTATCCGAGCATGCTACAAGGCCGGTCAGAAAAGGGGGTGGGGACGAGCGAGCGCCCCCCCCCCCCCTCCTGAGCCGTACCAGGCTGCGTGCCCTCAACATGGGGGGGTGCTTTTGGGAAGGGGGTACGCACACGCCCCCCCCCCCACCCCAAAGCACCTTGTCCCCATGTTGATGAGGACAAGGGCCTCTTCCCGACAACCCTGGCCGTTGGTTGTCAGGGTCTGCGGGTGGGGGCATATCGGTATCCGGGTGCCCCTTTAATAAGGGGCCCCCAGATACCGGCCCCCCACCCTATGTGAATGAGTATGGGGTACAATGTACCCCTACCCATGCACCTGTGAAAAGAACGTAAAAAAAACCCCCCACAACACACAAGGTTTAAAAATAACTTATTGCACTGCTCCGGGCGTCTTCCGTCTTGGGGGAAGTCTTCTCGCCGGACTCCTCCGCTATCTTCTGCTAGCTCTTTTACTAGCGGAGGAGCCCGGCTTTCTTTTTCATCGCCGCCCGGAGGTCTTCTTCTGACTTCGGGGGTCTTGTCCCCCTCTTCGGTTCTTCTTGCCGGGCCTCCGCGCCTTCTTCTAGCTCTTTTACAAGCGGTGGCCCGGTCTTCTGTCGCTGTCTTCTCTTCTTGAGCCGCTGCCTCGTCGCTGTCTCTGGCCACAATGACAGGCACGCGGCGTGCAGCGACTTATATAGGGACATCGCCGGATGATGTCCCCGCCCATTATGATGTCACAGTCCCAGCATCCTCTGGGACTGTGACATCATAATGGACGGGGACATCATCCGGCGATGTCCCTATATGTCACCGCATGCCGCATGCCTGTCATTGTGGCCAGAGACAGCGACGAGGCAACAGCTCAAGAAGAGAAGAACAGAAGAGAAGAACAGAAGGCAGCGACAGAAAACGGACCACCGCTTGTAAAAAAGCTAGAAGAAGGCGCGGGGGCCTGGCAAGAAGGACTGAAGAGGGAGACAAGACCCCCGAAGAAGAGGGCGGCGGTGAAGAAGAAAGCTGAGCTCCTCCACTAGTAAAAGAGCTAGCAGAAGATAGCGGAGTCCGGCGAGAAGACCCCCGAAGACAGAAGAAGACCCCCGGAGCTATGCAATAAACTATTTTAACCCTTGTGTGTTGTGTTTTTTTTTGTACCCCATACTCATTCACATGGGCCGGGATCCGGGGGCCCCCTTATTAAAGGGGGCTCACGGATTCCGATAAGCCCCCCCACTCGCAGACCCAGACAACCAACAGCAAGTGGGGGGCCGCGTGGCCGCCCTTTCCCCAAAGCACCCCCCATGTTGAGGGCACACGGCCTGGTACGGCTCGGGGGGGGGGGGGGCGCTCGCTCGTCCCCACCCCCTTTCCTGACCGGCTGAGTAGCGTGCTTGGATAAGGGTCTGATATGGACCTAGAGGGGGACCCCCACGCCGTTTTTTCAGCGTAGGGCTTCCCCTTTAACTCCATACCAGGTGACGGGGCCAGCAACGCCTCCTTCGCTGGTCCCGGCTACCTGGAGCCGCGCTCAAAATGAGCGGACTTTTCTGATTGTGTGTTGTTTAATCTTTGTTTGATCGTGTGTACGCGGCTTAAGTTTATTTTTTTAGGCCTTCTTTTATTTTCATTTGGCGAACTGACCAGTAAGTTTGTTGTTTACGCTGTCCTGCAGATGTATCAGTAAAGGGTTATGACCAAGCATTTACCTCTGACAGGGATGCTTACAATGGCCAGCCTTTATTTATTAAAAATGTTTGCTGTAACTGCGTATAAAGTGATAGCTTGAGTTTGGCTTCAATTTTTTAGCGTATTTAAATCTGCTAGTCCATCTAATGCTCCCCCCTCCAACCCCCCCCCCCCCCCCAGATTAAAGTGGTAAAGGTATTCCTTTCCGAGTTACAGTGCTCCGACCGTCTGATTGGCTGAGCCACGACGACATTATGTCCCATGATAGAAAGGTTGCTGTGGATTTTCTGATTTTGTTTTGATGTGACCCACGTTGTTTCAATTAAAGATGGGATTTCAAATCTTTTTCCAGTGTGCGGCTATCCAGAGTTTTGTCCTGCTTGTTTTCTCAGACATTATGTCCCACACATTGTATGCGGGTGTCAGGGCAATGGCACAGAGCTTTGGGGAGCTTAGGGACAGAATGGGTATGCCGTCCCTTAAGAGAGCATGCACTGGTGACGTCAACGGCTGTATATCCTAACAGTGCAGGTTTAGGAGATATTCACAGTACCTACTGGTAAGCCTTATTATAGACTTACCTGTAGGTAAAAGTAAAACAAATCACTTTACTATACCACTTTAAGGATTTTTACCTTAATGCATTAAGGTAAAAAACCTTCTGTGCGGCAGGAACCCCCTCCCTTATTCTCACCCAAGCCAGGACCCGATCCAGCAATATGCATTCCGTTGTCTCCCCCCTCACTGGGCAGATTGATATCAGCGGGAGCCATTGGCTTCCCCTGCTGTCAATCAAATTCTGTGACGAGGGAGTAGGGCAGCTTAGGAGTGAGCATGAGGAGGAGTGAAGAGGAAGAGGAGCCAGGAGCACTGGCGGGGGACCCCAGAAGATCGGGGCTGCTCTGTGCAAAATCATTGCACAGAGCATGCAAGTATAATTTGTTTATTTCAATAAAAACAAACAAAAAAAAAAACCCCAAAAGGTTTAATATCACTTTAACCTCTCATGCCAGTGCGGCCGCTCAGTGCGCGGGTCTTGGCGCAGAGCAGACCCATATTTGCATGCAATAGTGCAAATACAGCTGTGTGCTCCTGGCACAGTTATCGGAGGCTAACGGAAAGCTCCCCACTGTTGATTAGGCGCTTTCCGATCATGTGACAGCTGTGAGAGCCAATCATGACAGTTTCATGATCATAAACACCACCCAATAGCATCCTAAACCCCTTAAAGGGTCGGGAGGCGCCGGCTCCAAGGGGTAACAGTTGCTGCTGTCCAAAGGTGTTTGTTGCTCCTTCATTCAGCATGGGGGCACTCTAAAGCCTCCTACACACAATCAGACTTTGTACAAACTTTCCCTTGGATTTTTGTACAAAGGGCGTTGTCCATAAGTTTGTATAGCATACACATGATCGGACTGTTTAGGCAACAAACAGGAACATAGTGACGTTTCAACATACTGAGGACACTTCAAAAGAGGACGTTCAATTACTCCAGCGCCACCTTTGGTCAACTTCTGTATTGTTGTCTGATCTTTTGCATTGGTTCTGAGCATGCGTATTTGTACTTTGTACAAAAGTCGATGGTTTTGTGTACACACGATCGGACTTTTCTCCATCAGACTGATGTTGTCAAAAAGTTTGTCCGTTCGCACAGCCAACAAAAGATCCGATGAAAACCGAAAAAAGTTTGTCCGATGGAGCGTACACACGGTCGGATGTTGCCTCAAAACAGCTAATTTGCATGTTTGTTGTCAAAACACAGGGGGTGGCCAAAACAAGAAAACAAATGCAGCCACCACATCTGATTGGTAAGCTGCAATATATTACATGTTTGGCTGCCTCCTGCCCAGCATCCATCACTCAATTGAAAAATCAAAGAAGCCAAGTGGAAATGTCAGATGAACAGAACCTGCATCCAATCAGGTGAAGCCGTTGTTCAGGTATTTTGACAGCTGGCAACACCTCCTGTCAAACTACAAAACCCATCTGCTCTGTGTAATGTGGATGTATTGCCATCCATATGTGTATAGCCAGCATTAGAGCAAAATGTTTCTGGCAGGATTATTATGGCAGAACAGACTCTGCATGGGGAATTTACAAAGCCTAAAGCAGACAGAATCTGGAGCAGTTGTGCATGGAAAACAGTTTTTAGGTTACATTTTGAAAGCCAAGCCAAGTTTAGAAGCTGATTGGTTGCCACACACAGCTGCTCTTCCAGTTTTATTAAATTCCCATCCCTTCTTCAATAGATGCTTCTTACCTGTGTGCTAGCAATGAATACTGGTCCATGCATGAGCAGCACAGTGTACATTATCAGCATGCCTTGATGCTGGGATGAATTCCTGTTTGCATGTGCAGGGGGGTTATATTATCCTGGGCCGGCCAATCAAAATGTGTTTACTTTGTTTTAAGTATAGGTTCACCTTTAGAAAAAATAATAATAAATGCAAATTTTTTGCAAATAAAAAAAGTGCATTTATTATTTTTTGTTAGGAGCTTGTTAAGCATTGCACCCGCAGTCTGCAGATTGTGGGTGTAGACTGTCTGCCTGTACATCCGATACGGGCAGTTACTGAATGATAAGAAGCTCAATGAACTACCTAGAGTGCTCATCAGCGCCATTGGTATTTCACTGAGAACTACAAGCTGTCAGCCGCAAAGGCTGATGTTAGTTCTAATTTATTGATTCACAGGGATTTATGAATCTATGATGCGGCCGTGTGGGTGGATCCCCTCACGGCCCCGTTCTCTTTGAATTGTGAGTAAGTATGGGGAGAAGATCCCCAGCTTGCTGCCACAAGAAGGTGGGGGATAGGGGTCAGATGCTGAACAAGTTACATCCTAAATATGGATGTGACATGTTCAGAAAGGTGAACTTAATGTTTAACTACTTTAATACAGGGCACTTACACCCCCTTCCTGTCCATGCCAATTTTCAGCACTATCACTGTTTAAATGACAATTGCGCAGTCATGCTACACTGTACCCAAACAGAATTTTTATCATTTTGTTCCCACAAATAGAGATTTCTTTTGGTGACATTTGATTCCCCCCTGCGGTTTTTAATTTTTCACTAAACAAATAAAATCAAATAAAAAAACGGATTAAAATTTTTAAAAATTTAAAAAAATATATTTTCTTTCTGTTATAAAATTTTGTAAATAAGTATGTTTTTCTCCTTCAATGATGGGCACTTATAAGGCAGCATCGTCGAGGTGGCACTGATATGCATCACTGGTGGGCACTCAAAGGCATCACTGATGGCACTGGCAGGCATTTCCTGATGATCTAGGGTGGCATCCCTGGGTGGGCATCCGAGGGGGGGGGGGGGGGGGGGTTGCGCTGATAAACATCGGCTCTCCTCTAATAGCATCTGTCAGATGCAAGTGAGGAAAAGCCGATCAACAGCTCTTTCTGTTTACACCGTGATTAGCCGTGGTCGGACACGGCTGATCACGTGGTAAAGAGCCTACGACAGAGGCTCTTTACCGAGATAGGTGTAGCGGCGTGTCAGACTGACACACCGCACCACGATGCGCGCGAGAGTGGTTGTTCTGGAGGTGCTGTCATAAAACGTCCACCCAGAACGAGCGCCGTGCCACCCAGCCCTCATTTGACAGCCAGTAAGTGGTTAAACGCAGAAGAAGCCCATCTGTAAAATAGAAACAAAAAGGTACAAATTTCTCCTCTGTTTAAATATACATACCATTTAAAATCATGAGATGCATCTATAAATGTATATAATGGCATGCCCACATGAATGAGACCATATATCTTTCAGAAGTCATATCACTGAAGGGGAGGGGAATGTAGTGGATGTTAGCAGTTAAGGACCCGGAACCAATGTTTTCTTCAATCCTTAAAGTGTTATTAAACCCACAACAGTAAAATCAGTCTGAATATACAGTAAAGCATGCTCTTTATACTCACTGTGGAGCCTAAGGGGTTAATCCTCCTCTGCATTGTGTAAACAGGCTGTTTGATCCTGTCTTCTCTGATCCTCCCCTTCTTCCACTGCCCCCAATCCACCTGCTGATAGAACAGAGCCTTGAGGGCACTCTGCACATGCTCAGTTTTGTGTGTATTGCTAGAATGGGTGGGTGCATGTGATCAGCACAGGGCCAATCAGGAGTGTCCAAACAGAAGGTCAGGAGTCCTGCAGCCTCTGTCTACAGAGTAGAATGAAAACTCCTCCTACAAGCTTTAACCAGATACTGATAGAAGACACAAAACTACTACGGTATATACTGCTGATGAGAAAAGGTATTTAGCAGTTTATAATTACTAAAATAACTGCATTTTGTGAGAGACTAGAGATAGTGAATGAAGGCTCCTGGGTTTAGTAGCACTTTAAATCTGTATAATAGTTTACCTGGAGAGGGTTCAATCACAGTACAAAGTCAATTTATTACTTATTTGTAAAGAAAAAAAAAATAAAGTAAACTTTACTTTTAACAGAAATAAACTTTTTAATAAAAAAAACTTTTGTAAACTTTACAATTTTCCATAAAACTCTTTTGAACTATACAAAAATATTTATTTTCAAACAAGGAGTAGAAAAAAAAAAAAAAAGGCATACATTTTTTTTTCCATTCACACAATAAAGTTAAATGCACATGGACGCAAATACAGGCATATGGCAATAAAGCATAAAATAGGTCTATTTACAGCGCCAAGGAGCCCCACTTGCAGCATATTTCTGTCCATATTATAAACTATACTGTGCGCTTGTAATCTCAAGCAATCGCTGGTGCTCGCATTTACAGGCGTACGCACATGGACATGTTTGTTCTGAACGCACATGTGTTGTGTTCATTAAAACACGTCCATGTGCTAAACCTGTAATTACGAGCCCCGATATTTAGATTACAGACGCACAGCGGATTTTGTAATACAGGACTACGGACAGAAATGCACTGCAGTTGGGGCTTCCAGGCGATGTGAACACAGGTTTATTTTATGCTGTACGGCCGGTATTTAGCCCCCCCCCCCCCCCGTACACGTGACCTAAAACATTCAGTGACCCTTTGGCGCCAACGTGTGACCCCTCCCATAAGTAGTATTGGATTCCTCAGAATAGTCGCACTTAATGCTTGACGACAAGAACAATACAATTCATTTAACGTTAATTTAGTTAAAACTTTGGACTTGTATATTATGAAATTAACAGGCTATAAACAAACTTATAGGAAATGTATGGGACACACGCAAAAAAATCAAAAGGAATAATCAATAATCAGTCAAACCAGAACATCAGCAGTTGGTGAACTACAATTCCCAGCATGCCATATTGCAACATGTAGCTTCCCAATAAGTAAAATCTACCACACCATTCATGTATAGAAGGAATGCAAAATAATCACAACTTTTTTTTACCTGGGAGAACAAGAGAGAGAAATGGATTTTAAACATGTGTATATATAAATATATACAGTGGAACCTTGATTTATGAGTAACGCAGTTAACAAGCGTTTTGAAAGACGAGCAACTTTTTTATATTCTGAGTGTTGGCTCCCAATACGAGCAGAATTCAAGCTAATGGGCGGTGCAGTAGCGCATTTGGCCAGAGGCGAAGGGGCGCCAGGGACACTTTGAACGGTTCGGAGCCATTCAGAAATACTCGGAAACACTGTTCCCAAGGCTTTCGGAGCTGTCCTCAAGTATTTCCGAGGCTCTCTGGCGCCCCCACCTCTGGCCACATGCGGTATTGCATTTAATAGAAGTCAATGCGAAAACAAAAAATCTTCATTTCCATTGACTTCTATGGGGAAACTCGCTTTGATATGCAAGTGATTTGGATTACAAACATCCTCCTGGAACGGATTATGCTCGTAATCCAAGGTTCCACTGTATTCACAGCCTTTTTAAAGAGACCCTATCCTCCTCGATTACTCAGGGCAAATTGATTTTTCTTATAGTCCGTTAATATTTCGGGGGGGGGGGGGGGACGTGACCTCCTGCCAGGAAGCAGTACTCAGGTCTACCAGGAACCTGTCACACGACCGAGGGCATGACATCACTATTACCCTCTACACCGAGACAACCTAAGCATTTTGAGGTGGCAACTTTAAAGAAAGGAGCAATGGGAAAGTGCTGGGAAGGCAAGTATAAGATGATCAGGGGATGGGCTTTAAACAGACTCTTCCTCCTTACCCTGAATAAGAAAAGGGCACAGGGTCTCATTAAAAAAAAAAAAAAGCTCAGTACTATGTACTACAATGTTCAGCCTGTAAAAAAGAAAACCTAGATAAAGGGAACTGTACAAAAATGTATTTTATGACCCGTAAAAAAAAAAAAAAAAAAAAAAATGTGCCCACACAATGTAGAGTATTGGAACAGTAAGAACCTTTCAGCAGTCAGAAGAGACAAAAAAAAAAAGCAATGATGCCCCAAATGGCAGTTAAATATTGATGTTGTACTATGAACTTTAACCATAGCCTGCCATAAAGCCCAACTCCGGAGAAATTTTTTTTTTTTTTTAAAGTTCAGCTTCAGAAAGTCCACTTGGGCACAGAAGTTTAAATTGATTTTTTATATTTTTAAGGGGGGGGGAAGGGTTGGCACCCCGCTGGAAGTTGTAAGGAAACATCTGAGGCTTGATAGAGCAGTGGGGGTTTGGATTCTGGCGAAGGTAGTCAGAGCTGTGGTTAGAATTAATCTGCTCAGATCTGGAATAAAAATGGTGACGCAGAAGACTGGCATGGTCATTGTACCCGTGTTTGTGGCCCGGATGCACAAAGGCAAGTGAAGATGGTTTGTTCAGCCAGAGCAAAAACCATAGCTCAGAGCTAGAAATTAAAATGAGTTTTCACAAAGACATAGGATAGCGAAGGGTGGATGGCAGAGCTGGCAAAGGTAGAACTTTTCACAACACATTGATGTCTCTGGGTATTGGTAGCACTTGCTGGAAGCCGTCAGGAGACATCTGAAGCTTGGTAGGGCGGTGAAGATTGGATTATGGTGAAGCTAGGCTGCCAGAACTGTTTATAGGAGTTATAACAGGAATTAAATTGGCTCAGGCCTTGAATAACAGGGGAGTAAGGGGACTGGCACAGTAATTTCGGCACGACAGGTGATGATGCCCAACTATCAGAGGACGTGCTATAGCGTATAAAGCTTGGGGTGGCACATAGCAATGTCAATGTTGGCACACAGAAGAGATCAGTTGAAGCTGGCACAGAGAGAAGATCTATGGATGAAGTTGTTGATGGCAATAAGCTGGCACAGTATGGAAATCAGAGGATGAAGATAGCACAGAGTGGAGATCGGTGGATGATGTTGGAACAGAATGGGGATCGGCAGATGAAGATGGCACTGAGATGATGAAGTTGGCACAGAGTGGAGATCAGTGGATGATGTTGGCACAGACTGGGGATCAGCAGATGAAGATGGCACTGAGACGATGACCTTGGCACAGAGTAAAGATCAGTGGATGAAGTTGGCACATGTGTTCATTCAGCCAGAAGGGCTCTGTAGCTGTAGCCTGGCATTTGAGGACAGACCTCCACCATGGCTGGCATCATGCCCCTGTAGTGCATCTCCTGCTCCCAGTAGGGTAATGGCGACATCTCCCCTTGGAACGACCCGGGGATCGGATAGGGGCTGTTGGAGGGCCCCGGGAAGAGGATCGGAGCCCCAGGCCCCCAGTGGTAGTAGCCGGGGGGCTGCAAGCAGCACTGTGGATGCTCCTGGTGGTATCGGAAGGCGGTCAGGGGGTCTCCGCTCCGGGGCTGCTGGGGACGTCTCAGCCGCCGCCTCCTCCGGTAGTTGCCCCGCTCGAACATGTCGTGGAAGGCGGGGTCCAGCGCCCACAGGCTGCCCTTGTGGCCGGGCTGTCGGGGCAGGCGGACGAAGCACTGGTTGAGGCTGAGGTTGTGGCGGATGCTGTTCTGCCAGCCCTTCCTCTCCAGCCGGGAATAATACGGGAACCGGCGCCCTATGGCTTCATAGATCCCGCTCAGCGACAGCCGCTTCTCCGGGCTTTCCTCCAGCACCATGGCGATCAGAGCCACGTAGGAGTACGGCGGCTTCTCCGCTGTCCCCTGCGGGGTCTCCTCCGCGGATTCAGCGGTGTCCTGCGGGGTATTCTCCGGGGATGCAGCGGTGTCCTGCGGGGTCTCTGACGCCTGCTCAGCCATCTTCCTGTCCGGTGATAAACAGCACTCAATGCACATGGTCCACAGCAACGCCCACTGCTACCTGTCACCACCTTCACTGCCACCAGCCACGCCTATCCCTATATCGCTCCACTAGCCCAGGACACGCCCAGTCAACGCCCACCGCCTTTCCGCTCTATGAAAGCCAAGCGCCCAGTGGCTCCCTAAACTCCGCCCCCAGGCTGTCAGTTAGAGCGTAAATGTAAACAAAAAGCATGCCGGGGACCTGCGGCCCCGCCCACTCGGTGTCAGGCAGAGGTCAGCTGTACTGCTATCTACTGGCCTGCCTCTGACCCTGCAACAATGTAACCAAGACTGACCGGCGGGGAAAGAGCAAAGCCATTGCCACAATATGGAACTAAAGTTCAACCATCTGCCAGCCAGGCCCATTCTGAAATATCTCTCCTACATGTAAAAATCATAATTTCTTTGCTAAAAAAAAAAAATTACAAACATTATATCAGTGTTTTTTTTTTGTTAAGCAAAGACCCTGGTATTTGCGCAGCAAATTTTCTAAGGTGTTTTTGTTGGGGGGAGACGGGGGACACAAACAAAAATAACCAGTAACATTAGCCCAAATTTTTTTTTTTCCAAAAGAAAGATGAAGTTACACCGAGTAAATAGATAACTAACATGTCATACTTCAAAATCGCACACGCTCAAGGCATGGCGCCAATCTTCAGTACTTAAAGTGGTTGTAACCCCGCTGACACTTTTTTTTTTAATACCCCTGTAAGGCAAAAGGCATAATGAGCTAGTATGCACCGTGTACTAGGTCATTATGAAACGCCTTAGAACAAGGCCCCGACCTCTCACCCAATCCAGAGGACATGTTCCCTCGGCGTGTCTTCCAATGTCGTCACTCCCACGCACAGGAGACTTCTTTCCGGCAAGGTCCAGTGTCTTGCAGCTGGGAATCCCCTGTGTGCATGTGTGGCTGCAGTCAGCGGCTCATTGCGAGGAGAATATCCCCCTAACCATACAGGTTTAGGAGATTTTTTTTTTTCCTTTTTCTTTACCTACAGGTAAGCCTTACTTATAGGTAAAAGTTCAAATTTTGACTATACAACCACTTCAAAAATCCCCCTATGGGACGCTTTCATTTTTTTTTCTTTACTGGTTACATGTTTAGAGTTACAGAGGCCGTCTAGGGTTATAATTATTGCGCTTGCTCTAACGCTCACGGCAATAACTCACATGTGTTGTTTAAACACGGCTTTCAGAGGTGGGCGGGACTTACATATGCATTTGAGCTCACAGGAACAGGGGCACTTTAAAAAATTTTTTTTTTATTAATTTTACTTTTTTTCTTAGTTTGACACTTTTTAATTAGGAATAAAAGTGATCAAAAAAAATATATCTTATTACAAGGTATGTAAACATCCCTTGTAATAGGAATATGGCATGACAGGTCCTCTTTACAATAAGACCCCACATCTCACCTCTAGGCTGGGAAGCGTGAAATAAAAAAAATAAAAATAAAACTAACTCGGCTTTCCAGCCGAGGCAGCGTCGTTTGTTTGAATCCAGAGGCCGGGCATGGAGTCATAACATCGCGCTCGCCCTCCGAACAATCAGAGACTCCGGCGACCATCTGGTCCGCCGGAAATCTTTATGGTCGCACCCGGGTCCCGTCTCCGACTCAGCGGTGAGTCAGTAGAAGCACAGGAGGGCGGTGGGGGCGTCCTCTTGGGACACCCGGAAGAACGATCAAGCGGCAGAACAGCCACTATGATCCTTCTTATGGTGTAGGGAATCGCCGTCTGAAAAAGCCGATATCTGAATGATGTCTGTAGCTGCACCCATCATTCAGATATAACCCCACAGACTCAAGGATGCCATATGACGGCCGGCGGTGGGTAAGTGGTTAAAGCGGTATTAAACCCAAAAGCAAACATTTACTATATTGCAGCTTACCCAATTCTTAGATGTGATGGCTGCATTAGTTTACTTTTCACCTGGCGATCCCTCCAATAAGTTTGTTTTTCAACAGAACAAGCTGTCCTGCCAAGGTAGCAGTTAGAGGAATGAGACGAATCATTTAGGTTACTTTTACACTGAGCCACAGCAAAACCGCATATGCAATTTTACCGCAATTGCAGTGTGTTTTTTTTAAACGGCCATGCGACTCAAAAATTGCACCAAAAAACACATTAAGCGTGCACTTTTGCTGCATTTCCCATTGCTTTCAATGGGAAGGTGCATTTTTTTCCCCTCATCTCCCAAAACATGCTCCAAATGGCATTTTTTTAACCGCAATGGAAGCGCACCACCCCAGTGTGAACACATTCAGTGATTTTAAAGCGAAGTATTGTTCTTCAGATGCTTTTTTTTTTTTTTTTAAACGCAAAAGCACTTGAAAAACTATTCAATGTGAAACATTTGCATTCTCTTTCCCCGACCACCGCCCCCCCCCCCCACTTCCTGACCTGGCCATTTTTTGCACAGTGGCACTGCGTTACTTTGACAATTGTGCGGTCATACAACATTGAAATGAAATGCATGTCCTTTTTTCCCCCACAAATAGAGATTTCTTTTGGTGGTATTTGATGACCTCTGGGTTTTATTTATTTTTTGAACTATGAAAAAAAAAAAAAAAAAAAAAAAAAAAAAAACCCTGACAAATTTGGAGGGGAAAAAAAAAAAAAAAACACACAATCGTTTTACTTTGATATATTCAATAGAAAAAAAAAAAAAAAAAATCTAAATTTCTTCCTAAATTTAGGCCAATATATTCTGCTACATATTTTTGGATGAAAAAACATCCCAATAAGCATTTGATTGGTTTGCACAAAAGTTATCGCATCAACAAACTATTGGATTTTTTAAAAATTTTCAAACTAGTAATGGCAGCAATCAGCAACGTGTAGCGATCAGCAATCAGCAACGTGTTGCGGCAGACAATCAGACACTAAGTGACACTTGACATTTTGTAGGAACCAGTGCTAAAAACATGCATAGGCACTGTGCTACTATTTAAAGTGGAGGTCCACCAACTTTCCCCCCACCCCAAACATTAACACAATCACAGATTGACAATGGCACACTCACCGTTTTGATGAATTATCTCCCCTGATGTCCGGTTTCATTGTAAAGAAGTTCTAAAAAATGTGGATGGCCGTTTTCATCTTGCTTGCGGGCATTCGAAGCCCACAAGCATTAACTTCCTGGTTCCTTGTTGCCGCACATGCTCAGTCGTAAACCTCCTGGTTGCCATCACAATGGGCAGCGTTGTAGGAAGTTCATCTTTCCAAATCCTGCGAGAACTCACGGCGGGCCTCCGCAATGACTCCTGGGAACAATGACAAGCTCCCAGGAGACAGTGCGGCACACAGGACATTACGTATATACCAGCAAAATACCCGCCCATAGCCACAGGGGTTATATACCACAAACTAAGGTGAAAAGCAGAAATACACAGGTAGACTTGATAAAAAAAAAGTTCAGTTTAAGAATGAATACATTTATGCAATTTGATTGACCAAAACGTATAAAATTGGATGTACCTCCGCTTTAAAGTTTTATTTATTTACATTTTCAACCACTTTCAGGATGTTATGTGTGTATGCATGCTCCACCCTAAGCAAGTAGCAGCATATCCCTGCATACAGCTGCTTACACCTATTTACTATGTCTACGAATGGCGATATGCAGCCCCAATAGCTCCCAGACACCGAAATAAGCTTGCATGATTACGCTATATGGAGGCATGTGCCTGTGTGCATCAGACCTTAAAGAAAAAGTTCACTTAAAAAAAAAATAATAATAATAATCAATACACATTTCTTTGCAGGTAAAAAAAAATGACAACTTACCAGCTTATAACTTCAGCTTGTTCAGTTAACCATTTCACATGGGCGATCCGATCAGGAACGCCTGTCAGTTTTTCAGGCAGACCGGATTGGACCCTCCAGTCTTCTATGGAGCAGTGGATGTCTGCTGACGACCGCCACCATCCGATCCTGTCCACCAGATGGATGGGGGAACTATTTACCATTTGTTTAGCGGATCGGATGAAATCGCATGGAAACAGACAGGCGGTCTGTTTCCATCCAATTGCCCCATAGAGGAGAGTGGGCTGTGTCTGCTCTGCATAGGGAAGCGTACATGGACCGGTGGGGGTAAGGTACCTGCTGCCCCCCCCCCCCCCCCCCCAAAAAAATCCAAAAGTAGTAGCGTAGGGAGAAGAGGAGTAAAAGCAGAACTTTCCTTTTTCGGTGTATTGCTTCATTAAATAAATGTATAGATCAGCCTTTTTCAACTAGAATGCTGTGACACATTGGGATGCCTTCAGGGATGCCTTGGCAAAATGCCTAAAAATTTCCCCAACTTGCCCAAATTGTCGGCAAGCTGGCACATGGATTAGTGCTGCGTTTTTTTTGTTACACAAAGCCACTTTTTTTTATTGTGCAGCAACCCGGGGTATAGTGTGGCCCACTGGCATGTAACCATTGATGCCATCTTCAGTAGATAAGGAGGATGTCAGGCACCTGCACAGTATTCTTGTTTGCCCCTCCCCCTCTTCTTTAGCACTGGGGTCACATTAGCTAAATGAGGGATAGAAGCAGACAAAAGAAACACTGGAATACTAGTCAGTACCAGTGTGCAAAGATGTATTTGCTTTTTTTAAGAATAAATCACCTCTAACGTTGGGTGTCCTACGTGTGTAAATGTTGCTTGGTTATGAAAAACTGTTTCAATTTTTACATGGGGTGCCTTGAGATTGTGTATAATATTAAAGGGTGCTTTGACTGAATAAAGGGTGAGAAATGCTTGTCTCGGTAACAAAGTCTATGTATTTTTATAAAGTTGGAAGTCCTGTATACTTCACATTCATGAAGATATCAAATCATCCTTTTTAACCATTTGCCAGCCAGGCATTTTCACCCCCTTCCTGCCCAGCTCAGCTTTCAGCGCTGTAGCATTTTGAATGACAATGCGCGGTCATGCAACACTGTACACATATGACATTTTTTATAATTTGTTTTGAGACAGAGCTTTCTTTTGGTGGTATTTAATTGCCACTGGGTTTATTTTTTTGCTAAACAAGTGAAAAAAAGACTGCAACATAAAAAAAAAAAGTTTTGGTTATAAAAATTTTGTAAACAATTTCTCCATCACCGATGTGCGCTGATGAGATGTCACTGATGGGCGGCACCGATGATTCTCATACTCTCATATGTGCCCCACTGCGCCTCTATTTCTGACAGGGACCTGCTCCACTTCCACTCAGATTGCCTAAGCAAACGGAGGGGAAGTTCGGCCCTTCCCCTACCTGCAACCTCCCAGGGCATGTCACAGATCCATTGAGAAAGCACACAAGCAGTGGGTAGCTGGCTGTGAAGCACCAGTAATTCACAATCGGTTTCCCACATCAAAGATGGCAGCACTGGGGACCTGAAGACTGGTAAAGAACTGGGCTGGATGAGGGCAGCGCAGGATTCCTGGACTAGTACGTGAATATTTATTAAAAGTCAATAGCTACAGTATTTCTCCCCCCCCCCCCCCCCCCCGAGTGAAGTTTCTCTTTAATAACTATTAAAGCGCACCAGTCACTTAAAACACATGCTTTCCACTGCAAATGTGACTAAATGAATGAACCTTATCACTTACAGCTGTGATTATTTTGAAGTTCATTAGAAATTGCTGGTAGCAAGTTGCCTTTATCTGATTATATTTTGTGAAGGTCACAAAACAGTGTGTCCTAATACTCCAGACCGGGTGAACGGGTCTGTAGGCACTTTTGCATTCTAAATTGAAACATGATGTTAACAAAAAGGAATGACGCCACAAAACACCATATGTAGAGCTTGTTTCTTCATTTTCTCTATTTAATACAGTCTTCAGCTGGATGTGTAAATCGCCACAGTTCACAATACAGAACAAAGTCCTATAATACAGAAATGATCGGGGGCAGGAGCCCGCGCAGCAGCCAGGGGGCAGCACCGGTGATGGTCAGGCAGTGTCAGGATATTCAGGAGCACCAAGTGACACATTGCTCAGAGGAAGGGGGGGGGGGGGGGGGGAGGTATTTACACGGAGTCAGTAGTGTAGACAGTTCTGTACAGGTACACGGAGGTGAAAAGTATGTTCCCAGCCAGACTTAACACCAAAAGCCAGCGAAGCGTCGTCCCTCCCCAACCTGCAGGGTGAAATTGAAGCGGGTCAGAGCACATTTAAACCTATAAAAAATGTTTTACATTGCTAAGTACATAGGGTTTAATCTGACCTTTTCCACTGCCTGGGACCCCTGTGTTGAAACCTCCCCAAATCTCCGAACACACCACAACAGATCTGGTGAACATTTATACATATAGCCAGAGCCCATTCCCTATTTAATCTAATGGAAAGCCCAATACTGGGGCAGTGACAACATGGTGGTACCAAAATGCATGTTTCACCTTTCCTAGTGGATTCTCCAAAGGGAAATGTCGAAGATATTCTTTGAAGATAAAAACTGGGAATTTCAGTTCAGAGCAGAGTCACCTCTGATATGACAGAAGTGGGAGATTTCCAACTGTGGTCAAAGACAACACTAAAGGCCTGGAAGCAAATCACACCCACACACCACCCAAAACTGTATAAAGAAAAAATAAATAAATTAAATAAAAAAGAAAAGAAAGGGGGGATTGAGAAATCAAGGCTGAAAAAAAAAAAAAAAAAAAAACAATCTCTATAGCTTTATTGACCCAACCTACCTGCAATGAAGAAGTATCCACATTTTGCATGCAGCTGGATCCTGCACTGGGGAAGTTATTAGCACCAGGTGTCCTGTGAAGCAGCAATGAACAAGCTCCTGATGGTGACCCCCACAGAACAGTTTCATAATGCACACTCCTAACCCAATCTTCGACTGCAGAAGAGTCTGAAGAATCATATGATTCTCTCCTCCCATGCACAGAATATATTACATGCAGTGTACACTATGAAACAGGTTTTTATAATGGAAGAGGAGGGAGGAGGGACAGATCCCCATCGGTAACTTGTTCACTGAGGCTTCACAGAAAGCTATATGATTCCTCAGCACTGGAAGATCAGGAGGATAGGGCACCCTGCACAGAAGATTTCTACAGAATACAGCTGCCTGCCCAACCTAGGACATACTGCATGACAAGTACATTAGGTCACTAAAGCTTAACTCTGTTCCAAACCAGGGATCAGAAGACTGGCCCTTTAAGTACCTAACGTGTATGTTACCCTCTCCACTAAATCATGCTGAATGAAGTTGAAGTCCACCCTAATACTAAAATCTCTAAATCTACAGGCATCCACCATCTAACACTAACCCATCTTGCCCCGTAAAGAAGAAATCACTATTCAAAATGTTTTTGAAGCCACTCTGGTCTGGTCTTCAGCAGCAGAAGCTCTGCAGAGGACACAGCCAACAACGGCTGGGAAATGAGTGGGAAGTGACGTCACCCATAGAGTTGCTATGGGGGAGTCTTGTCAGCTGCCTCCTCTGCATCCACTGTCAGCTCAGCATGGGACCTGCTTCAGAAAAAGGTATAACGATTTCTTCTTCACAGGGTGTTGAACTGTTCTCTTCTATAATATGTGTGGTATTGAATACAGATTCGCTTTGGATCGTGCATGCCTGTAGATAGAGATTTTAGTGTTAGGGTGGACTTCTACTTTAAAGCCAATAAAAAGAAAAACTCCCAGTGCAATATGGTAGCTGAGTGTTATTCTCTAGGTTTACTTGATTAGGTTCTTGCTTGGCACCATAGACTTTAAATTAAAATGTGATAAAAGTCAGCACTAAAAATAAATCAATGCTAAAAAAAAAAAAAAAGTTGCATGCAATAGGTACAGATATACAGTACACCTAAATGACAATTTCAAAAGTAATTTCTGCACTCAAACATATTACGTAACTCACACTTTAAGCTTGTAAAGAGCGCGCAAACACAGGAACAAAAAAGAAATAAAATAAAATCTTTTGTACCTAGCATCTGAAATCATAGGGATGCATGTAGAGGTTTAACTCACCTTTCCAGATAGATGGGGAGTCTAGGAAAGCCGTGGTCGTGTCCACCTGGCAGGCTGAAGAATGGGAAGAGCTGTCCTCTTTTTTCGGTGTTGTGTTACTGCAATCACTCCTGGTTTCAGATATCATCTTTGTATGATCTGCAGGAAAACATCAAACATCATTTGTACACAACTACATGTCTTCAGGTGCTCCCACTACAAATCAAACATGCTGTACCTTCATGTTAATAATCCTGTCAGTGTGTATTGTGAGATCAAGAATTACATTGAAGTACCTGTTACAATAATGAGAACCCACTAAAAATATACTCCAGTATATTAATGTACTTAAAGAGGAGGGCCGGTTTAAAAAAATTTTTTTTTTAAAGTCAGCAGCTGCAAACACTGTAGCTGCTGACTTTTAATAAGCACACTTACCTGTCCAGGGCGCCCGCGATGTCGGCCGCCCGAGGCTGACCCGTCCCTCGGCTCTCGGGCCCTGGCGCCACCATTTTGGCTAAGGGAAACAGGCAGTGGAGCCTTGCGGCTTCACTGCCCATTTCCTACTGCGCATGCGCGAGTCACGCAGCGCTTTGTGAAGGGGGCGCGCTGTGTTCTGGGACACACAGTTCCCAGAACACAGCGCGACCCATTACCCAGAAGACGCCGCACGGAGGAGAGAAGATAGAAGATCTCCGCGGAGGAGGAAGAGGCAGATTAGGATGCTGTGCCTAGCAACAGCCATTTCTGGTAAGTTAAAAAAAAAAATTCATTTTTTTTTCAGATTTTTTTCTAATTTTTAATGTATTTTTTTTCAGGGTGGCCCTCCACTTTAAAATGAGAAGTCCTTTTTAGGCTGGGCTTCTCCTCTATTTAGAGTGGAGAGTGGTCTGAAGTCCGCTTTCTGCTGACGTCACTACCATCAGACGAGGCAGCTCATCATCCCGACTTCCCAAGTCTGGATCCGCCAGCTGCCTTGATTGATGGCCGTCTCAGCGAGCTTCCGAGATGGCCTCTCCCTGCCCCCCCACAGCTCATCGCTCTAATGAGCGTGGAGTAGCAGACCAGGAGAGATGCCGAATGACAGTCAGTATCGCTCTGCTCGGAGAGGAGTGAGAACCGAGCCATCAGCGATGTTCGGTGGCTCAGTTCTCAGTGCAGAGACGCTGGGGGACGGCTGCAGCATAGGTCTAATGCTCCATCCACATCGGTAAGTATGAATCTACAAAAAAAACTAAAACCCATACTTCTCTTTTAAAGAGGAGGTCCAGCCTGGGTGAAAAAAAAAGTTTAATTTAGCAGCTACAAATACTGTAGCTGCTGACTTTTAATATTAGGGCACTTATCTGTACAGGGAGCCTGTGATGTTGGCATCCCAGCCAATCTTCGGATCGACTCCTGGGTGCTGCCACCACAATTTCTGGTAAGGGAACCCGGTAGTGAAGCCTTTTGACTTCACAGCGGGTTGCCTATTGTGCATGCGCAAAGCGCTCTGCACTTTACAATTGGCCCGGCGGCGGGAGGAGGAGGCGAACGTCCGGGAGATCGGCTGCAGCCTGTCTCGGGAAGGGGACCTGTCAAAAACAGGTCCCCTTCCCCCTCGAAAGGTGCAAAATGTGGCAACGGAAGGGAGGAATAAGCGAATAATTGAGAGTTTCACTTCTGGGTGGAACTCCACTTTGTGTTCTTTTAGAGATGAATGTACATAATCATTTTTGAGTTTCTTTTTTTTCAGCACTTTAAAAGCTTTCCTCCCCAATAATACCTGTACATGACGGTAACCATCATTACCCTAAACAGACACTGCTCACTGCTGTACCTTTCAGCAGTGGCACTCGGTCTATACACTTCAATGACCCCCTTCTCAATGCTCATCCTTCTGCTTACACTAATCACAATACAGTAATACTTCGGATTGCGAGTAACGTGGTTAATGAGTGTTTTGCAATACGAGCCATTTTTAAAAATCCTGACTCAGTTGTGCGAGTGTTGTAACACAAAACTAGCAGGATTCAAGCCTCTGCAGTGTGCAGTACCACTTTGGCCAGAGGTGCGGGCACGCCGGAAACACTCGGAAACATTCAGAAACACTGTTCCCGAGTGTTTCCGGAGTGCATCCGAGCTGTCTCTGAGTATTTACGAGTCTGTCTGGCACTCCGTCCACCTCTGGCCAAATGCGGTACTGCATACGATAGAAATCAACGTGGAACGAATTATCCTGTAACTGATCTTATTTCGCCAATCATAAATTATACTGACTGCCCATTGCAGACTACAGGAAACAGGAGGCGGTTACACATCTGCATATAAAATATAACAATGGGTAAACTAAAAAAGATGACCGCTATCCACAGACACCCACCATACATTCCTCAAAATGTAATCTTCATGGGTAATCATACTTGTGCCTGGAAAACAGAGGCTTGTCTCTTATCGCTGTAGGTTTATAACTGCATTCTAGATACCTGTGCGGGATATTTTACACTAAACCCTCCCCAACCTCTCTCACCCCTTCTTACTCCTTTATTCACTACCACACTAAACCTTTTCTTTTTTCTCTCTTTTCTTTGTTAAAGTGGAATTAAAGTCAGGAAAACTCTCAGATTCTTTAACAGAAAAATAATCTGTTAAAGAAGCAAAGCCCCTCACCGATGCCGGCATCTTCTCCTTGGGTGGCAGGCATCGATCATCTAGATGGGCTGGGGCGGGATGATGTCATTCCCACACATGCGCAGGAGTCATACATCCTGGCACACTGGCACTGTGCCGGAAATGTAGATGGAGCAGCACATGTGCAGCTGTGTGAACATGATTACCAACTGGCAGGTAAGTACTTTATTGCAAAAAGAGATATGCAATATCTCTTCTGCAATAAACAACCTGCCTGTTTGCAATTTTTTTCAGTCTTAATTCCACTTTAAGGCTACTTCTCACATTTCTGTCCATGTATTATTAACGTCTTTGTCCACATTTTTCTACATCAACAAGCCACACTGAGAAAAAGCAACGCATCAGAATGCCCCAAAAATAAAAATTTTGTACATAATGTGCTAGGTTGCATTGCATACTAGCACATTATGTTAAACTTGCCTTAAAGCAAAGCCTTCCAGCGCTGCTGCAGGCACGCCCATCTTCACCTGGTCTTCCTTTCGGGTTTGGCGACTCTGGCTGTGTGACACTTGACAGACACGATGACATCATCCCTGCACATGTGTGCAGGAGATGTTTATGGCACAGGACTGTGAAGGAATGGCCCAGGTGGCCATTCCTTTAGAGCGCATGCGCCGATGTCACCAGCTGCATGTTTAGGAGATATTTACAGTACCTATAGTTAAAGGGATTGTAAAGTAATTTTTTTCTTAAAATAACAAACATGTTATACTTACCTCCACTGTGCAGCTCGTTTTGCACAGAGTGGCCCCGAACCTGCTCTTCTGGGGTCCCTCGGCAGCTGTCTGCTTCTTCCCGCAGGTACTTCTCACGTTCATGTGAGCTCCCTCGCGTGGTGAGAAGCACCTGCGGGCGCGCTCCCGTGATACAGCCGGCGGCTATAGCCGCTCGCTGTATCACACAGCCCCGCCCCCCGGGGCGCCACGTCATTGGATAAGATTGACAGCAGCCATCAATCCATCCACTCCAGCCAATCAGCGGCCAGGCTGAGTGGTGAAGAGGAAGTCAGAGGCGGGCGCGGGACTTTCGAGGGGTGAGGTAAGTAAAAGAGGGGGGGGCTTGGGGCGCCGGGCACTGTGAGATGTTTTTTCACCTTAATACATAGAATGCATTAAGGTGAAAAAACATTTACCTTTACAACCCCTTTAAGCCTTATTATAGGCTTACTGATGATAGGTAAGTCAGATGGGAGTTTACAGCCACTTTAAGGGACATGGGATTGTAAAACAATCTATGACAAGTTGGTTATGATGCTGCCTTCAGGAACTTTGAACACTGGCAGCTCTCGGCATACAACCCAAGGCCACTGTGGCCTCATTATTTGTGCGGTGACTGGGCATTAAAGCCCAATTTTCATGGCACTAAAAATATGCATTATGTGGTCAGCAACAGGTTAATATATAAAGCTACAAACATATCACTATGTTCTTGTGTCCACTTCTAACCCAATAAAGATCAGCATGCAAAATCATGAAAGTCACTTAAAAAATAAAACTACAATATAAATAAAGTTATGTCCTTAGAGAGTACATTGAAACGTCCCTTTAAAAAGAAAAAAAAAAATTGCTGCAAAGTCAGATCAAATCCATGGATGCCTGCAGTAAACACAATACTGGTGTACTGTACACCATGTAAAACATTGGATTTACATGCACTGGAAGCATCTAGTAACTCACTTAGACTCTTTGTCATGAAATTGTTGAACTCCAATGGACTAAGGCTGCTGTCTGGGTAGGGGACGTCTTCAAAGTTGTGACGCGTTTTGTCAAACTGGGTAGAAGTAAAGCTCAGCTTCTGTCCCTTTAAGTTGAGGCGGGCCGGGCTAATCAGGGGACGTCTGTGAAACATTGATCCACAGCTAGATGTGGCTGAGCCGGCCACTGATGGGGTAGGTGATGGTAGAGGCGACGAGGCATAACTTCCTGACAGCAGGGAATAATAATCTGAAAAAAATATAAAAACCATTTTGGATTATAATATCATAACAAATTTTAAGAAAAAAAAAATAGACCACACTGGGCTGTCCTGAACCAACACACTATATTATATATAGAAAATAGCGTCACTAAAGAGATGTAGCTTAGCCAAAACATGCAGTACTAGTCACAAAACATGAAACAGTAAAGTCCATAATTCATAAGTCCATGGAATAAAAATGGCTGTAAGCAGCACCCTTAGAGAGAAGCAAGCAGCTCTGTAGGCGTAAGGGACAAGCTCAGAGGGAGGCCAGACTAAGTGCAGCATTAATGATACCAGTTTATTAAAAAAACAAAAAAAAAAAAAAATAAAATAAAATAAAAGGGCAACTCACATCTTGGTAGATCAAATGAGCATGGATAAAATTAATCTGGTTGGTCCTCAGGCTCTCCTGGATGGAAATGGTGGAATAGAGGCATCTGGCAGCGAAGCTGTGGTAGTGGAAGAAAGTAGGAAGCAGCCGATCGCTGCATTAATCAGTGTGGAACGCAAGATTGCACCTGACTAGGCATCACTACGGAACTTCGAAGCTTTCGCTTCTTCATCGAATCCGATTGGCTGACCAGTCAGTCTAATATAGGTGAACAAGTCCAAGGGGCGGATGGCCAATATGGTCAGATGAAGAAGCTGAACTTCGAAACGCCCCTCTAACATCAGCATGGCCTCTGTAAGGACACCCGGTCCAATGCAATCTTGCATTCCACGCTGGTTAATGTGGCAAATCGGCTGCTTCCTACTGTGTTCCACTACCACAGCTCCACTGCCTGATGCCGCTATTTCCCCAGGACCATCCAGGAGAGCCCGAGGACCAACCAGAATAATCTTATCCATGCCGCTATTCCACCAGGACCGTCCAGAATGATCTCATCCATACTCATTTGATCTACCAAGATGCGAGTTGCCCTTTGTCTTTTTAGTTTATTTTTATTTTTTTATATAAACTGAAGTATCATTAATGCGGCCCCTAGTCTGGCGCCCCTCTATGCTTCAACTGATATACAGTTAGGTCAATATATATTTGGACACGGGTACAATTTTCATACTTTTGGCTCTTTATACCACCAGAATAAAATTAAAACAAAGCTTTAAAGTGGTTGTAAACCCTTACAAACCACTTTGACCTACAGGTAAGCCTAGATTAAGGCTTACCTGTAGGTCCAAGCAATATCTCCTAAACCTATATGGTTTAGGAGATATTTGCCCGAAAACGGGCACCACTGTCTACGGCGCATGCGCCGTAGACATCGGCGCGCAGGCGCACTGAGCGTGGCATTTCCAAGAATGGAGCTGCCGTGCGTGTCGACTCCCGTGCGCATGCGCGGGAGTCACGTCATCGCGGCTTCGCCGAATGACAGCGGCAGAGCTGCGAGACGCCACCAGCAAGATGGATGCGGCAGACTACAGGGGACAGCGGCGACTTTGCTGGCTCCTGTGTCAGGTAAGTGACACATAATGGGTTACTATTCGATGCATAGTAGTCATTATGCTTTGCCTTTGCAGGGAATGAAAGAGGAAGTAAACCCATCAGGGTTTACTTCCTCTTTAATTCAAGGGGTTGAACATAAATATCAAGTACAAATTTTAGCAACTGCAACTTTTTTTATTTTTTATTTGCCTACATAAAATCTTCTCTTGATTATAGACTTTGACAATGATACACTCACCTCCCGGAGAGTGTCCTTCACTTGTCTGGATGTTGTGAATGGGTTTTTCTGTACCATAGAGAGGACCCTGCGATCATCCACCACCATTGCCTTCTGTGGACGTCCAGGCCTTTTTTATGTTGCTGAGCTCACCAGTGCGTTCATCTTTCCTCAGAATGTACCAACCTGTTAATTTGGCCACCCCTAATGTTGCTGCCGTCTCTCTGATGGATTTGTTTCGTTTTTGAAGCCTTAGGCCGCGTACACACGCGCGGACTGTTTGCCCAACCTTGTTCGTCAAACAGTCCGCTCAAAATTTGCATGAGCGGACTTGCCCACACACGAGCGGACTGTTTCAGCGAACTGTTTGCCAAACAGTTCGCTCAACTTTTGAAATGAACGGACTCGCCCACGTAAGGAGGAGGCAAATCCGCCCATTTCGAGCGCGTGTACAGGTAGGCGGGGCCCGCGAGGGAGACGTCGCGGGCTCCGCCGCCTGGAATGGGCTTAAAGGGGAACCCCAACGCCGAAAAAAATCGGCGTGGGGGTTCCCCCAAAGTCCACACCAGACCCTTGTCCGAGCACGATACCCGGCCGGCCAGGAAAGGGGGGCGAGCGAGCGCGCCCCCCCTCCTGAGCCGTACCAGGCCGCGTGCCCTCAACATGGGGGGGTGCCTTGGGGAAGGGGGGGCCGCGCGGCCCCCCCACCCCAAAGCACCTTGTCCCCATGTTGATGAGGACAAGGGCCTCTTCCCGACAACCCTGGCCGTTGGTTGTCGGGGTCTGCGGGCGGGGAGCTTATCGGAATCCGGGAGCCCCCTTTAAGAAGGGGGCCCCCGGATACCGGCCCCCACCCTATGTGAATGAGTATGGGGTACAATGTACCCCTACCCATTCACCTGTGAAATAAAGTACAAAAAAAAACACAACACAGGGAAAAAATATTTTATTGCACAGCTCCGGGGGTCTTCTCGCCGGACTCCTCCGCTATCTGTGTGTAGCTCTTTTACTAGCGGAGGAGTCCGGCTTTCTTCCTCCCCGCCGCCGGCTGTGCGGTCACTTATATAGTGACAATGGGGCGGTGTCACATGGTATATGTCACATGGGTTGGTCACATGGTGACCCCGCCCCCTTACAATGTCATAGTCCCCATAGGCTCGCTCGCCCCCCTTTCCTGGCCGGCCGGGTAGCGTGCTCGGACAAGGGTCTGGTGTGGACTTTGGGGGAACCCCCACGCCGATTTTTTTCGGCGTTGGGGTTCCCCTTTAAGCCCATTCCAGGCGGCGGAGCCCGCGACGTCTCCCTCGCGGGCCCCGCCTACCTGTACACGCGCTCGAAATGGGCGGACTTTCCGAGCGGGAACAGTTTGCTCATTTCGAAAGTAGCCTACACACGGGCGGACTGTTCGCTCAAACACAGTTTCAGCGGACAGTTTTTCGGAATTTCCGAAAGACTTTGTCCGTCCAACTGTCCGCTGAAACTGTCCGCTGAAAGCCCACACACGGGCGGACTGTTCAGCGGACAAGGTTGGGCGAACAGTCCGCCCGTGTGTACGCGGCCTTACAATGACCCGTTTCACTTGCATAGACACAGCTTCTTAGAACACGTGGTGTAGGTTCAAAGCAATAGATTCCAAAGGCAAATACCACACTTAGAAACAACTCCAGACCTTTTACCTGCTTAAGACCCCTTTCACAAGAAAGGTAGCGCCAGCGTTTTTCAGGCGCTACAGCGCTAAAAATAGCACCTGTATATCACCTAAAAAAAGCTTCTAAGTTCACTCCAGTGTCAAAGCCCGAAATCAATGAGGTAGCGCTGCTATACTGCCGGCAAAAAGCCGGCCGCTAGTGAGGAGTTAAAATTGCCCCACTAGCGGGCAAATAGCGCCGCTAAAATAATGCCACTTTACCGCTGATGGCCTAGGCAGCATGGTGTGAAAGGGCGCTAAATGATGAACAAATAAAGGAGTAGCCCACACCTGCCCATCAAACAGCTTTTGATTCAATTGTCCAATTCTTTTGGTCCCTTGAAAAAGGGGAGTTGGCTATTCTTAAGAGCTGCAATTCCTAAACCCTTCCTCAGATTTGGATTTACACACCCCCAAATTAAACCTGAGAGTGTGCACTTTCAGCCCATATCCATTACATAACCACAGCTTGAATATGTTTTGGTAAATATCTGAAAAAAAAAAAAAAAAAAAAAACTAAAATTGTGCCTGTGTCCAAATATATATGGAAGGAACTGTATATCCTTTTGTATTATGCAAACCCTTTTCTGGGTTGGAGAACGTAAACAGCTCAGTTTCAGCAAACTTTTCATTTTTACAATAAGATTGCTTCAGAGACCACCAACAGACGTACATGCACCTTCCAGAATCAGGATATAGTTCTACTCTGGTAGCGGACCCTTTTACATGCGTAAAAAAAAAATTTGCTAATAACTGCACAAATCTGACAGTCACAAAATGGGAAAGTTCCATGCCACATAAGCGCTGTTATTCAACTGAAGGTGTTCTATAAATGAGAACTTGTATGTCTGTCTTTCACACCTGGGCAATCAGGTCCATTTAAAACAGTGATCTTGTCTGGCGGAATAGTCAAAGTGTTACTAAAAACCAGGACCCTGCATTCACGATATCTGGTCTTCTACAGTACACAGAGCATGGAAATGCAATTGTTTTTAGTAAATATAAACTGCTAAATACCTTTTCTCATCAGCAGTATAGCAGTCTTGTGGCTTCTATCAGTTACTGGTAAAGCTTGAAGGAGGAGTTTTTATACTGCACTGAGCTGTCCTATCAGGATCCAGGAACCATGACCCTCTGTCTAGACAGTGGTGACTGGCCCTGTTCTGATCACATGCACTCTCCAAAGAAAAAAAAGAAAACAAAACAAACACACACACCTCTAACTGAGCATGTGCAACTTGACTCCAAGGCTCTTTACTATCCAGATATGTTCTGGAGTCAGTGGAAGAGGGTCTGCATACAGGATCAAACAGCCTTTTTACACAATAAATATGATTAACCCCTTAGGTTCCACAGTGAGTATAACAAGCATGCTTTACAGCTTATACAATCTGATTTTACCATTGTGGGTTTAGTAAAACTTTAAACTTCACCTTTAGGGCCCATGCACATCTTGCAATTTGGGATTGCACGAAGCTTGATGCCCAAAAACTGAGCAGGAGCTTCCTTTTTCGAGCGACAAATGCAAGTGAATGGGCTGCTTAATGTGACACGCAGAATCACATGAAAATCGCAATGTGAAAATGCCATAGCAGGAATGAGCGAATAATGCGAATGAGACCTTATAGAAAAAAAAAATGCACATAATTTTGCAGTTAAAATATATACATTTTTATTATTTTCCTGCAGATACTTGGAAAGCAATGCACCGGCAATCAGTGGATCATGGGTGCAAGGTCGGGCTTGTGCAGACAAGACCTACAGCTTTCAGCACGTACCTGCATACGGCTGTCTATTCAAAAGCTGCAGGGCTTGTGAATTAATTACATGGGCGATCATCAGCACCCTTGCAGTTCACAGAAAGCTACAAGTCATCTGACACAGTGGCAGACAGTACTAGCAGTTCATCCATTCAGAAATTTCTGTGAATGAATGACATGGCTGTGTGGGTTGAGCCCCACATTTTTTTCAATTGTGACAGATGGTGCAGGGAGAGGACCCCCCCCCCCCCCCACCCATTGTCACAATGAGTTATGGGGTGGGTGCGGGTATTTACACCCTAAGAGTCCATTCACACAGGGGCAACACGACTTGTAGGCGACTTGAGTCAGGCAACTTGGACACGACTTGAGTTAAGATCACAGCGCGACTTGGGACGACTTCAAAACGACTTGTGATGACTTCAAGCGCGACTTGGGACGACTTACAAGTCGCCCCAGGCCAGGCGACTTTTGCCGTGGCCAAGCAGAGAATGAGCTCAAGGGGAAACTCCACGCCAAATTTCTGAAAAAAATTTGGCGTGGGTTCCCCCTCCGAGAGCATACCAGGCCCTTAGGTCTGGTATGGATTCCAAGGGGAACCCCCTACGCCGAAAAAACGGCGTGGGGGTCCCCCCCAGATCCACACCAGACCCTTATCCGAGCACGCTACCCGGCCGGCCAGGAAAAGGGGTGGGGACGAGCGGGCGCTCACCCCCTCCTGAGCCGTACCAGGCCGCGTGCCCTCAACATGGGGGGGTGCCTTGGGGGAGGGAGGGCGTGTGCCCCCCCACCCCAAAGCACCTTGTCCCCATGTCGATGAGGACAAGGGCCTCTTCCCGACAACCCTGGCCGTTGGTTGTCGGGGTCTGCGGGCGGGGGGCTTATCGGAATCCGGGAGCCCCTTTTAATAAGGGGGCCCCCGGATACCGGCCCCCCACCCTATGTGAATGAATATGGGGTACAATGTACCCCTACCCATTCACCTGTGAAATAAAGTACAAAAAAAAACACAGGGAAAAAATATTTTATTGCACAGCTCCGGGGGTCTTCCGTCTTCGGGGGTCTTCTCGTCGGATTCCTCCGCTATCTTCTTGTAGCTCTTTTGCTAGCGGAGGAGTCCGGCTTTCTTCCTCCCCGCCGCCGGCCTCTTCTCCCGACTTCGGGGGTCTTGTCCCCCTCTTCGGTTCTTCTGCCGGGCCACCGCGCCTTCTTATAGCTCTTTTAGAGGCGGTGGCCCGGTCTTCTGTCGCCGCCGTCGCCTTCCGTTCTTCTTCTTCTTCTTCTCCTGGAGATGTTGACTCGACGAGCTCTCCGGCCACAATGTCAGGGACGCGCTCCGCTGCCACTTATATAGGGACAATGGGGCGGTGTCACATGGGTTGATGTCACATGGGTTGGTCACATGGGTTGATGTCACATGGTAAGGGGGCGGGGTCACCATGTGACATCAACCCATGTGACCAACCCACGTGACATCAACCCATGTGACACCGCCCCATTGTCCCTATACAAGTGGCAGCGGAGCGCGTCCCTGGCATTGTGGCCGGAGAGCTCGTCGAGTCAACATCTCCAGGAGAAGAACGGAAGGCGGCGGCGGCGACAGAAGACCGGGCCACCGCCTCTAAAAGAGCTATAAGAAGGAGCGGTGGCCCGGCAGAAGAACAGAAGAGGGGGACAAGACCCCCGAAGTCGGGAGAAGAGGCCGGCGGCGGGGAGGAAGAAAGCCGGACTCCTCCGCTAGCAAAAGAGCTACAAGAAGATAGCGGAGGAGTCCGACGAGAAGACCCCCGAAGACGGAAGACCCCCGGAGCTGTGCAATAAAATATTTTTTCCCTGTGTTTTTTTTTGTACTTTATTTCACAGGTGAATGGGTAGGGGTACATTGTACCCCATACTCATTCACATAGGGTGGGGGGCCGGTATCCGGGGGCCCCCTTATTAAAGGGGGCTCCCGGATTCCGATAAGCCCCCCGCCCGCAGACCCCGACAACCAACGGCCAGGGTTGTCGGGAAGAGGCCCTTGTCCTCATCGACATGGGGACAAGGTGCTTTGGGGTGGGGGGGCGCACCCCCTCCCTCCCCCAAGGCACCCCCCCATGTTGAGGGCACGCGGCCTGGTACAGCTCAGGAGGGGGGGGGGGCGCCCGCTCGTCCCCACCCCCTTTCCTGGCCGGCCGGGTAGCGTGCTCGGATAAGGGTCTGGTGTGGATCTGAGGGGGACCCCCACGCCGTTTTTTCGGCGTAGGGGGTTCCCCTTGGAATCCATACCAGACCTAAGGGCCTGGTATGCTCTCGGAGGGGGAACCCACGCCAAATTTTTTTCAGAAATTTGGCGTGGAGTGCCCTCTTGAGAGCTGATAATTCTGTCAGAGTCGCCTCCGTATAGACGGAGATCCGACTTGGAGGCGATCTCCATTGAAATCAATGGGTACCGGTCGCCTACAAGTCGGATAGAAGTAGTACAGGAACCTTTTCTGAAGTCGGAGCGACTTCAGTAGTGTGCATTAAGACGGCTCTCATTCACTTACATTGCTTTTTAAATGTTGTCCGACCTGAGGCGACTAGGGGCGACCTGAAGTCGGATCAGGAGTTGCCCCTGTGTGAATGGACTCCAAGAGCACTTTAAAAAAAAAGTGATAGCATGTGCAGGGAAAAGATGGGGAGGATCAAGTGCAGAGGGGGCAGAAGCTAGAACATATTACATGCTCCACCCTAGAGGTGGAACATGTTCCAAAGGTGAACTTGGCCTTTGAAGGGTCAATGAACTTTATGGCTCATAAATTCCTTTTACAAGTGAACATCATAAAGGAAAAGTTAAAACACTGCTAATAATTAACACAACTCATCTTACCTGACCCTGGAGAATCCTTGTATGTAGATGCCCGAGACGCTGGACGGCTGCCACTGAACAGGTACCCCGAATCTAAAAACATGTGAGAGGTAACTATGTAACTAGGTTCACGGTAAGTTATCAATCACACTTCTGGGCGACTGCAATTATTTTTTTTTGTTCAGAGTATAAGCTAAGGAAGAATAAAGTTTCACAGCATATACCGTTTATGTATTACTATACAGACTTTACCAGGAAAACATTGTAAAAGACTATTAGGAGGAAATATTGATTGTAACCGTTGAAAAGACTGTTGGTTTGGCTTTATTGTTGATCCTCTTGCCTAAATACTTTGCATCACTGTCCTGGAGCTTGGACTAGGCCAATGTGTCCAGTAGAAGTGGGGAAAAAAATAAATAAAAAAAAATAGGCTAGAACAGCAACTAGAGATGCACGGAAATGTCGGTGGCCGAAACATATCGGATAGAGCTGAACGATTCTGGCCAAAATGAGAATCGCAATTTTTTTTGCTTAGAATAAAGATCACAGATTCTCTCGGCGTAAGATCTTTCATATTATACATTTGTAATTTCTTTCATATTAATTCATTTGTGTATTTGTAAGACCGCTGCGCAAATACAGTGTGACATAAAATATTGCAACAACCACCATTTTACGGTCTGTGCAAAAAAAAAAAAAAAATTGTAAATACATAATATATGTGTGTGTGTGTGTGCGCACACACACACACACACACACACACACACACACACACACACATATATATATATATATATATATATATATATATATATATATATATATATATATATATATATATATATATATTAAGAATAATGATTTTAACTAGAAACCGAGTGCCAGAAAAAGGTTTAGTCTTTAAGTGGTTAAACTTCCCTCATTTAGAGACCGAAAGGTCATTCCTTTGATCTAATGAACAAAACGTTACAATGTTTAGACCCCTTTCACACTGGGGCCCGCTGCTGCTTAGTGTTAAAGCGAGGCTTCTTTTATCTGCGCTATGGCACTGTTTAAGTGGCGCTTTTTGGCCGCTGTCGGATCGCTTTTTAAACTCAAAGGAAGGGTTAAAAGCACCGGTGTTTGGGGAAGCGCTGCTCATTCATTTCAATGGGCAGGGCTTTTTGGGAGCGCTAAAAACTGCGCTCCCAAACCGCCCCAAAGATGCTGCTTGCAGGACTTTTCCTAAGATCCTGGAAGCGCCCCGCCCCAGTGTGAAAAGACACACTAATGAATGTGAGGCGGTTTTCAGGCGCTAGAGGCTATTTCTAGCGCAAAAATGCTTGAAAATTGCCTCAGTGTGAAAGAGGTCTTCCGCGGCTGAGGAATGTTGTGGAACTTGGCAGACTGCCTGGATTTTTCTTTTTTGACAGCTGTCGGCTTGAGCAGAGAACTGTCTGCATGAAATTGGGAAAATGCTTTAAGATCATTGGGGGCGGGGGGGGACGGGGATTGCAATGTCGGTTGTTAACAATTAATCGTGCAGCTCCAATATCGGGCGAAAATTCTGAATTTTGCCAATGGCTGACAAATGCATATCCATATCCACAAATTCACGATATTAATTAAAAAGTCAAATAGAATACAATTATATATATATAAAAACTTTTTTTTAAAACGATAATTTTCGTCAAAGTGCATCCTGAATATACAGGTTCGGCACCAAAATTTCCATTCAGTGCACCTCTAACCGTAACCAACATTTTCAAAAAGGAGAGGAGCACCATCTACCTACAAGTTGCTCACTTGACAGGTTTCCCTGACAGAAGTCTGTCAGATTAAAGCCTCGTACACACAATTGAATTTTCGGCAGGGAATTGTGGGATGACAGACTGTTGGCCTAAAATCCAACCGTTAGTACGTTCCATCAGACAATTGCTGTGCAATTTTCCACCAACAAATGTCGGATGGCAAGCTAGTAAATTTTCGGTGGACACCGGTCTGTTGTCAGATTTTCGTATAGTCTGTACGCAAGTACGTCACACAAAAGTTGAAAGTACAAACACTCATGCTCGGAATCAATGCTCAAACACGACATTAGCAGAAGGTGCCCAAAGTGTGGCGCTCAAGAGCTAAAATTCCACACAGTACGTCACTACATTCGTGTTTATTGACCAACCATTGTGTACCGTTTAGTATGCAAGACAAGTTCCTGGCACACGCCCTTTAGACAAAAGTCTGACGCTTTGTCTGCCGAAAATCTGATTGTGTGCACGAAGCCTTAAAGGAAAGAGTCATCCGGGTGAAAAAAAAATCTCTTCCTTGATATCATTTTCAGAACTGAAAAGCAAGTTTCTTTAACACTTTATTCTACTCTTCCACAATGTTTCTACTGGTTCTGGGATTAAACAGGTGGTGAGACAGAGCAAGCAAAATGATAGACGTTCCACCAATGTTCACATATTGCATGCTACAGAGTCAAAAGTACATAGTAAATGTTATAGCTACAAGAACTTGGCAATTAATGCAGTGCTGCACATCAGTCGCATTTCTCACAAGCCAAAAAGCATTAAGCCTCCATTTCACATTAGTGCGTCTCCAAAGTTGCACGATTTCCAGTGTGACTTTGGAGCTCGACTTTTAATCCAACTTTACATTCTATGGATTGAAGACACATCACAGTAGTGCAGGCACATTTTCAAAGCCGATTTGAACAGGTGCCAATAAAAAAAAAAAAAGAAGAAAATGGTGTGCGGCCCGCCACACGACTTTGATGTCCAAAGTCGCATGACAAATCGCACAGGTGTGAATGGAGTCTTAGAGTTGAACTCCAGAGGAAGTAAAAAGGCTGCTCGTTTATCTCTAGGGCAGCCTTTCCTAACAAGAATATCTCCAGAAGGTTGCTGGGGGTTCCTTGAGCAAGGAGCAGTTTTTGCCTCTTCGATAAGTTGCCACTGAAACCAATGATCTTTTTAGCTCTCTGTAAAAGGGAATTCTTCCCACGGACTCCAAAATGTAGGGGACTGTCTTCCCTTCGACAACCACACTAGTTTACAGTGAACTGAAGATGGTTCCTGAACCATTATTTCAAGGGTCCCTCCGAATTAAAGAGGATTGAGAAAAGCTGATCTAGGGGAACAAGAAAAAAATCGATTTTCCTTATCCGATTCTCCGCTCCCACTCCTCCTGTGCTATAAGGCCAGTCCCCACAGTATCGTCTCCTTTATTGCTCCAGCAGTTGCAGGTCCACCAACACCAAGATCAGAGGTTTCAAAGCCCTGCAGCGGACATGAGGATACCGAGCAGCAGCCCACTGGTGAAGCGTAGGGGAGCGGAGGATTGGGTAAAAAAAAAAAACAGCTTTTCCGGTCCCCTGGACCTAAACAAGCATTTAACCCTTGCAATACAGGCGCATCCCCACTGCATAGATGGATTTTTTAATTTTCCCTCAAGTTGGCTGTAGGAAGTGAACACTGCCCTTGTGTCACCTAAAGGCAAACATGGGAGCGTCAAAAGATATTTGGGAGGGGTATGGTAATTCCCAGGATATAGACAACAGTGGGGGACAAGGAAAAAAAAAAGAAAGAAAGTGAAAGAATTTGGTGAATATTTCTAAAAACTCTTTTGCATTGAGCCACTGTTAAGTCATGTTTGATGGCAAATACAAACTTCCGCACATGACCCATCATAACAGCACCGTATAGTACAAAGAGCGGAGTCGGCTCCTGTGCGCCTGTTCTAAGGCTGCAGACAGGAAACAATCAGGAATGTAGTTATCAGCCTGCCTTATAGCAGTCTCTCAATTTCCTGTACAAGAGGGATCAGAGTGCATAGACTGCATTCCACAGGAGTCAGCTGCATACCAGCCCTGGGAAAGGGCCTAACAATAGTGGAATTCACTAGTGAAGGCAAAAAAAAAAAAAAAACTGGAGTTAGTACTTACCGGTAACTCCTTTTCCGGTGGTCTTCCAGGACAGCCCTTGAGAGATGGAGCTCCTCCCATCGACACAGGAAACACATTGCCACAGTTCAAAAGGCGGTCCCTCAGGTCCCTGGTCAGTCATTCACCAAGAACCGAAGGATGGAACTGAAAAACATATAAACCATAACAGGTAATAACATTAGTACATCACTACAATCAAATAAAGGGTGGGATCGTGCTGTCCTGGAAGACCACCGGAAAAGGAGTTACCGGTAAGTACTAACTCCAGTTTTCCCAAGTGTTCTTCCAGGACAGCCCTTGAGAGGATCCCCAAGTACTTACCAGATTAGGGGGGGACCACGGCCTGGAGGACTTTCCTCCCAAAGGCCTGATCCTGACTAGACATTAAGTCCAGTCGGTAATGCCTTGTAAAGGTGGAAAAGCTTGACCATGTGGCTGCTTTACATACCTGCTCCGGGGTGGCACCAGCTCTTTCTGCCCAGGATGCAGACAACGCTCTTGTTGAGTGAGCTTTAACACCCTCAGGAGGATCTCTATTCAAGGCCTTATACCCCTCTGCTATAGCTAGCCTAATCCATCTAGCTATGGTTACTTTTGAAGCTTTCTGTCCCCTACGCTGTCCGGAAAAAAGGACAAAAAGGGAGTCTGAGATTCTGAATGGATTTGTTATTTTAAGATATTCTAGAATACACCTCCTCACATCCAATAAATGAAAACGTTCCTCTTTCTCATTTGCTGCATTTTGACAAAATGAAGGGAGGACAATATCTTGGGACCTATGGAAGCTAGATGCTACCTTTGGTAAGAACCCAGGGTCTGTCTTTAGAATGACTCTGTCTTCTAGGATCTGTAGGAATGGTTCCCTGATGGAAAGTGCTTGGATTTCACTGACCCTACGGGCTGAAGTGATTGCCACCAGGAGAACTGTCTTAAAGGTAATAAGCCTTAGGGAGGCCTCTGAGATAGGCTCAAAGGGTGACCCCAAGAAAGCTTTTAGCACAACTGCTAAATCCCAGGATGGGACTTTTGTGATTCTGACTGGCTTGCGTCTAGCGACTGCCTTACAGAATCTAGCGACAAAAGGATTTTCCTGTAAGCGTTCATCTAGGTATACACTTAAGGCAGCTATCTGTACTTTAATAGTACTTAGGGTTAAACCCTTGTTTACACCTTCCTGTAAAAACTGTAGAATATTAGCCGTATTTATGTCCCGGCCATTCAGCCAGCTATTGAATTTTTTCCAGACTTTTTTGTAAATAGCTCTCGTGACTGGTTTGCGACTCTGTAGTAAGGTCGCAATTACCTCGTCTGACAGGCCCTTACTCCTTAAGATTTCCTCCTCAGTAACCACGCTGACAGCTTCAGTGTGGCGACCTGCGGATGGTAAAGAGGTCCCTGCGACAGGAGGTCCTGTCTGTAGGGAAGTCTTAGAGGCGGACAGTCTGTCAATTGCAGCAACGTTGTGAACCACGGTCTCCTGGGCCAAAAAGGTGCTACTAGAATCAAACAGGTTTTTTCCTTGAGGAATCTTGCTAGGACCCTCGGAATGAGATGAAGAGGGGGAAATGCATACGCCAGACTGAAAGTCCATGGAGTTTGCAAGGCATCTACCGCCAGGGGTTGATCTCCTGGGTTTAGCGAGAAAAAATTGGGAACCTTTGCATTTTTCTTGCTCGCAAAAAGGTCTACCTCTGGTTCTCCCCAGTGAGCTGTTATGAGATTGAATGCCTCTGGGTGTAAGGACCATTCTTGGTTCGAAATCCTCTGTCGACTCAAGAAGTCCGCCTTGTTGTTCAGCTCCCCTTTCAGGTGAACTGCAGAAATGGATTCCAGATTGGCTTCTGCCCACTGGAGAATGCGTCTGGCTACCAACATCAAACGAGGACTTCTGGTTCCTCCTTGTTTGTTTATGTATGCTACAGCCGTCGTATTGTCTGAACGGACTTGTAGATGGTGACCCTGTATTGCGGGGTGGAAAGCTAGAACAGCTCTCAGGATTGCTGTTAGTTCTTTCCAATTGGAAGAGAAACATTTCTCCTCCGGGGTCCACTTGTCCTGGACCCAGCTTGAGCCTAGGTGGGCTCCCCAGCCCCAACTGCTCGCATCCGTTGTTAGTGTTGAAGTGATAGGAAGGACCCAATGAACCCCTTTGTTTAGGTTCTCCCTGTCCTTCCACCACCAGAGGGAGCGTTTTACCCTTGAGGGGATCGATACCTCCTCCTCCAGATCTCTGCCTTTTAATTGTTCTAACAGAAAACCCTGAAGTTCTCTTTGATGGAACCTGGCCCATTGTACGGCTGGAATGGCTGCCGTCATAAGACCTAAGACCGACATTACTTCCCTCACCGTACACTTGGGGCTGCATTGAAGAAAAGATATTCTCTGCCACAGATTCAAAATCTTTTCTTCCGGCAGTATAATTTTCTGATCTACAGACTTGATCCAGTACCCCAGATACAGGATCTCCTGTGTTGGGGTTGTCTTGGATTTCTCCTGACTGACAATCCACCCTAATCGACTCAGACTGAGTTGAGTCAATTCTAGGTCCTGAGAAAGACGACTCTCTGAGTGGGCTGTTAGGAGCAGATCGTCTAGGTAGGGGATAATTGAGACTGATTGAAGCCTCAGAGGAACTAAAGCCTCTCCGAGAACCTTGGTAAAGATTCTCGGAGAGGATGATAGACCGAAGGGAAGTGCTCTGCACTGAAAGTGGTAAACCTTTGTGTCTATCTGCACTGCCATCCGAAGGAATTTCTGGCATTCCTCCCTTATTGGAATGTGCAGATAAGCATCCCTTAGGTCCAGGGTTGCCATAAATGTCTCTTTCTGCAGGAGATTCTTTATGGAATAAATGGACTCCATCCGAAATCTCTTGTAACGGATGGAGCGATTCAGTGGACGGAGGTTCATAATTAGTCTGAATCTCCCTGACGGTTTTCTTACCACAAAGATGTGCGAGTAAAAACCGTCCCCTTGTTCCTGAATAGGGACTGGTGTCAATACTTCTTGATCTACCATTTCCCCTATTAGTAAAGGTAAGGCCCTGGCCTTTTCTGAGTGACTTGGAAGCTTTGTCACCAGAAACTTGGAAGGAGGGTTGCTGTGAAATTCCAGCGCATGACCCCTTTTTATTATGTTTAAGACAAACTCGTTCGAGGTTGTCTCTTCCCATTGAGGAAGAAATTTGCTTAATCTTCCTCCCACAGGAACCCTGACGTCACTGGGGTTTGGGATCCTGATTGGGGCGGCTAAACAGTATGCCCCCTTTTCCTTTCCCTTTATGTCCCGACCAATGTTTTTTGGGGGTTGAACTCTTCTCTGATTTAGAGGGTTCCTTAAAGGGACGAAAAATTTTTCTTTGAAAATTTTTCTTTTTTGCAGGAAAGGTTTTCTTTTTGTCCGCCGTCCTTTCTAAGGCGGAGTCTAATTCAGGCCCGAAGACTAAGTCTCCTGTAAAAGGGACGCTGCACAGGCGGGTTTTAGACGCCGTGTCTCCCCCCCAGGTTTTCATCCATACTGACCTCCTTGCTGCCACTGAAAGTGCTGCAGATTTAGCCGTAAATTTAACGGAGTCCGTGGAGGCGTCAGAGATGAAACTGGTGGCCTTAAAAAGCATAGGGAAAGATTTCAAAAGCTCCCCCCTAGGAGTGCCTGCCTTTAAGTGTTCTTGTAGTTGCGATAACCAGAACTCCAGGTTTCTAGCTACACAGGAAGTGGCTAGAGCTGGTTTTAAGCCTGCCATAGAGGCATCCCAGGCCCTCTTTAAGACAATGTCTGTTCTCCTGTCCATGGGATCTTTCAGGTGGCCCATATCCTCAAAGGCCAGATCAGCCTGCTTTGAGATTTTGGACAGAGGGGCGTCTAGTTTTGGATTTTTATTCCAGACCGCCTCTGGGCTCTCATCAAAAGGGAACCTTCTCTTAAGGGATTTAGGAAAGAAAACCTTCTTGTCTGGTTCAGACCACTCCTTAAGGACAAGGTCAGAAAGCACCTTATGTATAGGAAAAACCCTTGCTTTCTTTTTCCCCAGAGCCTCATACATTTGATCATGTCTGGATAACTGAGTTTCTTCCTCCTCAATTTCCAGCGTATCATAGATAGCCCCCATTAGCTCATCTACTTCCTCGAGAGATAATCTATATTTTGAGGCTTTAGATGCTGCTTGATCCTCTTCCTGACCCGAGTCAGTGTCAGAGGATTCGGGGCTAATCAACGTGGGGCTAGGCTCCCTGACCATACGGGGCTCCCCTGAGCTGGGTGTTGTAAGGCATGGTGAGGATGAGATTATAGTTGTTTTACTCGTGGAGGCAGCTGCAGCTGATCCCACGTCAGTGATTAACTCCCGGAGGGACTTAAAGGTCGACGCCATTTCCTCTTTAAAGGAGCCCAAAAACTTTGCTAAAGGGGAATCTGCCTCAGATTTAAGCAAGCTTGCAATGCATTGCTTGCATAGGGCTTTGTTAGAGCCAGAGGACAACCTATTCCCACAATTAGGACACTTTTTGCGGCCTGTCTCGTCTTCCCTTGGCATCTCTTTAGCCTGAAAATAAGAAGACAAAGGATTTCTTAGCGTCAGAACCATGTCCCTCTTAGAATCACCACTAACAAACAACCTCACTGTGAGTAAACCGCCACCGTGGGGTACTACAGGGCCCAGCCTACAAACACCACCACTCCACCAGAGTAATAGCATGCCCAGCAGCCTACCTGGGTTTGGCTGGTGCCTGTCTCCGCCGGAGTATCCTGGGGAATAGCCTCCATGGTCCCCCTCTGACGCTCCGAATCCCGCCGCTAATCCGGTATAGCTGGACGCTGGTCGGGCTTTACAGGCACAGCGCTGGCTCTCCCTCTCCTCCTTGTACCCTTAGAGACCCGGAACCGGAAGTCTCGGCACGCAGTGATGACGCGGTTCCGCCGGAAGTGAACGCTCGGCGTCTCCGACCCCCTGCAACGAGGAGGGAAGATGGAAGGTTCCACTCACCACTCCTGGGGGAAACCGGCGTCATTCTGCCCCTGGCCACCTCGGCACTGGAAGGAGGAGGGTAACGGGTCTGCTCCGGTTCAGCTGGACGGTACCCGAGCCAAAGAAAAAAAGGTATGGACCCAAACTGCAGCCATAAACCAGGACCCGGTCCCTTAGGCTTGCAGGTTCTCAGGCAGCCCCTGAGAGGGGCCTCCAGGTTCCTGGCAACATGTTCCTCCGACGGAGGAAACACAAATGACTGACCAGGGACCTGAGGGACCGCCTTTTGAACTGTGGCAATGTGTTTCCTGTGTCGATGGGAGGAGCTCCATCTCTCAAGGGCTGTCCTGGAAGAACACTTGGGAAAAAACATTCTTGAAAAAGCGGAGCAAGCCTCTCTGGGCGACGCTAAAATATAAAAAAAAAGTAGATGTTCTTCCTTCCTTCCTGCCGAGAGCACCTTTCTTCTGATCCTAGCGAGAAAGCAGCTAGGATACAAGTCCAGCTATCAACACCTTCAGAAACAGCTTGGTCTTTGCCACCAACATACACATTGCTCCTCTTGAATACTAGAACTCCTGAAGGGGCACAATATGAGAGAGGTGGTGCATTACATGAGCGCTCATCACTTTCTTACCTTGATCAGACTTCTTTAGAAGCTGTAGGACGACAGAACACTGAAGCTAAAATGCAAACTGAAAAGCACATGTAACGAAGCGAGATGTAGACGGTAACATCCAAGACTTTGAAGGCTCACTATTGTACCCAAGAACCAGTAAATGGTATGAACATTCTATATTACCAAAAGTATTGGGACACCTGCCTTTACACGCACAAACTTTAATGGCATCCCAGTCTTGGCAGGTAGGGTTCAATATTGAGTTGGCCCACCCTTTGCAGCTATAACAGCTTCAACTCTTCTGGGAAGGCTGTCCACAAGGTTTAGGAGTGTGTCCATGGGAAAGTTTGACCGTTCTTCCAGAAGCCCATTTGTGAGGTCAGGCACGGATGTTGGATGAGAAGGCCTGGCTCGCAGTCTCTGTTCTAATTCATCCCAAGGGTGCTCTATAGGGTTGAGGTGCAGGCCAGTCAAGTTCCTCCTCCCCAAACTCGCTCATCTAGGTCTTTATGGGCTTTGCTTTGTGCACTGGTGCGCAGTCATGTTGGAACACAAAGGGGCCATCCCCCAAACTGTTCCCACAAAGTTGAGAGCATGAAATTGTCCAAAATGTCTTGGTATGCTGATGCCTTAAGAGTTCCCTTCGCTGGAACTAAGGGGCCAAGCCCAAACCCTGAAAAACAACCCCACAGCATAATCCTCCCTCCACCAAATGATTTGAACCAGTGCACAATGCAAGGTCTATAAAGACATGGATGATTGACTTTGGGGTGGAGAAACTTGACTGGCCTGCACAGAGTCCTGACCTTAACCTGATAGAACACCTTTGGGATGAATTCGAGTGGAGACTGCAAGCCAGGCCTTCTCGCCCAACATCAGTGCCTGACCTCACAAATGCGCTTCTGGAAGAATGGTCAAACATTCCTATAGACACACTCCTAAACCTTGTGGACGGCCTTCCCAGAGGAGTTTAAGCTGTTATAGCTGCAAATGGTGGGCCAACTCAATATTGATGCCTAAAATCTCACAAAAAAAAGTGCAGTTTTGATCAAAACGTGTTATAAGTAAAAAGTGCTAAATGTCCTTTTTACAAGTGCATTATTGAATTAAAAATCCAAAATCCTTTATATCAACGTTCTTGTGCAAAACGATGTGCATCCTAAATCACAGCATCAGTCTTCAGTGAATCACTCCTGAAGACTGATACTGTGAACTAGGATGCACATTTTGATTCTTTGATCACAACTGCACTTTGTATTTATTGTGATATAAGCGCTGTGTATTGGATCAATTAATGACTGGAACACATATTGCATTGTATACAGCAGCTGACAGAAGTGGTTTCACTAAGCGCGGGTGTCAAAAGGTTTAGTTTAAGATCAAAAAATGTGTAGTATATTTGTTTCATCAGCAGAAGCACCATTTTCTCCAGGCCAATGAATGATTTTATCCCATTACTCCATTCATTCCACAGGACACCAAGACTTCCCAGTTATAAAAAACATTTGTTGCACAAATGTCCAAAAGCATTCGGACAAGTTGAACGAGAGTATTATTATTATATATATATATATATATATATTTTTTTTTAAAGCTTGTTGTTCTCGTGCGCGCCCCCAAAGGTGTGCAGATCGGAGACAAGGCGTGTCCCTCGGACACAGCCTACCCCCAATCAGGGAAAAGAGCCAATGAAATTGGCTCTTTACCACGTGACCGGCTGTGTCCAAGCACAGCCAGTCACAAGTGTAAACATACCAGGACTGTTACCGGGTTCCCCTCCTCACACACCAATCCAGTGAGAAAGCATAACAGCGAGTTACTGTGTGCTATTACTACTGTGCCCGGATTGCTGCCCCCCCCCCCCCAGAATAAAGAGTACCCGTCTGAGTACTTATGTGAGCCCAGCAGTGCCTGACAGACGGACAATTTCTACCCAACATGCAGCCCATTCGTCCCCGCTGTGCAGCCCATCTGTGTCACCTGTCATACAGCCACCATGAAAGTATCTACTCCAGAAGAGGCATACCAAATGCCAAGCCTGACCGATGAGAGCAGTGGGGAGATCTCACCGCCCCAGTACAGTTCCGATTCTGGTTTGCAATACGAGCCCCCTGGGTGCAGTACATCTGAATCGGAGGAGGAAGTAGTCCGTCCGAAAAGACGACGTTCTAAACACAAGGCAGCTACCAGCAGCGCCAGACACCCCAATGGCGCTAGACCCCAGGAGGAGAGGCCCAGTACAGGCGCTGCTAGACCCCCAGCACAAGCGCTGGAATGTCATGCAAAAGAAGTAGGGCCCAAACCCATCTTCCAGATGCCTTGGAAAACCCATTGTGGCTGACTTCTAGCATAGGGTCAGCCACAATTTCACAGCACAGCCAGGTGTGCAGGCCAACATAGAAGGTTTCTCTGAAATAGATTTTTTAAATGTATTTTTCCCTGATGAGTTACTTCAAAGCATCGTGGACCAAACAATTATTTTTGCCCATCAGTACATAGAAAATAACCCCAACTCATGCTATGCCCACCCTTGAATGGAGACCCCCCTAACAGTGGAGGAGCTTACACTATTTTAAGGCATTATGCTCAACATGGGCCTTAAAAAAAAAAAAAAAAACTGCATGCATATTGGTCTACCAGCCCCCTTCACCACATGCCAATTTTTTCAACTCTGATGTCCAGGTTCGCTATGACATAATCATGTGGTTCCTGCAATTCAGTGATAACTCGCAGTGTAGTGGAGTGGAGGGATAGGAAAGAGGTTTACATCATGTCCACCATCCATGATGACCCCCCTCGGTGGAATGTTGCAGAAGACGCAGTCCCGTTCAAAAGGCTTGCTGTATCAATGAATGGGGGTGGATGGATTTAAAGGATCAAATGCTGCAGTCCTATCTTTCAACGCGAAAGTCCCTCCAGGTGGAGGCAGGCCATGACCAGGTGCTGTGGAGTCTACACCCACCCACAGAAAGACGCTCGCCACAGACCTACGGTAAACTATAAGAGTTAAATAAACACACACGGATTAATTTGCATTGTCCCTTCTATTTCTGTATATGGGTGATGGCACTATTTAAAAAAATAAAAAAACCATAAAACATCTAAAGTACCTTTTTCCTAATGGATACACAGCTGTCACATGACCCCGCTCTCTCCCAGCCTGTCTGCAGGGAAACCTAAGCAGGAGGAGCCTCTAGTCCTCTGCTGCTGGTCACATGTTCAAAATCAAACAGCTTTTGGGATACAAAATAAAAATAAATATCAATAAACTGTTTTAAATAATCAAACAAATATATATATTTGAAAATCAAATCTTTATCAATTTTTGGCAACAAATAGTGTGGGTGGATATCTGCCAGTCACAGGCTCGCCCCTCCAGCCTGTGTCTTCGTCCTTGTACACACGGTCGGAGAATCCGTCGGAATGTGTCCTATCGGACCGTGTCGTCAGATAATCCGACTGTGTGCGGTATGCATCGGACTGATTCCGTCTGAATATCCGTCGGACCCAATTTTCCAACTTGTTGGAAATATTTCCTGACCAACTGGGCTGGTCGGACATACTCCGATCAAGTGTAGAGAATTTTGATCGGACCAAGTGCCACGCACGCTCAGATCAAATTCCTACATCAAAGCTATTGGCTACTAGCCTGAATGTAGTCCCATCGTAACGAAATAACGTCATCACGTTCTGAAAGATCGGATTTTTCGCCAACGTGTGTATGCAACAGTTTCGGACAAGATCCGACGGACAAAATCCGATGGGAAAAATCCGACGGATTTGGTTGTGGAAATCTCCAACCGTGTGTACAGGGGCTTAGAATAACCACCTGTCGACCACCCTATAGCAGTTTTAATACTACAGGGCGGCCGCACTGCGCAGGATCATGTATATACACACATACACACGTGATCCTGCACTTCCCGGTATCAGGTGCAAGTGCGCGTTGCCTGTGGTTCACTCCTGTTGTGATTCTATACAGAAGGAGCTGATCAGCGGGTCCCACGGACCTGATCTCTGCCATCACCAGCCGATCTTTTACGACACAGGTAGAATAGTGATCTGCCTATGTAAACAAGGCAGATCGCCATTCCGTCCTTAAGGCAAAGCAGAAACTATGGATCTATGCCTTCCCCTAGTAAAAGCACCTCCTACACTACAGTAGAACACCAGCTAGGCACACATTTAACCCTTTGATTGCCCCTGTTAACCCCTTCCCAGCCAGTGGCATTAGTACAGTGACAGTGCATATTTTTAGCACTGATCACCATATTCGTGTTACTGGTCCCCAAAATGTGTCGGTGTCCAGTTTGTCGGCCACAATATCCCAGTCCTACTACAAGTTGCTGATCCCAGCTATTACTAGTAAAAAAAAAAAAAAAAAAATGAATTCCATAAATATATCCCATATTTTGTTGATGCTATAACTTTTGTGCAAAATCAATATACGCTTATTGTGATTTTATTTTTATTTTTTCTTACCAAAAATATGTAGCAGAATACACATTGGCCTAAATTGATTAAGGAATTCGATTTTTTTAAATTTTTTTATTGGATATGTTTTATAGCAGAAAGTAAAAAAAATTGTTTTTCCATAATTGACAGCTTTTTATTTATAGTGACAAAAAAAAAAACTTAAAAAAACAAAAACACAAAAAAAAAAAAAACGAAAAAAAAGAAAAAAGAAAAAGAAAAACAACGCAGAGGGGATCAAATACCACCAAAAGAAAGCTCTGTTGGGGGGGCATCATTTTCAGTTAAAGTAACGCAGTGCCATATAGGAAAAAATGGCCTGGTCTGGGGGGGGGGTAAATCTTCTGGAGCTGAAGTCTCCATTAATGTAATATCCCACCCCATTATGTTAAGCTGGTTAGTGGGCATGAAAGAGGAGGGAGGGAGCTGTCATTTACCACTGTGTATATGTCCACGTTTGTGACTCTAAAGTCACATGGGATGCTCAGTGATCGGGAGGAAATGCTCAGCATAGAAACGCACTGAAAACTGAGCATGTGCAGAGCTGCTACCACAACTGTGAAGTCCCTAGCTGAGTTTGGGACAGAAGGCGGAGATAGAGAACCGCAGGATCAACCAGTTTTTTTTTTTTTTTTTTGCAGAATACAGAAAGCCAATCTCATAGTGACCGATTATGAACAGCCTGTATTCTCTGCATAATGACTGAAGTACCCAAAAAGTCGCATCTTGCTTTTTGTATTTGAAATCCTAAGGATGCGGCAAACAGCGGAGTCTAATCCCCTATACTTATGTAGTATTTTGTCATAGGGCAAGAAAGCAAGAAAACTCCTTTGTAAATTATATTTTTCACCTGGCTGGAGTCCAGGATTAATGTTTGAGTAAATGTTGACCAATTTTACATCGCAGTTTGATCAGTGGCTGTTACAAACAAAATATGTGTCAGGCACATTGTAAATGCAAGCTCTGTACTTGCAAAGTATGCTCGTCGACAGTACAATAAGATTGGGGGGGGGGGGGGGGGGAGCTTGAGGACACCTGAAAGATCAGATTGTGCACAGCAATAAAGTTTTACCTGTCCGTGTGAGGGATGGGATGGTTCCAAGGGAAAGGGCTCTGTTCAGACGTCCAGGCAAGGAAGACGATGAGGCTTTGCGCTGTGAACGATTGGCTTGCTGGTTCAGCAACTGCAGAAGACCTGGTGGTGTAGAGAACAATGCAGACGACAAGTCCGGAAGAACAACCCCATTATCCAAGCTTCCAAACTGGTAGGCCGGGTCACCAGAAAAATACCTGTAGAGGGAATCTGAACAGTCACATGACAAGCACACAAAACACTACAGTGGAGAACAATTTCACTTTTGGGAGAGAGTAAGGTTTAGAATCTGTCAGTTGGGGGAAGATTACAGAAGTTTAAAAAAATAAAATAAAATGAGTGCCCAGTGCCAACTCATTGGTGCCACCTCATCAGTGCCCATTAGTGAAGGAGAGAAAACGTACTTATTTACACAATTTTATAACAGAAAAAAAAAAAAAAAAAAAAATTTTGGCCTTTGTTTAGCAAAGAATAAAAACCCCAGAGGTGATGATAAAAATTTGGTTTGGGTACAGTGTTGCATGACCACGCAATTGTCATTCAAAGTGTGACAGCGCTGAAAGCTGAAAATTGGCTTCGGCAGGAAGGGGGGAAAGTGCCCGGTATTGGATTGGTTAAAGAACTGTATTGAAAGGAAAAATAAAAATTATTATATATATCCAAACTATGGTAATTAAACTCCAGACAGTGCTTTAAATTTTTTTTTACAGGTTGCTAGTTTGGCGTTTGAGGTGGTCTAGTGCTCGAATTATTGCTTTCGCTATAACAGTTATGGCCATACCTCACATGTGGTGCGAACAGAGTTTACATATTTCTGCATGTGATTTTCTGCTTTCATTTTTGTTTTCTTTTATTGTACACTGGCTCCTTTTTTTTTAATCACTTTTATTCCTATCACAAGAAATGTAAACATCCCTTGTGATGAAAGGAATGACAGGTGCTCTTTAAAGACATCTGGGGTCCAGATCCCTCCTCTACCCTGGAAAGCACGAGATCAAATAAAAAAAAAAAAAAAAAAAAACAAATTATATATATAATATATATATATATATATATATTATATTATATTATATTATATTATATTATATTATATTATATTATATTATATTATATTATATTATATTATATTATATTATATTATATTATATTATATTATATTATATTATATTATATTATATATATTATATATATATATATATATATATATATATATATATATATGTGTGTGTTACCTTCGCTCTGCAGAAAAACTAAAAAAAATAAATAGCAGTGATTCTGCCAGAGCCAGAAGCGACATCAGGACGTCGCTTCCGGCCTCCCAGGACAATAGTAATGGCCGGGGACCATCCGTTCTGTCGAGAAGCCCCCCCCCCCCAAATCGGGTAGTGCCCGGGATGAAGGATATATGTGCCGTACGCTGATTTTAACACCAGCTTGTGAGGGTGAGCTGGCTGGTGTTCGGTCAGTGTGCCCCACGCTCCCGTGGGGAGTTCACGTCCATGATGGGTGGATTGTGGGCAGAATTAGCTGGCCAGTGCTGCAGAAAAACAAAAAAAAATTTATATATTTATTTATAATTATATATATATATATATATATATATATATATATATATATATATATATATATATATATATATATATATATATATATATATATATATATAATTTTGCGATGGGCAGATTTTTACATTTCTCCACCCATCAGTTATTTTTTTTGCAGCACTGGCAATCTAATTTCGGAGGCATTATGGCCTCCCAAATGACACAGAAGAGCCCCGGTATAACCACTTCAAGCTAAAGATGTCCATGGACATACAACGGTGGGGGAAGTGGTTAAATTGCTACCTACTAGTCAGACTACAGGAGTCTCAATCTTTTATGCTCGAGGAACCCTTGCGTTTTCAGGTCTTGGGTAACCCCTGAAATAGCTGGAGTGATATTAGTGTAATCAACTAGTTGTAGATATAACTAAAAGCATAAGTACATTTTTATATAAACACTGTGTGGGGCTCAGGGGACACTTACATTGCATTTCTGCTCAGCAGAAAAGGCCAACAGAGCATTGGTGTTTAGTGGAAAACTTGATTTTAACACCACTGTTATAGAACCCTGGTTAAGAAACCCTGCTTTAATAAACCACTTGACCTCCGGAAGATTTACTCCCCTTCATGACCAGGCCATTTTTTGCTATAAAGGGACTGCATTCATTTTAATGACAATTGCATGTGACACTGTACCTAAATAAAATGTCATTTGTTTCCCCATAAATTGAGCTTTCTTTTGGTGGCGTTAGATCACCTCTGCAGTGTATTTTGCAGAGGCGATACACTCTAATGTATTTTTTGTGCTATAAAACAAAAAAAATACCAACATTTTGAAAAAGAAAGAAAATAAATCAGATTTCTTCATAAAATTTAGGCCAATATGTATTCTGCTACATATTTTTTTTTTTTTAACAGAAGACAAACCCAATAAGCATATATTGATTGGTTTACGCGAACATTAGAGCGTCTACAAACTATGGGATACATTTATGGAATTTTTATACTAGTAATGACGGCTATCAGCGGCTATAGCGAGACTGCAAGATATTGCAGACAGACACCTGACACTTTGCAGGAATCAGTGACACCAATAAAGTGATCAGTTCTAAAAATATGCACTGCCCCTGTACTGACACTGGCTGAGCAGAGGTTACCAGGGGCAATCAAAGGGTTAATTGTGTGCCTAGCCAGTCTTTTTGTGTAAATGGTGTGCTGCTGTCATTAGGGGAAGAGATAGATTCTCTCCCCCCCCCCCCCCCCCCTCCCCGTCAGAACTCAGATATGCCTTGTTTACATCTCAGTTCTGTATTTTACGGACGATTGGCGTAATGCCGGAGGACATTGAGTGCCAGGGACCCGCAGATCGGCTTTTCCTCCGAATTATACAAGCGGCACACCGGCGAATTGCATACCCCGTGCAGGCGTAAATGCAGAATCACACACACACACAATTATATATATATATATATATATATATATATATATATATATATATATATATATATATATATATACACACACATATATATATATATATATATACACACATATACACACACACACATACATACATACATACACACACAATACATATATTTATTTTACACACATGATCCTGTGCACAGCTGCCATCCTGTAGCAGTAAAAGCGCTACAAGGTAGTCAGCAAGTGGTTAAAGTCCAGTGTCAGCACAGCTCTATCATGCATGGATATGGAGGCTCTGAGGGCAGAGACTGCCAACTACAGTACACTGCTTTAACCAGTATTTAGGAGAGTGATAGGCAGTGGGATATTGCACAGTCCTGTGCTATGCCAATATCGAAAACCTAGAAGAAATACCTTTGCTTTTGTCAGCGGATGCCGCTTGTCCTTCGCTGCTGCTGACAATACTCACTACTCAGCTAATGCAATTCAAGGCTCCATTCTATACCTTGGAGGTAAATAGGAAACTACTGACATGTTTCAAAAGACACGAAAAGCATAGATAAAACACGCTTGTGTACAAATATACAACTACAAAAAATGTAGTTGAAAAAAAAAAATCTGAATATACAGATTCTTAAAGGGTTTGTTAACCCACGATTTAATTTATACAATCCGCTCCTAAGGATATGTCCCCCCCTGTGTGTGTTTTATAAAAAATATCTATATATACACCTTATTTGTGAGCGCTGATTGGTGGTCACGTGACCCTACGGCTCTCTCCTCTGTCTGACAGATGCAGCGGGAGGGGCCGAGTTTCCCACGCTGATGTCAGTCTGAAGGGGAGGAGAGAGCCAGCGGGTCACTTGACCGTCGATCAGCGCTCACAAATAAGGTATATGCAGCTTGGGGGGGGGGGGGGGGTGATAGGACAGAGGAGAGACATCAGGGTTGTGTATGACGGTGGCACGTAAGCAGACCACTGTGTCAGGGCTCAGCAGCCATGATACACCATGATCAGTTTACATAGAGGGTAGAACAGGCAGGATCAGCCAGGTTTGTTTTTTTGTTTTGTTTTGTTTTTTTAAGTGTTACAGGGGGGCAAAATGACACAGCACAAGCGCTGTGCTGTATAAAATTATACAATTCTTTGAATGGAGCAGGATCCATTTTTTTTGGGGGGGGGGGGGGTAACAAACACTAATAAATATACGTCAACACTGTCCTTGTTCTCAAAGATTAAACACTGATCCTACCCATATGTTCCTCCAGCACCTGTCTTCAGCAGCTGAGGAGAGATCTGCACAAACATCTGAAGGCACTTAGGACGGCGCGTCTGCCCAACTTGTTCAACACTAAAAGCCTTGATAAAAAGCAGACGCTTGCCGCAGCTGTCCTGAAGCTCAATGCACCCTTAGCAAGCAAGGCCATACAATCAAGAATCTGTCCTAACAGCAGCTGAGAGAGATGGGGTAGAACCGGAACAAGCCTGGCTGAAAAACAGCACATCACTAAGCTAGTCTGCACATAATGAATCCGCAAATGCATTATTTTGTCTAATAGTAATAATGACGAGGCTTGTTCCATCTTCTAATCCCAAAGTCGATTTGTGATGCCCTTGAAAGCATGCATCTTAAAGTTTTGCAAGTTTACTTCTGCATGTCCTAGGTGCCTGTGAACCCAGCCATTGCCTGTAAATCTCTGCTAAGTGAAAGTCCATTGGTGTGGCATAGTCTCCTCAATTCAAAGTTCACAATTTATGGGAGACATTGAACCGAGATAAAAAGAGGAGGCAACACGATAACGAAGCTTCCCTACCGTAGAATTCATTGTGTGTATAGTAAGGTTTAAAAAAAAAAAAAAAAAAAAAAAAAAAAAAAAAAAAAAAAAGGGAAAGGAAAAAGAAAGATGCCCATTACAACCCAACTTGATTTAGGGTTGGCAAACTCAAAAAAGCTATGAAATGTACTGCTGAATTAGAGTCCAACACCACCTAAGCAAATATTAAACAAGCTTGAGAAATATATATATATATATATATATATATATATATATATATATATATATATATATATATATATATATATATATATATATATATATATATATATATATATATATATATATATATGTCACCAAGCGGACCACGGTCCAGATCAGGGCCTACTCAATGTCTCATCCGGACCCCTGAGGTTCCACCCTTTAGGAGTCGTTCTGCCCACAGCCATCACCACTGCTATTCTTAGAGAGCTGACAGCCGGAGGCAGAACAGCTCTGGACAGAGAGCAGGGGGCTGCCCGAGTTAACAAGCTGGTGATTGGATGCGAGGATGCAAGGCAATCATCACACAAACAAATGCGATTCATATCTCTGCTGGAAGAATATTTTACCGACTGGACCTCCGAGAAAATTTAATTCAATACCCCTGGCATAAATCTTTGTGTTTACAGCCAGTCATACATGGATCGAAATTTGGCTGATTCAGTAGGGACTAGCCAAATTTTTATTCATGTATGGGCAGGTTGATTGTAGATTGTGCCAACCAGCCTGTCCGATTTCTTTTACATGAGGTTACTGCCAGCAGCTATAGCTGCTAGCATTGCGTTCTGACAGCCTGGAAGGCTCCCCCCCCCCCACCAGAACACCACAGGAAACATCCCCCAACCAACACTGTCCGCAGAAGGCTTTTTAAAAAAAGTCTCTCTCAGAACAGGAGTCCAACAGCCACTGAAACAGAATACAAAAACGGCACAAACCAGACACTTGAAAATGTTGAAAGCTCACAGTAAGTGAAGGATGCCTTCCAAGACCAATGACAGACCTTGCAAAAAGACTTAACTTTTGGCCTCACAGAAATCACAGATTGGAGGTAGCTAGCAACCAAGAAACACAAGGGCAAACGAGTCCCAAGGACAGAAGATCTTAATGATCTGTCACAGGGGTCATAATAGATGGGCATGCCACATCTGCCTGGGGCCACTGGCATGCCCTCCATCTTGATCTTTCAAAGCAGACGAGGAAGAAGTTTCATTTTAGAGAAAAGAAAAGATAAGAATGTAATGATACCACAGATACTGGGCAGTCACTGCTTTAGCTGGTACTATGCAGACATACTTCCCCAGTTTGTTGATCCTGGAGGCTAGAAGTACACATCTGGTGACCCCTACCTTCAACGCAGGTCCTTGAACACTCAGTGGTCAAGGACCTGCTTGCAGGAGTAAATTGTCTGACTGCAATTGTACTGGGCTTAACCAGGAAGGGTTAACCCGGGCTGGCCAACAGTTTGGGTTATTCTGTCACCTACAGGAGGATTGGTCACTGGCAAACACAAAGTCCCTCAATGGATGAGGGGAGAAAAAAAAAAGGACATTTTGTACCCTGAGAACTACACGTCTCCCTATACAAAACTAGGGTTAGAAAGAAAGAAGTGCTGCTTGAAGTCAAGGTGGTCAACTGCTATGATCTCCGATGTGCCCCAAAACAAACTGATGTGAAACGCACACTGCATTTGCTATGATCATCAGCCAGTGTAACAGTGTCTGCCTTTGGAATATAAAAAATAAAATAAAAGTAGGGAAGGAGGGGTGCACTACGGCAAGATAACTGAGCTCTAAAATAAGGATCACAGCTAAAACTGATGTAAAACCAATTTTTCAAAAATTCTGGTTCAGCTAGTCTTGCAGCAAACCCTTATTACACAAGGATAGTTAAAAGCAATCTTTTGGTGTCAAAATGTTATTTTTTTTTTTTTTTTTAAGCCAATAAAAAGGGGAGAAAAGCCTAACAATTTCCAAATCGAATATTCATCATTGTTTTGCGGTGATCCTTACGTTTAGTCTTTATTGACATTACCCCCAATTTTTGGACTTTTTTTTGTCCACCCAGTGCTTAAAGTAATACTAAGGCATGCAGTATGAAAGCACGGCTACTGGAGTCAAGTCAGTTTGGAACAAGCTTAGAGGGCTTTTATTTGAATAAAATGAAAAGCAGCTGCCAATACAAGCAGTATGTACAGGGTGTTCATACATTATAGGAACATAAATGAGTACAGTATGATAGAAGCAGGAGCATGACATGAACAAAATGGAAGCCAGACAGGTACACTGCAGGGAAGACAAAAAGCAGCAAGAAAAACAGTCACAACAAGACTTCTCTCCAAGAATCTGAACATTCAGTCTCACGTAAGAAGGTTTATATATGTCCCCTTGTTCATCTATGTATTTTTGGAGTCAGATCCTCGTGTCCAGGGCTAAGAGGTAATCGGGTCTCAATATTGTACCTCAGCAATTTCAGGGACTTGGTGCCCATACACACTTAGATTAGATTTTCTGCAGATTTTGTGTCTACAGATTTACCAAAACCATATAATGAGGTCAAACCTTAAAGTGGTGTTCCACACACACCAAAAAAAAATTCCTAAAAAAAAAAAAAAATAAAATAAAAAAAGTTTAACTCACCTCTAAATGCCTGTTGCTAGGGGGTCCCTCGTAGTCTGCCTCTTTCAGCGCCTGGGCTCCTGAAGTCACTTCCTCTCGGCGCAGGAAGGGCTCAGTTCCGCCTCCCCTCCTGTCAGTCATCTGGGACACGTGACAGGTCCCAGATGACTGCGCGGCCAATCACTGCGCTGCGTGCGTATGCACAGTTGCAATGCCGTCACCGCCAAGAGGAGGGGAGGTGGGGACGACGACAACAAGTGGGGCTTAGTTTCCCTGCATCGCTGGACCCTAGGACAGGCAAGGGTCCGATTAATAAAAGTCAGCAGCTGCAGTATTTGTAGCTGCTGACTTAATTTTTTTATTTTATTTTTTTAAGGGAAACTCCTCTAAGCGTTTCAAATTGTACACAATCAGGCAGGCCCTTGCACTACATGGTTTTGGTAAATCTGAAGAAAATCTGTGTGTATGGTGCCCTTACGCATGCCTAAAGAGACACCCAAATCAGAGCAAAGGCATATTGTCTGCAGATATTTCCCCACAGCCCATGTGACAGTGACCTTGTAATTCACCGCTTAGGCATGAGCACCATCACACTTGGACCATACCTGCTCTGTTAACAGCACAATATAGGAGCTTGGCTCGACCTATATAATAAATATGTATAAATGCCCGGGAGGCATGCCGGCTTATCCACAGACAGTCACCTTCCTGAACGAGCATAGTGACAGTCTTTCTGAAAGCTGGAAATCCATTAACGAGGCTGGGAAGTTAACAGAGCAGCAGCTAACAAAGGTTCCGATGGTAGGCAAGTGAAGTGTAAACTCTTTCATGGACAAACCTACAGAGTTAAAGACTGAATATTCAAATTCTCAAAATAAGTCCTAGAAACATCTACCATGTTCCGCATGGAACTTGTAACACTGGTGTTGATTTACTAAAACTGGACTGTGCAAAATCGGATACAGCTTAGCAAAGAAACCAATCCACTTACAGTTTTTTTTAAACTGAGTTTATTTTGCACAAGCTGAAGTTAGAAGCCAACTGGCTACCATGCAGAACTGCACCAAATTTTGCACTCTCCGGTTTTGGTAAATCACCCCAAGGTTCGGAGCCTCAGTGATGCCACTAGAGGGAAAAAAAAAATTTGTCTGAAACCTTGTGACTATTACCCAAGCAAAAAAGCAAAAAGCTTTTTTATGTATATCTGTAGACATCATGCACAGTAAAACAGTCAAACATTCTCTGATGCAGAAACAGAGTTGCTGTGGACAGAATGATGCAGATTGCATGTGAAAACCACAATTACAGAGTCTTATAATCTCAAAACCTATATAAAAGAAGCATTCATAAAACAAACATTGAAGCAACAAAGCCATCAAGATGTTCTACATCCAAGCAGCACGATCAAAACACTTGTAGTAATTTCATATTGGATGCCAATCAGGACATTGGGGTTAAAGTAAAACTATAGGCAAAACTTTTTATTTTTTATTCTGGAGAGAGCAAGGAGGGTTTTAACCCAGATTTTTTTTCTTCGCCGTGTCCCATTGTGAAGATTTCCCTTCACCGGGACACAGGCGGCAATAAAAACTGACATTCTAAACCATCTCCACGCTATACAAAATTAAAAAGAGGTTTTGCCTTAATTTACCAACATTTGAGTGCAAAATTTGGTGCCGCTCTGCATAGAAACCAATCACCTTCCAGTGTTTTTATGTCAAAGCCTAAATAAACAAGTTGAAGATAAAAAGAAGGAAGAATTAGACTGGCTACCATGCACAGCTGCACCAGATTTTGAACGCTCCAGTTTTAGTAAAATTGACCCCCTTTGGGTTGTACATAGAGATTTCAAAGACATATGCCTGCCTCTATGTAGCAGAGGAACACACAGACCCTTCTTCTGCAACTCACACAGTGGAAAGAGGTTGCAATGCAAACCCACAAATGACTGCAGCCTTGTGGAACATGCAAAAATTGGGGCTTTCGGTTTGAGAAGTGACCATTATAGCCCTAGAAGGGCTGAAAATGGCAATAAATAAATAAATAAATAAAATAAAAGCATTTACTGCTGCAATAAATCTGGCCTTTGGAAAAAAGTAAAACAGGGAGCAAAGAACGGACAAGCTTTTTAACTTAAAAGGCACGATCACACAAGTATTTTCATTCAAAATGTAAAATGCAGGAACTGAATAAAAATCGATCCTATATTTACAGCAACTTATCCTTTAGTCACAAATTTTAATAATGCTCTTGTCATTCTTTAGGCCTCATTCATACTGGCACACCTGCATATAGCTTTTCTAAAAACAGAGGAAGTTATCAGAAAAGTATAAAACTTATGCTTTCCAAGTCACTTCTTCTTGTATCAGTGGTCTCCAAACTGTGGCCCACGAGCCAGATGAAGCTCTTTGTTTGCCTTCAAGGCACGGTTTCTTTCATTGACGTGGGGCACAATGCCTCCCACCGACACCAAAACAAATGGGTCGCCATGCCTCCCACCGACACCAAAACAATGGGTCGCCATGCCTCCCACCGACACCAAAACAAATGGGTCGCCATGCCTCCCACCGACACCAAAACAATGGGTCGCCATGCCTCCCACCGACACCAAAACAATGGGTCGCCATGCCTCCCACCGACACCAAAACAAATGGGTCGCCATGCCTCCCACCGACACCAAAACAAATGGGTCGCCATGCCTCCCACCGACACCAAAACAAATGGGTCGCCATGCTTCCCACCGACACCAAAACAAATGGGTCGCCATGCCTCCCACCGACACCAAAACAAATGGGTCGCCATGCCTCCCACCGACACCAAAACAAATGGGTCGCCATGCCTCCCACCGACACCAAAACAAATGGGTCGCCATGCCTCCCACCGACACCAAAACAAATGGGTCGCCATGCCTCCCACCGACACCAAAACAAATGGGTCGCCATGCCTCCCACCGACACCAAAACAAATGGGTCGCCATGCCTCCCACCGACACCAAAACAAATGGGTCGCCATGCCTCCCACCGACACCAAAACAAATGGGTCGCCATGCCTCCCACAACACCAAAACAATGGGTCGCCATGCCTCCCGACACAAAAACAATGGGTCGCCATGCCTCCCACCGACACCAAAAAAAATGGGTCACTATTCCTCCTCCTACTGACCACCTGCACTGTAAAAAATGTTTTACTTCCGCTGACCAAGCCAGAGACATTTTCTACTCCCACTGGCCACAGCCTGACCCCTCCCCCCTGCCAAATTTTGACAGACAGTAAACTGGCCCTTTCTTTAAAAAGTTTGGAGACCCCCGAATTAGAGCTTTTTGCTTTGGGGCATGTTTACATGCATTTAGAGTGTCTCACCAGAACCTGGATGCATAGAAGTCTATTTTCTCTAAATGCTGCATATAATTTTAGGTGTAACATTGCCAGTGTGAATAAAGCCTTTGACCTCATTCACACTGGCATTCCTACGTTCAGCGTTTCTAAAATGCAGGAGATGTTATCTGAGAAGTATAAACTTTTTTGCCTCCAGATCACATTTAAAGTAAAGCAGGTTTAGCCAGGTTTATTGAGTAATCAGAGTTTGGATGCAGGAGAATTCTATTCTCTAAAATGCAGCTGACTATACAACTAAATAGGAGGTAAATTGGCAGTGTGAATGGCACGTTTGGGAAAAAAAATGACATGCATTTAATAGATGCAGGTTTTGTCAGTTCCAGTGTAAACAATGCTGCCAAACAACCCATCATCTGAATGGGGGAACCCTACAATGCACGCAGTTGCAGTAAGCTGGTGTGGCGCTTAAGACCCCTTTCACACTGGAGCCGTCCATGCATTAGCGGTAAAGCATTGCTCGTTTAAGCGACACTTTACTGCTATTTAAGAGGTGCGTTTAACCCAAAGGGGTTAAAAACGCCCATGTTGCGGCGAGTCCGAAGCGCTGCCCATTCATTGCAATGGGCAGTGGCATTTTGGGAGCGCTGTATACAGCCTCAGTGTGAAAGGGGTCTAAAGCAGTTGTATACTGCTGGCCTTCCCCCCCCCCCCCCTGCAAGGTAAAGTCATTATGTGCTAGTATGCATCGCATACTAGCACATTATGTGAAATATGCCTTAAAATGAAGCTGTTCCAGCGCCGTGATGTCAGCATTACGGCTGCTTCCAGCGTCACCCGTCTTGCTTCCTGGGTTTGCGAGCTCTGGCTCTGACTGGCCGTAGCCACAATGACGTCACTCCCATTCAGGAGCCGCCATTTGTGGCACAGGGCTCAGAAGGAACGGCACGGATGGCCGTTCCTTCTGAGCGCATACGCCAGTGAGGTCACTGGCTGCATGTAATCTCCTAAACCGTGTACATTTAGGAGACCATTACACTACCTATTAAGACTTGCCAGTGGCAAGGAGGTGATAGAATGCCTCCTCCCCACCTGTCAAATTCACTCCGAAGAGCAAGCTGAACGCAAAATGCTCTTCTGAGGGAAAAACAAGTGTAAATAAAAGGCACAGTGTGACCATGTATAGACCTCATTTTAGTTGTAAGCAGGTTGTTGCTGAGGGCATCCAATGTTTCTATACACTCAGCCTTAAAAATTTAGGTTCAGGGTAAGGTTTAAATTAGTGTTCAGGGTTCTGGAGCCCTCTATAGGAACCTGGGAAAAGATTTTACATACATAAAAAGTCATCCCAGGTAAGCTTTTTAAAGGGAACCTGTGCCGACAGAACTATGAAGGCTACTACTTCTGCACATGCTCATAACATGGCTGCCTCTTTAATACTCTGAGTCACTCACGCAGAACAAGCATGCACCACAGAAGTCAGAACTTCTGCTTTTTCAAACATGTTCCAAGTCAGTGGCTTATCAAGTATTGAAGCCATTGCATCAGCATGAAAGGCAGCATTTTAAAAAGTGTTTGTCGATGGAAACCCACTTATTTCTATCAGCTCGACTCTTAAAATTTGAACATGCATGCAGTTTGAGATCAATCATGTAGAAAAAAAAAAACATCCCACAAGTAACACTTCTGGGCATGCATGAGTGGCAGCATAGTCTCTAAACAAGGAAAATACATTCCACCGATGAAATGGAAGGAAGTCTTTGTTGTTTGGATGTATAAGGGGAGGATTATTGCTGGTTTACATTTTGCCTTTTTGTTTTGTAATTAAAAGGAAATTCAAAATAGTAATGTTTTATAATAAAGTGTATAGGTTCAAAAGGTTTTCCCTTGTTGCTCCTTGCCATGGACTCTTCCTGATTTATTAGATGTGATTAGAGATCGTTTTTTTGATAAATCCTAGAGATATTTAGGATATTACGAGGTTTGATTTGTGTGCATCTTATGGATTACAATTAGGTAAATGTGTTTGTTTATATTGTGCATTTATAAAAAAAATATTTTTATTTTTTTTTAAACTCCACAAGTAACACTTCGGAGCATGCCTGAGTGGCAGTGTAATCTCTGAACAAGGAAAATCCAGTCCACAGAAGAAAAAATAAAAATAAAAAGAAGGACGGAAGGAAATCCTTAAGCCACGATTAATGGAATGCTTTAAAAATGTGAGGCATTAAAGGGCTTGCATTCCAACAGGACTGAAAATCTAAGCAAAATATTTTATCCTTAGAAAAGCGATTGAAGGAATGATGGTTTTGATATAAAAATGCATTTCTATAGGGAATTTACAGTTTGGGTTTTTTTTTTTTTTTTTTTTTTTTGAAGAGTGGGGTTTGGTGTTAAGTGGGTGTAAATGTATACAGTGTATGTAACAAAACTTGATCAATAAAAAGGATTTGAAGGTAAATCTCAAGTGTTAAACAGATTTGTCACTCCAGTTTTTCAGCTCCATTTTTAACTTGCACATGATCGGATGATAGAAATCAGATTCCCTTCATATCTAGAGCAACTGCACAGTATATTTGCCTTTAGTAAATCAACTTCATTGTTCCATTATTTCATCTTATTTTTTTTAAACAACTAGAATTTGGTTCTGGAAAGGGAAGCAAACCCTCAAACTTTGAATACAAATTTCAAATTGATTACCCCAAAAACAATGTATAAGTTTCTTGGAAGATGAGGAGATTTCCAACGTGTCTTTATATGTCCTGGGGACATCGTGCCAAAACCCCCATGGCCAAGCTCCTTACCAGGTCCATTGATAGTAAGGAGGATGCAGGCATGTCAGCAGAAAAAGACTCCTAGGTAGGCAACAGAGCTGGGGATCCCTATTGACTGGGACCAGCAAGTAAAAGGACTCCACCCATCAGGAGAATATTAGTTGAAATGATTCTCTCGATAGTGTTTCCCCATTTCCTCAACCACATTTCCATATAAGCAGATTGTCGGAGGACTCAAATCAAAAACAAAGAGTTGAAGGTAGGTTGGAGAAAGCAAGCTTTCACTTTCTACCTTGTAGTATTATGGTCCATGTAGTGGTGTTACACTTGCTTGCTGGGTGCAATCTCATTTATGTGTGATAATAATTCTTAATTTTTGTAGGATATCATGCAGTACTCTCTCCAACCAATAGCAGGCACATTCTTGAAATTGAACTGCTGTTCAGAAAATAGGCTTCCCATCCAAAAATACCCAGAAAACAAAAAAAGATGTATGCAAACAAAATGCAAAAATTAAGATACATTATTATGCTTTAATCTACCAAGTGCACCAAGGATAAATACAATGATTAAATAATTATGTATAACACCAATATTATAAGAATCACATATATTATACTCTACATCTACTTTAATACTAGATTTTGTGCCATTTGTAGTCATGATAAAAAAAATTGTGCTCATTGCAAACAAAAATTAATACATAGGAATACAAATTTGACTACAGCCACGTGTTGCAGCTTGCAGAACCCTATTCAGTGATTAAGGGCTGTGCGCCACAATTCCCTACCCATCGTATTATTGCAAACTACAGATCTCAGCATAGTTCAGGTGAAGCACAAACATCAATATGAACGGCAGACATTTCCTATCTGTGGATGCTTCCGTTAATGCACTGTTCTGCAAAAATTAAAGGATAAGTTCACCTTTGGGAACATGTTCCCACTGCTGCAGCATCTCCTGGAGCCACCGCCTCTACAGATAGTGGGCTGGGGATCTTCTCCCTGAACTCGGTCACAATTTATTTTTATGAATTTATTTTTTTAAATGTGGCCGTGTGGGGCTCCGCCCACATCATTCACAGGGTTCTGTGAATGGGAGAACTACAAGTACCTACAGCCTTTGCAGCTGTTGGCTTGTAATACTTAATGAACTATCAGGACACAGTTGAGCGTTCTAGGTAGTTCATGGTTACTTCCTGTTGTGGTGTGCCTGCCTGGCCGTACGAGTAGATGGCCTAACCTGACAGGCCGTAGGAGTCCTGAATTGTACCTGCGATCTGCTGTTCGCAGGTGCGATGCATTGGAGGCTCCTAGTAAGCAAAAAAAATTAAATATATACTAAAAATTTGCTTTTAACCTGCAAAAAGATGTGCTTTTATTTAATTTTTTTAACAAAGGCGAACTTATCCAAAAGAAAAAAAAAAAAGAAAAAAGCCAGCAATGCACAGCTATAAAAAAGGAGCTACTATTTATTGGTGCAGATAAAAAAAAAAAAAAAAGTATTACAACCTACCTCCAAGATGTGCTAAATATTTTTATTTATTTTCTAACAGATATTTCACTAGAATTTTTTATAAAGGCAACAAGCTCACATTTAACCGGGATTATTATAGCACCTATAAGACCACTACATTATGGTTATTTGAATTTGTACCTAGCCAATATTAAACTGTATGAAGGTCATAATGAAATGACCTTTTGATCAGTGCTTCTACAAATCTGAAAAGAAGGCATCTCTAGTTAAAGCGGTCATACAGGAGCCAACCAGCAGACAGATTTGGCTGTTTCAGCCCCGAGTGCAAATGTACATGGCTAAATATTTCTCTGACCAAACCAGAAAATCCAGTCTGATGTGTGCTTCACATGCACACATCAAAAGGTTTCTTTAATCTTCAAAAGATTAATAAGGGTTGTTTAGAGTTTTAAGTCGCTAAAGCTTAGTGTTCTTTTCAGGGACTCTGAATAGGTGGGATCTTAGCACACAAGGCCAGAACCCCCCACTCCCTTGTTATATTTACATAGTGGAAGACACAGCAAGAGGAGAGGGTGGCAGCAGAAAGTCTTAAATCTGGAGTCTCAGAGATGCAAAGAACCCATGGATAAAATGCCCATCAGTATCCACACACAACCAAAATGTCAGTTTTGGACAGACATGGATTTTAAAGTCGGCCATAGCGGTTTCGAATTTTGGCCAGTTCAGCAGGTACCGGCTGAGATTTGATCCATATATGGGCTGTCTATCTGAACCCAAGTCAATCCATCAATCGACTTGGGTACAAATCAGCACGTTTCTCCCAACACTGCCTGCGTTGATAGGGGAATCAAGCGATTTTCTTTTCTGAAACCTGAGGTTGCAGGAAAGAAAATCGCTCCATCTATGGCCTGTCCAAGACTGGTTTGTCGAACTTTTAAGGCCAATTTTATATTGCTTGGATTATATGCAGCAAAATGTCAGGTCAAAAATGTATTTGAGGAAAAAAATAAAAAAAATAAATTAGTGTGAAGTGGATTTGTAGGAAACCATAACAGCACTTCTTGGTGATCCGAACACTTAGTGTTAAAATGGCACACATGGATGAACGTTTGAAATTAAACTACCTAGTTCACCCCTATTATAGGCTACAAAGTGAGGTTTTAGTCCTCAGCTAAATACAAAGAAAAAAAACCTTGCTTAAAAAAAGCATTACACACAAATCACATAAAAAAAGAGGAGATCCCAAGTTAAAAAAAAAAAAAAAAAACCCACACACACCATGATTCTCAATTGATTAAAATATAGCCGCCTATGGATTTAAGTAGCTGGGGTGAAATTGATGAAAACTATGCCTAAAGGGGTTGTCTCATCCCTGGAGGGCTTTAAAGTGTACATGTAGTTACCACAAGCTGCTTTTTTTAGCTACAACAGCAGGTGCAAATACAAACTTCGGTTTTTCTCTCCACCCGTCCCACAAACCCCCAAGCAAATGGCAACCAGTGCTTGAACTCTACCCCACTCACATCTATTGGCCAATCAGGCTACCCATAATACTAGGGCCAAAAAGCAAGATGGGAAGATTAAAAAACGACATTTTTACAGCATTGCTGGGTTGCTTAACTGCATGGCCTGGGTGTCGGAGCTCCCATGACTCCTTGAAGAGAAAACAGAACTAATGGAAAGGCAACTGTAGGTATAGGATAGTGGAGTACTGGGGGGTGGTTTGTAAACTTTAAGGCTGGGTTCACACCTCCGACAAATGCGGCTGGCAGCCGGGGTCCGGTGCGTCCCCGTTCTTCATTTCAGGGGCGAACCAGGGAGGAATTTTCGCTTGAATTCAGCCCTGAACACGGAACCAAAGACACACAGCACTCCTGAGCCAGCCGCTCCAGAGCTACAACAGAAATATGTGAACCGGCCCCATAGAGAGAGGCGGTCACAATCTCCTGTCATGCAAATTGGATGCAGGGGAAACCCGCATAGGTGTAAACCCAGCCTAAAGTAGAGGCCTGAGGAAATTCTTTGTATTAGTTTTGGATTGCAAGTGGAAGAGTTAGAAATAGTCGAGAGATTCACTGCTTGCCCATGTCCATATTCTGAAGATTTCCCTCCTACTTCCTGTTCCAATGGCTGTCGCCACCTGGTCCAAGAAGTGAGAGAAAATCTTCCCAATATAGGTTACAGACAGAAGACCTTCAACTACAGGTACACTTTATTCAACAAGATTGTAGTTACGCTCTACTTTTGTTTTTTTAACTTCTATTTGTGCTCCTTAACTATGTCCTCCTATTTCCTGGAAGAGGTGTCCATTATGTTCTGCAGTCCTTGAATCCTAGGCATAGAGGATACCAGAGCAGAGTTATTTATCAGGGCACTGGTTCTAAATCACTAACTAGGCAGGGAAATTTAAGCCTTAGGGTCCTTTCACACGGGGCGGATCAGTTCTGATCCGCCCCGTGGATATCCGTTTGCTCAGCGGGGATCACTCAGTCGATCCCCGCTGAGCAGGGAGATGACAGGTCCGTCTCTGCACACTGCGCAGGGACAGACCTGTCACAGCGCCGCTCTCCCCTATGGGAGATCGGATGACGACGGACCACAGTGCCCGTCACCCGATCCGATCACGGATGGAAAAATAGCTTTTTCCTCCGTTACACTTTTTCGGATCGGAGCGGGTCGGATGTCAGCGGACATGTCACCACTGACATCCGACGCTCCATAGAGCTCTATGGAGAACCCGTTCAGGTCCGCCTGAAAAACTGACAGGCGGGCATGAACGGAACGTCAGTGTGAAAGGGGCCTAAGAAAAAAAAAAAAAGAATAAAAATAAAATAAATAAAAAAAGTCAACCTAGTCAGCAAGATCAACCCATAAAAAAAAGTAATCTAAAAAGGTGGACAAACCCTTTAAAGGCGAATGACATTTCCTGAGAGGCGTCTCCTGTTAAGGGCAGTTCTATTTCTAGCTAAAGCCATTCAGACAACCAATAAGAAGAGACCAGGAAGTGCAGGGAACCAGCCTAACATAAAACCAATAAAATGACACTGAAGATTTTGGCTGATTCTAATACTGAACCGAACAGACATAACTGGGAGGACAGTGATGGACGGGAGAGAGTAGAGGAGGAGTGGACAGATGTACAATGAACAGTTGACAGTGGGAAGTGTGATTTTTCTGGTCCCAGGGTTCACTGTTCTTGATCTGACCTTCGTGGCCGCTGTCTCCGTTGACTTGTTGCTTTCCGCGTGGCCACCGCAGAGGCAAAACCGACCAGGCAACACAAGGATGTTGTGCCAAGCTTGGCAGTGTCGAGCCAGATTGGGGATTCACTCAGAAGGTAGGTTTCTCCAAGATAGATGCCTGTCACCAGTGTCCACAGGAAGGACGCACAAGCGTCAACCCGCCGCATCCTAAAACAAAAATAAATAGAATTTTTTAGATCTTGTATATCTGCAAGAAAAAAAAACTGTAAAGTAGCCAAAATAATGAGCTTGAAAATAAATTCAATTCAAACATGTAGCACGTATAAAGTTTACTTAAAAAAGTTCTCTCCCTCTCTGGCTACCTATTCTGTGCCTATCTCTATCAACACCTATTTTAAGTCTACCCTGGTCCAGTCACATGATCCCACAGCTCCAGCTCCCAGATGTCCATGAACAGCTGCTGCAGGGGAGAGGCGGGAGCACAGATAATTGCTGGGATATGGGAGTCTGCGAGATGTTACGGCTCCTGGAATCCCCAGCCGTCGAGTACTGCCTGAAAGAGGGTAGCCGGAGGTGCGGGTTCATGTGACTAGAGAGGACTGAAAAAGGTCAAATATAAAGCTTATTTTATAAACATGTTATGCAGGACAGGCTACAGGAGGGGGGTGGGGAGCATTTTTGGGCATAGTTAGCGTTCAAATGAAATTTCACTTTAGGTTTCAAATACAGGGGAGAAGGGTTAGAACCTCAGTTTACAGCTGTCTGTTCCCACTAAGATATTCTTCCCTCACTTCCTGCCTTAGTGACACTGTCAGGCAGCGAAAGGTCATCACCAGAACAGGGATTTCCTCATCCAAAACAAGCAATGGAAAGCTTTTACCGTTGCAGGTCCCTTTGAAAATTCAAAAAGTTACAAAGCACATGGGAAGTGCCTCCATTCTAGGAAGAATACAAGCCTCATGTTGCGCACCACCTGAAAATTAGGCCCGACCTCCCACCATTTACCAGGCCAATGTGACAGCCTTAACCAGCCACTGGGAAGCTGGCATTGGATTGTTAGACGTAAGAGGGCAGGGATGAGTTAAGAGCCAGAGGTCAAAGTCTAGATATAGCTGGAATCAAGGGGGTCCATAGTCTCAATGGAAATTATGTGGAGACAACGTTACTTACAGGCACCACAAGTTGCCTCATTTAATAGAGTAATAGCAGGATATCAGAGACTTTAGTTGCCATGTTGACCAAAATGTCTGGTTATGTCTTGTACATACCTGAAATTTTGTTACGAAAAAGAAAAATTAAGACTGACCTGATTCGACCGGCTAAAACCATGGCGAAGACACAAGCCAAGAGACCCAAGACCACCAAGCCCTCTTGATGGTTTCGCCCAAAGTGCCATGCTTCGTTAATTCTCTCCAGCGTATGCTCTGGGAGGAGATCGAGGACCTCCTCCCAGAAAGTGGGCTGCCTCACATCTGGCTCAGAGGTGTTCCCGATGTGCGCTTCAAAGTGGGAAGTTTTTGTCAAGGAAGGAGGGAACAGATCCCTGGAACCCAACCAGGCCACAGAAACTAGGAACATGCAGCTGAGGAATGCCAGAAAGCGCAGGACAATGACTGGCACAGGAACCCGCATCCACGAGGAAGTGGAAAAACTCTGAAAGACAAAAAAAAACACCACATTAAATTAACAAGCATTGTGACAAGTATCAAAGAGGTTCCCCACCAACATCTAATATTGATATGAGGAAAGAGCACCTTTTTCTTAACAATGCAAGTCTTAAACCTTAAACCTTTTAAACTTTTGTGGGGCACTATACTAGGTGAAGGCAAAGTGTATTGTGATGTTGGGATGATGGTCACGCAATCACACTCTGCCACACAGTATTTGCTTTAGCTGCAGTTGTCTATGCCATTCAGGGGCAGGCCAGAACCCCCGATAACCAGTCCAACACATACCACTGTTTCAAGCGCTAAACGGGTTGTTTTCCTGCTGGTCAAAACTTTTTGTGGTGGGTTTTCCAAAATGTTTACATTACATCATTTATAAGCAAGGTCTAGTCTACCTACCTGTACATAAACTTTGTCCGCCTCCCTTCGTTTCAGTTGGTGGTTTAGCATGATTGCCCTCAGCTGCCGATTTTGGTGCTTGATATAAAATTCAACAGCAGTCTGGCATGGCCGGCAGAGTTTGTACATCTGTTCCAAGTGATGTTTGTACACCTCAATCTCCTCATCATATCGATCCTGTGAAAAAGAGAAATCTGCTTAGCCTCCAAAATCTAAAATCATGGCTGATCTCATTGAAAACACCACATTTCAGGGGGAAAAAAATAAATAAATAATTTTGATCAACAGAAAACACTCTTTACCCAAGTGGAAGCGTATTTGGATTAAGCATATTTTTAATACAAGAAAATCAAATTATTGCCAAGGCCAGTAAATCCTTTAACTTATGTTTTCAGAAAGTCAAAAGCAGGATTGAGAGAATCTCCATCAATAAACGAATGGCCTTTATACCCGACAAGTACAACCAATTGTTATCCATGCCATGGTTAAATTACACATGTTCACGGTATCCCATCAAGTTTTAGGCGAACACCCTACTAATAGACAGCAGTAACTACATATACAGGTTAATGGACAATCAACCTCTGACACATTCCATAATGATTCCAAAAACCTTTTAACTAAGGGTTCCTTTGCTAACCTAGCATCAAAGAAAACAAAGCGAGGCCACTTATACCCAGAGTGTTCACTGCCATTCACTGCCACACCCTTCTCTACCACATCCATAATAAATTCTAGGATTATGGGGATTGAAGTAGAAACAACCTGTTTTTGTTTATACCAGATACAAAAGGTTTTCCCACATTTTAAAGTGCATCTTTCTGGTTACCGATTTCCTGCTCAAGAGGAGTATCTATCACTCTGAGCTGCCTTTACCTCTGAGGATCTGGCGCTCACTAACCAAGCCATCAGATGGAAAAACTACAGTCTGGGGTGCAACACTAGACCCTGAGTGAGTAAGTCTGGAAGGACTGTAAGCTTCCAGAGAAGCGCTACTGACAGCACTTTCAAGATTGCAAACCACGCCCTCCTTGGCCACCATTGAGCAACCAGGAGGAAGTGGTCAGAGGACCAGTTGAGTTTCAGAAGGACTCAAGGAATCAGTGCCAGCGGAGGGAAAGCGCAAGCCAATTGGAACTTCCATTCCTGGGCTAGGGCATCCAGGCCCTCCGGCTCACTTTACTGCGAGGGGGGAGAACAACTTCTTTGCCTTCCTGTTCTTGAAACTGGCAAAGAGGTCCATTGCTGGACAGCCAAATCTTTGGAGTAAGGTCTAGAATACCTTGGGGTTCAGCTCCCAAGCTCCCTGTCTGACAGGTTGGTTACTGAGGAAGTCTGCTTCCTGAATATCCATCCCCTTTATGTAGGCTGCTGACAGCGAGTACCCCGTGCTCAGCCCAGCTCAAAATCTCCTTTGCCAAGTCCAAGTTTGGATCTGGTTCCCCCCTGGTGGTTTAGGTAGGCTACTGCCGTGGCGTTATCCGAGCAAATCTGGATTTTTTTGGCCTAAGACTCTGCCTTTGAAGGCCCTTAAGGCCACGCCACTGCTCTGAGCTCCCTGAAGTTGGAAGAGGATCTTGTGCCCGGTGCCTTGGCTTTTTCTAGGTGGGTTCCCCAAACTCAAGCACTCGCATCCGTGGTGAGGATTTACCTGGAGGAGTCATGGCTAAACTTGTCTAGGGATTCGTTCCTTTTGTCCCAAGAGGAAAGATGGAAGGGGGAAGGTTTCTGGAATGCAGTTTCGCCCAAGTGACTGCTGGCCGACTTGAGTCCCAGGACCCTGAGAATATCTCTCATGGAACACATGGGGGCATCCATCAGCCTTCTGACAGCTGCGACTAGTTTCTCCACCTCCTCCCTTGGGAGAAAGAGCTTTTGGACCCGTGAATCTACCTGATCACCTAGGTAGGTTTGGATCTGAGCCAGTACCAGGGATGATTTTTCCACACTCAGCCAGCCTAACTTCTGCAGGACTGAAATTGCCCTTTGGGAACCTGTCTCTACCTGAGCGGCTGACTGACCAGAAATGAGCAGGTCCTCCAGGTAAGGTACTAACGCTATTTCCTGGAGGTGCAGATAGACCAGTGCTTCCGCAAGGATCTTCATGAATATCCTTGGACTGGCTGCTAACCCGAAGGGGAGGGCTCTGAATTGCCAATGGCGAGTCCCTTCCTGGGTTACCACCACGTATCTCAGGAATCCATGGTGTTCCAGGTGGATCAGGACATGCATCCCTGAGATCCAGAGTGGTCATAAAGATGTCTTTTAGCAGGTTTTTTCATCCCGAGTAAATTCTCTCCATGGAAAACCTCTTATATTCTAGGAATTTGTTTAAGTTACTGAGGTTTATGATCTGGCAATACTTCCCTGATGGCTTGGGTACCACGAAAATATGGGAGGAAAAGCCTTGGTATTGCTGGCTTTTTGGTACTGGTACTACCTGCTGTTCCACCAATCCCTAAAACCCTTCTAGTAGGGCTTTGTTTTTTTTATGCATCCTTTGGAGGATGAGTTGCCGTAATTGTAAGCAGGGGCTTTGCTGAGAATTCTAGGCGGTAGCCTTCCTTGATCAGCTGAAAGATGTACGGACTGTCCGAAATTTCCTCCCACTGAGGAACAAAAATTAAGACAGTCGCTCCACCAGCTTGATTCTGGCATCACTTGGAATCTTTGGTGTTTTGGGCTGTAGCAGGAAAGAGCAAAATTGCCTTTTTGCCTACCTCTACAGTACAGCCACTTCCTGCTGGAATTTCTGTACCTTTCCCTTTTGGGTTTGAAAGGAAACTTCTTGCCTGTCGGAGGACCTGGACAAAACATTATCAAGAACCGGCCCAAACAGTAAGGATCCCTCGAAGGGGAGCCAACAAAGTTTAGCCTTTGAAGGTCGCCTTCCCAGGCTTTAACCCAAATTCCTCTCCTGGCCGCATTAATAAGGGCGCCTGTCTTGGCTGATGCTTTTACTGTATCCGCGGCTGCAGCTGCCAGGAAGGCTACAGCCTTCCCTTTCCTTTAGAGGGAATCCAGAACTTCTTGAGACTTGTTACCCTGTGAGAGGTGCTTAATAAGCCTCCCTATCCAAAAGTCCACATTCCTGGAATGCAGGTTTCTGCTAATGCTGGGGTCATAGTGAAGGAAATTGCCTCCCAGGTCTTTTTGAACATGGATTCCAATTTGCTATCCATAGCATCCCGGATATTCCCCATGTCCTCAAAGGAGAGACCTTTTTGTCACCTGGGAGAGAGTGGCGTCCAATTTTGGGACCTTTAGGAATTTTTCTGCTTCCTTCTCTCTGAAGGGAAATCTTCTCTTCCAAGTTTTAGGTTTGACCAGGCTCCTCTCAGGAGACTGCCATTCCTGAAGCACTAAATCCTTGAGGGACTGGTGTATGGGAAACAGCCTTGACTGGTTTTTAACCAAGCCCCTATACATGTTATCTTGTGCCGAGGTTTCCTTAGATGGTTCAGGGATCTCTTCAGTCGCATAAAATCGACTGAAGTCCAAGTCCTCTAGACCAAAGAGATGGCCGTTTAGTTTGATGCTTTCCACGTCACTATCCGGACCCATATCAATCTCCTCCTTTGAACTGGGCTTAGATTTTGCCTGGCTTTCTGCTTCTTTCATCTCATCCTCTTCCCTAGCCTGAGCTGAGGGAAGGCCCTAAGAGTTTGACAAAAAAAGCACTTGGCCCTGGTCTGGAGAGAACGCTCTGCTGAGAGGAGGGACCCTCTTTAGAGTGAATCTACTCTGCATCTGCCACATGGGGAGCGGCTGCAGAGGTGCGAAAAGACTGTATAGTGGCCAGCATCTCCATTTTGATCTCAGAAAATCTTTCATTAAACCTGAGCCCTCTTTACCAGCCAGTTTGTTAATACAATGGTAACAACATGGCTAGGTGTGAGATTTAGATAAATTCTCTCTGCAGTTACTGCAAAGTGGATGTAGAAGGCTGGTGTCACTACATAATAGGCAAAACACACTTACTGGGCCCCAACTTGCTCTTGCCTGCAGCCACCTGTGCTGCCTTGCCATCCTCTTTTTTCCATGAGGTGGGTAGCAGCAGACTTTCCACTCCCTGCAGCTCGCTGTGTCCTGAGAGAAGACAGGGAAACTCCAGCCTCTGTAGCCACACGGGTCCGGCATCTCCTCCATGCTTTATTTCCCCTTCCAGGGTTGTGCTGGGCATACTCCGCTCCCTTCCTGTCCTGACCAGAAGTCCCAGTTTTAGAGCGAGGCTTGGAGTGCACAAGTGTCACCCCCCTGGTGTCTTCCTTCCTCTGGGCTCCAGTAAAATAGCGCCTGCTGCACACAGGGGAGGATGGGAGGAGACCCGAGCTGCTGAGGGGCGTGCAACGGTGGGGGAATCTTAGAAACACCCAGACCATCTGCACCACACCCTGGGGTGAACTGTGAGAAGCTTGAAGCGGCAGGTTAGTGCAGCCCTCACCAGCATTCCTCAACCTGGCTCACAGGGGTACCAGCCGACTTAGTCTTCTGGCTACAGAAAATAATAAAAGTTTTTCTGTAGGAGAAGCACAATCAATACTGAGGGACAAGGGGAAGGTGGGGCCTTTTAACAGCTGTGAACCGATTGCGTTTCCTGTAGGGAGGAGCCCATTATCTCATGTGTTGCCATCCTAGAAGGCAAGGTAAGAAAGGGAATTTATTCCAAAAGATAAAACTTTAATCCTGCCACTTTATAAAAAGTCTGGTTCAGCTACAGCTGGAGTATTCTGTCCAGCTCTGGGCACCAATCCACAGAAAGGATGTTGTGGAGCAAGTCCAGAGAAGGGCAACTAAATTAATAAGTGGACTGGAGGACTTCAAATTACGAGGAATGGCTACAAATACTAAATCTGCATGAGAAGGGAGATATGATAGCAAAATACCTCAATAGTAGTTTATCCCCAAACACACACAAATATATATTATACACACACACTTTTTTTGTAGAGACCCTAAAGAATAAAATGGTGGTTGGTTGCAATATTTTATGTCACACTGTATTTGCGCAGCGGTCTTTCAAATGCAATTTTTTGAGGGAAAAAAAGACTAATGAATTAAAACAAAAACACTAACCAGTAAAGTTAGCCAAATTTTTTTTATATAAAAAGGTGAAAGATTTTATTTTACGTTCCGAAAATCATGATTTTTATTCTAAGAAAAAAATAAAACAACAAAAAAAAAAAAAAAAAAAAATCGAATTTTGGCCAGAATCGTGCAGCTCTAGGTACCAGTCCCTACATCGGTGAGGTCCCCTCGGAATTTTGGCCCCCTGCTCCTTCCTCAGCTGGGCCAGTTAGAAAGCAGAGCACATTTCGTACATGCACAGTAGGGAACTGGCCATGAAGCCGGAAAGCTTCACAGACTGTTTCCCTTACCACAAATGGCGGCAGCACCCGAGAGCCAATCAGAAAATCGGCTGGGGCAACCGACATCGCCAGATCCCTTGACAGGCAAGTTTCCTAGTATTAAAAGTCAGCTGCTACAGTATTTTTAGCTGTTGACTTTTCATTTTTGGAGGGGGAGCTGCAGCTCCGCTTTAAGCATTGATCCTATGTAATCCATACTCCCTAGATCCCCGCCCCCCCCCCCCCCCCCAACCTCTTCTCTTAAACCCCAACCCAAAAATATATTGAATCTCTATACGTCTCACACTACGCTGCCATCCCTGAGACATCCCCAACAGACTACCTCACTCCCACACTTACAGCTTATTTGGAGGTTGCCCAGATTTTGATAAAAAACACCCCACCTTCCTATATAGAGAAAATAAACTCAGTATGTGAGGGGGGGGGGGGGGCGCATTTCCATGCTTTATCAGATATTCAGAAATCCTGTACTTTGCATCTTTGACTGAGTGAACATTTTTTTTAAACTTTGTTTTTGGTGCAGTGTACCTTTAAAGATGAACTGCAGTCTGTTCAGATCATTTGTAATAGAAACATTTTTGCCATTCTGAAGCTTCCCTCCAACCACTTTGAATATTATTTTAAGTATACTGCAATTCTGTACTTGCCAAATATGCTGCAGAAATCTCCCTCCACCAAGTCTGGCTGCAGCCATTTTACCCGTGGACAGCTGAAGCTGCTGCCTGTTCACTTCCTAGATTTATACAGAGGCACACCTCCAGCTCTGCAGCTTTCATTGGCCCTCCTATGACTCACCCCCACCTCCCTTTCTGGCAAACTCTCAGGAGAGAGCTGTGCATGATGTCATAAGCCTAGGCTTTTTACCAGACAAGAAACAGGAAGTGGTCTGTACAAGGTATTTATTGGCAGAGAAAAAAAAAATGTTTTACTACCCAAAGTTAAAACAAAGGCACATGACCTAATAGATGGAAAGTTGAACAAAATGACCGGAGGTCCATTTTAGGTCTGCATTTACCCACCTCTTCCCTGGGAATGAAGGATGCCAGCTGTTTTATCTTGGTGTTCTGATTATTGAAGCATTTCTTACACAGCAGAAGCTGACAGTTAACCCACTGTTGCGGTTTTGTGATATCACCGATCGTCTTACCACTGGACACTGCGTGGTTGAGGTGTTCGCTGTGTTGTGCGGGGATAGGTTTGTTGTAATCACCATTCTATAAAAAGGAACAAAAAAAATTATAATATTTTTATATATATATTTAAGCCAACCCAGGAGGTTAAGTTTTTTTTATCTTAAGCTTCACAGTCATGCGATCCGATTATACAGATTACGCTGCATTTTGCACACTGATTGTGGGGTGTCGTTCACTTCCACATGAACAATTTAATTGGCCGCATAAATATCTTCAAGATGATTTTCCTACCAAAATGTTTACAATATTTTCATGCTGCACAGTTTTTCATCCCCCAATTATTTTTTTGCAAAAGTGGACTCCCCCATTTCTTCCTTTTTCTGCAATGGTTGCCAGCCACGTATAGCCAAGTCCTCATTGCAGGTGGCCAAGGCTGTGGGAGGCCGGCCTGGCTTGCCCAAAACTAAGGAATTATTTATTGCTTCCCAACTCACCTACATACATGCTTGGTTAGACTCCCATCTCCAGACTCCCTCCACAGTGCTTTTGTTGGCCTTCTTTGGGGGGGGGGGGGGTTCTGACACAGGCCTTTCTGGGTATGTCACCACAGACCACTTTGTGGAAGAATCCCAATCTCCCTGAGCTCTTAGGTCACCCAGACTCGCCCTGGTGGGGTCGAATTGGAGTTGCTCATCTTTTTCATATAGTTGAGGGCAATACCTTGGCACCTTTTAGACACTTAGACATAAATATGGTCTTGAAAATAAGTTCTTTAAATATCTTTTACTACGACATGGCATTTGGGTATAGCTTGGGTCATTGACCATTGAGCTCACGGAATCTTCTATAGAGGTCCTCTTATTGTTTCCAGAGATCTCCAAGTTGGTGACGACCTTTTGTGGTCGCCTCCAGTTGATGGGGGGCTGATCCTTTCCAGAACTCTCATTGTAAATGGCTGTTGTCAATGCCCAAGCTTTCTGGAGAGGACTGGGAAGAGGTAACGGAGATATGCTTTCAGGACATAATCAACTGCTGACCAGATGATCCAATTTAAGTTCATACATCACTTACACACCAGCCAGGTTCGGATAGGACTGGGTCAAGATATTGCTTGTTCTAGATGTGATTTGATTGCTGCAAAAAAAATTTTCATATGCTTTGGAGCAGTCCTGGACTCTCGCCCTTTTTGCTTTTTTTTTTACCACAAGCTTCTCACAGTATGATTCAATAACTCATACTCCGGAGGTTGGACTTTTAGGAGTTCTTAATGATTATGTTCCTCATACACATGCTAGGACTTTGTTACGTAAACTGTTATTTTATGCATTTAAAACCCTCTTACTGCATTAGAAGGATGTAGGCCCTCATACGGCCAACACCTTCTTTGGTAGCGTTCATGGGGTTCTCCCCCAAATTTAAATCGATATATAAAAAGTAGGGAATGCCCTAAGAAATTCACCAAAATATGGCAACCATGGCTGGGTGTCGCTGAGGATTTCTGGGGGGGGGGGTGTCCTATCATCGCAGCTTACTCAGTAAGTTCCTATCCACTAATGTAGCTTTGGCACGGTGACCTGATGGATGGCTACACATTGGCCAGGGATTGTTTTTTGCAGAACGCTCTGCTACAAAAGGGGGGTATTGAAAATCTGTTGTCGATACGGGGTCGTATTTGGTGTGGGCTTCAATGTGTGCGTGTGTTTGGTATCGGGTTTTCTTTGTTTTTCTCGACGGACTGCCTGTTATTTGTCCATTAATGGATACCGGATTTGGTATATCCATAAGTGCTCAATACGCCTGTACTGCGAGTCTGTTTTTTGTATCTTTTGTTGTAAAAAGGAAAACACCTTTCAAAAAAAGGCTCAGTTCACTATAGAAGGTGGAAATCTGCTGTCAATTTGCACCGCATCTAAATTGAAAACCTGTTCATGTGTACTGATTGCAGAGTGTTAAGTGAACGACACCCCACAATCAGTTTGCAAAACTTTGCACGATTTGCAGAATCAGATTACTTGGGCGATCACCCATGCGATCCAATTCTAGTGCGGACCAAAAAAAAAAAAAAAAAAAAAAGAGAGGGTCCTGCACGAGTTTGGTCCAAATGCGATGTAAATTCAGCAATAGAGTTTGTATGGCTGAATTTGCATCACAAAAACATCGCATGAGATCAATGTCTGGCATTGCACTATTGTGAACCGAACCTTACTGCAACTTATATTTAGGCAAATCAAGCAAGTTTGAAAATACAACCCATCACTCCCCACCCCCCCCCCCTTTTCTATTGCTGTTAATTGGGGGCACTTCCACCTCAACAATGACCCTGCCAGTCTGAATTTGTCAGAAAGCCAATAGCAACTGGTTGGCCTCTGGGGCTTCTTTGTCCCTTCTATAGTAATGGAAGGCTTGTCACAGCAATCAGGCAATGCATGCAACCTTACAATACGATTTTAGGGTCTGAATCAAGACACTGTGTTTGTGCTGCCTGAAGCAACCTGTCATTTGTCCTAAAAAAACAAAAACACACATTTCTGAAGATGACCCGTCACTAGTTCTCTTACCTCCTGAAATCCATTGTACTGTTCACAGTTTGGGCAGTCCCAGCAGTTACGATTGCCATAGGGCACCACTGAATTCTGGTTGCAAAACCAGCAGTTGACTCTCACATGCGTTGGGCGTTTCCTATAAAACAGAACGCAGCACAAGTCACACAGGAGTTTCTAAGATACCAAGAGGAAAACTAAATCCTTTACTTTAACTCTTGAAAAAGCAACACTTTTTTTTTTTTTTTAAAAGGCAACTAAATATAAGTTACGACTAAACATGACAGAGAAAATCTACAGCCACACATGCAAAAGTGCCCACAATGACTGTCCAATCTTGATGTAATATTTTTGCCACTTCGCAGTTCTACATAAACTACACAAAAAATAAAAATAAATAAAAAAGCTAGAAAAAGATTGGATAGGTTTTCCCTGTCCTAGTTGCTGGACAGAGAGCTGGTAATATTTTATCCCCAGAGGTTTGACACAGACATTTTTACACAAAATTGATAATGCACTGAATGTTGACGAAAATGAATATTAAAAGTGGTTCTAAAGTTGGAAAATAGTTTTTTTTTTTTAATGCATTCCCTGCATTAAAGAATATGTAAACCCAACATTCCATATTCCTGATAAGTGCTTGCTGTACCATGTACTTGTATGAGAAAGCCTCCTGTTGACTTTGTAATGCTTCCTTTGTGTGAAATCCCTGGTGTTCTTGCCAGTCCTGTTGCTTCCCCCCCCCCCCCCCCATTTCAAACTGACCACACCAGGCAGGAAAGCACAGTGTGCTTAGTTTGCTGGCCATGCAGGGAACTCAGCCTGCTCTCTTTAAATGATCGTATTGCACTGAACCCCCCCCCCCCCCCCACAGCCTTTCAGCCTCCCTGGGATAGGGAAAGTCGAGCCAAACCATGTGCGATTTGTGGCACCATCTCCCCTCCCCCCCCACAGACACCAACGATGGGGCACGATTCCGTCTACCAAACATTTGGCATGGTTTACTTCCACTGACACCAGGACATATACTCCCACTGGCCACAGTCCGGTCACCCTAAAGTCTGAAGGGCAGTAAATCAGCCCTTTGTTTGGAAAGTTTGGAGACCCCTGACCTAGAACATTGGCACAAGAACTTCAATTTTAGCTGGTAACATACTTTAAACCAATGCTGGAGACACATGCAAAGTTTTTTTTGTTCAACCCAGCGGGCTGCACAAAAAACACTGGTCATCTTACTAACTAGCAATTTTAGTGCGATGATCTCCCCCGCTGACTTATTGCTTTTTGGGTATAGCTTGGGTCATTTTATGCTTATTTTTACCAAAAATATAAAAATGTCGCACAACCGCGCAATTGTCAATTAAAGCGACGCAGTGCCGTATCGCAAAAAAAATGGCCTAGTCATTAAGGGGGTAAAACCTTCTGGGGCTGACGTGGTTAAAAGCCTAACTTAAAGGGAATTGACCTCTTAGCAACCAAACCATTAATGAGTCCTTAGAAAGAAAATAAAGCAGACCTTCCAAAACTCATGTTTTCCCAGCCCAGAGCAAGCATGACATTTGAATAAACTTGCAGCAATAAAATTATTAAATTGGATCAACATTACAGTGCAAGTTACATGCTCAAGCCTGCCACAATGCGCAGCAAGAAATTTAACTGCTTCAACATTTAGCTTGCATGCAGGCTATTGTGAAACAAAAAATAATAAAAATCGCCAAAAGCAGGTTATACTCATCTGCTCTGATCCTGACAAACTGTCCTTTTAAAACTGCTAGAAACAGACACTTTAGGAAGAGTCAATCTCTCGGGTCCCCAGCAGTGGTTATTGGTTTTGCCACCTGGCCTCCACATCATTACTTTGTCCTGCAGTGATATGGAAGTCAGGAGGGGGGAACTAGTAAGAACTGCGGGGGGCGCTCAAGAGATGGATACTTCCCGAAAGGTAAATACCTTCTTTTTTTTATGATGGGGTTACTTAACCACTTCAATACCGGGCACTTAAACACCTTCCTGCCCAGACCAATTTTGAGCTTTCAGCGCTGTCGCACTTTGAATGACAATTGCGCGGTCATGCTACACTGTACCCAAATGAAATTTGTATCATTTTTTTCCCACAAATAGAGCTTTCTTTTGGTGGTATTTGGTCCCCTCTACGGTTTTTATTTTTTGCTAAACAAATAAAAAAATACCGAAAATTTTGAGGAAAAAAATTTTTTTTTTTGTTTCAGTTTCAAAACTTTGCAAATAAGTAAGTTTTCTCCTTCACTGATGGGCACTGATGGGGTTACACTGATGGGCACCAATGAAGTGGCACTGATGAGGTGGCATTGATGGATACCGATATGTGGCACTGACAGGCGGCACTGATGGGTGGCACTGATGGGCGACACGGATGGGCACTGATAGGTGGCACAAATTGGCATGGATGAGCATGGATAAGTGGCACAGGTGGGCATGGGTAGGCGGCACAGGTGGGCATGGGTAGGCACTGATAGGCGGCACAGATGGGAACTGATAGACGACATTGTATTATAATATATTGCACTAATGGATGCCAATCAGTGCCAATCAAAGCATGCCAATCAGTGATGCCCATTGTGGGCACTGATTGGCATCCATTATGGGCACTGATTGGTATCCATTGTGGCACTGACTAGAATCCCTGGTGGTCTAGGGTGGCATACCTTGTCCTTGGCATCCCTGGTGGCGTCCCTGGTGGTCCAGTGTGGGCATCCTCGGGGGGGCTGTGCTGATAATCGATCAGCACAGACCCCCCCTGTCAGAGGAGCAGTCGATCGGCTCTCCTCTACTCGCGTCTGACAGACGCGAGTGAGGAAAAGCCGATCACCGACTTTTCCTATTTACACTGTGATCAGCCGTGATTGGACACGGCTGATCACGTGGTAAAGAGTCTCCAACGGAGACTCTTTACCGAGATCGTAGTTGCCGGATGTCAGACTGACACCCCGCAACAACGATCGCCGCGATGCGCGCCCCCGGGGGCGCGCAGCGGCTCATAATCCTGATCACGTCATATGACGTCCGGTCAGGATTATGAAACCACTTTGCCGCCGTCCAGGGCGGGCGGCAAGTGGTTAACACTTTGAGGGATAAAGGAACAGGTTTAAATTAAGCCAATGTAGAGGAACACATTGTTGTCAGCTCTCTAGCTGTGCTGCCTGGGAAGATCAATGTGCTGCTGTTTATTTTTTTTCTCCCCTAGCTCTTATGCAGCTGACAAAGAGGGAATGTGATCTCTAAAAATTATTAAATATAAAGATATAATGTTTCACAATTTTTTTTTTTTTTTTTTTTTTTTAATGCAAAGAATTCTCTCTGATCTTCTGAAGCCACAGCCCTCAAAAGAAAGGAAGAGAAAAACTGGGTAGTCTGCCAAGAACCAAAACCTTTATCAATTGAACTTAAGTATAAACATTGTAACAATCTGTCAATGGAATAGACTGTGTGCAAGTGAAAAAAAGTTTAAACACTAAATCTTTGACATTTGTTAGTTTCAAGTTAAACATTTTTTTTTTGCTAGAAAATTACTTGGAACCCCCAAACATTATATAGATATATATTTAGTAGACACCCTAGAGAATAAAATGGTGGTTGATGCAATATTTTATGTCACACTGTATTTGCGCAGCGGTCTTTTAGATTAAACTTTTTTTTTTTTAAATTACTAAGGAAAATAAAAAAGTTAAATTAGCCCATTTTTGGATAATGTGAAAGATTTTATGTCACGAGAATCATGATATTTTTATTCTAAGGAAAAAAAAAAAATGATTTTAATTTTGGCCAGAATCGTGCAGCTCTAATTATATACACATTAGAGATATAGAGGTCGACCGATATGGGTTTTTCTCTGGCTGATATTTAGCAATCATGGCGGCCGATATATGACGCCGATTTTTTTTTTTTGGGCCGATATGTTAGGCTGATTTTTTTTATTTTATTTTCCTTTTTTTTATCTCCCTTCATCTCATAAAATCTAACAGACAACTTTGCCACTGGGGCGTTTTTCAGGCACTTTTGGGCTAAAAATAGCACCTGTAAAAGTGTCTGCAAAACAGCTCCCGTGCAGTCTGTGTGAAAGACAGATTGCTTTCACACTCAGGCGATGCGCTGGCAGGATGTAAAAAAAAAAAATAAATAAAAAAAAAAAAGTCCTGCAAGCAGCATGTTTGTGTATACCGCTCCTCCACCACTCCTGCCCATTTATATTAATGGGCACCACTGCTGAAGCGCATGCAATGCGATTTGGCTGCAGTGCTTCACGGGCGCATTTAACCTTTTTCTCGGCCGCTAGCTGGGTTAGAGGTGCCCCGCTAGCAGCCGAATAGCACCGCTATAATCATACACCTGCCCCTCCAGTGTGAAAGCAGCCTTCATAAGTGATACAGAAAATGTATTACATTTAAACATTTATTAAACAAAACAAACCTCCAATCAGTTTACTTGTATGTATGATTTAGATTAAAGAAGAAAAAAAAAAAAAAAAAAAGATAGATAGATAGAGATAGATATTTTTGGGGGTCTAAGTGATTTTCTGGCAGAAAATACAGGATTTTTACTTGTAAGCATCAAGTGTCAGAAAAGATTTAGTCTTTAAATGGTTAAACTGAGAACTCTACACACTGAGTTGCCTTCATTCAAGTGTAAACATTGTATCCCTTTACTCTTTTCTTTGCAGGCTTCCCAGAGAGGAGGAAAGTCACTTCTATGAAGACTCAGGCAACTTGCATTGACTTCTATTACAGAAGTCATTTGCAAGTCCCGCTCTAGTTCTAAATCGGCCTTTTAACAGCACAATTGGCCTATGCCGATTAATTAAAAGACGGAACGTTTCGGCCGACCTCTAATAAAAAATTATATACACACATACACACAAAATGTTTTGCTTTCATTACTAATGGTTGTTTTGTAACATTATTTACAAAAAGAGTAAACAGTGTGATGTGTCATTACAATGTAGCCACCAGTGTGTACAAGCCCTTAAAAGACAAAGTCAGATTCCTCTGCTTACATTTACCTATAGGTAGGTAAACTCTCCTAAATGTGCACGGTTTAGGAGATATTTAGTACACATGCAGCCAGTAACATCACTGGAGCATGTGCTCTGAAGGAACAGCCACAGGTCCTGTGCCGTTAATGTCGGCTCCTGTGTGCTTGCGCGGAAGTGACGTCATCGTGGCTCTGGCCAATCACTTTGCTGGAGCCCACGAACACAGAATAAACTCTGGGGAAACCGCTAGCCGTCCCAGCAGTGTGCATACGTCGCTGAGAGAGCTTCGTTCTAAAGGAAAGGATAGTATGCGATGCACACAAGCTCATTATGCCTTTAACGTGCAGGGTTTATTTTTGTTTTTTTGAAAAGGGTTTACAACCTCTTTAGAAGCAGAGCCAAACTATGCAATACTTGCGTCCCTTCAAACGGTCCGACGTCCCTCGCCGGGATCTTCTACTGGGCTTTTTCTGGGTGCCAGGCTGCAGGCGTTCTCAATGGCCAGATGACATAAAGACGCTGTGCTGTAATGTAAATTGAGCTGGCACTTGCACTGCTCAGTGTACATTCCAAAGAAGACGGCAAGCGGGCAGGTAGGTTAATTTTTATAAAAGAAAGATTGCATGTCTGCAAGAGCCTGTCTGTCTGCAGTTTTCAAAGACACAACTTCAGTTTAACTTTAACCATAAAAAGGATAAGTTCACCTTTTGACATTAAATGCACATTTTTTGCAGGAAAAAAATAAAAATTCTGAATGTAGGATTTGTTTCTGGAGCCTTTAAACCTTTGCAAGAACGATCACCAGACCAGAACGATCACCAGGTCTCTGCTTGGTCGTAGGAAGCTGATCCATGCTGTCCGGAAGAATGAATGAACTACCACAGCTCATAGCGCCGTGGTAGTTCAATAAAAGCTGCAAGCCGACAGCCGCAAAGACCACTGGACCCTGTAGTTTTCCCATTCACAGGGCACCGTGAAGGATTTTTTTTATTTTTTTGACAGCTAGTTTGGGGGGGCAGGGGTGCTAGCTGTCAAAGGTGAAGTGGGAGGTGCAAGGGCATTCATGACATGTTACAACCTGAACATGGGGGTGACCTAAGAAAGGTGAACTTATTCTTTAAAGTGCTGGGTGATGGTTCAAAGGCAACTCAAGTAATTCGTAGGATGCCATGGTTGACTTCCCTTTCTAAACAAGGGATTTCCTGCTTTGATATTTCCATAAAATGTATGACAAAATCCTCTAATCACAATGCAAAGACACGGCTGGAAAATGCAAACATGCAGAAATTGTCAGCAGCCACTTAAAGTGTCAGCACCAGGAAGGAAACCTTGGACTTTCATAGCACACTTGTTTTGGTGCAAGCCCTGTTATCCTTAGAGATCGGAATTCACTCTGCATAATATCACCGTGGGTCATTATCCTAAAAAATTGGAGGCAGAAAGCCAGACAACTAGCATGATTAGGAAGGGACAGTAACAGTAGGCTATTATTTCTCCCAGGGCAGTTTATCATTAAACATGCACCTAGCAAACGTGAAGCTTTTTAAAATTTAAGGTTAACATTTGTAGGACTTTACAGAAATAAAGGACTCTAGCTGAGCCCTCCAAGCAAAATATAGCATATCTTCCTGGACAGATACACAGTAGCAACTGTTATGGCTGGAAAGGCCCCCGACAGATGTAAGACACAAGAGGCTTTGTTACACTGTCCCTGAATGCTATCCAGGTCACTTGGCATCGGTGTCAGGAAGATCTAGAGGCGATATTTTAGCGACAGACAGCAGTTTAAAAAAAAAAAAAAATGTAACAAAACAAAAACACCCCTTTACAAAATCTAAACAGCTCCAAAAAAATATGAGGAAACCAACAACCATGCAGCTTTTATCTGCAACATCTCCTCCACAAACTAATCTAAACACGGCCATATACAGTGGGGAAAATTATTTGGTCCCCTGTAGATTTTGTAGGTTTGCCCACTTACAAAGAAATGAAGGGTCTATAATTTTTATCATAGGTTTATTTTAAATGATAGAGGCAGGATATCAACCAAAAATACCCCCCCCCCCCAAAAAAAAAAAAAAAAAAAAAAAAAAAAAAAAACAAACACAACACACCCACCCAAACACAATACAAATGTTATAAAATGAATTGCAATTCAGTGAGTAAAATAAGTATTTCATCCCCAAGCAAAACATGACTTAGTACTTGGAGAAACTCTTGTTGGTAAGCACAGATGTAAGACGTTTCTTGTAGTTGGTGACCAGGTTTGCCCACATCTCAGGAGAGATTTTGGTCCACTCTTAAGGCAATTTTTTTTTTTCCCTTCAAATAATCAAAAAGCACTTCTAAATGCAAACGTGGCTAAAAATGCGACATCGCTAGTCGGTTACCATCTGTCGAGTTAAATCATTCAGGAGAGGTTGCAAAATGTCCCGTGTACAACAGATATTCTCTAAATCCTTATGTTTTTTTGGCTGTCGATTGGCAACTCGAACTTTCAGCTTCCTCCATAAATTTTCTATAGTATTAAGGTCTGGAGACTGGCTAGGCCACTCCATAACCTAAATGTGCTTCTTCTTGAGCCTTGGCTGTATGTTTTGGGTCATTGTCATGCGGAAATACCCATCCACGTCCCATCTTCAGTGTTCTGGCTTAGGAAAGAAGGTTACCATCCAAGATTTTACAACACATGGTTCCGTCCATTGGACCCTCAATGCGGCAGAGTCAACCTGTACCTTTAGCACAGAAACAGCCCCAAAGCATCATGTTTCCACCTCCGTGCTTTACTTGTAAGGACGATATTTTTAGGGTCATAGTCAGCATTTTTCTTCCTCCAAATACGGAGAGTCGAGTTTATGCTAAAGAGCTCAATTTTTATCTCATCTGACCACAGCACTTTCTCCCAATCCTTCATTGAATCATTTAGATGTTCATTGGAAAACTTCAGATGGGCCTGTACATGTGCCTTCTTGAGGAGGGGGACCTTGTGGGCACTGCAGGATTTCAATCAATGGCGGTGTATTGTGTTGCCAATGGTTCGTTTGGTGACTGTGGACCCACCTGCCTTGAGATCATTCACAAGTTCCTTCCGTGTAGTTCTGGGCTGATCCCTCACTTTTCTCATGATCATCCTTACCCCATGAGGCATAATCTAGCTTGGAGCTCCAGACTGAGGATAATTGATGGTTATTTTGCATTTCTTCCATTTGCGAATAATCGCTCCAACAGTGATCTCCTAACCAAGCTTCTTGCTGATAGTCTGGCAGCGCATTCCAGCCTTGTGCAGGTCTACAATCTTGTCCCGGACATTATTTGACAGCTCTTTGGTCTTGCCCATGATGGCGAGGTTTGAATGGAAGAAAGATTCTGTGGACGGTTGTCTTTTATACACATAGCGAGTTGTCGTTAGGAGCATCTTCTTACATTGACAGGACTAATCTGTGTACCACACGAGCACATACCGTAGCACAGCCATTCTCAACCAGGGTTCCGTGGAACCCTGGGGTTCCTCCAGGAGGTTGCTAGGGGTCCCTTGAGCTGTGGCTGATGAACTACCTTTTGATGGTGCCTACAGAGTTCAAGGTTCAGCATCACTTAGCAAAGCAAGCAGCAAGCATGACACAATATATTTTTAGCTGTCTTTAAGAGTGGCATTCTGAACACCCCATTGACCACCTGTATAAGGGGCATTGTTCTCTTGACCCCTGATGTATTGGTTTTAGTAAGCGTTCCTTGAGACTTTTATTTTTGGGGTTCCTCAAGGGTTAAAAGGTTGAGAAAGCCTGCTGTAGCCAGTCTGTGGGAGTCAGAATTATTGTTGGTTGGTAGGGGATCAAATACTTTTTCTACTCACTGAACTGCAACTCAATTTATAACATTTGTAACGTGTTTTTTTTTTTCTGGATTTTTGGTTGATAGGTGTATTTTTAATGAGAGACAATAACATAAAAATGATAGACCCTTAATTTCTTTGTAAGTGAGCAAACTTACAAAATCTGACGGGATCAACGAATTATTTCCCCCACTGTAGATATTTCCAATTCTCCATTCAAGCCAACAGTACCAGGCTACTGTATTCTGACAGCCTGCCTAGAACAACGCCTGCGTCTAATTTTGAGCCAAGTGTTTTTCACCAGGCACCTTCAAGCAAAATCAATTTAACAATAGACTTTTGCTGAATGGAGTGGTCCCAGTAGGACCCCCCATTGCTTAAAATTTCAGATGTGCTAGGAGTCAGACAAAACTCAAGCAGTGAATGGTCAGCTTCAGGGCTGCAGTAATGTGCATTGGTGAACTGGGTGCCATTCATTTTAAAGAGATGCAAGTCCACAACACAAATTGAGGAGGGGGGGGGGGGGGCAGTATTCAAATAAAACCAGCCTTACTGATGTACACAAACCCTCCAACTATCCCAATAAAAGACAAAATACAAATAAAGATCTAGCGATCTCTTCCTCCTTTAGATAAAATATCCAAAGGTGATCGTTAGTCACACTGATACAGCCTAGTCCTCCTCTCAATGGGATGAACTTTCACACAAACAATATAAAAAAAATTGGATCCAAGTGTATTGCATATTGTTCCTGGCTGATTGATGCATTGGGGGTAATTTACAAAAGGCAAATCCACTTTGCACTACAAGTGCACTTGAAATTGCACTGAAAGTGCAGTCGCTGTAAATCTGATTGGTAGATCTGAAATGAGGGGATGCTCTGCTGATTTTATCATCCAATCATGTGCAAGCTAAAATGCCATTTTCCTTGCATGTCCCCCTCAGATCTACAGCAAATGCACTTCCAAGTGCAGCTTGCACTTGCAGTGCAAAGTGGATTTTCCTTTCATAAATAACCCCCATTGTTGCAGAACTGTGAAGATTTTACTTACTTGTGTGGAGATCTGTATGCAGTTTCTAAATTGCAATTAAGTGATGGTAATCTCCACCTCTAATGACTGCTATATGCGCTGTGCTCATACACACACATTCCATATGCAGTAAAAAAAAAAAAAAAAAACAGTTGGGCAGGGGAATGCAAACAAAGTTCAATACTCTGAACTGAAAGTGCTTTTATGCTTTCTGACCAGTGACAATAGGGCATCATGCACACAGGGCATTTGCTTTTCTCCTAAGAACACCAGAGCTTGTGGCAGGAGAAAGGCAGTTTAATACTCCTGAATACTGATTTTTTTTTTCTGCCTGGAAAATGTGTGCATGAACACATAGGGGTCCGATTTACTAAAGCTGGGCAGTGCAAAATCAGGTGCAACTCTGCAGAGAAACCAATCGGCTTCCAGGTTTTATTGCCAAAGCTTAATTGAACGAGCTGCAGTTAGAAGCCGATTGGCTACCATGCATAACTGCACCAGGTTCTGAGTGCTCCAGCTTTAGTAAACCTCCCCCATAGGTTAACATGGAGGTGATATTACAGACTGCATTCCCTTTGAGGCTGGGTTCACACTGCTGCGATGCGGGAATGCTGCAAATCCAATGCGGTTTCCTGCATCGCATGTCTCCCGGCAGCAGTTCACACTGCCCTATGCGAACTGCTGGGAGTGTCAGTTAAAAGTTAATGACACCTCCAAATCAGTTCGCATATCGCAGTGCGATGTGCAAACTCAGACAGGAATCGGATCGCATGGTGTGAACACCCATGCGATCTGATTCTGCTGCGGACCAAAAAAGGGTCCTGTATGAGTTTGGTCCGGATGTGATGCAAATTCAGCCATACTATCTGTATGGCTGAAATCGCATCGCACAGAGATTGCATGTGATTTGCAGTGCGAATCACATCCGATCTCAGACATCGCAGCAGTGTGAACCTAACATAAGCGTTTGTATGGTCAAAATTTGAACTTTTACCTACAGGTAAGCCTAGAATAAGGCTTACCTGTTTGTAAAAAAATATTCCCCTCGCAATGAGCCAGTGACTGCAGCGGCGCATGCACACAGGGGATTTTCAGCTAAAAGCATGGCAGACGCCGGACTTTGCCGGAAAGAAATCTCCGGCGTGCATGCGCGGGAGTGACGACATCGCGGCTCCGGCCACTCAGCGCCGGAGCCGTGATGACCAGAAGACACGCCGAGAGAAACAGGTCAGCTCCCTTTGCGTGTTTCGGGTCAGATGTCAGGGCCTCGTTCTAAGTATTTCATAACGAGCTAGTATGCGGTGCATACTAGCTCATTATGCCTTTTGCCTTACAGGTGTGTAAAAAAAAAAAAAAAAAAAAAACAAACAAACAACGTCAGCAGGTATACAACCGCTTTAAAAGAGAAGTATTTTTTTTTTATCCATACTTACCTAGGTGGATGCTGCATCTGTCCCCTGGCGCCTCTACACTGAGAAGCGAGCGATCGGACACTGCTGATCGCTCAGTCCTCACAGCTTCCGAACAGAGAGCTAGTGACTGTCTGCTTTGCCCCCTCCTCGCTAACTGGAGTGTTGGGCTGCGGAGGGGGTGGGAGCAGCTGGCTCAGGCCTTCAGCGGCACCCTAAGAGGCTGAGCCGGATGTCGGTCCAGGGATTTAGGCGGATCTCGACTCCAAAGTTGTGATGGCGCTGTGCCTGGACCGACTGACATCAGCAGAGAGTGGATTTCAGTCTGCTCTCTGCTGAAAACAAATCACAGAAGTGTAGAAAGAACAGCACTCCTGTGATCCACAGGTGAAGTGCTGCCAAACAAGCTTCGGCTGTACTTATTTAAGCCCAGTGTGGATGATGCCTAAAACCAGTTGCACACAGATTTCAGCTGGTATAAGAGCAGTGCTAACAAAAAACTTGACAAAGCATCTGCAGAGCTTTCAGCGAGCTTTGGTGAAGCTTTTAAAGTACCATTCAGCTCCAGTTTGTAAATATTGAATACAAATCCTAGTGGGAGTGCTAATAGCCAATTTTAAAGTGGTTCTAAGGGCAGGAGAATTTTTACCTTAATACATTCTATGCATTAAAGTAAAAAACCTGCTTGGAGCAGCTTCCCCCATCCTCCATAATACTTACCTGAACACAATCTTGATCCAGCCATGTGCATTATAACAGCAGCTCTTCTGGGTCACTCTCTACTCGTTGGCTCACACAGCAGCAGATGTCACTGGCTCCTGCGGCGGTCAATCACTGCCAATGAGGGGGGGGGCAATGTACATTCACAGGAGAGCGGCTCTGGGGGAAAGCCTGTTCGTGTGCCCCTATAGCAAGAAGCTTGCTATTGGGGGCAACTGGCCGGGGGGGGGGGGGGGGGGAGACAGGACTACCCAAGAAGAAGAGGCTAGGGGCTACAAGTATAAAAATTTAATTTTTTTTATCTTAAAGAATCACTTTAAAGCAAGCTGTTAGCAGACTTTCAGCAAGCTTTAAAAAAAAGTTCTGAAGCTTGCTAGCAGCTAGTTAAAAGTGACAATCATCATTTGTATTCAACATTTACAAAACAATGATCAGCCAGTCCCACGAGGGGAAACAGTTTGTAATATACTTTAAAGAGGAAGTAAACCCTAATGGGTTTACTTCCTCTTTCATTCCCTGCAAAGGCAAAGCATAATGGACTACTATGAATCGCATAGTAGCCCATTATGTGTCACTTACCTGACACAGGAGCCAGCGATGTCACCGCTGTCCCCTGTAGTCCGGCGCATCCATCTTTTTGGTGGGGTCTTGCAGCTCCGCTGCTGTCATTCGGCGGAGCTGCGATGACGTCACTCCCGCGCATGCGCACGGGAGCCGACACGCGCGGCAGCTCCATTGTTGGAAATGCCGCGCTCAGTGCGCCTGCGCGCCACTGTCTACGGCGCATGCGCCATAGGCAGCGGTGCCTGTCTTCGGGCAAAGATCTCCTAAACCGTATAGGTTTAGGAGATATTTCTTAGACCTACAGGTAAGCCTTAATCTAGGCTTACCTGTAGGTCAAAGTGGTTTGTAAGGGTTTACAACCACTTTAAGGTTTATACATTTTTATGTTGTCATTTGAATGTGACAGTGCATCTCACAGAGAGAAGGACTAGTAGCAAAAATGGGGTTGATGTACTAAAACAAGTGCAAACTTTGGTGCAGCTGTGCATGGTAGCCAATCAACTTCCAGGTTTTTGTTTTGTTTGTCAAAGCTTAATTGAACAAGCTGAAGTTAGAACCAGATTTTGCACTCTCCTGTTTCAGTACATCAAGCCCAGTGTGACTAAGAATCAAACACCTTTGATATTTATTTTATAGGAGAAAGCAAGCACCGGCTGATCGATTTGTGTTCTGTCGTTCATTTTAGTGTATGGTGCTGCCTTAAAAACGGGGTTCCCCAAACTACAGTCCTCCTGCTGTTGCGGAACTACATTTCCCAAGAGGCATATGTAGTTCTGGAGGGAGACCCCTGTCCTAAAAACAAATAGGTGTAGTTTTTGTCACCATTATGCACATTGGCAGCCCATTGAAAATGAATGCTCTGCCCTAAAGTGGACCTTCCCTCCTTATATAAGACCACCACCGTTAATAAAATGTGAATTGAAAAATAAATATAAATCATTACTACTCCTCAACTCCTCTCCTGGACTATACACATATCCCAATCCCCCCTTCCATGGAAATTCACACTGTATTTTATAGGTAGATGTCATTGGGAGGCCAGCTTCTTAAAGTGGGCCTAAAGCTAATGAAAATAAAAAAACTTTGCAAACAGTCAGGCTCTTTATTGCAGAAGAGGCATACAATTCCCTGCCTGTGTTCCAGGATGACTGCACTCCTGTGCATGTGTGACATCATCCTACACCAGCCAATCAGGTCAGCCGAAAAATGGCACCGGGAAGAAGATGCCGAAGCAGTACCTCAAAGGGTGTTGGAGAATTACATTAAAATGTGGGTTATGAATCTTTTTTTTGAATGGAATGGGTATGTAGACATGCATGCGCCTGTGAATTTTTTTTTAGGGGTCCACCTTTAAGGTTAACATGCATGTTTTACTGCACAAACATGAACCCGGTCTCACGGTTCACTTTCTTTAGAAATCAGCTACAGCCTGCAAAAAAAAAAAACTAACTGGGTGCAATCCCTGCACAGTGCAATGCTACAGTTTGCAAAATCAGCCTTCAAATCTTGATATATCACTTAATCACACGGCAATATTTTCTAAAGCCTCTGCAACAAAACCAGCTGCCTAGCTTTACTTAGTAAACCCCTCGAATGCTGTTAAACAGTATGAAAGCCGGACATATACAATACAAATCTCCACCAAGCAAACTGCTGAAGCTGCAAAAAAAAAAAAAGTGTGTATTCAGAGTCAATATAGAGCTGCAAAACAGACACTTGTGCATTATTTATTCCAGGACTTGTGGAAGCCCACGTTGTGCTGCAACTACAGCTACAGCTCCCAGTGCCCTGAGAAAACAAGAAGTACTACGAGGGAAATCCAGCAACTGTCAGGAATGGCCAGATTGTGCAGAAGGCGACATGATCACCAGAGATGGAAAGAAGATTTTAAACGTTTACACCCCCCCCCCCCCCCCCGCACTGACCACAATACACCTACTGCCATGATCACCTGCTGATCCGGACAGGTCTGGCCAATTCTGCAACATTCCTCATTACAGTCTCCAAAAATACACACAGAGACACAACCTATAAAAAAAAAAACCCTACCCTATAGTAACCCCCACTACCCCCATATAGCCCCCCCTCCATTACACCAGGACCCCCATATATCCCCACTCCATTACCTCAAGACCCCCATATATCCCTCCCCCATTACCTCAGGACCCCCATATATCCTCTCCTCCATTACCTCAGGACCCCCATATACCCCCCTTCCATTACCTCAGGACCTCCATATATCCCCCCTGCGTCACCTCAGGACCCCCATATATCCTCCCCTGCGTCACCTCAGGACCCCCATATATCCTCTCCTCCATTACCTCAGGACCCCCATATATCCTCTCCTCCATTACCTCAGGACCCCCATATATCCTCTCCTCCATTACCTCAGGACCCCCATATATCCTCTCCTCCATTACCTCAGGACCCCCATATATCCTCTCCTCCATTACCTCAGGACCCCCATATATCCTCTCCTCCATTACCTCAGGACCCCATATATCCTCTCCTCCATTACCTCAGGACCCCCATATATCCTCTCCTCCATTACCTCAGGACCCCCATATATCCTCTCCTCCATTACCTCAGGACCCCCATATATCCTCTCCATTACCTCAGGACCCCCATATATCCTCTCCTCCATTACCTCAGGACCCCCATATATCCTCTCCTCCATTACCTCAGGACCCCCATATATCCTCTCCTCCATTACCTCAGGACCCCCATATATCCTCTCCTCCATTACCTCAGGACCCCCATATATCCTCTCCTCCATTACCTCAGGACCCCCATATATCCTCTCCTCCATTACCTCAGGACCCCCATATATCCTCTCCTCCATTACCTCAGGACCCCATATATCCTCTCCTCCATTACCTCAGGACCCCATATATCCCCCCTTCCATTACCTCAGGACCTCCATATATCCCCCCTGCGTCACCTCAGGACCCCCATATACCCCCCTGCGTCACCTCAGGACCCCCATATACCCCCCTTCCATTACCTCCAGACCACCATATACCCTCCCATTACCACAGGACCCCCATATATCCCCCTTCCATACCCTCAGGACCCCCATATATCCTCTCCTCCATTACCTCAGGACCCCCCTATACCCCCCTTCCATTATCACAGGACCCCCATATATCCTCTCCTCCATTACCTCAGGACCCCATATATCCCCCTTCCATTACCTCCAGACCCCCATATACCCTCCCATTACCACAGGACCCCCCATATATCCCCCTTCCATACCCTCAGGAGCCCCCATATATCCCCCATTACCTCAGGACCGCCATATATCCCCCATTACCTCAGGACCAACATATATACCCCATTACCTCAGGACCCCCATATATCCCCCTTCCATTCCTTCAGGACCCCATATATCCCCCCACCATCCCCTCAGGACCCCCATATATCCCCCCCTCTCGGCCTGGACGGTGACAGCGGCTCTGCCGCGATCACTCCCCTTCTCCAGTAATAACAAAAGGCTCTCCCATTCCCCTCCCCCCAACACTGACCTCCGGAGCAGACGGTAGAGGAGCAGTCCGGTGAGCCCGGTGGCTCCAGTGGCGGCGGCCCAACCGGCCAGCGGCACTCGGCTGATTTCTTCCATGCGCGGATCGGATCGGGGCGGCGGACAACGCTGGATGTCCTGGCCGGCGCGAGCACACGGCTTACTGTACGGAGCGCGCCAGCCAATCCGAGCGCGGCATCTCCGAGCCCGGGCTGGAGGCCCCGCCCCACTCCCCAATCAGCGCGTCCAGGGGAATGCCTCGATGGGCGGGGCGGGGCCAGGCGCTCTGTGGCGCGCACGTGGGCGGCTCTGTAGTCCGGGGGCGTCAGGTAGTCGTGAAAGGCCGAGATCGTGCGGTGGAGGACCCCGGGAGGGGGAGCGGGGATGACTCACCGGGGGCCTCGGAAACTCTTCCAGCAGCACGGGCGGCCATGTGCGCGGATTAAGCTGTCATCTGATAATCAGCACCATTCATACCGAGCAGCCTGGATCTTTCTTGTATTGGATGGAGTAATGAGGCGGGTTACAACCGTGTCTAGGAGATGCATATATGTTTTGTATTAATAATAATGATTTATATATTTTTTATTTATTTTACATTTACTTATACATTAGCTATACATACATATGTATGTATGTATGTGTATCTATATATATATAATTATTTTTTTTTTGTATATAGATATATTATAGTGGATGACATTTGGTATCAAATGTCACACACATTGTACATTTAGTTTTTGCCTTAGGACCTTGCAGTACTGAGGGTTAATTGTGTAGGTAAGACTGAACACCAGTCTGGCCAGGCCATGATTGATGTTCTGCCTGGTCATGTGAGCGGTGAGGTGCAGATGACAGGCTAGAACCAGGCCTGGTTGGATGTTTGGGTATCGGCCCTCTTGGAGCCAATCAGTGGGCGTGTCGGGCCCACTGAGGAGTCTGGGAGGGGCTACGTAAACAGGTGTGGGTCACGTGTTCGGGGTTCTGGAGTTGTTCGAGAGACCCCTGTGGTCTGTTCTGGTTCCAGGTCCGGGCTAGCCCCGTGAGGGGTCCCGGTCATGGGATGTTTTGACATCCTGCAGCATGTTCCTGTCAGTGGCCTGGTCTGGGGTAGGGATCCATCTGTTCCTGAGTCTCTGAACCGGCTGGTCCGAGGCACTGTAACTGAGGGGGGATTCACAGTGTCTGGGTGTGCTCTCGGCTTGGAGGGGCATCACAGCTCGTAGAAGTGACCGGGGAAGGACTCTTCAGAGGAGGGCCGACAAGTGGCATCCTGAGAAGTGTCTGGTTAGTGAGTTGGGAAGGACATTGACGAGTCCACACTTTTCCCGTAACTCAAGGTAAGCGGGGGAATGTTCCAGGTGCGGTTGTAAAAAGGTTCCTTTTATCTTCAGTTGATCAAGTTTTGAATCAACGCGCTGACTGCCACTATCTCTGGCTAGAGGTCTGTTCAGCCTTGAAGTACCCAGCTGCGAATGGCAACTCTCTGGATGGAAGTAGAGACTTTGTTAAACCTGCAGTTCAAGGTACCTGAGTTCTTCACTTGTGCCCTCTGTTCCCTAAAGAGACTGTTTTGTGAAAGTTATACTGCAAAATAAAACCACCTTAAAGGACTTTGTGTCAGTGTATGAGTCGTTGGGTATCAACCCTGGGAACCGCGGAGGAGCAGGCCAGGAGAAGGTAACCGATAAGTAGGGATGCACCGAAATTTCGGCCGCCGAAACATATCGGCCCGAAAATGGTGTTTAAGGCAAATTGCCGAAAGGAAAATCTTGCCGATAATGGGGGCGGGGCCTGGGTGGGCCTCCGCCCCCCTGTTGCCGCCCATTGCAGGGATGTTTTCCTGGCTCGTCCTCCCTCCTCCTGCCCGACAGTGCGGTGATCTCCGTGTGTCACAGAGCTGTGCATTGAATTGCCTGGGCGGCTGCAGTAACAATGTCCCACCTCCTGTAATCATGTCAGGCTGATTCAATGTCCCGCCATTGGATCAGTGTACCGTCTGTCACAGGAGGCGGGACATTGAATCAGCCTGACATGATTACAGGAGGCGGGACATTGTTACTGCAGCCGCCCGGGCAATTCAATGCACAGCTCCGTGACACACGGAGATCACCGCTCTGATCCGGGCATGGGTAAGGCTGCATTCAGACACTGGCAAGCTGCATGAGGGGGAAAGAGTATGCAAAGGATCCCAAAAATGTCCGCTGTGTCCGCCACAATGTCGCAGTCACAATAAAAATCACTGATCGCCGCCATTACTAGTAAAAAAAAAATTATTAATAAAAATGCCATAAAACTATCCCTATTTTGTAAGCGCTATAACTTTTGCGCAAAGCAATCAATAATTGCTTATTGCGATTTTTTTTTTTTTTTTTTTTTTTTTTTTTTTTTACCAAAAATATGTAGAAGAATACGTATCGGCCTAAACTGAGGGGATATATTTTTGGGGGATATTTATTATAACAAAAAGTAAAAAATAATGCGTTTTTTTTCAAAATTGTCGCTCTATTTTTGTTTATAGCGCAAAAAATAAAAACCGCAGAGGTGATCAAATACCACCAAAAGAAAGCTCTATTTGTGGGGAAAAAAAGAACGTCAATTTTGTTTGGGAGCCACGTCGCACGACCGTGCAATTGTCAGTTAAATCGATGCAGTGCCGAATCGCAAAAAGTGGTCTGGTCTTTGACCAGCAAAATGGTTTGTAAGTGGTTAATGCTGCTTTAAAAAAAGTTTTGCCTAGAGATACAATTTAACCCTTTCGCTGCCAGGACCATTTTTAACACATTTAAAGGACTTTAATCCTTTAGGACTGAAGATTAATTGAAACCCCCCAAACAGTCAATATTTTTTTTAAAGCAGAGACCCTTGAGAATAAAATGATAGTAGTTCCAATTTTTTTTCCGTGTCATTTCACTATATTAGCGTAAAATTTCTGTGAAAAAAAAAAATACAAAAGTTAACTAAAGTTAATTTTAGACAAACAAATGCACACAAGTTTACTCAAATGTCAGGCCCTATTGCTCCTCTGAAAAGTGATCTTCAATGGATCCCTTTTCAGACTGCGGCAGAGCAATGGTTTCCAGGTATTCTTAGACCCCTTTCACACCAGGGCGTTTTGCAGGCGCTATAGCGTTAGAAATAGCGCCTGCAATCCGCCCTAAAAAAGCTGCACCATTGTTTGTAGTGTGAAAGCCCGAGGGCTTTCTCACTACAGCGGTGCGCTGGCAGGACGTCAGGGAAAAGTCCTGCCAGCAGCTTCTTTGGAGCGGTGAGGGAGCGGTGTGTTTACCACTCCTCCACCGCTGCTCCCCATTGAAATCAATGGGGTAGCGCTGTAATACCGCCGGCAAAACGCCACTATTGCAGCATATTGCCGGCAGTTTTAACCCTTTCTTGGCCGCTAGCAATGCGCCACAAATCCGGCAGTAAAAAAAGTTTTACCGCCCACGCTATGGGCGGTGTGGTGTGAAAGGGGTTCCAAGGTGATGCTGCTGCCTTCTGAATGTTCCCTGTTTTTCAGCCATGCAACCAGGAAGCGATTAACCAAAATATTTTGTTACCACCCCCCAGCCCACCCTTGTAAATGAGGCCTAAATTCAAGGGATCAGACCCACTAGATCTACATTCAGTCCATGACATCCTGGTGCAATACATTTATGTGATCTTATTTTTTCACGCGTTAACATGTGCTCTGTTAAAGCGGATCTACACTGTAACTGAGCATCACAAAAGAACAACACTATTTAATTCATTTTTAGTAGAGATACACCGAAATTTCAGCCACCAAAATGGAAAATGGTGTTATCGCCAAAAAACGCATTCAATTTTTGCCACCATATTACTGCGCTTATGGTGTGTTTTTCATAGGTTAAGTGACTCAAAAATCGCATGGGTGCATTATTAATGCATTCTTCCTGCCTTTTCGATGCATTTCAACTTGGAGGTGTGTTTTTGGTGTGTTTAACTGTGTTTTTAACTGACCAAAAATGCAGCAAGCAGGATTTTTAACACCACGGAAACACAACGGATCGGTGTGAAGACATACATAGAATTTAAAGGGATGCATTTTTCTCGAGCTTTTCTTGTGCTAAATGTGCCAATAATGGCGGACTTTACATTCATATTCATTTAAATTCATGATTTTAAATAATAAGTTGAATATAATACAATCATATATTAAAAAAATATATATATATTTTTAAAACTGTCATTTTCAGTTTTTAGTTTTTGGCCAAGTGCATCCTGCATTTATTTTCGGTTTCAGCACCAACGTTTTCATTCAGTGCACCTCTAATTTTTAGTATTCAAAGAAAACTTCCCCATCCATCTATGTCTCCATACTTTATTTTGCTGAGAAATCGCTTTGAAAAAGTCCCACTAGTATTTCTGGCCGTGACCATCTTGAGTAAGGGCAGATGATTCATGTAGCATTTACTTCCTGGAATCTAACTGCCCTTAGCTCAGGCATACAGGCAGGTTGGTGTGCTTAGCTGAGAAAGCCTCTAATAAAGACTTCTGGGATGCATGACATTATTTGCCAAGGTCTGGAAACCAGGAAGTAACTGAAAAACTGTAAAAAAAAAAAAAAAAAAAAACTTTACAAAAATGAAAATATAATTTACCTTCTAATCTACTTACTAATGCTAGCAGCATAAGAATTACAAATAGTCAATGTTGTTTGAGAGAGTGAAGTTCTACCCAGTTCCACTGGAGGGACGGTGCCGCTCTCATTCTGGGTGGAAGTCATATGACGCTGCACCAGAATGTGCCCTTTCACAGCCAGTCACATGTAAATACGAAAGTGCAGTGAATCAGCTTTCCATCTCCTCGCAGGGGAGACCTGGGCAAGGTAATCAGGGCACTTATCATCAGTGCCCTGATTACAGGAAAGCCCCAGAAGTGCCTATCTGTGCCACCAATCAGTGCAGCCTTTTAGTGCCTGCTCATCAGTGCCCATCAGTACTGCCCATAAGTTCCCATCAGCGCCACCCATCAGTGCTGTCTATCCTTGCCACCTACCAGTGCCGCATATCAGTGCCCATCAGTACGGCATATCAGTGCCCATAAGTGCCACCTCATCAGTGCAGCCTATCAGTGCCCATAAGTGCCGCCTCATCAGTGCACATCAGTGAAGGAGAAAAATGACTTAGGCCTCTTTCACACGGGGCGGATCAGTAATGATCCGCCCCGTGATGATCCGCTCGCTCAGCGGAGATCGCTCTGTTGTCCCCGCTGAGCCGGCTGCAGACAGGGCGGTCTCCGCACACTGTGCAGGGACCGCCCTGTCAGCTCTCCGCTCTCCTCTATGGGGATCGGATGAGCACGGACCCTGTGTCCGTGTTCATCTGATCCGCTCTGCAGACGGATAGAAAAATAGGATTTTCCTCCGTCTGCAGAATCGGACTGTTGCGGAGGAAATCGGGTGTCTGCGGATGTTCATCCGCAGACACCCGCTATCCCATAGGGATGAATGTATGCCCGTATTTCATCCGCAAACGGATGGATGAAATACGGACATATCATCCGCATGTGTGAAAGGGGTCTTATTTACAAAATGTACTGACAGAAAAACTTTTTTTTTTTTTCCAAATTTTCGGTCTTTTTTTTTTTTTTTTTTTGTAAAAAATAAAAATCCCAGCAGTGATTAAATACCACCAAAAGAAAGCTATATTTGTGTGAAGAAAATGATTAAAAATTAATTTGAGTACATGTTGCATGACCACACAATTGTCATTCGAAGTGGAACAGCGCTGAAAGCTGAAAAATAGCCTGGGCAGGAAGGGGGTGAAAGTGCCCGGCATTGAGGTGGTTAAGGAAGCCCATTCAAATGAATAAGCTGGTAACGCACCAAAAATTTCCCCCAAAAAAACCCATACTTTTTGGCAACGCCGTGCACCACAACACATGCTATTGTGTTACCACGTGTTATGGTGCACTGCAGGGTGTGTGCATTGGCGCTGGTGTGCCATTCAAAATGAGCATCCCTACAATGTGCTGACGTGGGTAATGTGCGTTGTGGTAATACACTGCACTGGAAAAGGTGTGAATGGGCCAGAAAAAAGAATAAGAACCCATAGTTGCCAACATTGTAAAAAAATAATCTGGACACTTTTTTGGCAGTAGGTGGAGTCGTGGTATAATTAGGGGGCGGGCATGCGTTTATAGGTGTGGCACAGGAAAAGGTAAAAATGTGGCGTGCCGCGACGAAAATGGGCGTGGTTTACGTAAAATAGTGGGCGTGGCTTACATGGGGCATGGCTCAAAGGGGTGTGGTTAGAGTCTGAGATGCATGCGGGATGGAGAGGGAAAGGAGGGGGATGGAGAGAGGGAAAGGAGGGGGGGGGGAGAGGGAAAGGAGGGACAGCAGCTCCCCCGATCCTACACCACAATAGCAATATGTGTTTTCCAGAGTTTGACAATCAGCAGATAAAGATACTCCAAATACCTGGTGTTGGCGCTTCAATCTTCCCGGCGCCATGATTGTTATGGTGTCAGGATGATTGAAGCGCATTATTTCTATTATTACATTGTAATATAAAATGAAATCATTCAACTCACCATAATGCCGAATCAGTGGGAGCCATGAGCGCGTCACTAGCCACGTTGCCTGCCACCAGATGCCATCAAGTGTCCCAAGCGGAGTCTGTCCTTACATCAGGTGCCCCATCAGAGGTACCTTCCTCACATCTGTGTCCATCAGAGAAGCCCCTCCTTACATCTGGTTCCCCTCTGACATCCACAGACCGTCCACATCCACAGACCGCCCCCCCCGCATACTCCATGGACCGGCCCCCACATCTCCAGACTGTCCCCCGACATACCACTGTCCCCCGACATACCACTGTCCCCCGACATACCACTGGCCCCCGACATACCACTGGCCCCCGACATTCACAGACTGGCCCCCGACATTCACAGACTGGCCCCCGACATTCACAGACTGGCCCCCGACATTCACAGACTGGCCCCCGACATTCACAGACTGGCCCCCGACATCCACAGACTGGCCCCGACATCCACAGACTGGCCCCCGACATCCACAGACTGGCCCCCGACATCCACAGACTGGCCCCCGACATTCAGACTGGCCCCCGACATCCACAGACTGGCCCCCGACATCCACAGACTGGCCCCCGACATCCACAGACTGGCCCCCGACATCCACAGACTGGCCCCCGACATCCACAGACTGGACCCCGACATCCACAGACTGGCCCCCGACATCCACAGACTGGCCCCCACATCCACAGACTGGCCCCCACATCCATAGACTGGCCCCCGACATACCACTGGCCCCCGACATCCACAGACTGGCCCCCGACATACCACTGGCCCCCACATACATTCACAGACTGGCCCCCGACATCCACATACCATGACTGTCCCTGGCCCCCGACATCCGACTGGCTCCTGCCCCGACATCCACATTGACAGACTGGCCCCCCGACATGCCACCATTGCCATTTAACTGTGGCGCTGCCCACCGCACTTTACACTGACACAAACACACACTGGCAGCGGGGGTGGGCGGCGCCACAGGTGTAGACCAACTTCTGGTCTTCTTAAAAATGGCGGCCGACGGAGACATTGTCTCCGCCGGCCGCCGACCTCTAGCGGCCGGCGACAAAAAACCGGGAAATTCAATTTCCCGGGACAAAATTAATTCGGGACAAATGTCCTAATCCTGGGAATGTCCCGGGAAATTCGGGACAGTTGCCAACTATGAGAACCCTGTGAGCCACCAACTGCCTCTGCCAATTACAGGAAACACATGACAACATTGCGGCGCATGGAATAGTTGTCCGGTGGCAATCAAAACACATTTTCCCTTTCATTTCCCTGTAGGCCTCAATCCATGCATGGTACAATACACAGGGTTGCCATGGCAACAACAGCAGAATCAATATCAACAGATAATAATAGGCCAAGGAGCTCTGTGGTGATGACGTATGTCTTTATTTAATGGTTAAAAGAGAAGTGTTTTTATTTTAACTCATACTTGCATAGGTGGATGCAGCTCTCCAGTCAGTCTGCCCCCCCACCCCCTGCCCCACTCATTGGAGCGCTGGGCTGTGGAGGGGGACAGGAGTGGCTGGCTCAGCCTCTCGGTGGCCAGCTCAGAGTCTGATCCAGGTACAGATCTAGGCTTTCCCCAGCTTGGACAAGCTCTGTGACGTCAGCCGACAGCGGGCTTCAGCAGACACGCACAGTGCTGGATCAAATGAGGGCTCAGGTAAGTAAAAGGGGTGGTGAGGGGGGATGCTGACGCCTAGACATTTTTTACTTTAATGCAAGGAATGCATTGAGGTAAAAAATGTTTAGCTTTACAGCCACTTTAACCACTTAAAGATAACCCTTTGAGAAAGTCACGAGGGAGTGACGCAACGCGTCAGGGAAGGAGCTGTGGTGTTACACGTGTTACTTCCGGTCGCGGCCGAGACCGGAAGTTCGAATGTTTCGACGCTATTTGCTGTTCTTATCCTTTATGTAAGTGATTACTTATTTAATTAAATCTTTTTTGTGAATTACTACACATGAGAGCCCCCCCTGTCCTTTATTTCATACTCTCCATACCGCACACTGTCCTGGGAGATAACGGAAGAGTCTGGGAAAGGAATGTGCAGCTATTTATTATCTGCTGGATGGAAGAGAAAGGAATAGCCTTTGGGCTGTATTCAGAGTCTGCTTACTAAGCTTTTGAGGTGAGAGGCTGGGGGAAACGTTTTGGTGCACCTGTTTGGCACTGAAGTTGTTTGCTGGAGTATCACGGGCTTGGAAATCACGTCACTTGCATGGACTTGATTATATATTCACGAAGTAATTCTATGGACTTTTAATTAAGTCGGCACGTTACATTGTTTATTGTATTTATGTGCACTGTTTATTTTTATTTTTAGTCACGTTCTAATATTTTTTGATCATTCATTTATTTATTTATTTGGTCATGATGTTTTTATACACGCACTAGTTCTAGTGTTTTCTAGTATATTGCTCTTATTGCACATTGGATCACTCAGTGAGGTGGATTCACTTTTTTTCACTGGTTATTTATTTAGTGTCTTTGTAATATTATATTATAGTTTGCTGGCAGCGCCGCATTAATTATTAACACTTACTTTTTATGTAGTACTGAGATTACTATTCACTGCTTGGCTGCTTCCACTTTTTTAGTATATTCGGTATTTTTTATACATATACTAACATTAGTTTTTTTAGTATATTTAGATTTTTATACACCCCTTTATTTGACATTTTTTTGTGAGTGAGGTGAAGCGCATTAGCACTTTTCACTTTACACTTTAACCACTTGCCTACCGGGCACTTACCCCCTTCCTGCCCAGGCCATTTTTCAGCTTTCAGCGCTGTCGCACTTTGAATGACAATTGCGCAGTTGTTCTACACTGTACCCAAACTAATTTTTTATCATTTTCTTCACACAAATAGTTTTTTTTTTTTTTTTTTGGTGGTATTTAATCACTGCTGCTTTTTTTTTATTTTTTTACAAAAAAAGACCAAAAAGTTTGAAAAAAAGTTTTTTACTTTTTTTCTGTCAGTAAATTTTGTAACTAAGTAATTTTTCACCTTCACTGATGTGCGCTGATGAGGCCGCACTGATAGGTTGAACTGGTGGGCGTTGATGTGGGGTAACTTATGGGCACTGAGGAGGTGGAAATTATGGGCACTGATTAGGTGGCACTGATGAGGAGGCACTAATATGCCGCACTTGTGGGCACTGATATGTGGCACTGATGAGCATTGATAGGCGGCACTGATGGGCATTGATGGGTGGCATTGATGGCCGACACTGAGGGGCATTACTGATGGGCATTGATTGACAGAAGTGATGGGCAGCACTGATAGGCGGCACTGACTGTCATCGCTAATGGGCACTGATTGGTGGCACTTGTGGGCAGTGGTAGGCACTGATTGCTGCCACTGGTTGGCACTGATTTGTGACACTATATTGCAATATTGTAATCAGGGCACTGATGATCAGTGCCCTGATTCCATTCCTAGATGTCTCCCTGCATGGAGATTCCGCTGATTGGCTCTCCTTGCCACACACTCTGTCAGTGTGAGGCAAGGAGAGCCGCTTCCTTGTTTAAATGTGACCTGCTGTGTCCAATCACGGACACAGCTCTTTACAGAGATCGGGTTGCGCCGTGTCCTAGCAACACGGCTCGGCCGCGATCGGCGCACTGCACGCGGGGCGCGTGAGAGTGGCCGTTCTGGGATGCCGTCATATGACGGCGTCCCATAGCGAGAGCCACACCGCCCCGCCGTCATTTGACGGCGGGTGGCAAGCAGTTAATAGCCAGTTTTTTTGTAAAGGTAAACTAACCCTTTACAGATGAATTCCAGGTATGGATATTTTATACTTACATTGGTCCAGCTATATCCAGCCAATGCCCCTGAAAGCCAGAAATTACTGAAATAGGCACCCCTGTAATCACCAGATCCTGTGCCAAGTGGCTGCCCTTCTCCATTCTGAACACAGGAGGTCAGCTTCTCAGCACAGGTGCCATTCAGAGAATGCTTTGCATTTTATGAATGAATGTGAAGTGTTCTCTGATTGGAAGAGGTGGAGAAGTGCAGTGGTGATGTCATGCTCTCCACCTCTCCCAATCAGAGAACACTTTTTATTCCTTCAGGAAGGGTCATAAAGGAAAAATAAAGGCGCTTCTAAGTGCAGTGGTTAAAAGATTTATAACATGCACAATTAGGGTTGCCACCTTTTCTTCAAGCTAAACCCGAACACTTTAACAGCGCACAGCAAACTTTTACCTCTCCTTGGAGACCCCCCATTAGAACAGAGTGCCCTTATATCAGTGCCCTATTAGATTAAAGACCCCCATTATATGAGAGTCCCTTTATATCAGTGCCCCCTAAAGACTTCCATCAGTTCAGTAATCCCCCTTTCTCATTAAAGTCCCCTTTAGATCAGGAGTCCCCCTTCATCAGGTTTCGGGAGTCTGGAGTCCCCCTTTACACCAGGAGTCACCCTTTACATTAGGAGCACTGTACTGAGCATCAATGGTCCCCCTATGAGATCAGAGTCCCCCCCCTTCACATCAGAGTCCTCCCTCACAACAGCAGGGGCCCGTTATATCAGTAACTCCACATATCAAGGGCCCCTTTACATTAGGAGCCCTCCTTAAATCAAGAGACCCTCTTTCAAATCTCAATTTACATCTTTACATTAGTACCCCGTGTGAAAGTAGGGGGCAGAGTGATAGGAGGGTAGCAGTGTGTGACGGGGGGCACATAGTGACAGGAGGGGGTTGCAGAGTGTGACAGGAGGGGGTTGCAGAGTGTGACAGGAGGGGGTTGCAGAGTGTGACAGGAGGGGGTTGCAGAGTGTGACAGGAGGGGGTTGCAGAGTGTGACAGGAGGGGGTTGCAGAGTGTGACAGGAGGGGGATGCAGAGTGTGACAGGAGGGGGATGCAGAGTGTGACAGGAGGGGGATGCAGAGTGTGACAGGAGGGGGATGCAGAGTGTGACAGGAGGGGGATGCAGAGTGTGACAGGAGGGGGATGCAGAGTGTGACAGGAGGGGGATGCAGAGTGTGACAGGAGGGGGGTGCAGAGTGTGACAGGAGGGGGGTGCGGCGTGACAGGAGGGGCCCGTGCAATTACAGAGGAGGGGGGGACAATTACAGAGGAGGGGGGGACAATTACAGAGGAGGGAGGGACAATTACAGAGGAAGGGGGTGCAAATACAGGGGAGGGGGGGGGGCAAATACAGGGGAGGGGGGGGCAAACACAGAAGGGTCAAAACATAAGGGAGAGAGAGGCGACAAGCAGCTGCTGGTGCAGACGTTTTTAATAAAATTAAAAGCAATCCACTCACTCTCCATGTCAGAGCTGTATATGTCAGTCTGTGAAGTTGGCTGTCCCATTCTCCCCTCCGATCCACGCTGCTCTTATAACTGCTCTTATCACTGAATCGGGAAACTCATGTGAACTGTCAGCCTCTGATGATGGAGGCGTGGTTAAGCCTCTGGAATAGTCTGATTGGTCACAGCATCCCAGGCTGACAGCTCACTGCAGTCTCCCCGCAGCTCTGTATCCTTGGCTTCCTCCAGCGATTCAGTGATAAGAGCAGCGTGGATCGGAGGGGAGAATGGGACATCCAACTTCACAGACTGACATATACAGCTCTGACATGGAGAGTGAGTGGATTGCTTTTAAGCATTTATTTTATTAAAACCTTCCGCACCAGCAGCTGTCTGTCGCCCGCTCTCTTCCATATGTTTTGATTGCTCTGTAATTGCCCCCCCCCCCCCCCGCCGCCGCTCCGATGCCCCTGCTGTCCAGGTCCCCCTGTGTGCTGGGGCTCGTAAAAGGAGGCCCCATGGTACCCCTGTCAGCTGGAAATGGTGTCCGGTGTGAGGCAGAGGGAAACCCGGGCACAACCTCCTAAAACCGTACTGTCCGGGTCAAAATCGGACAGTTGGCAACCCTATGCACAATGGAATTAAAAACACTTACAAGATAGTAAGAGGTCATAATGATTAGTCTTCCTGCGGATCGCTGTAATCCACCTCTGTCTGGGGGAGAGAGAGAGAGCCGTCCTGCAGCTGTCAAGAGTCCCTGGTGAGGACGTGAAGATGCGATGAGGTGACCCGGGTTCTGGAACCAAGCTGGAACGGCTGCTGTAACATCAGGTGAAGGTGGTGGGCAGTAACGCGTTTCAGAGCATGAACGGCTCCTTCGTCAGAGGTCTGACGAAGGAGCCGTGCATGCTCCAAAATGCATTGTTAAAAATCACGAGGCCCTGTACAGCCTACCTGTACAGTCAACACAATATTTACACTAAAATCATTATTAGCGGACACAAGCATAACATCTAACCTGTGTAAATTAAGTGTTTTCTACATTTTTAAAAATGATTTATTACAATGTTTAAAAATCATTTTCTTTACAATTTGTTCTTCTTCTTTTTTTTACAGGACATGGAAGCCGGCAGTGTCATGGGAGAGGAGGGGGAGGGCGGCAGACTAACAGGGGGGCACGGGGGGGGGCAGAAGCAGGTAGAACAGGGAGGGGATCTGTGTGGGGGAAGCTATTCTCTCTCTGCAGCAGCTAAAAGCCAAAGGGAGGGAGAGAGCCGCACAGGGCATCCTTCTGTATATGCCCAACCGCACTGATCACCCCTGCTGTCCGGGCCCCCTACAGGAGGCCTGGTGGCCCCCCCTATCAGCGGCTCTACCTCTATCCCAACTTCTACTTGCTGTGGGACAATATAAATAGCAGTTCCATGCTGCATATATACCGACCAGGAAGACAGCCCAGCTGTCGGGTCTTCAACCCGTTGTGGGGTGTCCTGGCTCTCTGTGTCACGAACTGTAACGAGCGACGTGCAATCCTCCCCTGTACTTTCAATACGCCATCCTGCCAATGTCAATTTTGAGAACTCAGCCCACCTGTATAATTGAAGGTAAGCCGCAAAATCATAATGTTCAGGTCATCTCGGGCCGATTATTTTTATTTTTTTTTATGCATCTAACGTCACCCCTATAATGAAAGGTGGAATCAGGTTGTTATGGTAACAAGAACAGCTCATGTATGACTATAGAAGTGCTAGGCCTTAGTTCCCTTTTAGGTGGGGTGTAGCGTGGTGTGGCAAGAATGCCACACTCAGTCCCAGTGTAATGAAAGAAATTGTATTCAAATAATGCAGAGACAGATCACAAATAAACCGGTGGGAAGACAGCCCAACTGCGAACACTCACATTTCCAAGAGCGTGTCAGGAGTAGGATTCAGCTGTACTGACAGCAGACGGGTTGCAAACCCTAAGCTTACCCGCCTTGTCAGACACCATTCCGTCATCACTAGGACTATCTCTACCAGGCTGGGTACCAAGCCCTTCCCTACCAACTCACAAATACATGCCAAACCAGGGAGCCAGGGCCTTCAATAGACTCTGACGGCCCTCAAGATGGCTGCCAGAGTACATGAGACAGTAGAATCCAATTGGATGCTTCCCCAGTGACCTAGGAAACCATAGAGGAACTATATTCCTCTTGACTTCCTCTCCAACTGCAATGCCACTGCAGGAGATTGCCAGCTGCAGTGGAGAAAGTAGACTACACCTACATCCCTTTCACATGGGCACCATTCGGGCAACAAAATCTGGCCAATGAGTCACGATTTTAGCTTGCCTCAGCAAAAATCACAGACAATTACATTCTACTGAGTACTCGAGCGGGAATTGGAACTCTTAGCATCAGACATTCAGCACTGACTGCACTGGACAGGGGTGAGTCATTGTCAGTGTTGTGCAGCCTAGACACATAGGACACACTTCATAGGGCTAGGTTCACCCTGGTAGCAGTCTCTGTCTACCATCTTTCTCTGCATTGTTCCATGTATGCCATAGTATTAGCTGTGCATTGTTCCATGTCTGCCATAGTATTAGCTCTGTATTGCCCACATATACCATTGTATTGGCTGTGCATTGTTCTACATATACCATACTATTGGCTGTGCATTGTTCCACGTATACCATAGTATTGTCTGAGCATTGTCCCATGGATACCATAGTATGGGCTCTGCATTGCCCAAGTATACCATATTATTGGTTCTGCATTGTTCCACGTATACCATAGCATTGGCTGTGCATTGTTCCATGTCTACCTTAGAATTGGCAGTACATTGTTCCATGTATACCATAATATTGGCTCTGCATTGCCCAAGTATACAATAGTATTGGCCCTACATTGTTCCATGTATACCATGGTATTGGCCATGTAGTGTTCCACGAATACCATAGTAGTGGTTGTGACATATACCATAGTATTGGCTCTGCATTGCTCTACTTATCTTAGTATTGGCTCTGCATTGCTCCACGTACACCATAGTGTTAGCTCTGCATTGCTCTACGTATACCTTAGTATTGGCTGTACATTGTTCCATGTACTCCATAGAATTGGTTTACATTATTCCACATACTGTATGCCATAGCTCTGCATTGTTCCAAGTATACCATAGCAATGGCTCTGCACTGTTCTGCATATACCATGACATTGGCTCTGCATTATTCCACATACAGTATACCATAGTATTGGCTTTGTATTGTTCCATGTGTGTTGGAACAGCAACTGCTTATTCACTATACTTAGTGGAAATAAGGTAAAATGAGAGAAATCGGGGGGGGGGGGGGGTTTATGTACGGGCCAACTCTTTATGTCCTGGATTTTATGGCAATGTTGGGGCACCATGGTAAATTTATATCAAGGCTGCCTTTAAATGCCTTAGCACATTGCAATCCCATTAATTTTGAGCGGTACCCCAATCAGTGGTGTATTTTGGTTTTGTGCTGCCCTAGGCAAGACTAGGCAAAAATCTGGAAAACTCTATCTAAATTTGTCAATCCCCTTCCTGTTTAACCACTTGCTTACTGGGCACTTAAACCCCCCTCAGTCCCAGACCAATTTTCAGCTTTCAGCGCTGATGCACTTTGAATGACAATTGCGCGGGCATACAACACTGTACCCAAATGAAATTTTTATCATTTTTTTCCCACAAATAGAGCTTTCTTTTGGTGGTATTTAGTTACAGCTGGGAGTTTTATTTTTTGCTAAACAAACAAAAAAAGATGCAAAAAAAAAAAAAAAATCATGTTTTAATAGTTTGTTATAAAATTTTGCAAACGGGTCATTTTTCTCCTTCATTGAAGTGCGCTGATAAGGCGGCACTGATAGGCTGCATTGGTGGGCACTGATGGGCTGCATTGGTGGGCACTGATGGGCTGCATTGGTGGGCACTGATGGGCTGCATTGGTGGGCACTGATAGGCTGCACTGGTGGGCACTGATAGGCATAGTTAAGGCGGCACTAATAGGCACAGATAAGGCGGCACCGATGGGCACAGATAAGGCGGCACTGATGGGCAAAGATGGGCACAGATAAGATGGCACGGATGGGTGGCACGGATAAGTGGCACGGATGGGTGGCACGGATGGGCACTGATAGGTACCACAGATAGATGGGACTGATGGGCACTGATAGGTGGCACTGATAGGTGGCACTGATGGGCGGCACTGCTGGGCACTGATGGGCGGCACTGGGGTGCAGCACCTTTGAGGCAGATTGGGTGGCACTGTGGGTGGCACTGTGGGCATTATGGGCACAGACGGGGGGCACTTACTTTTACTTTGTTAAACTTCAGGATGGCACTGCGGGAGGCAGGTGGGCACTGGCAGGTGGCATGTGGTGACTTTCATTGCTGGCCGTGATCGGGACTGATGTCCCGATCACGGCCGCCGGTGATCGGCTTTTTTTCAGCGCGAGGAGGAATAATAGCCGATTACCGGCTCCGTTCTATCACATGATCAGCTGTCATTGGCTGACAGCTGATCACGTGATAAGGGGTCGGGATCGACCCCTTACACGGATCGGTGATCAGGCGAGTCTCACGGACTCGCCGATCACAGAGCGCGCCCCTCAGGGGGCGCGCAGGCCGCTCGTAACCGGGACGACGTCAATAGACGTAGTCCCGGAAATCTAGGTCCGCGCTAATGCCGTCATTCGGCAATAGCGCGGTACCCCAGTGGTTAAGATCTACCCTATAATCTGTAAATTCCACCCCTTCCTCTTTAGGCCCCTCCTCTTTCTATTTGAGCTCCACCTCAGGAGTAGGGATAAGCCGAACACCCCCGGTTCGGTTCACACCAGAACCTGCGAACGGACTGAAAGTGCACAAACGTTAGAACCCTATTAATTACAATGGATGTGAACGTTCGAAATCTAAAGTGCTAATTATATCGGCCAATATGCATGTTATTGTCCTAAAAAGGGTTTTGGGGACCCGGGTCCTGCCCCAGGGGACATGTATCAATGCAAAAAGAAGTTTTAAAAACTGACATTTTTTTCTGGAGCAGTCATTTTAATGATGCATAAAGTGAAAAAAAAGTGAAATATTCCTTTAAATATCGTACCTGGGGGTGTCTAAAGTATGCCTGTGAAGTGGCATGTGTTTCCCATGTTTAGAACAGTCCCTGCACAAAATGACATTTGTAAAGGGGGAAAAAAAGCCATTTAAAACTGCTTGCGGCTTTAATGTAATGTCTTGTTTGTCCTTGCAATATGGATGAAAATATTTGAGAAAAATGGCATCCCATCAGCCCCCCTACCCCAGCCATTACCAGCCCCCTTGGGTCTTGTATCTATATGAAGGGGAACCCCGCACCCAAAATATGTTATGTTAATGTTAGGCAGATGCCTGTGTTGCACAAATGAACTACACAACATCAGCAACGAGGGGGTAGATTCAGGTGCATGCTGTGCAGGAGGCACACTACACTGACTGAATATTAGGCAGATGCCTGTGTTGCACAAATCAACTACACAACACCAGCAATGGGGGGGTAGATTCAGGTGTATGCTGTGCAGGAGGCACACTACACCCACTGTAACAGCGCTAGGTTAGAAAGCAAAGCTGACACTGTCCCTGCCTATCCTGCTCTCTCCCTGAACACTATACTCACTGTAACAGAGCTATCTAAAGAAGTAAAGCACAGATGACACTGTCCCTGCCTATCCTTCTCTCTATGAAGGCCACAACACACTACACAAGGCCGCCGCGCTGGCGGCCTTGTATAGTGTGGGGCGTGTACTAAACCCCCTGAGCTATAATTGGCCACAGGCATCCAACCTGTGCCCAATTATGGCTCTCCTTGCTGCCGGCGCTGTGATTGTTCAAGCATGCAGGGTCACAGTGCATGCTTGGCCAATCATCAGCCAGCAATGCACTGCGACTGGTGCAGTGCATTGTGGGCCGTTCATATCACACGAATTTGATGCGAATGGCCCACAAAGTTCTGGTTTGGACGAACAGCCAATGTTCGATTCAAACATGGGTTTGAATCGAACACTGGGCTCATCCCTACTCAGGAGTTGGTTAGAGACTGCGGACATGATACAGGAGATGGTCAGAGACTGCGGACAGGATAGGGGAGATGGTCAGAGACTGCGGACAGGATAGGGGAGATGGTCAGAGACTGCGGACAGGATAGGGGAGATGGTCAGAGACTGCGGACAGGATAGGGGAGATGGTCAGAGACTGCGGACAGGATAGGGGAGATGGTCAGAGACTGCAGACAGGATGCAGGAGATGGTCAGAGACTGCGGAGAAGCCTGTAATGCTGCGCAGTGCTCTGGACGGTGGTCTGAGGAGGCCTGTAATCCTACACAGTGCTCTGGGCGGTGGTCTGAGGAGGCCTGTAATTAGGGATGAGCTTCGGGTTCGAGTCGAACTCATGATCGACTCGAACATTGCCTGTTCGGACGAACAGTGAACAATTTGGGATGTTCACGGCAAATTCGAAAAGCCGCAGAACACCCTGTACAAGTCAATGGGAGAAAACTAAAGTGCTAATTTTAAAGGCTAATATGCAAGTTACTGTCCTAAAAAGTGTTTGGGGACCTGGGTACTGCCCCAGGGGACATGTATCAATGCAAATTTTTTTTTTAAAAACAGCCATTTTTTCGGGAGCAGTGATTTTAATAATGATTAAAGTGAAACAATAAGTGTAATATTCCTTTAAATTTCGTACCTGGGGGGTGTCTATAGTATGCCTGTGAAGGGGGCGCATGTTTCCCGTGCTTACAACTGTCCCTGCACAAAGTGTCATTTCTGCAGAAAAAAAAGTAATTTAAAATCACTTGCGGCTATAATGAATTGTTGGCTCCTGTAATACAGAGAACACTCATTGAAAGTCATTGATAAAAAAAAAAGCATGGGGTTTCAATTACCAGGCCCTTCAGGTCTGGTATGGATATTAAGGGGAACCCCGCGTCAAATGTTTTTAAAAAAATTGCAGTGGGGGTCCCCCTAAAAATACATACCAGACCCTTTATCCGAGCATGCAACCTGGCAGGCCACAGGAAAAGAGGGGGGGACAATAGAGCGCCCCCCCTCCTGAACCGTACCAGGCCACATGCCATCAACATTGGGAGGATGCTTTGGGGTCCCCCCAAAGCACCATGTCCCCATGTTGATGGGAACAAGGGCCTCATCCCCACAACCCTGGCCGGTGGTTGTGGGGGTCTGCGGGCGGGGGGCTTATCAGAATCTGGAAGCCCCCTTTAACAAGGGGACCCCCAGATCCCAGCCCCCCCCTGTTTGAAATGGTAAGGGGGTACAAAAGTACCCCTACATTTCACAAAGTCTAAAAATAGTTAAATAAGACAAACACACTTTTGAAAAATTCCTTTATTAATAATAAAAAAAAGATTCCAGCGGTGGTAATCCACTCTTGCTATCCAGCGATGGATGATCATCTCTCCGGGGTCCAGCAATAGCTGATCTGATCCAGCGACGGGTGATTTCTCAGTCCAGCGCAGTCCATCCATGCATCCACTGTCAGAGACACTGCGGGGAGCCCGGCGGCCTGATGTTTCTCATATGAGGAGGGTGGGGCCACCCGTCACCTGCCCCGCTCCCCTCTGATGCTAGTGAGGGAAGTCACCCATACGTCATTGGGGAAGCCCGGCTTCCCTCACTAGCGTCAGAAGGGGGCGGGGTCAGGTGACGGTTGGCCCCGCCCTCCTCGTATAAGAAACGTCAGGCCACCGGGCTCCCTGCAGTGTCTCTGACAGTGGAGACAGAGGATGCATGGATGGACTGCGCTGGACTGAGAAATCACCCATCGCTGGATCAGATCAGCCATCGCTGGACCCCGGAGAGATGATCATCCGTCGCTGGATAGCAAGAGTGGATTACCACCGCTGGAATATTTTTTTTATTTTTAATAAAGGAATTTTTCAAAAGTGTGTCTGTCTTATTTAACTATTTTTACACTTTCTTTGTGAAATGGTAGGGGTACTTTTGTACCCCCTTACCATTTCAAACGGGGGGGGCAGGGATCTGGGGGTCCCCTTGTTAAAGGGGGCTTCCATATTCTGATAAGCCCCCAGCCCACAGACCCTCACAACCACCGGCCAGGGTTGTGGGGATGAGGCCCTTGTCCCCATCAACATGGAGACAAGGTGCTTTGGGGGGGACCCCAAAGCATCCTCCCAATGTTGATGGCATGTGGCCTGGTACGGTTCAGGAGGGGGGGCGCTCTCTCATCCCCCCTCTTTTCCTGCGGCCTGCCAGGTTGCGTGCTCGGATAAAGGGTCTGGATTTTTATGGGGACCCCCATGTCAATTATTTTTAATTTGACGCGGAGTTCCCCTTAATATCCATACCAGACCTGAAGGGTCTGGTAATTGAATTTGGGGGAACCCCACGCTTTTTTTTTTTCAATTTTTAATTTTATTTTTATCAATGAGTGTTCTCTGTATTACGGGAGCCGACAATTCATTATAGCCGCGAGTGATTTTAAATGACTTAATTTTCTGCAGAAATGACACTTTGTGCAGGGACAGTTCTAAGCACGGGAAACATGCGCCCCTTCACAGGCATACTATAGGCACCCCCCAGGTACGAAATTTAAAGGAATATTACACTTTTATTGTTTCACTTTAATCATTATTAAAATCACTTTCAAAGTGTGACAGCGCTGAAAGCTGAAAATTGGTCCGGACAGGAGGGGGGGTTTAACAGCCCAATAAGCAAGTGGTTAAACGGTACTGCTGCGTCGAGTTGGGTTTTTTTGATCTTTATGCACCCATCTCTCAATCTGCAAATGAAGCTTGTGTGCATCTGGCATCTGATTATTATTCTTCAGTACAGGCACTTATGCAGCCATGGTAAAAAAAAAAAAAAAAATGCATTCTAAAAGCACAAATAATTATGCAAGTTTACTGGTGATTTCTTATTCCACAGGAGTTCTATTTCAAGTATAAATGACGCAGCTCTTTGTACTCCGGTCTGCGAGTACGATAGCGGTATGCGTGTGTGACTTTGCAGATCCCCCCGCCGTCTCCTCGACTACGTGGGAGAATGTATGAATGTAGAATACTAATAGACGCATCGTGATGTAGTCTCAGGATTCTCTGCAGGTTTCTGTAACAAGAGCCCACGCAGCAAATCTTACATGAATGGATTGGACGCTATTAGCAGACGCGCGCTTCTGTTACTCAGACAGATGTGTAGAGGACACCTCACCTGTGACATGCCATTATTATGTATAAAAAATTGAATACTCCATAGAGGGAATGCTAACAACGTGATGACCTACAATTTCATGACATCAGCGCAGGGCACGCTGGTGTACAGCAACCCAAAGCATTCAATCAGAAGCCAGCTTTCCCCAGTCTGCACCTTCTAGGCACCTGAGAACAGATGCAATTAGTTTTTGGGGATTATAGCGCACTACTGTCCTGTGCACTTTTATTTCTCCTATTGTTAGCAGCATCTTTCTGTAATTTAGTTAAGGCCGGTCCACACTGAAAAGCGCGCATTCCCATGCGCTCCTGCGCAGAGCTGTTTTGACGGCCTATGTACTTGAATGGGCTGCAAAATGCACTGGAATGCAGAAAAAGTAATGCAAGCACTGCTTTTGTGGAATGCTCCACACCAAACTGTTGGCTGCAAACAAGCTGCATTTGTGGGACACATTTGGGGTGCCATCAACAATTCAATGGCACCAGCGCATTCAACTGCGGTGTGGGAAACCCACATGGAATGAGCCATTTCCACACCGTGTTTTGGTGTGAATGGGCTCATAGGAAAATCTGTTTTAGTAGTTCTTTTATGCTGCGCACATACGATTGGAAATTCGGCCAGCAAAAGACTGATGAGAGCTTTAGGTCAGAAAATGCGATCGGGTGTATGCCCCATCTGACTTTTGCTGCCCGAATTTTGGCCAGCAAAAGATTGAGAGCATGTTCTCAATTTTTCGGTTCGGAAAAAGTTCTTATTCGAAAATGCGTTCGTGTGTATGCAATTCCGACGTGCAAAAACTCACGCATTCTCAGATTCAACTACGAGATGGAAGCTATTGGCTACTGGGTATGGAACTTCCTTTTTCTAGTCCCGTTGTACATCGCCGCATTCTTGACGGTCGGAATTTGGTGTGACCGTGTGTATGCCAGACAGCTTCAGCGAAATCCTGTCGTAATTCTGTCGGGAAAACCATCAGAGCTTTATGCATTATGTGTGCATTTCCCGCAATGTGATTAAAACGCACTACCTTTGCGATTTGTTGCGGGTGCAGCACGTTTTTAATAAGCAGTACATGCACTACTTTTTGTGTGTTCTTGAGGTGGAGGGGGGCTTATAAATGCATAGGCTGCCAAATCGCGCTGCAGGGGAATGCGCAGGAACGAGAACCACGTTCCTGTGCAACTCTGGTATGAACCAGCCTTTCAAGGCGTATTTCAACATAAAAAAAAAATTAAAAAAAAAGGAACCCATATTGAAGAAAAATAAAATTGCATTTATGTATTTTTTGCATCTCTGGCAGACTATTCCTCCAGCCTCAGGTCCATACCAGGGTCACCGCACTTTTTCTCTATTGAGACCCACGAGTGTTTCTTTTCACTGTGTGGGCCAAGCAATTAAACAGAAACCAGCGGGGAGAAGAATTTAGCAACTCAGGTAAGTGGGGGGGGGGGGGGGCAATGTTACGCCCTAAGGCTACGCTCAGGTGTTTTTGTCGCGACAGCCCAAAGACTCAAATGGGCTGCCTGTCACACAACAAAAGAGGCAAAGAAGTACCAACTTTTGGCACTGAGGCAAGCGCGTTTGGCAAATCGCATTATTTGCTCATAAAACGCATAACTGTTTGGAGTGCCATGGCAAGCCTACACTATCTGCATGAAACTTGCATGTAACTTGCACATGGAGTGATACCTGCGGCTAGGAACGGATGTTCACCCCTGGACGGGAACTGTCCCTAATGCCAGGAAATCACTTGATTTGAAATTACTTGCAGACAGTGTCAGCCTGTCATTCATTTGTACTGCCTTCAAGTCAACTGCTGATTGGAAACATCTTTGCAGTGTATGAGCCTTATTTCATAGTGCCTATAACTGCAGAGATCAGTGAGGGCTGTGGAAGGGGCATGAATGAAAAAGATCTGCCGCTCAGCATCCAATCAGTGCTTTTAGGCAAAGGCTGAGAGCACTGACCGGTATGTCTTATCGTGGGGGGGGGGGGGGGGGGTGTTGGCTCAATGTGGAGATTTCAGTACTAACATCAGATAGTTAGTGCAGCAAGCTCCTCAGTTTGTTTTTTTTCGTTTAGCCCACTGGGTCGAATAACATGGTGCCTAACTGTAAACACCAGCACAGTATATAACAGTAAACCTTGTATATTGAGGTCTAATAATGATTACAATACGAATCTAGCGGTATCTCCGACTTCCAAGGGCCTGATGGTGACCCCCAAAGCCAGAGAGAACTGATATTCCTAATCAGGGTGCAGCTTACTAGGCATAGTGGGTGTGGTGCAAGGTGGAAAGATTGGGCGCCAGTCACTTTTTGTAAAAATGAACAAAGAGATTTTATTTCTCTTAACAGCAACCGTTGGAGAGAGGGTTAGGGCACAGGACACCCTTAGACAAATGCAATAGCAATTAAAGAGGAAGTAAACCCATCCATAAAACCATTTCATTTACGGGATGTGCTTGGAAATGTGACACTCCCATTGGTTGTGCTCGCATCCAAACTGTCAAACCATCCAATGGATGGTGTCATAACTGATCACATGTGCAGCATCATGGCAGTTGTAGATTAAAAGGTGGCAGCTTCCTTGGCTGAAAACGATAAGGAGGTTTACTTACACTTTAAGGCAAACTAGGCAGACAGCAATACAGATAGAGGGCCTTTAAGCTGAATGCAGCAATCTGTATCTTGTAGCAACTGCTGTCTCCTATAGCAACAACTTCTCTCACAGTATCCCTCTGTAGATCTTCAGGCTCAGCTTGCCATCTCTCACTAGACTTCTTGGACTCTCAGCTACCTGCTGCATCCCTTGAGCTTCACCCAAAGCTTCAAGCTTTACTCACAGCTTCCTGCTGTCTTACTGGATGAGTCTCCACTGAAGCTTTCCACTTACGTCAGTGTAGTGAAACGTCTGCTCTGGTACTCCTTTAGAACTTCACCCCTTCTAAACTTGCCTCCGGTAACAGGAGTGGTTGTCCCTCCGGCAACTGCTTCTCCTTTAACAAACAAACAGGGTCCCCTCAGGCTGAGCCTCTAACACACTTGGTTCTGCCTCAGACTTCGGGCTTAAAGGGTAACTCCACTTTCGTGGGGAAAAAATAGCAAATAAAGAAAAAATAATATAGCATATACAATTGCGATGCAAATCATATTGTAATTTAATGTTATTAAAAAAAAAAACTTTTAATACTGCAGACGCTGTCATTTTATGCAAATGCATTGCAATATGGCTACCTAGAGATAGTCTGTAATGGGTTACTGTCAGTCAGTGGCGTCACTAGGGGGTGGCTTTTGGGGCTATATACCAAATCTGGGGCCCATAGCCCAGAGTCTCCGCAGGGATCCCCAAGGGGAGGGGAGGCTCTCTGGGGACCCTGATGCAAGGGGGATGCTCTCTGGGGACCCTGATTTAAGGGGAAGGCTCTCTGGGGACCCTACTGCCAAGGGGGGCTCTCTGGGAACCCTGATGTAAGTGGGGGGCTCTCTGGGAACCCTGATGTAAGTGGGGGGCTCTGTGGGGACCCTGATGCAAGTGGAGGGCTTTCTGGGGACCTTGATGCAAGGGGGAGGCTCTCTGGGGACTCTGATGTAAGGGGGGGCTCTCTGGGTGTATACACACACACGTATATTACTGTATATACATGTGTATGCCCACCCAAGCGTATGAATTTCTTTATTATGCTGCTATGGGCTCTAGCCCCAGATCTTTTATAGACCTAGCAATGCCCCTACTGTGAGTTATGTGTATAAATCTCTACTGACTGTTGAAAGTTCAGTTGCCATAGGAGACAGCGGTTCTACAAATACAGTTTCTGCATCCAGCTTAAAGGCCCTCCACCTGTATAGCTGTCTGCCTATTATTTTTGCCTCGGAGTCTGCCTGTTTGCATATTGCATTTGCCTAAGGGTGTCCTGGCCCTAACCCTCTCTCTCCACCAGTTCTGTTTAAGAGACAATAAATATTTTTCTTGCATTCAAAAAGTGACTGCCGCCCATGTTTCCAACTTGCATTACACCCACCATCCCTAATAACCCACACTTCGAGGAAGGATGTCAGCAATCCCTGACACTGGAGGTCACCATTAGGCCTTTAGGGGTTGGGGACATCACTACATAATGTTTGGGGGTTCTAAGTAATTTTCTATCAAAAAAATGATGATCTCTACATGTAGGAGAGGAATGCCAGAATTGGCCTGGGCTAGGAGTAGTTAGATGATATCTGTATTGTTACAGTCTGCTCTACAACATTGTGAGCATGCTCTTCATGTGAGAGATTGGCTGTCAGGAAAGCTCTAGCTCGGCTTTGGTGGTGCTGGGACATTCCTGTGGAATATTGCTGTCACACATAAAGATATATATAACTGCAGAGCTATAGAATTGTACAGGTCAAGGCAGAGGTCATCGTTATTTTGGAGCACCAATCCCAAACTGGGTGATTATACTTCGTACCTTATTCATGCATTGTCCTCGTGGGTTATGAACTGCCATCCCTGACCCAAATCAATAACTGCAAGGTGCATGACTGTCATGTAGGTCCAGTGGCTTTAAAACATTTTGGTGATAGGCTCGCAGTGAAAGCAACTTCAATCCAGGAGAGGAGCCGGTACAACTGTGCAGGGCTGGAGGTCAGATTTAAAGTGTAACTCCCCATTTAATGCTGGATTCTCTTTCACTTTCTTTCCCGTTGACACCTGATATGAAAGAATATTCTTTTTGCAAAAGACGTCTTTAATACTTACCCAGCATGCTGCCTACACTGCTGTTATTCTTTGCATTTCTGTGAGTAAAGTCACAGTATAGACATGTGCGATTAGTTTCACACGAATCGAAAAGTCGTACGAATTCCCAGAAATTTGCACATTCGTACAAATCCAAAATACAAATTTTTATGCATACGAATTTTGTACAAAATACGAAATTGCATTTACGAATTTCGGATCCATATTCATAACGAAAATACGTAATTTTTTACGAAAAGTTAACAAACCTAAAAGTTAAAACCCCAGGAAGTCAGCACAGCACAGGGATGGTGGGAACCCCTCACAATGGACACACAGCAGGTGTACAGACCTGGGAACTCAGCAAATGGATGGTGGGAGCCCTATGGGAATCTCTATGCTTTTGAATTTTATACGAAATACGACATTTTGGAATTTCTGGTCCAAATTCCGTTACAACGGAAACGTGACTGGTGTTTTGTTCACTAATCAGAGGACGTCAGTAGTCAGCACAGCACAGCACAGGGTTGGTGGGAACCCCTCATAATGGGCACAGCGGGTGTACAGACCTGGGAACTCAGCACAGGGATGGTGGGAACCCTATGAGAATTTCTATGCTCAAGAATTTTATAAGAAATACGAAATTTCGTTAACGAATTTCGCATCCAAATTAACAGAAACGTGACTGGTGTTTTGTTCAACAATCATAAGAAGTTAGCACAGAACCCCTCCTAATGGGCACAGTGGGTGTACAGACCTGGGAACTCAGCACAGGGATGGTGGGAACCCCTCATAATGTTAAATTCATCATAAAAAAATATTCGTAATTGTTACAAAAAGTTAACAAACCTAAAAGTTAAAAACCCAGGAAGTCAGCACAGCACAGGGATGGTGGGAACCCCTTTTGTTATTTTAACGAAAAGGTTACAAATCTAACAAATTCATATTTCGTATGAATCTGAATTGAATTTCGGACACGAATTCCGAAGGGCAATTTTTTTAAAATACGAAACGGAACGAAACAAAATTTTTTACGGCACCCATGTCTACCACAATATGGGTCAGAAGAAGGAGTCTAATGGCCCGTACACACGATCTGACTTTCCGACAACAAACCCGTGGAATTTTGTTCGAAGGTTGTTGGCTCAAACTTGTCTTGCATACACACGGTCACACAAATGTTGGCCAACAATTACAAACGTAGTAATTAGTAACGAGCGTAATGTGCTTTTTCAGCTCTTTAGCGCCACCTTTTGGGCTCCTTCTGCTAATTTCATGTTAGTAAAAGTTTGGTGAGTGTTGATTCGCACTTTTCTTTTTGCGTTTTTTATTTTGCACTGTTATTATTATTCTTGATATCACTTTAAAAAAAAAATTATTTTGAAAATTCGTTTGCTATAACTCCATCAGTATCACCAGCAAAGCAGCTTCATTGTTATCCCATTAAAGAAAAAGAGAATTGTGCTCTGCATTTGGAGATTTGCTAATTTGCCGCTTCACGAATGTTACTTCTCCAGCACGAACGCTAGTTTACAAGACCGGATGCTTCTGAGAATGCGTGGACTTTTGTGCGACAGACTTGTGTACACACTATTGGACTTTCCGACAACGTTTTGTTGTCGGAAAATTTGAGAACCTGCTAGCAAACATTTGTTGGCGGAAAGTCCGACAGCAAATGTTTGATGGAGCATACACACGGTCGGACTTTCCGAAAACAAGCTCACATCCAACATTTCCCATTGGAAAATCCGACCGTGTGTACACGGCATAAGTTTGCCACATGCGAACACAGTTCTTCTTGCTTTAAGACTGGCAGCCCACTAGGCTACAGCTTATATTATGGACCCTCCTCACGGACCACCTTGATGATCTACATAGACCATGAACCCCTTATTGTGAACACTGGTGTGTGGATATATTTATAACCCATACAAATAAATCTATATACGTTTGTTATATAGATACGATTCATTTGTTCATTTAATATCTTAATATTTTAATTTATTTTGATTCATTGTATTTTTTATTTTTTTTTAATTCCCAGAGAGCGTCATATTACCCTACTCCTTCCTCTACATGCGACGGGACGTCTATCCTTCCCGGCAGTGTGCAGGATGCTGAAACATCTTTATGCAGTGGAGTCGCAGAAATGCTAAGAACAACGGCACAGGCAGCTGGACAGGTTTTAGGGCCCATACAAACCACAATGCATGCAGTATACACACGCAAATCCCCACGTGCAGTAATGGCCTGTTATTTGCGTGTGGTGCCATTCATTGTGAACAATGCACCTTCAACCCACACATGTGTTACAGCACACAGGGTCTTCTCCTTTGCACCGCAAGAAAATTGCAGTCTGCTTTAAAGGATATGTAAAGGTTAGTTTAAAAAAAAAAAAAAACAAACATGTCATACTTGCCTCCTCTGTGCAGTTGGTTTTGCACAGAGTGGCCCAGATCCTCCTCTTTTGGAGTCCCTCAACAGTGCTCCTTGCTCCTCCTCTTCTCGAGTGCCCTGTTGGAGAGCCGTTCTTCCTCGGGGCACTTGTGTGGGTGCGCTCCCACGTCCTGCTGTTGTGTCCATTGACACAGACAGCAGGACTCAGCCCCACCCTCTGGCTCCCGTGTCATTGGATTTGATTGACAGCACCGGGAGCCAATCTATCCAATCAGGACCCGAGACACTAGCTGGAGCTGCAGTGCTTGTCCCCATCACTGGAAAGACTGGGTTCAGGTAAGTAAAATGGGGGCTGCTGCATCACAGGAGGTTTTTCACCTTATTGCATAGAATCTATTAAGGTGAAAAACCGTGAGGGTTTACAACCCTTTTAATTTTGCTTTTGTTGTGGAGTGTTTCGGCCCATTCATTTTTGCAGCGAGCTGTAATAGTCTTTTATTTTTATATTATGATAACTGGGGCGCTTTAATGCAAGGTTAAGCGGCCATAGAGAGGTGAAAATCTACTTTAAATAATATAAAAGTTTGTGGAGATAATAGGAAATGTATGATGCATTGGTTGCCAGTGTGCCCCCACCCCTTCCCTACTTATGCTTTTCATACATTGATGTTCAATTGGGAGCCCCAGTAACATCCCCTCTTGAGACTGCTCAGTGAGCCCCTATTATAGTGCTGCTTATCATTATAGTATTAGTAAGTACTCTCAGTGTCACCAGAATTCTCCCCCCCCCCCTCACATTACCCCACCCCTATCAGAAGCACTTTCTTATCTTCCTCTATATGGAGTTGGGCAGGGAAGCGTCAGCGAGACATGGCTACCTGTTCTGATGAAATGGTCCCCTGTTGATCCACCTCTTGCATCCATCCCAGGAACTTATATGTGATCTCATATACAAGCGTCTGGGATAACCACAAGAGGAGGATCGTGGGAGCAGTGGGCCAGAAGAGGTAGCCAGATCTCACTGCCGCTTACCTTCCCTACTCTGCATATAGGAGGGAGGGGAGTAGAGCACTTCTGGCAGCGGATCAGCATGGTGGGAACAAAAGCTACCTGTCACATGGCCACAATCAACAAGTAGATCGCATTCAATTTGTTTCTAACCCCGCTTTAAACTTTAATTTTGTCTAGAGTATAGGATTAGAACCTCTGTCAATTTTGATTTTTCTTCTTTTTTTTTTGTTGGTATGACTGGGGAACGTTTTCGTTCTCTCCTGGTCTCGAGACAAGTAGTCAGAGGAGATCTCCCCAAAATATGGGAAATCTCCCACATAGTTGGCACCAGAGCATGTGTCCCCATTAGACGATTTCATCTTCATTCCTGTTTGAGCAACAACATTTTATAGTTGAATGTATATTGTATTCTTTTATAAAGACAAATAAAATACAAGAATACAAAAATATGACAAAGTCATTTGCATAACAATATATTGGGGTAAGGATGGATGAAGGGGGAATTTAGGGGGGAATGGGGGGGAGGGGAGAATAATGGAAGCAGAGAGGAACATCTGGAGGGGAGAAGAGCAAAGCCTAGTGTACACCATTGTCTGTCGAACAAAAACCACAGACACCTGCCTCAAGCCCGCAGACCGCCAAGGAAGCGTTCAGAGGCGGAGTGGTGGCGCCAGAGGGACCACAATGCGACAAATTTGTCATATCTGTCATCAACCTTCACCTGTAGCTCCTCCATAACCATCATATCATTAAGAATGTCTACCCACCCTGATACAGAGGGGGGGTGCAGTCTTTTTTCCAGTAAAGCGTTTAATTGTGATGGGCAGCAGAGAGAAGAAACCTAAAGGGGCATATTTTGTGCGACTTAATGGAACCTGGTATGATAGATAGCAGGGCAACCAGAGGCGAAGGGGACAGTGAGGTCTGGTACATGGCATTATACGTTTCAAAAACTTTATCCCAGAATGGGCGAACCTTAATACAGTCCCACCATATATGAAGATACGATCTTCTTCCACCGTGACATTTCCAGCAGGCATCCGTGGAATTGGGGAACATTCTGTGCACCGAGACTGGAACTCTATACCACCTGGAGATCAATTTATAATTTTTCTCTTGCGTGAATCCCGACCTGGAGGATTGGTGGGTTAGTATGAAATATGTATGCCATTGTGTTGGAGTTATCTGTCGCTAGACCACTTGTGGGTGTAAGTCGGGAGAGTGGTGTAGAGGTTGGAATGAATTTCCTTGTATAGAAGAGATAAGGTGTGTTTGGGAGTCTGCGGGAGAAAGGCCTATGTAAGAAACCTAAGATATGTAACGATCTGAAAAATTGTTTCAAGGATATCTCAGAGAGCCAATCCACTGTGGCAGAGGTCTGCGGGACCAAGGGTGGCCAGTGGTGGGGTGAATAAATTGATTAGATATAGGCCAGTCCTCTCTTCTGTATGCCCCGAGATGTGCTCCATAGAGGTGAGTGGACAAGTAGGCGTTATCGAAAAAGGAAGAGAGAGGACTAGGGTCAGTGGATAGAGTGAATTTACAAGCTTTGTCATACCACATTGTGAGGACTGCCGTCGTCAGTGGAGAAAACTGTCAGAATGTGCGAAATCTGGTGTGGTATCCCCAAAGAAGGGCTCTCGGGTCAACTGGGGCCATGTCCTGTTCGATGGTAACTGAGGGTTTGAACAAGGGTTTCGGGAACCACTCTAGTAGTCTGGAGAATAATGATGCAGTGTGGTATGTTTGGAAGACCGGTGCCATCCTTGTTCTTGGGGGCACATAGGGCCTTATGTTTTAGCCTGGGGGGTGGTGCTGCCAAATAAATTTGATTATTATGGTGCGGAGGGAGAGGATGAAAGCCCTGGGGAGAAGGATGGGTAATGTCTGAAATAAATACAAGGCTTTAGGTAATATATCCATTTTTATGACGTTCATCCACCCCCACCATGTAAGCTTCAGATTATGTGTATGTAAGCTCCTGCGCTATTTATGGGACGAAGAAAAATAACATCTATATGGATGCTGCACACACCTTATGAGCTAAACACTCTCATACAAGTAAATGGTGATAAAAAACTTGCTTTCCTATGACAGGGTCTGATCAGGTGGTGCTGATAAGACAGATCTTTCCATTTATCAGTCAGTTTAATGAAACTGCTGGCAAAGCCTCCATTGTATATCCAGGATACGAAGATGGGAATTTGCAATAGAGTCCTCTAAGGTCCTTCACTGTACAGTAAATGTTTTACCTGGAATGTGGAGTGAGCAAATCGGTGCAAACAGACTATAAGGTATCCCAGTTGAAGTCACGTGACAGTGACGTAACGCGTAGGACACCGGAAGTGATGTTCGCACACGAGCAGGACGCTCGTAGTCTGTAACTGTGTTATACATATCTGCAATGTGTGAGTAGTTTTAATCTTTATTAAACGAGTGTTTTTTGTAAAACTACTACACTATTGTGGGCTTTATGTTTATTCTTGGAGCATCCCCTTTGAGTTAACCCGTGGATTAATCCCGTATTGAGAGGCAGTGAGGCTGCAAGAGATTGAAGCTCCTTCCCTGGTTTTCCCTTAAAGGCTATATATGCTGTATACCTTACAGCTGTAAGGTAATCACCCAGTGTGCTCAGTGAACACTCGGATATCACCTCTGTTGTGGAGATTGCTTTGCCACAGATTCACCATTGTGTTATATAGTTTCACCTTAAAGTGACACTTTCACTTTGGACTTTATTTATTGATTATATATTTTTTTATTTCACTTTGAGTGACACTACCACTTGGCTTTTTGATTTATTTATTGTTTCTCTGCTGCATTATTGTATTTATTTATGTATTCACTTATTTATGTACTTTTTATATGTAGGGATATAATATGCACATCAGCACTTTATTGGTTTTGGACACAAATAGACCACTGCACAAGTGACACGTTTTTATACTTTAGATTGGTTTATTAATAATGTTTTTTTTTTTTCTCTGATATTTATACATATATTCACGTGTGGGAGCGCAACGCCACTTTTTTTTATCACCAAGCTTCAGATTATGCCAGGTCTCAAGTGAACATCTAATATTGGTCAGCAGCGGACTACAGTTTAGAGAGTAAATATCTTGTGCGTCTCTGGGGATTTCGGTCCCTAGATATTTAACTGAACGTGATTGCCACCGAAACGGGAACCTTTTCTGAATATCGGTCAGTTCCTGCCGGGGTAATGAGATGTTCAGGGCTTCCGTTTTAGTGATGTTCAGTTTAAAGTTACTATACCTTCCAAAGCGGTCAAGCTCCACTAAAATGAATGCTAGTATGGGGTTGGGTGACATATAAGAGCAAGTCGTCAGTATAAAGTGACAGCTTACGGGGTGCCGATGGAGTAGGAATCCCATGAATAGAGGTATTTTTGCAAATGGCTTGCGCCAGATGTTCCACTGTAATTGCAAACAACAGCGACGAAAGAGGGCAGCCTTGCCTCGTGCCATTACTAATAGTAAACGGCTCGGATGATTCCCCGTTAGCTGTGACTCTCGCGGTGGGTTGGGAGTATAGGGCCATCATTTTTGACAGCAGTTTTGGGCCCAAGCCTATTTGTTGTAGGGACGCTCTTAGGAATGGCCAACTCACCCTATCAAATGCTTTTTCAGCATCACAGGCCAAAAGGCAAGCTGGGATGTTATGGTCTTTAGCATATAAGATGAGATGGAGTGTTTTGGTGGTGTTGTCCCTGGCCTCGTGGCCTGGGACAAACCCCACTTGATCACTATGAACTATGGAGGGGAGAAGGTGGGCTAAGCGTGTGGCCAGTATTTTAAAGTAAAGCTTCAAGTCAATGTTCAGCAAAGATATGGGGCGGTAATTGCCACAGTGTGCGTGGTCTTTCCTGGGTTTAGGGATCACCACTATCTGTGCTTGCAGGAGTGAAAGAGGCAGCGAGTGGTGGTCATCAACCTCCTCAAATGCTCTCGCCATTATCGGGGCTATCTGTTGTGCGAATTGTTTAAAAAACTGGGGGGTGTAGCCATCCGGGCCTGGGATCTTGCCATTTTTAAGACCCTTGATAGCGGTCAAGAAGTCAGAAGTGGTCAATGGCTGTTCTAAGTCTTCCGCTGCCAGTGGCGAAATTCTTGGCAATGCTGTGTCCTGTATGTACTGTAGAAGGTCAGGCTGGGAGGAAGGATATGAACTGTTAGGTGGGGGCAGATTGTACAGTGCAGAATAGAAGTCCCTGAAATCCGAGACTATTTCGGAGTTCTTGGAACGCTTCACATGGGAGGGGGACATGAGGTGTGAGATGTTTTGTCTACTCTGTTGGGGATGTATAGTGCGAGCGAGATGTTTACCACACTTATTCGCTTGTGCATAATAAATGTCTCGTCCTTTGGCGCAGGCAGTCCCTGATCGCTCGGTAAATATCTGCATGAGGTCCCTACGTGCGTTAGAAAGTTCTGCTAATGTTCTAGGATCCAGTGAGCGTTTATGCAAAGTTTCAAGGGAGGCTATCTGTGAGAGCAGACGACTGATATCAGCCATACGAGCTTTCTTTAGTCTAGAGCCATGCTATATGAAAATGCCCCGCAACACGCATTTCAGTGTCTCCCATTTAATTAAACTAGAAGTATCATCTTGGGCGTGAGTCAGGTTGAAGTCCACAATCGCTTTAGCCACTGCTGCGCTACACACAGTCGTTTAATAGGTTGTTGTTTTAATTTCCAGGCGTTACTTCTGGTAAGGGTGCGGGGGTCTCCCGAGAGTCACATGTACCGGAGCATGATCAGACCACAATTTCAGGCCAATCTCGCTAATAGGATCGCAGTCTAAAAGTGTTTGGGAAAGGAGGATGTAATCAATCCTGCTGTAGGAGTTGTGAACCAGGGAATAGTAACTCAGATCATGTAACATATGTGCTGGAATGCCCCTGTTCCATGCAGTATGTAGGTCGAACCACTAGACAGCTAAGAATTAGAATTAATGAACATCTTACAAACATTAAGAAAGGATTTCCCAACCATAGCGTGTCAAGACATTTTAAAACACATCATGATAGCGATCCTTCACTCTGTAAATTTTATGGGATCGATAAGATCTCAAAACATTGGAGAGGAACCCACTTGAAAAGGGAAATATCAAAGAGCGAAATGAAGTGGATATACAATTTAAAAACTATGCAGCCTCTAGGAATGAACATAGAGCTCGATTTAAATTGTTTTCTGTCCAATGACTGAAAAGTTCCTCGTATTTCTTGCGTCTAGGCATTTTTTGCCATTTTTCTATTTTTTGAATTTATTTGGCGTTTTTTTTCTGGTCTATAATGTGAGCTTTGTTGGTTTTTTCCCACATCTGGTAGCCAGAGATAGTGTCGGACATATTTTGGGTAATGGCACTAATATATTTAAGAATATTTAGAAATATTATAATTATTAATCAGACAAAATCCCTCTTTTTTTGTCTTATAAGTGGTAAAAAATGTCCATACTATAGAGTGACATCTAGTGGTCAATTTGCAAATTACAAGCTACTTATCCCCCTCTTTTTCCAATGGACATTTCCATTGGAGTATTACATGTGTATTTTTCTAGTCATATATTTTTATTTTTTGTTCACTCTCTAATTTCTAACATATACTATTCATCCCTTCGTTTTTGGGTTAATACGTTTTAAATGTTAGTTATGTTTTAATGAACCTTTATTGCTGTTAGCCTTAAGTGGGACTGAGGCTGCGTATTAAATTAAGTATTTCTCGATTGGTCTACGGATTAACCGAGACACTATAAAGAACGCTGACTTTGTGACTGGGTACGCTTCCTGATGACGTGTCAAACGAAACGTACGTCGAGGCGGTATCCAGTCACGTTCGTTTACGTCTAGTTCCGGTCGTCTTTGGTTATCGGCTGCCCTTTGGTGGAACGCACGCCTACACCACGAGGAACTACGTATCCATTACGAAACGTTTGTTTTAAGCAAGCAGCCCCAGTGCCAGGTTTGGCACCGACATATGTAAGCAGCCATTTGGCCTTATGTTTTTTAATTTATTTTTATTATTAAACGGTGTTACGCTATGGATTTTTGTTTGGCTTTTTTTATGACCTATCTGAGTCTATGAGGAGAAGCTTCTGTCCATACGAGGTCCACCTTATTCCATGTGAGCAGGGAACCAACCTGCATAAGCCTATTTGACTATCTTTTTAATTAAAGTAGTCAACAGCATCTGGTAAGAAGACATCTTTATCTTCACAAGTGGGGTGTTGTTTTTATGTCCATAAGTTTTTGGTGAAGGGACTTTTCAATACGTTATGGAAGATTCCAGTAGTTTTTTCTGATTTATGGATTCAGAAGGAATTTTTCACTGAAAAAATCACTGTTTTGGACTTTGGAGTTATATTTATTTAAGCGTTTTTTTTCCTTTTGGTGTCATCACCCAACTGGGACTTTATTTATTATTGTATTTCACTATATTTTGGTTGTATTTTTTTGTTTATTGCATTTTTGTAATATGGTGGATATCATTTGATTGTCAAATTTTCACATTCTTTTGATATTGATATTTGCTCTAGCGCCCCTATCATCAGTATATCTTTAGCATGACAGGTTTTTTCTTGTTCGTTTAGGGAGCGGCTATTAGTTTTACTCAACATAATTGATTCAGGGAATAATAGGTGTAGTCTTTCTCGGATGGATGCAGTACACGCCATGCATCCACTAGGGACATGTCTGTCAGCGTGTTGCATATGTTAGTTAGTGTGGATGGTGGTATATGTGACTTACCAGTGGATGAGTCCAGTCTCGGCACAAGCGGTACATTTAGGTCTCCTCCCAGGATCAGGTTGTGAGTCCCAAAATTGTTTAGGCAGGTTGTCACGGAGGATAGTAATCGATATTGGTTCTGGTCCGGAAAGTAAACATTAGCAATGGTCAAAACAGTTTGCTGATATTGCAGTTTCAAAAATACATATCTACCCTTGGGGTCTATTTCCTTGTCAAAAACTACAGGTTTGAAGGAGCTATGAAAGGCTACGGAGGCGCTTTTCGTTCTAGCTTCGGGATTTGTGCTATGGAACCAGGTTGTGAAACGTTTGTCGGAGAATGAAGGAATCTTATCTGACCGGAAGTGAGTTTTCTGCAGTAATAAAATTTGTGTTTTGGCTTTGTGAAAATGATGCAAGATCTGTCTGCGTTTTTCCGGTGTGTTGAAACCTCTACAATTGAGAGAGGATATTTTGATGACTAAAGGAGTCGTCATGGGGGGGGGGGGGGGGTACCTGAGAGACAACGGGGTTCCTGTCCAAGGTGTTGGAGGAGAGAATTTCCGTCTGGGAAGCTAGGCTACAGTTGGGAAGGGAGTAAGGTAGGGATGAAGGGGATGACACAGGGGAGGTTGAGGGTTGGTGGTCCTAAAGGAAGGGCGTAGGTCTACTGTCCAGATGGGACACACGGGAGCACTAATACTATCAAGAAAGTCCTGTTGGTCCCGTGTCAGTGTGTTAGTTTACTTAACACCTAGCTGAGGTTGGTAGAGTGTAGGGAGGCTACGCCCACTAGTGTACAGAGGTAAGGGGGGAGGTGAACACTACACAGTTATCCTAAGAAATATATCAAAGACAGAGGCAGTAAAGACTCTGCGCACCCTAACGTGGGGAACGTGGTTAGGCATAACTCAGGGGCTCCGTCCCAACATATTAAAAGTACTAAAAATGCTCGCCTGAGGCACACAGCACAAACTTAGAGTAAGAGCTAACATTTAACAGTGCAACATGAATTATATATGTAACAAAAAGTCACTGCAGTTTAGCAGCAAGATCATGGGCATGACTATGAACAGGCTAGCAGCCACGGTGTCAAAAACTGAGGATCTCTTTCCCTGAAAAGTGTCAAAAATAGTTAGGTAAAACAAATAGAGAGACAATCTAAGCCAGGGATGGGGCCATAAACAGTCCATATCCATGGAATCACCCTGGTTCAGGGTAAATAGCGCTGATGAATAAAGACAGGCCAAATACCCACCAGCCAGTGTAGAGAGATTGGATGAGGGGGGAAAAAAAGAATCCCCCAAAAAGAACGTCAGATCATCCCGGAGGGGATTTTGATGCTCGGGACCGGGACCTCTTCATCCTTGACTGCTTTTCCCATCTGGGAGCCTTGGGGAAACCTGGGGTCACTGCTTCCAATGGCCAATCCGGGATCCTGATCTGGGGTAGTTCAAAAACTCCTAGGAAGTTGGGCAGGTCTCTAAGAGTGCGGAAGGTAGCCGATTTGCCATAATGGGTTGCGAACAGGTGGAAGGGGAAACCCCACCGATATTTAATTTGCTTGGAATGTAGGGCATCTGTTAACGGTTTCAGAGCTTTCCTCATAAGCAAGGTCTGCCGGGAAAGGTCCGTCAAGAGCATAATAGGGGTACCATTGAACAAGATGGAGTCCTGGGTACGGGCTTCTTGCATTATCTTGGTTTTAACGTTGAAGAAATGTATACGACAAATAATGTCTCTGGGGAAAGCTGGATTCGGGTTGCGAGGGCCCAGGGATCTATGGATTCTGTCTATTTCCAAGTGGTCTTCTTTAGGTTTATTTAGCAAGTGATTAAACATGGCTGTAGCTGCCTTAGCCAGATCTTTGTTTTCAACCGACTCTGGGACCCCGCGGATGCAAATATTGTTGCAGCGACTTCTATTTTCCTGGTCGTCGAGACCATAAAACAACTGTTGAATCTGATTAGTTTGCTCTTGTAGAATGTTGTCATGTTCTATAATCCTGGTCATATACTCCTCAACAGTGGCTTCAATATCTTCAATGCGCTGACCAATATCATGTCGCAGGTCAGTGATCTCTCTTTTATATGAGCGTTCCAATCTACTGATGTAGGCCTCAATGTCCCCCTTAGTAGGGAGAGCTTTAATATAGCTCTCCATGTCCCACGCTGGGTGTGCGGCAGAGGTGAGAGGCTCCTGGGCTGCGCTGGGCTCTGGGGGCTCTGGTTACCCGGGCCAGGGGACTGCGGAGAGGGAGGAGAGGTTGCAGGCTGCGAGGCTAGTACCTGTGAGGCTGTAATTGCTGCCGCCGCGCGGGTCACCGCCATCTTGGAGGCCGGCATGGTCCTGTGTTGAGGTCCCTTTGGCAGAAAGTATCTGTCGATCTCCCCGTTTTTATGGTTCCCCGAGGTGCGGGGGGTGTCACCGGTCCCTCTCCTACTCATGTGGGAGGTTGAAGTGGAGAATAGCGACTGTGCTATGTGCCGTTCTGCAGTGTGGAGCGGGAGCTGAGCTCTCAAGCTGCCGTCCCCTCCATGCGCCAAGCCACGCCCCGTCGAGCAACAACATTTTAGATCTTCTATCATTCCCCTTGACAATTGTCACTAAGATGAACCGAGATGGTGAATCTTGCCGATGGGGCACAGACAACATTCCAAACCTGCAGGGTCACCACACATATCTAAACAACACTCCTTTGCAGTTGAAAAGTCATTATGCTCACCTCTCTGGCAGCCCATGTCTGCTTCCTCCCTTCCCTTTCTGTCTCCATCAGTCTCTTAGAAATTTTACATTTCTGGAAATGTCAGATACCTGCATCCCCTGCCACACACTTTGGTTTCATCCTTCAGCCCCTATAGTGTGAGGGTCATAGGGCCGTCTTTAAAATTGATTGGGCCCTGGGAAAACATTTTCTTGGGGGCCTCCCTCCATGCAATGTCGCTCTACACCTGCTCTGAGATATAAAATAAATAGCCTCTAGACTCAAAATCAGTTCATTGAATCAGATCAGGCAACAATTGTTACTGGTTGCCAGAGGTTACAGTGTATCATTACCACTCACTGATCTGGCTGCTAGAGGTTACAGCGCACATTATGGCTCCATGATTATTTTTTAGAGGTTATAGCACATGACTTCTGCTTTTGATTGGTTGCTAGAGATTGCTGTGCATCAATTCTGCACACTGCTTGGTTGCTAGAGGTTTTTGAAAATCCTTACCACTCACTAATTGGTTGCTAGAGGTTACTGCACATTACTGCTCACTGATTGGTTGCTAGAGGTACTGCATATCCTTACTGCTCAATGATTGATTGCAAGAGATTAGTGCACATGATTACTGCTCACTGATTGGTTGCTAAAGGTTATAGCACATCATCTCCTCACTGACTGCCCCCGTGGACTGCGGAGGTGAGGGGACCCATCAATAAACTGAAAACTCCTAGGGATTATAGGACTACTGAGATCAGTGGCAATGCTCGGGGGGGGGGGGGGTGATCAGTGGCAATTCTGGGGGTTTAATGGGATCAGTGGTGAGGGGGTAGGATTAGATAGGAGGCAGTACACTGTGCCAAATTCTAAATCATATAGAGCAAAGCTGGAAATCTTTGGCAAGTATATAGTGGGGGATTTACAATGACCTCCAATGTAATGGGGAATTTACAATGACCACAAATGTGGGGGGATTTACACTGTTATTTTGAAAAAGGGTTCCACCTCCAATTTGCTTACCTTTTGCAGAACAGGCTGATGTTAGGCTTAATGACCACAGTTGTAGGTAGAACGTTCAAGCATGCCCCTTTACCTCCCCAGTGGGCAGCATTCAGCAGAAGTGATGGTGGATATGACCTCAGGGGGGCATGATATACATATGAATGCCGCCTCTATTTACATATCAATGTAGCCGCTCCATAGCTGTTTACTTATTAATGCCGCCGCTATTTACATATCAGTGCAGGTTATTTACATGTAAACACAGGGTCTTCAGGTGAGTCCTTTGTACACTGCAATTGGGCAGTGCTGGGCACTGTTAGTAACAGAAGTTCACACTGAGATACCGGGACACAGCACGGTACTAAAACTTTCAAGGGACAAGGGAATTTAAACTGGGATAGTGGGCAAGTATTAGGCAGCTGCTTTGGGCCCCACAAGAATGATGAGGCCCAGAGCAGCTGCCCCTTTTGCCCTGCCTTAAAAATGGCCCTGGAAGGTCTGAAGAATGAAGCAGGGCAGGCAACAGGGGACACAGGCATCGGACACTCCTAGAAGCATTTAATGCCAGAGAAAATCACCAAGGCTGCAGAAGGGGATGGGACACATGGGCCACCACAGAGGTAATTCGAATAACTTCTATTGCAGGAAAATAACTTTTTTTTAATTCTTTTTATTGCATTTTTAAGGAGGAGTTGCCGGTTTTAATATGTTTAGAGACTAGACAGGGGCTTCTTTATGGCTGACTTCTAGGCAGGTATAGAAAACAGAGAAGAAAACACCCATAAGCACCCTTATGCATTGACTTGGAGGAAGAACTTGAATCTATTTTGGTATTAGCCTCTAACTCCCCATACAAAAGGCCTCAGATTGGGAAAGGGAAGGGCAGCACTAACAGCCAATCAGGGGTGCTGTAATTCACATGTTGACAGAGTGAGAGTGAGCAGTGGATTGGTCTCATTAGCTTGCTACTATTCCTTCACTGTCCAATCACAGGATGAGGGCAGGGAGGTGACCAAGCTGTATAATTTAACTACAGCAGAGGACAGTCAGGTCAACATCCTGGCAGTGCTGTCTGGTAGGACTGTGTAAATCTCAGGGCTGGATAGATACACAAATCCTTTGGCATTTGAAACCCCCAACTGTGTATTCATTAGTTTTCTAGTTCAGCTTTAAAGTGGGTTTATACCTAAAGCAGACCTTCATCCAAAAAAAGAAAAAATAACACGGTTTGCATATGGCCCCTCCCTTTCCCACAGTTGGAGATCAATCTATCTACAGTGGGGAAAATAAGTAATTGATCCCCTGCAAATTTTGTACATTTGCCCACTTGCAAGGAAATGATAGAGAGAGAATATCAACCAAAAATCCAGAAAACACACGTAAAGCAAATGCTATAAATGATTAACCCTTGTTGGCAAGCACAGAGGTAAGATGTTTCTTGTAGTTGGTGACCAGGTTTGCACACATATTAGAAGGGATGTTGGTCCACTCTTTACAGATCTTCTCTAAATCCTTATGGTTTCTTGGATGTTTCTTGGCAACTCGAAGTTTCAGCTCCCTCCATAAAGTTTCTATAGGATTAAGGTCTGGAGACTGACTAGGCCACTCCATGACAAGAATATTATTTTCTTGAGCCATTCCGGTGTTGCCTTGGCAGTACATTTTAGGTCATTGTCATGCTGGAAGATCCATCTTCAGTGTTCTGGCTGAGGGAAGAAGGTTCTCATCCAAGATTTTACAATACATGGCCCCGTCCATTGGTCCCTCAATGCAGCAAATTTGGCCTGTACCTTCAACAGAGAAACACTAGTTGGGCTAGCCAGCCCTTAAAGAGCTTAGGGAAATTAAAAATATAGTCATTAAAAAGAGCGATAAGGGCGGAAATGTAGTCTTAATGAATCAAAATCAATGATGATCGATCAAGTTGCAGGAGATTGGACTACAATCCCTTCCCTGAAGTGGTCTGTTAACTAAATCAGAAATTAAAAGATGCCAGGGACACAGGCCTCCTCAGTACACGTGAACATGAGCACCTTCAAGTGAGGGATTCAATGTATCCACCGTCTATATCATCCTCAAGTTACATAAAAATTTACAGAACCCGCCTGGCCGACCTATAGTCTTGGCTTGCCAGGGGCCACTTCAAAGGATTGGTGGATACTTGGATTCCCTCCATAAGGATATGGTGAGATATCTGAAATCCTTTGTCCAGGATACTCGCCATGTGCTAGCTAAAATTTCACAGCTACAGGTAGGGGACGAGGTGTTGCTGATGGGCATTGATGTGAAATCACTTTACACCTCAATCCCCCACTCGTGCGGTATTCTGTCCATCAAAACTTTCCTTGACCTCCATTATCCCCTATTAGGCTGAGTTCTTAGTTGAGTTACTGAAGTTTGCTTTACTTAACAATTTTTTCCAGTTCTCCGCTCAGAACTATCAACAGATTAGAGGTACCTCGATGAGGACAGCTTGGACACCGGCCTATGTGTGCCTCCATTTGGGTCTATGGGAAGAGGAAGATGTGTTCACCTCGTCGATGTACTGAGAGCACATACATAGGTGGTTAAGGTACATCGACGACGTGTTTATGGTGTGGAAAGGTATCCTAGATGACTTACATATGTTCATCAACCAACTTAATCAAAACAAGCGTAATATACACCTGACATATACCCATGCTCAAACTGAGATCTCCTTTCTGGACCACTGCATAACGGTTGAGGATGGACAGTTATACACTTGTACATTCCATAAGGAAACGGCAGTGACATGGACATTCACTGTACTGTTCATTTAAGCACAAGAGACTCCATTTTCTCGCTGCTGAAATGTGTTCTGTAACCTTCACCTAACACACAGAAACATCTCCTTCTAAATACTCTCTACTCCCCCCTCCCTTCTCAATGTTTTACTTTTGCAATTGTTCTATTCGCTAGCTTTTAATAACATATTTCTATTTGTTAGTTTTTAATAACATCTCACACCACCCCTTTCTTATCTATGTATAAAATAACATGTAATAATACATTTTGACACTGAACGGACATTTTAAACATAGTGATTGAGTCCTGTGAATCTGTTCCTGCAGCTGCAGTATTAACTTTATTTTAGAGTCCCAATCAGAAATTAGTCATAACAGTTTTGGCGAGCCAGCCAGGAGGTTGGCAGAGTTTCCAGAAGGAACCGCATTTTGATCGGGATCATCAGGAATGCAGACATCTAAATGCCGGCTAGGTAAGCTGTCTTTAAGCTTGCTATATTTCTGCCTTTCCTATGTATCCTATCTGTCGGTTCTCAAGGAAACCAGACCACTCTCTGACCTTTCTGGTTGGGTAACGTGTGTGTGTGAATGTGTTTGTGTCCCCCTTCACGGGTTTGGACTGTGTGTGGATAGGGAGAATCCTCTGCAGTTCCCTGCGTTGACTCCTTGTGGGCGACCTGGGTCAGAGGCACATGGTAGGATCAGATAAAACTCGCAGATAAGAGAAGAGACGAGGAGGGTCTCTTAATGAGTGTTTTGTCTATTGTCATAACCCCCTTCTATCCACATAGATAAGTGGAGACTTTTCTTGTAAATCTGCAGATTTGCTTTATTTGTTTTAGAGGCAAGATGAGCGCTAGAGAATATATGAACTGAAGGTACGGTTCCGCCTATACTGAGCCCCTAGATAAATGGGTAGAATGGACAAAGGGAACAGCTAAACCTTTAAAATCTGAAGGGACTTTTGATTTACAAGTATGGCAAACTTTTCTGCACGATTATGGCCCACTACTGTGCAGTGAAGTAACGTGGAGAATAGTTTCACATGGGAGACAGAAGCTATAGTAGCAAATCAAACTGGCTTGATGGAGATGTTTAATAAAAGTACTGCACAAATTTACTACGTTTGGCCAGAAGACTCTATAGAGGAAAACCCCCCACCTTATGTGGCTGCCAATTTGGCTTTAAGGGGTCCACGCGCAAAAGAATTAGATTACATGGAACACACAAAAGATGAGCTGGGCAATATAGTAGAGAGCAGAGGTTTAATAGCCCCATATCAACCTACAAAGAGGGATTTGGCTCGTATCCTAGAAACAGATGATTGGCATAAATCCAAAGGCACATATGCAAAACTAGATCTCTCTGAACTTAAGGCTTTGGCCAGAGAAAGGGAGATAGAGTCTGAACTTCCGGAGAAAACAATAATTTCCAAATTGTGGCAGCAAGATGAAGAGAGAAAGAAGGGAGATGCCACCCCTTCAGCCCCGGTCACAGAGCAATCTGTTTCAGTTTATCCTGTCAGAACCCAATTTAGTTTTTGAAGGTAATGCTGTTGACAGTAAGTCTCAAATTAAATGGCATGTACCTTTTAGTCCCCAAGATATGAGATCCATATTAGAGGGATTGGGAGATCCTAGAAAGAATCCAATTGGGTTTACAAACAAACTTAGCGATGCACAGGAAGCATATGAGGCTTCTGCTACTGACATTCATCAGCTTCTTATTAAAGCAGTGGGAAGCAACATGTATATACTTAAAGAATGTGGTGTAGATGTCAAAAATCTAGGTAAGATGGTTAGTGGACAGGAGGTTTGTGAGAACTTGAAGGAAAAATTACCCCAAATATATGGACAAACCAGACATGCTAAGCAAGGGAAAGAGGAGGCATCAGGGGCTTATTGGAGGAGGTTAAGTGATATGGCTGAGGAAGCAGGCATTAAAATAGAGGAAGAGAAGGTGGGAGAAACTGAAAGTCCCTCTACACAACTGGTGAAACAAAGGTTTCTTGATGGTTTAATACCCCAGTTGAAAAAAAAATGGTGTTCACAGCAAGGCCTAAGGCAGGCAATGTCTATTCGAGACGTCCTGCCTATCCTGTTATCCATAGAAAACAGCATTAACCAAAAAGACAGCAAACCCAAGGTTATGTACGTGGGGAAGCAGAGAGGAAGAGGCAAAGGCAATTTCAGAAATCGTGGCAATTGGGGACCAATTATATGCTACAATTGTGATGGGGAAGGACACATAGCCAAATTCTGCCATCTTCCTGACCGTAGACTGGACAAGAGCTTAGAGGCACCTCATGCTGATCCCAGTTCTCTGCCAAAAGCAGTGGATCAGGCGTAGGAAAATGGTATGCCAGTATCAATCATGTTAAATAGGGGAGACAATGGTCCCGAGGCCAGAGTAAAAGTATTTTTACAAGAACTCTCCTATCCTGGAGGAGAAACAGAATTAACCTGTTTAATAGATACTGGTGCAAGCTGAAGTGTTTTTAATATAGAGGACTTACCTCTAGGATTATTATCTACAAATGTTATCTCTGGTATTGGCCTAACTGGGACATCTACTGATTTGGTTGAGTCCAAGCCACTTAAACTCAGTCTAGGACAGCAAACAGAAATTGTCACTAAAGTTTTAGTTTCAGGCACAGTTCCTACCAATCTTTTGGGAGCTGACATTTTGAATCAAATTTTAGCAAACATAGACTACACTCCTACAGGAGTCCAAGTGGCCAGTAGTCTGTGAGGAGAAGTTTTAAATACTGCCTGTGGAGTATTTTTAATCCAAGACTCCACGCCGCCATTTCCACCAGAATTGAAAGTGATTCCTGCTGAATTATGGGCCACCAGCCAATATGATGTAGGTCTGCTGGATTGCACCCCAGTCATGATAAAAATTAAACCAGGAGCCCATCTCCCACAGATTAAACAGTACCCACTGAGTATTGCTCAGATTGAGGGGATAAAGTACCAAATCACTCAACTGAAAGCAGCGGGGGTTGTTGTACCAATTAAGTCCCAAGTCAATACACCCCTGTTCCCAATTGCAAAAAAAGCGAGACAAGAAGGGTGGGCAGGTGACATACCGCATGGTGCATGATTTGAGAGCCATTAACAATATAATTGAGGCAGATACCCCGATCGTGCCCAATCCCCACACTTTACTAAGTGGAAAACCTGCCTCCAGCACCTGCTTTACAGTGATTGATCTTGCAAATGCTTTCTTTTCGGTGTCCCTGCACCCAGATTGCTGGCACCTTTTTTCTTTTACCAATGATGCCCAAAAATTTGCATGGACAAGACTGCCCCAAGGCTGTGTGATTAGCCCCTCTGAATAGAATACTGCGTTAAAGCAAGTATTGGACCAATGGTCCCCCTCACACCCAAACACAGTCTTGCTTCAATACATAGACGATTTGCTTATTTGTTCTGATATAAAAGACATTTGTAGCAGAGAAACAGTAAGCCTTCTCATGTTTCTCTATAACAGTAACATCAAAGTTAGCAAAGATAAGCTACAATACTGCCAAGAGAAAGTGATCTTCCTGGGTCACTGCATTTCACATGGAATCCATCACCTAACCCCAGATAGAGTTAAAACTCTACAAAAATTTGAAAAGCCAAGAAATGTACGGCAACTACGTGCCTTCCTGGGGTTAGTGGGATATTGTAGGGACTGGATTCCAAATGCATCAGAACTTATGGCTCCTCTATATGAGGCTACCACTAGAAACCCTTTCAAACTCACATGGGACAATGAATTGCACATGAAGGAGCTTATTAAAATTTTGTCTGAAGCTCCCGCCACTGGACTTCCTGACTATACTAAGACTTTCTCTTTGTTCTGTCATGAAGTCAATGGATTTGCTGCAGGTGTACTCACCCAGCTACATGGAGACAAACAGAGGCCTGTGATGTATGTATCAGCCTCATTAGACCCTGTCATCAAAGGCTCCCCCAGTTGTATGCGAGCCATAGCAGCCTGCATTTTGCTGCTGGACAAAGTAACTGAGCTTGTACTAGATTCTGCTCTGATCCTGTATGTGCCACATGCAGTACAGGAAATCATGAATCAAGTAAATACCAGACATGTGTCTGCCAGTAGATTTGACAAGTACCAGTCTGCTCTTTTTGTTCCATCGAATTTAACAATCAAACGGTGTGTTACTTTAAATCTGGCTACTCTTCTTCCTATAATTGATGAGGAAGATGCAACAAATGGTACTGATGTAGAATCAGAGTTTTTCTCATGATTGTATGGCTCTGATGGAGGTAGAAATGGCCTCTGTCACACCAGCAGAAGATGAGCCTTTATCAGATTGTGACACACACTTATTTGTAGATGGTTCCAGATTTTACACCGATGATGGTCAGCCACACACAGGTTTTGCTGTAACCACTACAGACACCATTTTACATCAGGAAGCATTGACACCCCAGATGTCAGCACAGTAAGCGGAGTTGTGTGCTGTAGTCAAAGCATGTCATCTTCTAGAGAATCAAAGGGGAAACATTTACACTGACAGCAGATATGCTTTGGAATCGCTCACGATTTTGGGCCTATTTGGAAAGCACGGAATTTCCTGACTAGTGCAGGGAAGCCAGTGAGACATGCAAAACTCAGAGCGGCTATTTGAGGCCTTTCAGAAACCAGAAGTTGCCATCTTGAAGGTAAAGGGGCATGCAAGGGGAAATGACATGACAGCCAGAGGAAACGCTTTAGCGGACCAAGCGGCAAAGGATGCTGCCCTTATGGCATTTGGAGTCACACCCACTTTAGGGGTTGCCCAGGTAGCGGGGACAGATTCCCCTCATCAAGAGCAGTGGGATGTAGAAACTCTAATTCAGTTGCAGAACCAGGCCCCTGATGAAGAGAAGGATAAGTGGATCAAATGTAATGCTACCCAAAATCAGCAGGGCCTGTGGAGCGCTGACAACAGGTGGTGTCTACCCAGGAGTTTGTACCCAGTTTTAGCACAACTGGCACATTGTGTCAGTCATCTTGCTAAGGTGGCACTTACTGACTACTATTGGATAGCACCGGGATTTAGTGCATTTGCAGCCAGGTTTTATGCTTCATGTCTCACTTGTGCTCTGTACAATGCAGGGAGGCCTGTACATGTTCCCCAAAAGCATTCTCCTAAGCCAGATTTCCCTTTCCAAAGAATTCAAATAGACTACATTCAGATGACCAGAATAGGCACCTATAAGTTCGCTTTAGTTTGTATTGACATGTTCTCAAGCTGGCCAGAGTGCTGGCCGGTAGCTAAAGCAAATGCAAAAACAACAGCAAAGAAAATTTTGAATGAAATAGTTTGTAGATATGGAGTTGCTGAAACTATTGAGAGTGACAGAGGAACCCATTTTACTGGGGAAGTAATGAACGAGGTAATGGAAGCCCTTCACATACAGCAAGCTTTCCATACACCTTATCATCCACAAAGTAGTGGTAAAGTTAAGAGACTTAATGGAATTTTGAAAAACAGATGTGCAAAAATTAAAGCAGATACAGGAAAAGGATGGGTGGAAGCTTTGCCATTAGCCCTATATTCTGTACGAACTACCCCTAAACAACCACATGGGCTGTCCCCCTATGAGATTTTATTTGGAGGGCCACCCAAAACAGGGCTATATTTTCCCCAACAGTTGCAGGCTTCTCACTCTAGTCTGTTAGAATATGTTCAGATTTTGCAAAGAACTTTGAATAAAATACATGAAGGTGTTTATAAATCTATCCCCGACCCAGATTCTGTTTCAGGTATTCACAGAATCCAACCAGGTGACTGGGTGATGGTCAAGCGACACGCCAGAAAGCCGCTAGAACCAAAATTTGACGGACCACATTTGGTGCTTTTGAGAACCGGTTACAATTTTTTTTTATTAACCACTTGCTTACTGGGCACTTGAACCCCCCCCTTCTGTCCAGACCAATTTTCAGCTTACAGCGCTGATGCAATTTGAATGACACTGATGAGGCGGCAGCGATGGGCACCAATGGGTGGCAGTGATAGGTGGCACTGATTGGCACCACTGGTGAGCATTGATAGGTGGCACTTGTGGACACTGGCAGGTCGCAGTAACAGGTGGCACTGTAAGGGGGTACTGTTTGGCACAGATGAGGTGCCTGTGTTCCTTCCTCTTCGGGACCGATGTCCCTTTAACATAAACCGGTGATCTGCTTTTTTTTTCTCCTCACGCTGTCAGATTACCAAGCTTTTGTTTACATCATGTGATCAGCTGTCATTGGCTAACAGCTGATCACATGGTAAGGGGCCGGGACCGGCCTCTTACTCGGATAGGTGATCACCCGAGTCTCTCACCCGTCGTTCGGCTATGGCCGGACCTCAAGTGGTTAAAGCGGCTGTAGAGTGCTTTTTTTTTTCTTTTACCTACAGGTAAGCCTATAATAAGGCTTACCTGTAGGTAAAAAAATATATATATCTCCTAAACCTGTACGGTTTGTACGGCAGTGCATACTAGCTCATTATGCCTTTTCCCTTGCAGGTTTACAAAAAAAAAAAAAAATTGTCAGCGGGTTTACTCCCGCTTTAAATAAAAATGTCAGATTTTTACAATAAACTCTAGTATGATCAGTACTCTCCTGTCATATGCAACCCTTTCTCTGTGTGCCAGGCTGCTACTAGTGATATATGCCTTCTCTCTGGTTACGACAGCCACATTCTACACGGTGAACTATATGAGTGGACATATTTGTGCCAAGCCCGCATTGAATGTCTTCAAGCCTTATTATAGGCTTACCCGTAGGTTTAAAAAAAAAAAAAAAAAAAATAAATAAAAAAAAAGGGTTTACAACCACTTTAAGTGTTCCCTAGGGAGGTGTTTTCTAACTGTCAGGGGGACGGACTGATTGGGAGGGGAGAGAGAGATCGCTGTTCCTGATCACTAGGAACAGCTGATCTCTCTCCTTCCCTGTCAGAACAGGGATCTACCTTGTTTACATAGGCAGATCCTCATTCTGCCTCTCCTCTACGGCAGTGGGCACGCGCCCACTGTATCTAATGCACGGACCGACATATAGGTCTGTTGGTTCGCGCAGCTGGACCGCTCCGGTTGCAGTATACGTGTGGTCCGGAGTACACGCCACCTTTTCTTCAAGCCAAACCCACACACATTTGCAGCACAGGGCAATTTTTTTTTTTTGCAGTAAACACTATAGGACCTGGGACACATTTAGGTGATCCAAGGAGAGCAGTAATGTAGTGCACAGAGCGCACCATGGTGAACAGCGGGTGTGGCCAAATTGCTCTTGCTGACATCTCCCCACCCTTCAGTGATGCTAAACCTGGCCCCAGACAGCTGCCCACAGCTCCCAGGCAGCAACAGATTCTGTGTGACTATCTCAGTTACTTAGGGAGCCACAGCAAGGTCTGAATAATGTGTCCCGGTTTCAGGTGGGCTGAAAGCCAGACACGATTCAAAACCAGGACTGTCTGTGTGAATACTGGACAGGTGGCAACCCTCTCCAAAAGTGGTTAAGGTCATGCAGTGGCCTAGTCAGTCTCCAGACCCTAATCGAATAGAAAATTTATGGAGGGAGCTGAAACTTCAAGTTGCCAAGCGACAGCCAAGAAACCTTAAGGATTTAGACAAGATCTGTAAAGAAAAGTGGATCAAAATCCCTCCTGAGGTGTGTGCAAAAATGGTCACCCACTTCAAGAAACATCTTAACTCTGCGCTTGCCAACAAAGTTTTCTCCAAGTACTAACATGTTTTGCTTGGCAATCAAATACTTATTTTACTCACTGAACTGAAACTCAATTTATAATATTTGTATAATGTGTTTTTTCTGGATCTAGCTATGATGCAGGCAGCACTTCCTCCTTTCTTGTTGGGATCGGTAAAACAAGAATAGAGGATTTGAAATGTTAACCTTTTCTGAAGAAAATGTTTTAAGTTCCTTCCAGCCCTGCTTACATTTAGTATAGCAATCTCTGCAGAAGGGGAGGTTCTCATCTCATCCTCTCCTTTAGCAGAAGTTAAAGAGGAAGTAAACCCTGATGGGTTTACTTCCTCTTTTTTTCCCTGCAAAGGTAAAGCATAATGGACTACTATGCATCGCATAGTAGCTCATTATGTGTCACTTACCTGACACAGGAGCCAGCGAAGTCGCCGCTGTCACCTGTAGTCCGCCGCATCCATCTTGGTTGTGGCGTCTCTCGCAGCTCCGACGAATGACAGCGGAGAAGCCGCGATGACGTCACTCCCGCGCATGCGCACGGGAGTCGCGTCTCGGAGCTCCGACGCTGCCATTCGCCGGAGCCGCGATGACGTCACTCCCGCGCATGCGCACGGGAGTAGACAAATTTGGCAAATCCATTCTTGGACTTGCCGCATTTAGTGCGCCTGCGCGCCGCTGTCTACGGCGCATGCGCCGTAGACAGCGGTGCCCATTTTCGGGCAAATATCTCCTAAACCATATAGGTTTAGGAGATATTACTTGGACCTACAGGTAAGCCTTAATCTAGGCTTACCTGTAGGTCAAAGTTGTTTGGAAGGGTTTACTTCCATTTTAAGGGACTGATGATTTAGGCTTCATGGTTATACAAGCAGCAATTAAGGAAGCCTGGAACAAGATTTTCTCCAGAAACACAGTAACTATTCATGTTTTGCATCTTGGCAAGGCATTATTTTTATTTACCAATTGAAAGCGATTGTAAGGGAAATTTTTTTCTCTACGTAAAAAAAAAAAATCTCTGTATTTGCCTACTCTGCACAATGGAATTGCACAGAGTGGCCACGAACCTCTTCTCCGGTCCCCCGCTGGTGGTCCTGGCCCCTTCTCTCTGGCCACTGCATGCTCGCTCATTAACACAGACAGCGGGGACTCAGCCCCGCCCTCCCGTTCCCTCGTCACTGGCTTTTATTAACAGCGGTGGGAGCCAATGGCACCCGGTCCCCTAGCAAAGCAAGGGAGACCCAGAAGTGAGGGGAGAGAAGGGCTACAGATGTGCAAGACGTTGGATCAAATGAGGGTTCAGGTAAGTATAAAGGTGGGGTGGGGGGCCAGAATCAATGCCTAAACATTTTTGACCTAAGAATACATTAAGGTAAAAAATGTCTAGGCTTTAGAACCACTTTAACGTACAAGTATGGGTCCATTTTAAATCTTATGGAAAGTAAAGAATCCCTAGTGTTCAAAGCAAAGAATCAGATTTTTGCTTTTGAGCCTGTTCACACCAGCAGATGCTGGTCATGGTGCACATAATACACACTTAGTGTGCATTGTGCACGCATGCTACAGTGTGTTACAATGCATAAAGTTAAAGGGTTTGTGAAGACATGTGTTTAAGTCTATGCCAGACCCTCTATTAAAGCCTGGTATAGCACGCTATGCAAGTCATTTAAAAAAAACAAGCGTTCTAAATAGCTATTTAGAGCCGTCTTCAGGCCGGTCACGTGAAATGCGGCTGTTTTACAGCTCCAATGGATGGCTTCTGCAGGAGGGGCTGTGATCTCCCTCTGAGGTCAGCTGGGGAGATCACGTGGCCACTCGGCTCTTCTCGCAGAAGCCATCCATCGGAGCTGTAAAGCGGCTGAGAGTCACATGACCGGCCTGAAGACCGCTCTAATTATTTAGAACGCTTGTTTTTAGAAAGGCTTTACATAGTGTGGTATGCCAGCCTCTAATAGAGGGACTGGCAGTGACTGACCATTGTACGTGTTTTTATTATTATTATTTTTTTATTAATACCGGTGGGGGGGCGGAGCAGAGACAGACACAAAGAAGGAGCAAGCTGACAGGCAGGCAGGAAGGAGGGGGAGAGAGGACAACAGAGCAGCATATGACGGAGGGATGCACTCTGACCACGGTGGTCAGGGCCGAGTAACCATGGTTATCGTAGTCAGTGTAATGAGGGCATACAGGAAGTGGCAGGTTCAGGGAGGATTTTTTTTTTTTTTTTTTTTTACAGTTTAGAAGGGGGCAGAGTACACAGCACAAGCACTGTGCTGTGTAATATGCTTTAAGGGACCAGAATGTGTATTTTTTTTTTTGGGGGGGGGGGTGTTTAAACACTTTAACAAAAAAAAAAAAACATAATATAACTCTGCACAATAATGTGTTTGCTGTGTGTTATGATGTTTTGTTGTGTGTTGTACTGAATAAAAATGCAGACATGCTACATTTTTATGCAATGCACACCACCTCACTTGTATGGTGAAAGGGGTACAATTGTGTTCCCAGCATCCTTGTGTTGAGCCTGCATTGATCAGTGCAGATAAATGCACATGGTGCAAGCGATCCCTTAAAGTGGTTGTAAACCCTCAGATACAAGTTAAGCTTATCAGATACTACATAACACAGGCAGCTGATCGCTGCCTGTGAAAGTGCACTTACTTGTGTAGTTATGATATAAATCATCTTTTTAATGTTCATGACGTCATGCGCGATTGCGCAGTATGCACTTTCAACGGCGGCATTTATATAAATGCCATTTGTTTCTTTCCTGCTTGCCTAGAATTTACTGTGCATGAGATTCTCCTCTGAACGGCACAGAGGAGAAGTCACGCGATGCTGTAATTATTCTGGTCTTCCTGATATTCCCCCTTGTGACTGAACAATGCTCTGTTGCTGTAGTAACAGCAATTGAGAACGAGGCTTGGTTACGATGCTACACCGCATGCGCGAGATTTCGGCAGGGATATGAACTAAGGGCGGAAGTGACGTCCGCATCGGCTTCTTAAAACAGCACAAAGAATGGCGCGGACGATACAAAAAAATAAAACTACTAAAAAAAAAAAAAGGTACTTCCAGCGCTCGTTTTGGAGTTATTAATATATCTTTTGCTTGGATATGTTAATAAACATAGAAATATTTTAAAAATAGCATTTTTTTGGTGGGGTTTACTTCCTCTTTAAAAGCAAAGTCCACACTTCAGAAAAAAATTAATAAAATGCACAAATATTTTGCAGGGAAAAAAAAAATGTGCATTTATTATTTTTGTGTAACATGGTGCAAAAAGTGGGAGGTAGACTTCAATCCAACATACTGATGGGGAAATTGCACATTACATATTTCCTTATTAATATTGTGGCTCACTAATGAATTCTAAGCCTCCAAATCTTGGTTAAGGGGCCACATAAGCACAGTATGCCTTTACCTTAGCCAGCTTGAGAGAAAAGTAATGTTATTGTTAACTGACCACTTTCTTCTTTACGATTGGCCATTTCCTCACATTCAAGTCCTATATTTCCACAGCCAAAACCTGTAAGATCTTAGCCTCATATCAGAGCTTGAAATCATGCATGTGTCTGTTCACCTGTGTGCTACGCTGCGCAAGGACTCCATGGTGGAAACAGCATCTTTAGTTAAGTATTCTTGTTATATTTTCTAATATCAGTTTCTGTTAATACTTTTATTTAATGTTATACTTTGTAAGTATTTGTGTGATCTCCCTTAGCACATATCGAATACAACCCCAAAAAAAAATGTAAACGATTAGGTGACCGTGATAAAAAACATTGCTTAGGTCATGAAGCTGAAATCTGATCTGCTATGTGTAACACTTCCCATTTTTCTCCTGTAGCTCATCAGTGTCCAGTACTGCAGACAGGGAACACTCAGGTATTTGAATAAGACACCCATTGATAAAATATACGATCAATGCAATGTATGGTAAAATGATCCTTTGGTGAGCAGTCTTGTGTGCTCATTTGCCACCTAGTGGAAAAGTTTTATACTGCAATACCATCATATACAGTACAGATATCAGAACACCACGACTCAACGGAGGTCTTCACTCTGTTCTTTTATAGATATAAATTAGATGCAACTCGTGAAAAAAAACAATGCCGGCCAGGGCCGGGGAAATTAAATAGCGGGATTTCGTTACCTAGCAGCATCAGTGGGATCCACGACTCTGCAACTTCCTTTTTTTAAAATAACAAAATATACAAATTATTTACTAACGTTAACGATAACTAAAACCTCCCAGAATGGGAAAACAGTTCAAATTGTGATTTCCTCCCAGTAAGGGAGTGGCCAGGCAGCCATTACAGTACGCCAGTCTGTGTTTGGTCAGTGCGCAGTGCGAATGTCAAGGAGGGCGGCTTGCGCGTTTACTTGGGTTTGTCACGCATCAGATAGACTAGGAGTTCATACGTAGAAAGGACGATAGCAGTGTTGGGGATTTGCCTGAATAGCTGAGCTAAAAGTCCTCTGTAAAAAGCAGCGTAGCCTTCTTCTCGTGCCACCAAACGCGCCGTCTGGCAGAAGGTGTTGTACTTGCTGCCTTCTTCCCGCAGTCTGGTGCGGATCACCTCTGTAGGGAAAGACATGGGGGTCAAATATTGCACAAGCTTTAGCTTTTTCTTTTTTTATAAAAAAATAAATAAAACAACAACATTTTATATAATATATTATATACACATATACACACATACATACATACATACATACATACACACACACACACACACACAAATATATTACATACACACAGTGAGGGGAAAAAAATATTTGTTTGATCCCCTGCTGATTTTTCTACATTTGCCCACTCGGAAAGAAATTATCAATCTATAATTTTAATGGTAGGTTTATTTCAACAGTGAAAGAGCAAAAATATCCAGAAAAATTCAAAAAAAAAATAAAAAAATAAAAATGTATTTGATTTGCATTCTAATGAGTGAAATAAGTATTTAAACCCCTATCAATCAGCAAGTTTTCTGGCTCCCAGGTGTCTTCTATACAGTTAACTAGCTGAGATTAGGAGCAATCTTAAAAAAGGAGTGCTCCTAATCTCATTTTATTACCTGTATAAAAGACACCTGTCCACAGAAGCAATCAGATTCCAATCTCTCCACCATGGCCAAGACCAAAGAGCTGTCCAAGGATGTCGGGGACAAGATTGTAAACCTACACAAGGCTGGAATGAGCTACAAGACCATCGCCAAGCAGCTTGGTGAGAGGGTGACAACAGTTGGTGTGATGATTTGCAAATGAAAGAAACACAAAATAACTGTCAATCTCCCTCAGTCTGGAGCTCCATGGAGGATCTCACCTCATGGAGTTTCAATGATCATGATCACGGTGAGGAATTACCCAGAACTACACTGGAGAATCTTGTCAATGATCTCATGGCAGCTGGGACCATAGTCACCAAGAAAACAATTGGTGACACACTACGCCATGAAGGACTGAAATGCTGCAGCGTCCGCAAGGTCCCCCTGCTCAAGAAAGCACATGTACAGGTCCATCTGAAGTTTTCTAATGAACATCTGAATGATTCAGAGCAGAACTGGGTGAAAGTGTTGTGATCAGAGGAGATGGGGGGGAAAAAATAAAAAAATAAAAATCGAGCCCTTCAGCTTCAACAACCTGTTTGGAGGAGGAGGAAAATTACCTATGACCCCAAGAACACCATCCCCAGCGTCAAATATGGAGGTGGAAACATTATGCTTTGGGGGTGTTTTTCTGCTAAGAGGACAGGACAACTTCATCACATCAAAGGGACGATGCAATATCCTGTCAAATCTTGGGCGAGAACCTCCTTCCCTCAGGCAGGGCATTGAAAATGGGTCTTGGATGGGTCTTCCAGCATGCCAATGACCCAAAACACACGGCCAAGGTAACAAAGGAGTGGCTTAAGAAGAAACACATTAAGGTCCTGGAATGGCCTAGCCAGTCTCCAGACCTTAATCCCATAGAAAATATGTGGAGGGAGATGAAGGTTCGAGTTACCAAACGTCAGCACGAAAACCTTAATGACTTGGAGAGGATCTGCAGAGGAGTGGGACAAAATCCCTCCTGAGATGTGTGCAAACCTGGTGGCCAACTACAAGAAAATGTCTGACCTCTGATTGCCAACAAGGGTTTTGCCACTAAGTACCAAGTTATGTTTTGCAAAGGGTTCAAATACATCATTAAAGCGGTAGTAAACCCGCATTTTTTTTTTTTTTTTTTTTTAAACCTGCAAAGCAAAAGGCATAATGAGCTAGTATGCACCGCATACTAGCTCATTATGAAATACTTACCTTAGAACGAGGCCCGACATCTCGCCCGATCCACGCCGAGGAAGCCGACATGCTCCCTCGGCGTCTCTTCCGGGTATCGCGGCTCCGGCGCTGTGAGTGGCCGGAGCCGCGATATCGTCACTCCCGCGCATGCGCGCGGGAGATTTAAATCCGGCCGGACGAGCGCTGCCGGATTTTCGCGGAGAGAACCCCCTTGTGCGCATGCGCCGCTGCAGTCAGCGGCGCATACCGAGGGGAATATCTCCTAAACCGTACAGGTTTAGGAGATATTTTTTTTACCTACAGGTAAGCCTTATTATAGGCTTTCCTGTAGGTAAAAGTTAAAAAAGTGGGTTTACTTCCACTTTAAAATACAAATAAATTTATAACTTTTTTTAAAATGCATCTTTCTGGATATTTTTGTTCCGTCTCTCACTGTTAAACTAAACCTACCATTAAAATTAGACTGAACATTTCTTTGTCAGTCGGCAAATGTACAAAATCAGCAGGGGATCAAATACTTTTCCCCCCTCAGTGAGCGAATATAAATAAATACACACACACGCACTGAAATCATGTACAGGATTAGCTACCAAGAGAGCTGCGTGGTGGATTTTAACAAGAGAACCTGGCACAAGCTTATATAACTGCATGTAAGTGTGCAGAGTAAGCAAGTATTAAGTGTGCTTGCAGCATTTATCCTTTATATAAATCATATAAATAAATAAATCATTTACTTACTTACAATGTGCCTTTGATCATGATAGAAACTACTCCAGGAAGAGTCCATTCCCTAGCACAGCCCTCTCTATCTCCTTGCATATCATACCTCTTTCCTCTTCTGGGAGTATCTAATTGAGGTCTGTGCTGGCCCAGCTCCTATGTCTTGCCCCTCAGCTGCCAACATGAAAACTTATGCAGCAGTTGGGGACAGGCAAGCAGAATACTATAGATTGTCACTTGAGTGACAGCTTTGAGTCTGCTGGGGCTACTGACTAGTGCTGGTTTAAGGGTTGTCCCTTCCCTCCCTGAGCTTTTCCATGTTGTAATTTCAGCTGACGCCCTCTGTTTTCTCACTATAAAGCTCAGACAAGGTTTATAAATTAAGAGGCCACGCCTATATACACACACACACACACACACACACACACACACACACACACCTTTAAATATTTTTCACATTTTGTCACGTTACAACCAAAAATGTAAATGTATTTTATTGGGATTTTATGTGATAGACCAACACAAAGTGACACATAATTGTAAAGTGGAAGGAAAATGATAAATGGTTATCAATTTTGTTGTTACAAATAAATATGTGAAAAGTGTGGTGTGCATTTGTATTCAGCCCCCTTTACTCTGATACCCCTAACTAAAATCTAGTGGAACCAATTGCCTTCAGAAGTCACCTAATTAGTAAATAGAGTCCACCTGTGTGTAATATAATCTCAGTACAAATACAGCTGTTCTGTGAAGCCTTCACATGTTTGTTAGAGAACCTTAGTGAACAGCACCATGAAGGAACACACCAGACAGGTCAGGGAAAAAAAAAAAAGTTGTGGAGATGTTTAAAGCAGGGTTAGGTTATGAAAAAATATCCCAAGCTTTTTACATCTCACGGAGCACTGTTCAATCCATCATCTGAAAATGGAAAGAGTATGGCACAACTGCAAACCTACCAAGACATGGCCGTCCACCTAAACTGACAGGCCAGGCAAGGAGAGTATTCATCAGAGAAGAGCCAAGAGGCCCATGGTAACTCTGGAGGAGCTGCAGAGATCCATAGCTTAGGTGGGAGAATCTGTCCACAGGACAACTATTAGTCGTGCTCTCCACAAATCTGCCCTTTATGGAAGAGTGACGAGAAGAAAGACATTGGTGAAAGAAACCCATAAGAAGTCTCATTTGCAGTGTGTGAGAAGCCATGTGGAGGACACAGCAAACATGTGGAAGAAGGTGCTCTGGTCAGATGAGACCAAAATATAAAACTTTTTGGCCTAAAAGCAAAGCGCTGTGTGTGGTGGAAAACTAACACTGCACATCACCTTGAACACACCATCCCTACCATGAAACATGGTGGTGGCAGCATCATGTTGTGGGGATGCTTTTCTTCAGCAGTGACAGGGAAGCTGCTCAGAGTCGATGGGAAGAAGGATGGAGCCAATACAGGGCAATCTTAGAAGAAAACCTGTTGGAGTCTGCAAAAGACTTGAGACTGGGGCGGAGGTTCACCTTCCAGCAGGACAACGACCCTAAACATACAGCCAGAGCTACAATGGAATGGTTTAGATCAAAGCATATTCATTTGTTAGAATGGCCCAACCAAAGTCCAGACCTAAATCCAATTGAGAATCTGTGGCAAGACTTGAAAATTGCTGTTCACAGACGCTCTCCATCCAATCTGACAGAGCCTGAGATATTTTGAAATAAAAAATTAACAAAAATGTCCCTCTCTAGAAGTGCAAAGCTGGTAGAGACATCCCCAAAAAGATTTTCAGCTGTAATTGTAGTGAAAGGCGGTTCTACAAAGTATTGACTCCAGGGGGCGCCATACAAATGTACCCCACACTTTTCAAATATTTGTAAAATATTTTGAAAACCATTCATCATTTTCCTTCCTTGTCACAATTATGTGCCACTGTGTGTTGGTCTATCACATAAAATCCCAATAAAATACATTTAAGTTTTTGGTTATAACACGTGGTGTAGTGGTTAACACCATCACCTAGCAGTAAAAAGGGTCGTGGTTGGGATTCGAACCACGACTCTACCTGCCTGGAGTTTGCATGTTTTCCCTGTGCCTGCGTGGGTTTCCTCCGGGTACTACGGTTTCCTCCCACACTCCAAAGACACGTAGGTAGGTTAATTGGCTACTGTCCAAAATTGGCCCTAGTATATGAATGGGGACCTTAAATTGTGGGCTCCTTGAGGGTAGGGACCAATGTGAGTGTGCAATGTACAGGGATAGGGACAATTGTAGACACTCAGGTTGAACTTGATGGACTGGTGTCTTTATTCAACCTAACTAACTATGAAACTATGACAAAATATCAAGGGGTATTAATACTTTTCCAAGGCACTGTGTGTGTTTAGAGATATACATCTATCTCTCTTTAAAACTACTGTTTGCCTTTAACATCTTTTCATGTGTAAAGAGATAGGTTTACCCTTCATTGCCTCTTAAACCAGTGAACAAGTGCCCCTCTACTTGCGGTTAATGATTTCCTAGGCATTGTCAGTGTTTTTCCAAGTAGCCTAGCATGGTGTGACCCCCTGGAGACTCACCGTGTGGATAGGCAATGCAGGAGGCGCATCCTTTGGAAAAAGCCGCAGCAAACATTAATCCCAAGAAGCTGGAGGAGGACTTCTCGCCGGGTTTGGTGTTGCTCGTGGTTAGGGGGTTATCCTCCAGGTGCTTCTTAAGGCCTTCATATATTACAAAGCAGATCATGGTCTCGGAGATCCCAGCATAGGAGGCCGTGAGGCCCCTGTAAAATCCTCTCATCCCCTCCATCTGATACACATAGCGGGCACACTGCAGGGCGTTCATCTGCTTGGACCCTCTCTCCCTGATAACAGAGAATGGGACATATGAATACCTTCAAGTATTTTTTTTTATTCCACAATCAAAAGGTTTTTGTTTGATGAAACTGACATACAATAGAAAATAAACCATAAGATATTTTATCATATTCCATTAGCGGTATTTCAAAGCTTGATCATATAAGATTATTATACATTGTCTGGGGGGAGAGGGTAAGGGGAAATAAAGGGATTTTGAATAGGTTAGCGGGGAAGGATATGGACGAGGCAGGTGGGGGGAAGGATTCAAGTATTAAACCTTTAGTGTTTTTTATTGCGTGCAATAAACATTCCCCATAAAAAGGTGTGTTAAAACTTTTACCCCCAACACCTGCTGTTTACAACTTTCAATGATGCTGGCTCCTGCTCTCTCAGTGCATCTTCCCTGAACTTCCTTTCAGAATTCAGAGTGCTATGAGATTGGAAGATGGGCAGATAAATGAGTGAATCTGTCTCCTCCAATCGAAGGACATATTACATTCTGGGAAAGTAAAGTCTGGGTTCTATGAACGGAGGAGGTGGGTGGAATGCAGCAGGACAGCTGCACGACTCTTTACTGATGTTAACCTTTGCAGTCTTGGAAGATCAGTGCTGAGGAAAAAAGATTTCTACACTATGCAGCAGACATTTTTTTTCCTCGATTCGAATGTGGCAAAGTGAACAAAAGAAAAATCTTCATCAAATGATCACAAGGACTCTTTAAATCACCTTTGGCTTAAAAGAGGTTGTAAACCTTGTTTTTTTTTACCTTGCATCCTATGCATTAAGGTGAAAAAAAAAAAAAAAACTGGCAGTCATCGCCCCCCCAGCCCCCCCCCGTTTTACTTACCTGAGCCCAGTCATCTCCTCGGTGGGGACGCACTTTCCCTCTCTCCACAGGGTCCCGGCTCTTGATTGGATAGATTGATAGCAGCGCAGCCATTGGCTCCCGCTGCTGTCAATCAAATCCAATGACGCGGGCTCTGGGGGGGGGGGGGGGGGGATTTGCGTGGTCGGGCCGAGTCCGGCATTCGTGCCTGTGGACGCAAATGCTTGACTTGGGGGACGCACCTGTAAGGTAACCCCCTAGGAGAGTGCTTCTCCTAGGGGGGTCACCTAATGTAGGGAGCCGCCGTGAGAACCGACAAGGCATCCCAGAAGACGAGGTTCGGGGCCACTCTGTGCAAAACAAGCTATATATTGGAGGCAAGTTTGTTATTTAAAAAAAAAATTAAAATTAAAAACGATCCTTTTACAATCACTTCAACTAAAACAGCATTGTTTTGAAACGGTACTCTAAAACACACTCACATTCCCTGTACAAATGGTCGGACATTCCGACCACAAAATCCATCGGATTTTTTTCCGAAACGTGTGTTGCATACACAGTCGCACAAACAAGGTGATGTACAAAAATGTATGACGGGACTACGTAGCGGCCAGTAGCCAATAGCTTTCGTCCCCAAATTTATTCTGAGCATGCGTGGCACTTTGTGCGTCGGAATTCTATACACATGATCAGAAAAAGTCTAATCGGACTTTGTTGTGGGAAAATTTTAGGTCCTGCTCTCAAATTTTTCCCATCGGAAAAAAAAAAAGACCGCTAGACCCCACACACACAATCGGATTTTTCCCACAACGTAATCCGATCGGACTTTTCCCGACCGTGCGTACAAGGCGTTTGATTTCAGAAACATGTTTACAGTTTGAATTCGACTGGGATTTGATGTAAAACTCAATTTGCTTTCGGTAAACTTTGTTTATACTGTAATTCGGGTATTTGGATATATCAGAATAATGAAAAGTTAGTCTGAACCACACGTGTCTAACCGGAAGTGGTGTCACGTCATTGTTTCCGGTTTACCGTTACAAACAGCCCATCCCGAATTTGTTTGGTTGTGCAGCTTGCCGGCCGACGTGCTGGCTGGTCAATCCAGGGGGGAATGGGTTGACCACATCCCTTCCCGCTGCTTGCAATAGTAATCGAGCGGCTAGTAAGCCGCTCCATTTGCTATTAAAAGAGAGCCGACCGCCAGCTCTAAAAGAAAATGATACCAAGGTGATGCCTGCAGCTGCATATCCTCCCGTTACAGACAACTTATTTGTCTTGCGGTAAATACCCCCCTGATGCCATCTCAGTTCCTGGAGACACAGTGCTTCAATTCTAATTCGGTGGACATGGGCATTGCAGTGACAACACAATGGTCCTCTAAGCAATCCATTGTACTTCAGAGCTTAGGTCCACAAACTAGGAACAGCGGAAACAATTTAGGAGGTTGATTTCTACAGCACATGACTGCAATATGATGACCGTAGAAGATCTAATCTCACCTTCTCTCAAGCTGCATTCGTGTTTTCACCATCCAGATTGGATTCATCATTGTATTCGTCACAAACGCTGGGAAGAGAGAGAATAGGAGAAGATTATTCAGATTATAAACTGTGCTCTCTGCACTATTTTAGTTTTTTCCTTAACAAAAATTGAAGGCTACATTCACACACTTGTACAACTCCAAAGTTGCATGACTTCAGATTGCAACTTTCATGCAATATTGGATGGGTAAAACTTGGATGCAACTTGCTGTCCTTCTGCAAAAATCGGACCCACTGTTGCATGCAAAACATTCAGGTACCACTTTTCCTACAACTTTTGAGGGTTAACATTGTAGTTTCAAATTGCATGAAAGTTGGACGAAAGTAGTGCATGAACTACTTTGAATTCGCTACTTGTGCAACTTTGGACATCAAAGTCGCAAGACAAATTGTGGCCATTACTCCCATGGATGTCAGGGTGTTTTCTACTCTCACTGGCCACAGTCTGGCCCCCTTAAAGTCTGAAGAACAGTAAACTGGCCCTTTGTTTAGAAAGTTTGGAGACCCCTGAAATGGAGTTACAAGCCAGCTCTTCCATAGTGTAGTTGCACTGTAGCAGTACCATCAATTAAATAAATGGTTATAACCACAGTTCGCCACTAGATGGGAGCATTTAGCAACCTTGTTGTTGGCTCCTCTATGTACTGTACAATCTATTTACAGTAGGGCAGCCAGCCAGACAAATCAGCTGGCCTGAGCAATTTCTTGGATGGATCAATGTACTGCAGAGCGGCAGGCAGCTATTCCCATCCACCCACCCCTGCAATGCTGTGAGTATACAGTGAACACCGCAGGCTGTACGGCGCTCTACAACCCTCCAGCATGGCATGAATTAACTGAGCAACTGGAGGGCTGCAGGTAAACCTCATATATTGAAGAATTTGAACCCTGGCTAAATATAGGGTTTAATTAACTACATTTGTGAGGAGCACAATAAAGCTGTCTTAGAAAAAGAAGATCTCATTCCATTACATTTTATATTACATATATATTAAAATATTCCCCCGTTTCAGAATTGTGGGAGTAGCCTGCCCCCACATCCCTCAACTGAAAAAATCAAAAAGAGCCCAGCGGTAAATTGTTGGCTGTACAGCAGCTGCATCATATCAGATGCCGGTCTTTGCTTGCCATGGCTGCTTGCTCGGATAAGGGTCTGGTATGGACTTTGAGGGGGAGCCCACACCAATTTTTTATTTTGTTGCTGGGTTCCCCATAACCACTTCAATACACTATTATTGATGCACAATTATATATACTATATACATGAAAAAATAGTATTTTGCAAACCATAAATAAACTTCATAGAGATAAAAATCTGACCAATACCAAAATGCACAGCCTGTGCATCTCCATCAATAGACCCTAATTTATCAGTCTCTACACTCCCTGCGTCCCCGGTATCATCAGTCTCTACACTCCCTGCGTCCCCGGTATCATCAGTCTCTACACTCCCTGCGTCCCCGGTATCATCAGTCTCTACACTCCCTGCGTCCCCGGTATCATCAGTCTCTACACTCCCTGCGTCCCCGGTATCATCAGTCTCTACACTCCCTGCGTCCCCGGTATCATCAGTCTCTACACTCCCTGCGTCCCCGGTATCATCAGTCTCTACACTCCCTGCGTCCCCGGTATCATCAGTCTCTACACTCCCTGCGTCCCCGGTATCATCAGTCTCTACACTCCCTGCGTCCCCGGTATCATCAGTCTCTACACTCCCTGCTTCCCCGGTATCATCAGTCTCTACACTCCCTGCTTCCCCGGTATCATAAGTCTCTACACTCCCTGCATCCCCGGTATCATCAGTCTCTACACTCCCTGCGTCCCCGGTATCATCAGTCTCTACACTCCCTGCGTCCCCGGTATCATCAGTCTCTACACTCCCTGCGTCCCCGATAATATCAGTCTCTACACTCCCTGCGTCCCCGATAATATCAGTCTATGCACCCTGTGTCCCCGATAATATCAGTCTATGCTCTCTGTACCTGTATTGTAATAAGACCCTCCAGTCATTGCATTCTCTCTCTTCCAGCACTCGGGGGAACGCAGGCCAATTCCCAGCACCTAACAGACATTGTCAGGCTGATGAGAGAAGGACAATGAGCAGCTTGTTTTCTGCCGTTGAGAACCGGCCATTAGAAAGGGGGGAAACATGCAGCTGCACACAGAACATCACCTTAGGGGTCTTTAGTAGAAAATTCTTAGTCATTTTATACACTAAGGACTCATGCATGCATGCTCTTATATTTGCTGCTGCTCTGAAAAGCGCTTTGCAATGGATCGCTTTTCAGAGTGTGTTTGACAGGCAGTAACAAGGTGATATGTTGGTTCCTCACTGCCTGTTTTAACCTTCAAAAAAGGTGATTCTTGCATTGCACACGATTGAGGCGTGGCCCCATTCACCTGAATGGGTCGTGTTTGCCAGTAGTACAGCCTGTCGAACGCCACGTGCCCTTGGATGTGTACAGTGGGTGGTTGGGGAGAGGCAGGTGTAAAGCCACAGCTTAAATGTTCCCCATGGCCACCCACGTGAGTAAACCCAAACTTAAAAAAACTTCCATTTCATTTAAATTGATAAAAAGGAGTCAGCACATGTATAGGATATTTGGTCTGAGCAGCCAAGGTGAACATTGTGGCTTTGGTGGTGGGGAGTGGGTGGGAAGTTCTTCAATGCTAGGGTTAATTGCTGACCAGGGTTGGGGGCCTGTGCATTGATAACCAGGGGTGGGGGGGAGTGCACTATTGATAACCAGGGGTGGGGGAGTACACTATGGATAACCAGGACAGGGGGTAGTGCACACAATTTCTTAGAAGATAGGCAATCCATACCCCTATACAAACAAAAGGTTCCTCTTGATCTAGTGTTGGGGGATGGTTTGGTAAAAACCACAAAATACTTGTAGTGTCAAAGAAGGTCAAGAGAGTGGCAGTACCACAAGTAGTATATAAAAAAGGGTATATTCATTTGAGTGCAAAGTCAGAATATCCATAAAAATGTATAAATAAAAGCCGACAGTCAGTGACAATGAACACCGTCAACAATCATATATGTCGATCTCACCTAAAACCTAAGGCAGGCGGTGCTAGACCTGATGTCATGTGGGCAATACACCCAATGGAATGGATGGCCGGTCGCTGATGAATGCAGTGGGGGTCAGCAGTGTGCAAAGGCCCACTGTAGACCAGGCAGGAGACTCTGGGAAGCCGGTGTGTGCAGCCAGATGCGGACAGGCGGTGCACCAGATGTGATATCACCAACACGGAGTGATACCGGCCCAACTCAGCCACAACGAGGCTCGGGATAGTTGCCCAGTGGGCCTTTGCACACCGCTGACCCCTTACCACATTCATCAGTGTCCAGTCATCCATTCCATTGGACTGCGTCCCAAGCCCACCCAGTTGTGTGACAATAGTGAATCAATATTCGCTATTGTCTTCCCGATTCTCCTCCTGGCCAATCAGGAAGTGGGTTTTAAGACCCCATTGGGCGAAAGAAGTAGCAATTGTATTGGCCGCCGAGGGAAGGAGGCGGAAGCCACAGAGGAGAAAGCTGCCGTGGAGCCTGAGACGCAGGGTGAAGCTGCCGAGGAGGAAGAGTTGCAGTAAGAAAATGAATCTGCCCGTGACCTAGGTGGGGCAAGTGCGGGGCAGGTGGGGGGGGGGGGGGACAAGCGAGCGGGGGGGGCGGATTTGACCGGACAAGAGGGGGTGGCCTTGGGATGTCTTGTTTGTCGCCACCCCCCCTAAATATACAGCACCAGCCACTGATCAAGAGGAACCTTTTGTTTGTATTTGTTGCATAACACCTTCCCAGGTGTTTTCGGTTCCCTTCTAGCTACAGAGGGTTATCAATTCAACCAATTGCCCCCTGGTTGTCTTCCATTTAGCGCCTGGACACTGGTAGCAGTTTATTTGTAAATCCATGCCACTCTAGCCACCCATGCCAGTAGAAACTTCAGATTCTGACACGTCAGGAAGTGTCAATCCCCTGCTCACCACTGAGCTCAGTGGTTGCTTCTTCTGGCCCTGCACAGAGTACTACTGACTTAGAAGCCAATGGCTCAAACCAATGGGCACAGCCGGGGGGGAGAAACTTTGTGAGCTTTGTGTATTTCTTCCAGATCCAAAGTAAGACTTTCCCTCTGTGCAGGAGCTTCCTGTAATACAGAGTACAGCTCACTGCTGTGCTCTCTCCTTGTGCAGGGTGATGGTCTTGTCTCCTCCCCCCTCCTGTAGTTTTCTGTAGTGGGTGGGACCTTCTGGGCTCCGCCCACAGCTCTGCTCAGGCAATGATGTCACTTTTGTGATATCACAATGATGCTACTTTTACAAGCCAATGTCTGGGTTTGCAAAGGCATTTGGTGCACACAAATTGAACTCCTCTTATTTGTGGCTATTGAGGGATATATTAAAATGAAAGTTTTGGTGTCTGGAGTTCAGCTTTAATTGGAGAGCATTTTGATTTTGTAGAAAAGGCCAGTTGGTCTTTACCTGCACATCCCGCAGAACACATGTGGACGAGGTTACCGTTCGGAACAAATATTGCATTGAACTGCTCCTTGGCTTTCGAGTACGATGCAAAGTAGACAGCCCTGAGAAGGAAAGACAAGCAGATGTTAATGTAAACCAGAGTCTGTGTGCAAACACGCGGCAGACATCTGCTCAGCAGCCAGACATGATCATCGCCAAAAGCGGACGCGGCCAAGTTCCAGCAAACCGACTTCCCCCCTCTGTTATCAAACAACTAAAAATAACGTAGAGCAGTGATGCGTGCTAACTGTCCAATATCACCTGGCTGCGCCATCTACTGAAAGAAGGGTTCTGATTGGTCGATGTGGGTTACAGCATAGTATGGACATATTCAGCTACAATCCCAACCCATAGCATAGCCTGCTGTGATTGGGCTGCATGAAGTTGGCCACACATGTAAAAATTTTGTCTGGCGCCCCTCAATCACTTCAGCTCTGGAAGATTTACCCCTCTTAATGACCAGGCCATTTTTTGCAATACGGCACTGCGCCGCTCTAATTGCAACGCTGTACCCAAATGAAATGTATGTAATTTTTTCCCCAAATAGAGCTTTCTTTTGGGGGTATTTGATTACCTCTGCGGTTTTTATTTTTTGCGCTATAAAACAAAACAATTTTTATTTATTTTTAATTATTTTTTTGCTCCAATAAAAAAAAAAAAAAAAAAAAAAAAATCTAAATGTCTTCATTAATTTAGGCCAATATGTATTCTGCTACATAATCCCAATAAGTGTATATTGATTGGTTTACAAAAAGGTTATAGCGTCTACAAACTATGGGATAGGTTTATGGAATATATATATATATATATATATATATATATATATATATATATATATATATATATTAATGCTTTTCTTGTAATGGGAGAGGAGACAGATCTGCTGCTCATACCGATTATGAACAGCAATCTCTATCCTCCTCCATGCAGTCCCATCCCCTACAGTTAGAAACACTCTAGGGCAGTGATGGCGAACCTTGGCACTCCAGATGTTTTGGAACTACATTTCCCATGATGCTCCACTACACTGCAGAGTGCATGAGCATCATGGGAAATGTATTTCCAAAACATCAGGGTTGCCAAGGTTTGCCATCACTGCTCTAGGGCATACATTTAACACCTTGATCGCCCCCTAGTGTTAACCCCTTCCCTGCCAATGACATTTATACAGTAATCAGTGGCTATTTTTAGCTCTGATCGCTGTATAAAATGTCACTGGTCCCAAAAAAGTGTCATATGTCCAATCTGTCCGCTGCAATGTCACAGTTACAAAAAAATAAAATAAATAAAGATAAAAACACAAAATGCGGCTGAACGATGTAAGAAGCTATTAGCCACGATTATCGTTTTTACATTATAGGGAGTGTTTTTACAGTAAAAATGCCCAGAAAACGCTAAACACGCATAAACACCGTTAGAACGCTATTCACAAACATGGCTAAAAGCGTGTTTTTAACGCTGCTTTGTGCTGCCTTTTTTTTTTTTTTTTTTTTTTTATATATAAACATCCCGTGTGCATTAGGTCTTACAATTCGTGTGACTTCATGCTGGAAGACTCTCATTGAAACAACTTTTTTTATGTAAACTGGATAAAAATCATTAAAAGAGGCAAAATTCAGAGATGATCCACATGATCCAATCCAATGAGTCATTCACTGAACTGTAGTCATCCTTTTCTGGAAGAACATTGTAATCACTTTCACTGTTGCAGTCATTCATTTATTTTCCCATAAGCCACCCAGGGGAGGAGGAACTAATCTTTATGGTAATAGATAGTGTCAGAGTCCACAGAGTGTTTGCTGCTATAGAGGAAACCACACATCTGTGGAGATAACACCAGGTAATAGACACACTAAATCACCAATATAAAAAAAAAAAAAAAAAAATGGTTACAAAGGACAGATCCCTATGCTAACACGCTTCAAGGGGAGGTCAAACTAATCTATAGAGAAAACAACTATCAGTTCAAAGTGTCTATCATATCTATCCCCGGTCATTGACCCAAAAATATGCTTTTTCTTAAAATTTTTATACTTTAAACGTTTTATATGGGTTATATTATGTGTTTTAGTAATACATGTCAAAGGATTCTCAGAGTACTGTGGGTTAACTTAAAGGCCAAGTTCACCTTTAGAATATGTTACATGAAGGTTTAAGGCGTAGAGCCAGCAACTCGTCCTTCCGAAAAAGTCACCATATTACATCAAGTGGAGTGTACAAAATACAGTGACTTACGCGTTTCGGCAATAAGCCTTAAGCATAGCCATCTTTCAGAACATGTTACACCTGTATTTAAAATGTAACATGTTCCAGGGCCTCCCTTCACCCCCTGATGCCCCCCCCCCCCATCATGTGACAGTGGGGAGGGGGGATCTTCTCCCCCGCAGTCACATTTAAAATCAACATGGCTGCGTTGGGTTCCACAAGTCATTCATTCACAGGGATCGGTGAAGGATTATACCTAAATTCTCATCTGCCACCAGGGCTGCCATGAAAACTGCACCCTGGTGCCAAAAAGGTTGGGGGCCGCTGCCATAGCCTATTGAAGTGCATTCTTATGGATTTTGTGTGGCCAGCTTTCCACCGGTAGTGAGCAGTAGCACCGGTGACATCATCCACTCCTTTCCTGAAGCATCTAAAGCCAAAGTCAAGGTATTTTTTTTTATTTTGTTAATAAAAACTTTAATTTGTGACATGCTTCATGAAACCACTTGTTTTGGGCAAACATGGGCTTGGACCAAACCCAAGCTCATCCGCGATTAGGAAACCTAGACAAGAAAATGTTCTGTGTAGAAGAGGTGATCTAGAAGGATGGTGTTTGGGTACCAATGGTTCTGGGCCTATTGGCTGCACTAACAGCAATTTGGCCCCTGGGGAAAGGATCCAACATATCATTCTGGTTGTGATAACATTGTATAGATCCGTATTATGTAGTATTGTGTGCATTTTATTGGTGTGGGATTATTCTCTGGGGTTCTTTAGATGTCAAGTCAGAGATGGTACAACCATAGCATTGGCTCCGTCATTACCTGGAAGGAGCGACACCGACTAGGTTAGGACCCAGCCCCCGGAAAAGAGATTTTGGTCCTTCTTTTTCAAGGATGGATCTGTAAAAGATAGACAAGGCCTGGGTTAGATAAAAAAGAAAAAAAAAAAAAGTTAGCTCTGTAGCCGTTTATGGCACATAAAGCGTTATAACCATTTGAAACCGTAATTAAAATATCAGGAAAGACGATTGGACATCATTTAGTCACTTCTGGTGGGTTTGGTGGGTTCATCCCTTTCCATGCAACTCTGCAGCTCTATAGAATATGAATTTGGGATAATGAATACATATAGGATTTTTTGGGCCAGGTAAAAGCTTTAAAGCCCAACTATAATGAAAAACAAAAACAAAAAAACAAACATAACAAACACCCTTGCAGACCCTTCCCAACCCTACACTGCAATAGTTAATTCCTTGTTAATTATTAATTAATAGTTAATTCCTTGTTAGGTCTAGGAGGATTTTAGGACAGACTGTAGCACTTAACTTATACCCTGTGTCGGTGTTCTCCCCCTCACGTTCCGGTCCTGGGGGGGCCTCAGCATCATCATGTACAATGCAGAGACAATAACTGTGCTGTACATTTTGGAGGCTGCAGTGTGACCAGAGGAGCTGTGGGGGGCAGGCTGCAATGCTAGACGCTCACGTTTGAAACAGAGAAAGGGACTGAAGACAAAGATTCTCCAGTCCCTCTCTCTGCAGCCAAGCAGCAGGGGGAATTTGCAGAGCACAGCGTGATTAGGGTGTGCCCAGGCACACCTGGCACACCCATGTGCGCACGCCTATGCATGCCATGCACCTTTGTCATAAGAAGTGCCATACCAACATAGCTGAATAGTTATAAACAGACCTGCACCTATGTGTTTGGAGCTTTACCTGCAGCTCCTGAAGGAGAAAATGACCTTTCAGATACTTTCTGTTGTAAGGCGAAGTCTGCCGTACTGAACTCAGGACAAACAGAAAATCGGCCTGTCTCAGCAAGTCAGCAAAAAACATTCAATAAAAAGCAGTTCAAGGGCTCTACAAAACAAAAACACTTTATATATTATATATATATATACACACACACACACGTTACACGCATACATTTTGTTTCATCTTGCAGACCTTAAAGCAGTATGCAAAAAGTGATATTATTTGGAATGGTTTAAGGCACCCTGAGCCCACCCACTTGTGAATGGATATTCATTAATGTCTTCCTGCTTCTCCTGCCGGCCAATCAGGAAGCAGGTCTTGAGACCCGATTGGCTGGGAGTCTCAGGACCCGCCTCCTGTTCGAGGGAAACAAGGGCCCTGGCAGCAGCCCCTTTCAGGAGCCCGGATTCAGCAGTGCACCACCTCGAGTGAGGGGGCCAGATCTGTTTGCTGCTCCCCCAACATATTGACCACCAGCCACTGGAGACTAAAAAATGTAATATGTGAACCTACCAAAACTATTCACTCAATTTGTGTCCAATAATCTCACTTTGTGGAGGTTTCCATAAAGTGAGGTTATTGGATACAAATGGGTTGGATAGTTTTCTCTTCTCGTTGGGTCTTGGGACATGGAATGAAGGGAAATCTTCTCAATGCCACAAAAACCACAATAAAATTGACAAGGGGTCTGTAACCTGTCCCAACTCTACCCAAAATTCAATGAAAATGGTTGCCTACACATACACTTATTTTTTTTAAATATTCAACCTTTGTAAAAAAATAAAAATAAAAAAATGAACCCATATTACAAAAAGAAAAAATGTATTTACCAGTATTTTTGCACGGAAGCCTTCAAAAGCATTGCATCTGAAATGTGTGGATTTCAGGTGCAATGTACAGGCGCAGGTCTTTACATATGGATTTATTGATCTCTTCAGGAGCACAATGGAATATATTGGGTCCATGTGATGGATTATCTCGACTTTCTTGTAATAATTATGAAAAATATATTAACGTGTTACAGAACTGGAGAAGCGATGTTTCAGGCTGCAGCAGTTAAAGTGTTAACTCAGAATATTAAAACACTGCCAGCTCCTCCATTATAGGCAGGCATACCACATTGTGCAAGTCTTTTTTTTTTAAAGGATTGTAAATACCCTTTTAGGGCAATCTTCAGGCCGGTCACGTGACTTGTGGCCGCTTTACAACTTCGATACATGGCTACTACAGGCGGGGCTGAGATCTCCCTCTAATATCAGCCGTGGGGGACGGTCACGTGGCCTGTCAGCCCCTCCCGCAGAAGCCCTATCTTGGAGATGTAAAGCGGCTGAGAGTCACATGATTGGCCTGAAGAAAAAAGTAATTTACAATTTTACAATCATCGTTTTTAGAAAACTTAGTATGCCTATAAATATAGATACTGGCAGTGACCATTGTACGTTTTTTTATTTTTACTCATAGCGTCGGGAATGGGGACGGAGACAGACACAAAACATGGGGCCGACAGGCAGGGAACAGGGGGTCAGGGGGAGAGGAGAACAAAGGAGAGCTGCCGATGGCAGAGGGACATAAACTGACCATGGTGGTGGCTCAGCAGCCCCGATTATCGTGGTCAGTGCAGAGAGAGGGGGACACAAGAAGTGGCAGCATCAGCCAGTTGTTTTTTTTATAGTTTAGTTTGGGGGGGGGGGGGGGGCAGATTACACAGCACAAGCACTGTGCTTTTTAACCTGCTTTAATAGGATCTAAATTAATTATTTATTTTGGGGTTAACAAACACTTTAAATAATTATTTGTGCCCAGATCCGGTCCTGAATATACATTTACTGTGTTGACACAAGCAAGCAGAACATGCTCTGTGTGTTAAAGCGGCTAGAGTCAGTTTTTATTTTATGTAGAGAAATGTTTCCAGCTGAAAGTGGATCTGCTGCATGTAGAGGCCGGATTCTGCACACCGGACCACATATTTCATGGATATCAGAGGCTAGAATAATGCAGACTGTACAAAACAGTAATATTGTTATGCAATGTGTCATAATCAGCTGAGTCTTTAAAGTATAACTAAAAAGCAAAACTTTTTTTTTTTTTTTTTTTTTAAATTAAACAAAAACACACCTGCGCCTAGATATACAACTAAAATTACTGTGCCTCCTTGAAAAAAAAAAAAAAGTATTCATACCCCTTGAAATTTTCCACATTTTGTCATGTTACAACCAAAAACAAAATTTATTTGAGATGTGATAGATCAACAAAGTGGCACATAATTGTGATGAGGAAAATGATGTATCTGCGTATATTCTGTGGCTATCTATGCCCGGAAGTGGGTGCAGATAGCTGTATTATACAGGTATCTGCACCCCCCCCCCCTCCCCCGAAAATGTGTCAATTGTGGCACCGGGGGGGGGGGGGGGGAGGGAGGGGTAGGAATTCGATGAGCGGAAGTTCCACTTTAGGGTGGAGCTCCGCTTTAAGTGGTTAACTGGACTTCCCCACCCACTGCAGCCTGCATGGAGCTGAAAGACTCTGGCGAACACTTACTTGAGAACTTGGAGAACCGTAGGGGAGACGGAAGTGGTTGGTCGTACGACTCCTCCGCTGAGTGTCCCAAGCTGTACCTGAGAGTAGTAAACTGGCTGAAGGGCGATCCCTGAGGACTGTAACCGTGTTTTGATCACCTCCAGGGGACATGTGACAATGGCTCCGACTGTGCCAGCACACCTGAGGACACCAAACAAAAATGGCATGTTACCACATAGCTAGAAAAAATAAATATTGGTGCATTAATAAAAAGCTATATCACACCTTACACCAAGAAAAGGCATGTTACATCATACACCAAGATGTCAAGCAGACCATACCTCAACAGCTTGTTTTGAAGTATGTCAAACATCTTAAATGGCGTAAATAGGTTATGTCTGTGATACAAAACCTCCTGTTCTCTAGCTCCTGTGTCACCTCCTCCCATGCACACCTCCAGGACTTCTCCCATCTTATGGAACTCCCTACCCCAATCAGTCCTCTTTTAGGCAATCCCTGAAAACCCTATCAAGCCTCCACATAACTGTATTTCCACTTTCTCCATCAGCTAATCTCCGGCAGTTATTACCTTTTGTATCACTTGACACCCCCCCCCCCCCCCCCATTTAGATTGTAAGCTCTAATGAGCGGGGCCTTCTGATTCCTACTGTGTTGAATTGCACACCTCCCAAGTTTTTGAGATGGGAATGAGGGACACCTATCAGGAAAAGAATGCAGGCATAGGACACGCCCCTTACCACACCCACTTTAAGGTGAATTGTACAAAAAAAAAAAGAAGATTGGTTAAACCTACAGGTGCTTTTTTTAACCACTACTATTCCTTTATATTGGCTTTTGGAATTTACAAATGCAGCAATTTAGAAATCATATGAAAGGTTTAGCGCTGGAAAACACTTTTTGATAGATAAAAAGTACATTTTATAGTCAACTATATAGATCAGACCAAAATGAGGACGAATGAGGGACAGAGGGATATTGCAGCAAATCAGTGACAGTCCCTCAAAGTCAGGGACAGTTGGAAGCTATGGAATTATATTGTAACTGTACTGTCTGCCCTCGTGTTGTAAAACGCTGTGCAAACTGTTGGCGCCATACCTGTATAATACAAAAAATATAAATAATTCTATTACTGAGAAGCATGCTTGCAGACACCAAACAAAATGGCCAGTTATCGCATGATCTGGAGAAGTTTTGAGACTAGCTCTGTTTACAGTAAAGTACTTTATCTAGGTTTACACATCATCACTTTCAGTAGGATCATGTAGAGTCAGCATAGCCATCATTCTGAGAGTGGCTACATTCCACATACAGTGGGACCACAAGGAACCAGCGTCGCCACCACCATACTGAGGAGGGCGGCTACATTCCACAAAGAGTGGGACCCTGTAGAGCAGCATAGCCACCATTCTGAGGGACGTGGCTACATCCCACATACAGTGGGACCATAAGGAGTCAGTGTAGCCACCGTGCTGAAGAGTGGCTAGATTCCACAAAGCGTGGGACCCTATAGAGTTAGAGTAGCCACTGTGCTGGGGAGAGTGGATATACATCCCACATACAGTAGGACTATAGACCCAGTGTAGCTACCGTGCTTAGGAGGGTGGCTACAACCCACATCCTGTACAGTGGGACATATGGAGTGAGCATAAGTTCAACCCGAACACTTGTTCTCACCTTCAGCAGAGGGACCCCCACCATGTTGAGGGCATGTGGCCTGGTATGGTTCGAGGGGAGGGGGTGGGGGCACAGTTGTTCACCGTCCCCCTTTCCTGACCTTCCAGGGTGCATGCTCAAAAAAAGGGTCTGGTATGGCTTTTGGGGGGAACCCCATGCCTTTTTTTTTATTATTAAAATTGTGACATGGGGCTCCCCTAAAAAAAAAAAAAAAAAAAAAAAAACACACACTTCAGCCCTGGAAGATTTTACCCCCTTAACGACCAGAATTTTTTTTGCGCTACGGCACTGCGTCGCTTTAACAGACATAATCGCAGGCGTGCGACGCTGCACCCAATCAAAATTTACATCTTTTTTCCCCACAAATAGAGCTTTCTTTTGGTGGTATTTTATCATCACCTCTGTGGTTTTTATTTTTTGCACTATAAACAACAGACCGACCGTCTTTTTTTTTTTTTTTTTTTTTTTAAAACATTTTTCTATTGCCGGCAATTTAAAGTGTAATTTGTTTCCCCCTTTCTAAGAGCCCTTTCACACTGCGCCACCCAGGGCGTCAGCGTTAAAGCGGTGCCATTTCTAGCACCATTTTAGCAGCGCTATTAAGCTGCTAGCGGCTGCGGTGGAGGAGCGGTGAGTTCACCGCTCCAAAGAAGCTGCAGGCAGGACTTTTTCTGACGTCCTGCCAGCGCACCGCGGGCTTTTCACACTGGAGTGAACGAAGCTATTTTTAGCGCTGTATAGCCTGAAAAAACGCCGGCAGTGTGAAAGGGGTCTAAATGTCAGTTTTGCTGCAGGAGGTTCTATACACAGTACAGATGCGCCAATTTACATTTTATGGTTTCACTTTAAAGCATCATAAAAAAAAAAAAAATCACTGCTCATTTTTTTTTTTTTTTTTTTTTTTTTAGTGTTATTTTTGCATGGATATCCCCCACATGGTAGTACCCGAACCCCCATACCCTTTTTATGACCAATTTAAACCTTCAAAATAGGAACTTTTGATTTTTCTCAAGATCGAGTCCCATAGACTTCAATGGGGTTCACGTCCAAACTTTTACAATGTCTAAGAGTTTTGGTGCAAACCGAACCGAGTGGTGTTCATCTCTAGTTTCTAGCTTAAGTTACGCAAAACAATCAGTCTCTCTCTTTTGCGCTCTCATACTAAACCTAAGGAGAAATCCTATTGGTTGCTGTGCATAACACAGCTGCTCTTGCTTCAGTCATATGCTCCCTATTTCTTTTTCTCACCTGGCCTCAGTGACGGCCCGTCCATAGGGGGGCGCACAGGCAAAGCCCCCCCCCCATCCATACGTCCGGCCCCCTCAGCTACATGGAGGGGTGCTGGATGCATTGATTTCAAGGGGGGGGGGGGGGGGGGGGGGTGGTTAGAGCCTGAGGCAATAGTGAATATTAATAATAATACTTTCATCCCATCCGTCTATTGAGCACCAGCCGCGTCTGCCTGGCATTATAAAACTACGCTTGGCTAACCCACTTGTGCCTAAATACACAAACCCATAATGGTGAATACTTGTAATTCCCTCGGAAGTAAACAGGGCTGTTTTGTGAATCTGAGATAGGAATGCTCTAACGACAGATATAGTTAGTTCCGCAAGTCATAAAGAGGCCGATAAGGAATTGGGGACAAGGTCGTGAACATTGTTTACCTTTTGTGGTGGGAACAGAGAAGAAGCAATTTTCAAATGTACAAAGCATCCTGCCAAGAGGCTGAACGAGGGACTAAATTAGGAACATGCGTCCCTGTTGTGTGTGTTGTTTCTCTAGGGAAAAAAAAAAAAAAAAAAAAAAAAACTTTGTGTTCTTCCTAATCAACACAAGTGCAGAATACAGTAAATGACAAACTCATTCCATCTAGGAGGGGCCCAGGTGCGGTGCCCATTGTCCACCAAAGCCAAATCCAGATCCAGATCTCAATGAAAAATTAGGCTGCATTCACACCTGAGCATTTTTTTTCTCAGGCTTTTTCTGTGCGTTTCCATACAGCAAACTTATCTGTTGCATCATTTGTTGCTAGGCATTTCAGCTTTTATTTCTTTTTATATTATCTTTCTTCTTCATTTATTTTTTATTTTTTGTTATGGTAAAGCAGTGATTCTCAACCAGGGTTCCTCCAGCGGGGTTCAGCATTGGGCAATTTCTGCTTCTCTGATAAGTTCCCACTGACACCATTGATCTTTTTAGCTATCTGTAACGAGGCAATTCTTCCCACTGACCATCACACCAATATATCATGAGTTGTAGATTTCTAATTTTTAGCAGGGGTTCCCCGAGACCAGAGAACTATTTCAAGGGTTCCTCTGTGTTGAAAACGTTTGAGAAAGGCTGGGGTAAGGGGTTAGAGTTAAGGTTATGGTTATTTTATTTTATATTTTTTTTTAGGGTTAGGGTGCTACTACTTTCTACTAATATTATTAAATATTATTAAAGCAGAGTTCCACTCAAAAGTAGACGCTCCGCTGGTTTGCTTCCTCCCCTGTTTTTGACAGGTATGCATCCCCACTTCCGGTAGACCTGGCTGTGGTGAGATGAGGTCCCCCCCCCCCCCGGAAAGTTCGGCCTCCCCCACTCCTTCATCCACCGCCGGGGCCAGTTAGAAAGGGCAGCATACTTCGCACATGCGCAGTAGGGAACCTGAAAGGCTTCACGACCGGTTTCCCTTACCAAGAACGACGGCGGCAACACCCAAGAGCCGATCGTAAAAAAAACGGCTGGGGTGCCAACATCACAGGATTCCTGGACAGGCAAGTGTCCTAATATTAAAAAAGTCAGCAGCTGTAGTACTTTAATTTTTTTTTGTGAGCTCTGCTTTAATACTACTAGTATAATATAAGGTTGAGGGTTATTTATGTATTTTTAGATATTATTCCTTTTTTTTTTTATTTGAGATGATTTTTAATATTTGTGTACTTTAAAATGTATTCATATATTGTTACTTTTTTTTTTCTTTTATTTCACTTGAGCAGAAAAAAAAAAAAACGCTGAAAAATATGTGACAAAACGCACAAAAACATGCAACAAAACGCTAAAAAAAAAACATGCAGACAGCAAATTTCTATGGGAATAAAAAAGCACACAAAAAAAATAAAAAAATAAAACAAACGCTCAAATCTGCCCGAGTCAAGCTTCAAAAAAAGCTCCAGAACTTTGAGCTTCAGGCAATTTGTAGTGGAGATGTGAACCATCTCCATAGAGTATAATTGTTTTTTTCTCCAGTGTTTTGGAGCTTCGAGCTATGAGGTTTGAATGGGGCCTTAAGGAGGCACTCAAAGCAGATATAAAAAAAAAAATAAAAAAAGTAAACTTGGACACCCAGTACCTGCTGTGTTGTATTGTTTAATTTGGAAAAAAAAAAAAAATAAATAAAAAAAAAAAACAAATGCAACCATTACACCCAAGACCTGGCAACCTGCAATACGATTTTTCTTTGCTCTTCAGTTTAATACTGCTTTAATCCATTTATTTATTTTTGTTTTATCCTTTGCCCTCCCTTCCAAGAAAAGATTATTCACCTGTGGAGAATTTCATGGTGTCTTACGCCAGGGCGTCTGCCAACAACACGCTTTCTTGGAAGGAAGAACAAGAACAGCACGACACGATCTCTACAACAATCGGAAGGTAGGGCACAATGACACGTGTACATTTCATTTAACAAACGCAGATAAAAGGCCTAAATCTTCACATATATTCAAAACACAAATATATTCCTCAATAGCCACAAATAATATAAAATCCAATTTGTATGCACCACATGCCTTTGGAAACCCAGATATTATTTAGTAAATGTAGGAGTGACATCACTGCACTGGGCATAGCCTGTGCAGAGAGCAGAGCTATGGGAGGGACCTAGCAGCAGGCCCCACCCACTACAGAAAACGACAGGAGGGGGCGGAGACAAGACCAGTCACCCTGCACAAGGAGAGAGAGCAGCAGTGAGCGGTCTTTATTACAGGAAGCTCCTACACAGAGGGAACGTCTCAGACTGGATTACTGCACAGATCTGGAAGAAATACACAAAGCACACGGAGATTCAAGGAAGAATACACATGGCAAATGTATGTAGATAATATTTGCTTATCCCAGAGTTAAAGTGTAACTCCACTTTCGTGGGGAAAAAAATAGCAAAAAAACAAAAACAAAACATAATTTAGCGTATATAATTGTGACTCTAGTTATATTGTCATTGAATGTTCCTAAAATTACCTTTACTTTTCAGGCTGGGTTCACATTGGTGCGATGTTAGACATTGCATGCGATTCGCAACGCATTGCTGTGCAGATCACATGCGATGTGAATTCAGCCGTACAGATTTCAGCTTTTTTTTTTCCTTTACATGAACCTGGCAAGGATACAGTTAAAGGCAATAGAAAAAGATGTTCCATTATCCTCTCTGCCACCCGCGTTCCCAGATTTGCAAGTGAAATGCCCAGCAGAGGCTGCGAGGCCTGGAAACGTTCTCTAGAACGATGCCGTCACCCGGGACACGGCTCTGCATCAACAGAATTTCCTGGCCGGGGCCCCCGAGCTCCCAACGTGACTTGTGTGCTGTGCAAACAAAACCAGCCTGGCTCAGCATGTTCCCTACTCTGCGAAAAGTGCTGTGCACAGGACTCCGCGCTGCCCGGACGCCAAGGCGTTTCTACACCCTGTCCGGTGCTGCTCAGGGTGGTAAAACCCCAGGTAAAAGTATCACTTAAATTCCCATTGCACTTATTCCTAGCGGGGTAGGAAGGTTCTGCCAGCTGATTGAAAAAGGTCCTAATTATGTTTATTTTAACCACTTAATAACCGGCCTATAGCCGATTAACGGCTATAGGTCGGTTTGCTATCTCTGAGAGGCCGTTAATTAACGGCCTCCCGGAGAATCGTTCGTGCGCGCCCCCTGGGGCGCGCACGCCGGAACATCCGTGCTCGCCGAGTTCACGGGACCCGGCGCAACACGGATCGCGGTAAAGGACCAATGGCAGCGGTCCTTTACCACGTGATCGCTCCGTCCAATGACGGAGCGATCACAAATGTAAACACACCTGTGCCACATCTGTGCCACCTGTGCGACCTGTGCCACCTTTGCCACCTCTGTGCCACCTCTGTGCCAGCAGAGCCACCCCAGTGCCACCCCAGTGCCACCCCAGTGCATACCAGTGCCACACCAGTGCCACACCAGTGCCACACCAGTGCCACACCAGTGCCACCTGTGCCCATCAGTGCCACCTGTGCCCATCAGTGCCACCTGTGCCCATCAGTGCCACCTGTGCCCATCAGTGCCACCTGTGCCCATCAGTGCCACCTGTGCCCATCAGTGCCACCTGTGCCCATCAGTGCTCATCTGCGCCACTGCAGTGCCACATCAGTGCCGCCCCAGTGCATACCAGTGCCACACCAGTGCCACACCAGTGCCACACCAGTGCCACCTGTGCCCATCAGTGCCACCTGTGCCCATCAGTGCCACCTGTGCCCATCAGTGCCACCTGTGCCCATCAGTGCCACCTGTGCCCATCAGTGCTCATCTGCGCCACTGCAGTGCCACATCAGTGCCGCCCCAGTGCATACCAGTGCCACACCAGTGCCACACCAGTGCCACACCAGTGCCACCTGTGCCCATCAGTGCCACCTGTGCCCATCAGTGCCACCTGTGCCCATCAGTGCCACCTGTGCCCATCAGTGCCACCTGTGCCCATCAGTGCTCATCTGCGCCACTGCAGTGCCACATCAGTGCCGTCTGTGCCCACCAGTGCCGCCTGTGCCCACCAGTGCCGCCTGTGCCCACCAGTGCCGCCTGTGCCCACCAGTGCCGCCTGTGCCCACCAGTGCCATCTGTGTGCTAATCAGTGCCACCAGAGCCACACCAGTGCCACCAAAGTCACTATAGTGCCCATCAGTGCCACCTGTGCCCATCAGTGCCACCTGCGCCCATCAGTGCCACCTGTGCCACTGCAGTGCCCCATCAGTGCCGCCTGTGTCCATCAGTGCCGCCTGTGTCCATCAGTGCCCACCTGTGCCCATCAGTGCCCACCTGGGTGTTAGCTTTCCAAAATGGGGTCACTTTGTGGGCGTTTCTATTGTCCTGGTGCTCCAGGGCCTTCATAAGTGTAATAGGTGGTTGAGGTATTAGATGTGTAATTTATGCTCCTAGAACGCCTGAAGTTGCTACTTCAATGTTGGACTTGTGTATGTGGCCAGGCTGTGTAAAAGTCTAACACATGTGGTATCACCGTACTCAGGAGGAGCAGCAGAATGTATTTTGGGGTTTCATTTGTGGAATGTATATGCCGTGTGAGAGAAATAGCCTGGTAAAATGACAATTTGGTGTGAAAAAAAATTAAAATAAAAAAAATCTTTATTTTGCAAAGAATTGTGGGAAAAAATTACAACTTCAAAAAACTAACCGTGCCACGTACTAAATACCTTGGAATGTCTACTTTCCAAAAAGGGGTCATTTGGGGGGTTTTTGTACATTACTGGCTTGTTAGGGTCTCCAGAAATGAGATAGACTGTCAGTACATCAGCTGTGATCAAATTGATACATTTTCAGTGATTGGCACCATAGCTTGTAGACCCTATAACTTTCACGCAGAATAAATAATATCCACTAATTTGGGTTATTTTTACTAAAGACATTTAGCAGTATACATTTTTGGCCAAATTTATGAAGAAAAATTACTTATTTGCAAAAAATTTTAATAGAAATGAAGAAAAATGCTTTTTTTTTACAAAATTTTCGGTATTTTTTCATTAATAGCACAAAAAATAAAAAACGCAGAGGTGATCAAATACCACCAAAAGAAAGCTCTATTTGTGGGAAAAAAAGGACGAAAATTTCAGATGGGTACAGTGTTGCATGACCGAGTAATTGTCATTCAAATTGTGAGAGCACTGAAAGCTGAAAATTGGTCTGGTTATTAAGGGTGTTTAAGTGCCCAGTGGTCAAGTGGTTAATTTAAAAAAATAAAATTGTTATACTTACCTGCTCTGTGCATTTGTTTTGCACAGAGCACCCCCGATACTCCTCTTCTGGGGTTTCCTACTGGCACTTTTGGCTCTTCCTCTTCTCTGTGCGCCACCATAGGAAGCCGCTTCCTATGGGGGCACACGTATGGGCTTGCTCCAGAGCCGGGCTGTGTGTGCCCATAGACACATACACAGTGCGGCTCAACCCAACCCCCTGCTCTCAGCTCACAGGATGTGATTGACAGCTGTAGGAGCCACTGGCTTCCGCTTCTATGCATCCATAAACGCACATATAGTGTGACCTGGCCCCGTCCCCTGCTCTCAGGATTTATTTGACAGCAGCAGGAGCCAATGGCTTCCGCTTCTGCCTTTCTGTCCTGTTAGAGTGGGGAGAGGAGAGAGATGTTTCCGCTTCCTATGGGGGCACACGTACGGACTCGCTCCTGAGCCAGGCTCTATAGATCCATAGACGCACACATAGTGTGGTTTGGCCCTGCCTCCTGCTCTCAGGATTTGACAACAGCAGGAGCCAATGGCTTCCAATTCTGCCTTTCTGTCCTGTGAGTGGGGAGAAAAGAGAAAGATGTTGTCACTTCCTACAGGGGCACACACATAGGCTCGCTCCTGAGCCAGGCTGTGTGCATCCATGGTCACACAGTGTGGCTTGGCCCCGCCCCTGCTCTTGGGATTTGATTGACAGCAGCAGGAGCCAATGGCTTTAGCCTTTCTGTCCTGTGAGAGCGACGAGATGGACATTGACGCTTCCCATGGGGGCACACCTCCCCAGCTGTGTTGTGTGCGTCCATAGACACACTATGGCTTGGACCCGCCCCCTGCTCTCAGGATTTGATTGAAAGCAGCGGGAGCCAATGGCTTTGGCCTTTCTGTCCTGTGAGAGCGAGGAGAGAGACATTGACGCTTCTCATGGGGGCACACGTATGGCCACTCTCCCCAGCTGCGTTGTGTGCATCCATAGACACAGTGTGGATTGGACCTGCCCCCTACTCTCAGGATTTGATTGCCAGCAGCAGGAGCCAACCACTTCTGCATTTCTGTCCTGTTCTGTGTGTTTTGTGTGCGAGCCCGGAGAGAGACGTTGCCAACAGGAACATTGCTAGTAAAAGTGAGGCAAGTATTTAAAGGGTGAGGGGGCGATACAAATACTGAAAAATTGTTTACATTAAGAATGCAGTAAAGTGGTTCTAAACGGCGGAAGGTTTTTCACCTCCATGCATGAAAAAAAAAAAAAAAAAAAAAAGCAAGCATCTGCAGCTTTCCCTGTGCTATTCTCTCCCCCCCCCCCCCCACCAAATACCCAAATACATACTGGAGCCCGACTATAATATGCACAAGAGCTGCTGCTCTCCCAAGTCTCTGCCTCCTCATTGGATGAGATACAGCAGCCAATGGTTGCTGTCAATCACAGCCAGGGAGGAGGGAGCAGGAGGGGTGGAACTGAGCCACGCTTTGTGTCCCATAGACACACAGAGGTGGCTCTAGAGCGAGCATGCGCCAGTGCCCCCATAGCAAGCGGGTTGCTATGGGGGCACTCGGTAAGCGGGCGCAGGAGCCTAGATCGCCAGAGAGGGACTCGAGGAGGAGCAGGATCGAAGCTGCTCTGTGTAAACCATTACACAGAGCAGATAATTATGTTTGTTATTTAAATAAATACTTGGAGGTTTAATAAAAAAAAAATAATTCCCTTTAAAAAAAAAAAAAAGTGTTCCCTTTAGAAACATTTTAACTTCCTATTCCCACCTGTGCATTTTGTAACGCAATGCTCCAAAATGCTCAACATCAATTGTGCCTGTTCACACTTGAGCGCAGTGTCGCTTGAAAAAGTACATCTTTTGAGCTACAAGCATCAAACATTTTTGGCCCCAATAAACTTCAAATAGGTGTGCCCAAAAAATGTGCGCAACATGCGTTTTTTTCCTCCCCTAGTAACTAGCTTTCCATTGGCTAAAAGTATAATAATAATAATATTATTGTTAATTTGGTCAGTTGCTGATATTGGATGATGTCCTTTGATTTTATCTATTTTGTCTGTTTCAATAAGGAAAAGCTAATAAAAATTGACAATTACAAAAATAAAAAATGCTCAAGAAAAAAAAAAAAAAAAAAAAAACAAACAAAAAGAGAAAAACCTTACTTTAACAATAAAAAAAAAATAAAAAACACAAGGAAAGAATGACCAAAAAAAGCAATCACAATTCCCTCAGTAAACATGGCCGCCTTCCAAGCATGAAGCAGATGATATCCACCTTTCTTTCTAAGAAAACACTTTTCCTCTTCACCCGCAATGGTGACTCACGGAGGTGTGGAGGAGTTTGTACTTCCAGGTAAATTGATGGATGCATTTCACAGGAAAATAGTTACGCAAAGCAGAATTAAAGTATAACTAAAATCAAAACTTTTTTTTTTTTTTGTTTTGGATAAGAGTGGAGAGGGTTTTGAACCCCTGTTAGCTTTTATTGCTGTCCGTGTCCCCGCTAGGGAGGTTTCCCCTATTTGTCCTGTTTACTATTACCATTGAAAGTAAAATAAATCCAACATTTTGGGGTGTCCTCAGAAAATATAGGAGGGAAAAATCTTCCAATGTGGACATTTTAATTTGAAGGGATTTCCTCTCACTTCCCGTTTGGCTATGGGACAGGAAGTAAAGGGAAATCCCTGAAATGGGACAGAGATGGCAAAAAAAAAAAAAAAAAAGTGGCGGCAGGAGTTATTTTTTTTCTTTTGGGGGAGCGGCAAACTGTCCCTCGACACTACCCACCCCCCAGTCGGCCAGCCAGCGGCAGCAGCAACCCCTCACCCCCCCCCCCCCCCCCCCGGAGGACAGTCGGGACATCAAAGCCCCGCCTTTACCCCAACTAGGAATTGGGCAGGCAGCGTGCCTGGGCAGATTTCTTACTCCTCCTGTGGATCACGGGGGGGGAATTCTGCTGTGCACCCCCTCCATTTAGGTGTCCAATAGGATGGCCTGACCCTTCAGCCAATCAGGGAACCGGTATTAGCCCTGCCACGCTTCCTGATTGGCGGAGAGCCGATTCGATGTTAGAAAAGCGAATATTAATTTGCTTTTCTAACACGCCTGGGTGAGTTCCGAGTGCAAAGCTCTGCGCCTATTTAGAAGCCTATTAGAGCCGATGGCTCTAATCAGGCCCTTTGAAAAAACACCCGCCACTGTAATTTATGTGCCCAGGGGCCTGAAAGGGGCCAGACACATGAATAGAGGGTGGCTGGGCGGCCGTGGATAGATTCATAATATGCATGAATCCATCTATTAATCATATAGAGGGTGGCATGGATAGAGGGGGCAGCACCTGTGCGCCCTTAATGGACAGGCCGCCCCTGGTTCTACTTTAAACCCAAATAAGAAACAACTAAACTCATAGATGTGATGGCTGCATTAGTTATCTTTTTGTTAGTTCCACCACCCCTTTATTTTTAACTGGTAATAAGGGATGAGCTCAGGCGTGTTCCCGGCGGGCTCTGCACGTGTTCCAATGTGAACACGCCTGAGCTTATCCCTACTGGTGATCCAGCCAGTAAGTCTGTTTTTCTACTCCCTTTAACAGACCCAAGCTGTCCAGCAAAAGGGGGAATTTGCAGGGATGAGACAAACCATTTACCACTGACAAGGGTGCTTACAATGATCAGCTTTAATGTATTTACATAAAACGTTTATCCTAAGACCCCTTTCACACTGCGGCAGTCTTCAGGCGTTTTAGCATTTTAGATAGGGGTTATAGGCCTCTTACCCTGTCAGTGACCACCCCCCCCCCCCATCTGTGTCCCCATTGGGTAGATTTCCTGCTTCTTTCTGTCCCATAGCCAAAACAAGAAGTGATGAGAGTAAATCCCTTCCAAGTGTGGAGCTCCCTGGTTGTCACCAGAACTTGTGTCCACATTGGAAGATCTCCCCTCTATTACTATTCTGGCGGCAACCAAAAAATTGGTATTTTCTTTCACTTTCAGTCTCTGTGATAACAGCTAACAGGACGCAGAGAAGGAAAATCTCCCTAATGGGGACACAGACAGCAATAAAAACTTTATCGAGTGGGGAGGAGGATTAGAAACCTTAAGCAAAAAATAAATAAATAATAATAATAATAAATATTTTTATTATATTATTAAAAGTAATATAATAATAATAATAATATTTTATAATATTTTTATTATATAGTTAGTAATATTATTAATAATAATGTTATAATAAAATTATTATTTTATTATAATAATAATAATAATAATAATTATAATAATAATAAAGTCGCCTTCTCAGCACCCACACCACCATAATCAGTCAAATTGGTCAAGTTCAGCAGGTGAGCCATGATGAACACCATGTCCACGGCATACACACCCCCCCGCTAGGCTAGGACCATTCCTCTGCTGAGGGACTACAACCCCCAGCATGTCCTGATATTTGACACAAACACTCAGCCAGTGGAGGGGCCCGAATTAAACCTTCTGGGGTCACGGCTGACAGGTGTCAAATATCAGTCCCGTGATATGACGCCATCTGCAGGCCTGCATGTGATCAGTGGCGTGGGTTGGGGGGGGGGGGGGGGGGGGAATCATTGAGGAACACGGACCCTTCACTGCTCACATGACGGAGCACACCTCTCCCTGACCTATCCTTCATTTAGCAGCCATGGCACAGCGTGGGGCGGTATTATTATCTCCGGTCACACTGCCAGTGACCTTATTACACCGGCCAACAAATCAGCCTGACAGTCCCAATCCTCTTACACTCGGGATAATACAGATTTCATTGGAAAGGAATAAAAGGTGGTCGGTGCGGCAGTCTAATTAGCTTTAAATTAAGGTGTGCTGTATAGTCCATTTAAATCTGAGATCTGGACACAAAACATAAATTAAAAAAAAAAAAAAAGTAATTTAACCACCTTACAGACCGGAAGATTTACCCCCTTAATGACAGGGCCATTTTTTTCATACGACACTACGTTGCTTTAACTAACAATTGCGTGGTCGTGTGACGATGTACCCAAACAAATTTTTTCCCCCCAGATAGAGCTTTTTTTGGTAGTATTTGATCACCCCAAAAATAAAAAAAACCCACACAGACACCAATACTTTTTACTTTTTTTTTTTTATATACATTTTATTTTTTTGGGGATATTATAGCAAAAAAGTAAAAAAATATTTTTTTTTTTTACCAAAAATATACATCGACCTAAACTGATGAAGAAATTTTTATTTATTTTTTTCGGGATATTATAGCAAAAAAGTAAATGTTTTTTGTTTACCAAAAATATACACCGACCTAAACTTGATGAAGACTTATTTTTTTTAATTTTTTTGGATATTATGGCAAAAAGAAATTTATTCATCAGTTTAGGTCAATATATATCCTTCCACATTTTTTTTTTTTTTTTGGTAAAAAAATTATGGAATAAGCATATATTGATTGTTTTGCGCAAAAGTTATAGAGTGTACAGAATATGGGGATAGATTTATGGCATTTTTTTTTTCTTTTTACTAGTAATGGTGGAGATCTGCGATTTTTAGCAGGACAGACATTGCGGGGGACAGATCGGACACTGACACTTTTTTTCGGACCAGTGACACTTATACAGCGATCAGAGCTATAAAAATGCACTGATTACTGTATAAAAGGTCACTGGCAGGGAAGGGATTAACACTAGGGGGCGATCAAGGTGTTAAGCGTTTACAACCGTGGGGAGGAGGGGACTGACTAGTGGAGGAGAGAGATCGCTGTTCCTAATCATTAGGAACAGCATATCTCTCTTCCCCTGTCAGAACAGAGATCTGTCTGTTTACATTGACAGCTCCCCATTCTGGCTCTCGTTCCCGCAATACTCTATTCTCAGTTGCTTAAGAGCTGGTGGGAGGAGAATTAACGGCACACTGAGCTTCCCAGTGAATGGCTGTGCAGGGGAGGGGTGTCAGGACAAGCCTGATCATTGGAGGAGAGCAGGCAGAGTTCTCAGCATAGCTAGAGAACTCCTGCTTAGTGTGGTCAGTATTTGACTGGAAAGCAGAGGGACAGGCAGGAACACCAGAGATTTCACACAAAGAAAGCAATACAAAGAGAACCAGATACTTTCTCATACAGCAGTCACATATCAGGAATATGAAATGTTGGGGTAACAAACCGCTTTAAAGTGGATGTAAACCTGATTCATGAAATCTGACCTGGGCACATATCTGTAGTGTTTACTTATCTCTCTCCAAAGCCCTATGTCCCATGTCTCTCTGCTGCTCCATTCCCATTATCAGTATGGTAACTTCTGACAACAAGGCAGATAAAACCAGCCTGAAATTTGTGTAGGGAGGGTTCTATCAATAGATTAGCAGAGAGCTTGTTTGTCACAGCACAGCTCTGAGGCTCGGTTCGCAACGGTGCGATACGGGAAACCCTGTGAATCACTACAGATTACAGCATCGCACCTGACTCGCAGGCAGTTCGCACTGCCTTCTGCAAACTGCTGAGAGTGTCAACAGAAAGTTAAAAGATATTCATACTTCCCTAGGTGGATGCTGCACCTGTCCCCCGGCACGTCTACACAGAGCTGAGCGATCGAACATCGCCAGTGGCTCGGTTCTCACAGATCTCCGAGCAGAGAGCTGTAGACTCAATCAGCAGCTCTCCTCTCTGCTCCTTCGAACTCATTGGAGCACTGAGCTCTGGCGGGGGGTGGAGCGGCTGGCTCAGGCTCTCAGTGGCTCGCAGAGAGGCTGAGCCGGGTGTCAGTCCAGGCACCTGGCGGATCCAGACTTTATTGTCGGGATGACGCAGTGCCTGGGCTGATTTCTGCAGTCAGCAGAGAGCGGACTTCAGTTGCTAAAAACGGGACAAAACTAATTGATCTATAGGAGATGGCCCAGCCTAATGAGCTTTGGCTATACTTCTCCTTTAATGACACCCCCAGATCGGTTGTCATATTGCAGTGTGGACTGTCAAGTCAGATAGGAAGACCCATGCAATCCGATTCTGTCGTGGACCAAAAAAAAAAAAATGGGTTGATGTGAGGATTTACATCCCCTTTCTTCTCCATTCCGATGCTTAATAATTAAAATATATATATATAATTATATATAATAATTTTTGTTTATTAATACTAAAAAAAAAAAAAAAAAAAAAATTAAATACAGATACCTAATACTAATCATTGGTAAGCTAGCTGCAATATATGTTACATTTTTTTGGTTTTGGATTTAAAAGAATTTTAAAAAGATGACATTTCTACATCGGTCATCTCATCCTGAATCAGCCGCCGCAAACAAGATCATGTGATTCTCATCAACAGGGTCTGTGCAGGCCGTCATCCCTCCACCATAAACTGGTAAAAAAAAAACATTTTCCTACAGATCAGATGAGTAGATTATAAATAAAAAAAAAAAAAAAAAAGGGGAAGGAAGGATATAATATAATATAATATAATTAGAATATATAAATATTCACATCTCCTATACTAAGACTCACTTTCATCGATTCCTTTCCCTTTTAGCAATCTGTAGCCAAGTATGCACAAAGGTCACCGGGTTCAGATCGCACGCTGCCGGGACATGATGCAACATTGCACCAGCTGGCTGCAGGCAACATGTACTCAATGGAAAATGTCCATTTATGTTATCAAGTATTTTTTTATGCATATATTTTTTTAGTGCCCAAACAAGATAATGCATTTACTGAATGATGAAACTTGCGTCTGGTATGGCGGTGGTAGGTCACATTGCTGGGGCACTGAAGGGCTTAATAAATGTGCATTTTCTTTGTTGTCCATAGTAACCAATCCTAACGCTTGTTTCAGTTTCGACTTCACAGAGCAGAAATGCTAGTCGGCAGCTCATTGGTTGCTACGGTGTAGCAAGAAATTACCTTTTTTGCGCATCAGCCCCTGGGTGTCTCATACACAAGACCCCTTTCACACTAGGGCCGCCCGTGCGTTCGTGCTAAAGTGCCGCTCGCTTTAGCGCTGTTCAAGTGACGCTTTTTGGGCGCTAGCGGGGCGCTTTTAACCCCCACTAGCGGCTGAAGGGGGTTAAAACCGCCTGTGTTGCGGTGCTTTTCAGGCACTTCGGAAGCGCTGCCTCTTCATTTCAATGGGCAGGGCATTTTGCGCTCCCAGACCGCCCCAAGATGATGCAGGACTTTGTCTAACGTCCCGCAAGCGCGCCGCCCCAGTGTGAAAGTACTTGGGCTTTCACATTCAGGCAGCATGAGAGGCAGTTTTCCTAGCACTAAAACATCTGAAATGCCTCAGTGTGAAAGGGGTCTTAGATCAGTGATGGTGAACCTTAGCAGATGTTTTGGAACTACATTTCCCATGATGCTCACCTACACTGCAGCGTGCACAAGTATCATGGGAAATGTAGTTCCAAAACATGCAAAAATTTGCTGAAAACACGCCATTTCTATAAAAACACTTCAAAAAGCCAATAGCTAAAGGACTGGGATGGTGGGGACCCAAGACAGACCAGTGTTGCGTTACCAAAAAATAGGATCGTGACCATTGGCAGCCCATTCCAAAAGGAACAGACTGCTTTTAAAGGGTTTAAAGTCTCAAGGTTTTTCACATACTACATTCTTTGCATTAAGGTGAAAAACCTTTGTGATGCACCAGGCCCCCAGAATCCGCCTTTTACTTACCTGAACCCTTTCTTTCCCGTGACAGGGACGAGCACACCAGCTACAGGCGGTGTCCTCGGGTCCTGATTGGATAGATTGATAGCAGCGGGAGCCAATGGCTGCGCTGCTGTCAATTAAATGCAATTATTGCAGGGGGCAGGGCCAAGTCCGGCTGTCTGTGTCAATAGACGCAGCAGCAGGACACGGGTGCACGCCCGCATGGGTGTCTCCAAGGAGATCGCTTCTCCAACAGGGCACTCGAGAAGAGCCAAGAGTGCCGCTTAGGGACCCCAGAAGGAGGAGGATCAGGAGGTGGCAAGTAAGACTTGGAATTATTATTAAAAACAAAAACCAAAAACACCTGAATCTTGTGTCCCTTGAAGGTGAAAAACTCTGTTGTGCTGCAGCTGCCCCCCCCCCCCTCCCTTTCTCATCGCTGAACTCCAGCCGCTGTCTCTGGTCCTCATTGGATAGATTGATCGCAGCAGGAGCCATTGGCTCCTGCTTCTGTCAATCAAATCCAGTGACCCTGGGCCGAGTCCTGCTGTTTGTTTCAATGGACGCAGCAACAGGACTTGCTCGCATGGGTGCCCCATGGAAATAGTCTCTCTCCTTGGGGGCACTTGAAGAGGAGAGCCAGGGGCACCACAGGGGAACCCCAGAAAAGGAGTTTAGGATCTGCTCTGTGCAAAACCCTTACACAGAGGAGGTAAGTAGAACGTGTGTGTGTGTGTGTGTGTGTGTGTGTGTGTGTGTGTGTTTTTTTATAACAACCACACACACCATGTTCTACTTACCTCCTCTGTGTAAGGGTTTGGCACAGAGCAGACCCGATCCGCCTTTTCTGGGGTTCCCCTGTGGTGCCCCTGGCTCCTCCTCCTGTTTGTGTCAATGTGTCCATTGACACAAACAGCAGGACTCAGCCCCGCCCCCGGCTCTCGTGTCACTGGATTTAATTGACAGCAGCGGAAGCCAATGGCTCCTGCCGCTATCAATCTATCCAATGAGGACCCGAGACAGTGGCTGAAGTTCAGCTAAGAGAAAGGGGGGGGGGGGGCGCTGGGGCAGCTTCAGCACAAAAGCGTTTTTCCCCTTCAAGGGACACTTAGACCCCTATCACAGGCACTATAGCGTTAAAAATAGTGCCTGCAATCTGCCTCAAACAGCTGCTCCATTGTCAAACCCAGAGGGCTTTCACACTGGAGCGGTGCTCTGGCGGAGCGTCAGGAAAAGTCCTGCCAGCAACTTCTTAGGAGCGGTGTTTACCACTCCTCCACCGATGCTCCCCATTGAAATCAATGGGGGAAGCGCGGCTATACCGCCGGCAAAACGTCACTACTGCGGCGCATTGCAGGGGGTTTTAAGCCTTTCTCAGCCGCTAGCGGCTGAAATGTGCCACAAATCCGACGTTAAAACGCCGCTAAAAAATAGCAGCATTTTACTGCCGATGATATGAACGGCGCAGTGTGAAAGGGGTCTAAAGCTTCAGGTTTTTCTTTTGTTTGTTTTTTTTGTTTTTTAAATAACCTGAACCTTTACAATCACTTTAATGATATACACGTCAAAGTACAAAATACTGCACATCAACTAGCAGCTGACGCAGCAACAGTCGGTGCGGTGTCAGAAACTGTCCCACGCAGAGCTAGATTTTTACATCGCCAGCTATTGATACAAATGAAACCTATACATAAAGATGGTTTCCATTTCCGAGGAATAGATCAGGATTTTCCACATGTAGATTTGCGTCAAACATTGTCCATTACATTTAATCACGAGTGGGACGATTTGGATGAAGCTATAGACATGCGTCTGGGAAGTCATATGACAAAAGTTTCTTTATGAGGCCTAAAATAACACGTCAGGTCTGGCTGCTGCTTAACAGGAGGTTACTACCGGGCAAAACTCCTCTGTCCTATATGCATTGAGGTTACCATAAGGGAAGCTTGAAGGACCGTACACAGGGACCGCACTGTACTGCTCCTCTCTGACCTAACAGACCTGAAAACAGACCCCATACAGCCAACTGAGCATCTCAATAGTACATAGAGCCCAACAGTCCTTCATTCAGAGCAAAGTCACTCTGACCCTCATTCATTATCATTTCAGGATTTATATAGCGCCAACAGTTTACACAGCGCTTTACAATATAAAAAGGAGACAATACAGTTACAATAAATACAAGAGGAATAAGAGGGCCCTGCTCAAAAGAGTTTACAATCTACAATTTTACTCTGGTCTATCTATATATATATATATATATATATATATATATATATATATATATATATATATATATATATATATATATATATATATATATATATATATATAAAATTCACTACTTATCCAAAAGTGTTTCCCAGTGCTAAACATTTCATCCAGATTTATAAATTGCTGCATTTAAACCAAAAAATAAAATATAACACACAATATAAAAAGGAATAGTAGTGCTAAAAAGCACTTGTAGGTTTAAAAGCATAACTCCACTTTTGTTGAGAAAAAAATAAATAAAAAAAAAATAATAAAACAAACACACAACATTTTCCTCTGGGTGATCCATGTACATTGCAAGGATTAGACCGTTTGTTGCGGATTTCTACCGTTTTTGTTATTCTGAAGAAATCCCTGTGTGCTTGCCTGTGTCTCTGTACTGAGTGGATCTAATGGGAGGTGGTTTCATAATTAACTAACTATCAGGTGTGCAGCTGGAAAAGTAGTAATGAGGAAATCTGCTAGGCCTGCATCCCTTTAGACACGTGCCTATTGAAAGTATCACTACAATATATATATATATATATATCTTACCTGTAAAATCCTTTTCTTTGATATACATCAGGGGACACAGAGGTCCCTCCCTTCTTATACACTTGTCTTGCTTGGCTACAAAACTGAGGACTCCATTAGGGGGAGGGGTTATATAGGGGAGTGCACTTCTTGCCTTAGGGCGTGCCAGTTTCCATCACCTATCAGTGGCCCTATAACCCACATAGTAAAAAAAAAAACATTTTTGTTGCAGGGGATGCCTAAAATCAGATTTGTATCTTGGGCAGGACTTCTGGGAAAATTGGTGAGCCAATCACACAAGCAGGAAATGTTTCTGGGGAGTGGTCAGTACACACTCCGTGTACAGAACACCTCCAGGTAGCCATATTGCATTGTATTCTCAGAAAATTACAGCGCTGCAGATTGAAAGGAAAGGTCATTTTTACAAACATTCAATTACAATATGATTAGTGTCGTGAATTGGATTGACCCTCTAATCATTTGTTTTTCTACAATTCAACTTTAGCCTTAGTTTACACTGAAGGCAGGTTTGAAATTGTGTGGGTTCAGCTGAACTCGCACAATTTCAGTGCGACTTGAAAGACGTCTGTGTGAGTTCATACAGGTGTCTATTGAAATCGCCTCTGAAGTCACCAAAAGTAGTGCAGGAACTACCTTTCGGAATATTTGTGCGGCGCCACAAGGTTGGCATCACATGGATTGGGAAAGTGCTGTTGCCGGCAATAGGCTGAGATTTGGCATTCGATTCGACATGTAAAGGGACATGAAAAAACACATTTAACGATTACCAAATACAGAGCAACATTATTATGTGTCTTTAAAAAGGAATTGTAAACCCTCAGCATTAAGGTGAAAATACTTGTGCTGCAGCCCCCCCCCCCCCCTTTTTCTTACCTGAGCCTGATCGTTCCAGTACCCCAGCTCCAGCCGCTGTCTCAGGTCCTCATTGGATAGATTGATAGCAGCGGAGCCATTGACTCCCGCTGCTGTCAATCAAATCCAGTGACCCGGGAGCCAGAGGGGGCGGGGCTGATTCCTGCTGTCTGTATCAATGCACGCAGCAGCAGGACTCGGAGCGCGCCTGCACGCGTGCCCTCATGGAAAGCGTCTCTCCGAGGGGGGGCCACTAGCGCCGCGTGGGGGGGTGGGCAGAAAAGAAGGATCGGAGCCACTCTGTGCAAAACCCTTGCAAAGAGGAGGCAAGTATAAAACATGTTGTTGTTTAAAAAAAACCTTTACGATCACTTTAATATCTGCCTGAAGTTCGGGTCCTTTCACACGGCTCTGTAGCATGCGTTTTTATCAGGTTTTTGCCGTTTCACATGCGTTTCCTGTGCATTTTTGGATTTCCTGCACCTATGAAAAATGGATAAATGCACCAAAACGCAAATGGGAGGTGCAAGTTTCATTCTTTCAATGGGAAGCTGTGCTTTTGGTGCAGTTTTCAACACCACACCAAAGATGCAAACATGCAGGACT